>NC_142501.1:108437537-109076287 GCF_057876585.1 Rhinolophus sinicus | reverse complement strand
TTTCAATCTTGAGAGGATGTTGTACTCAAGCAGAGGACAGGACCATAAAAATTTATATGCTCCTTCTTCCACTGGCTCAACTCTGTACATAATCTGAAGTAATTTATAGCAGTGATTTCTGGGTAATTCAAAAAAGAATTGAAAAAAAGATCATTTTCTACCACAAATAAAGGATATATTGTAGACACTATTTTCTGTAAAGTTCACACACTGCCTTGGTCATAAGTGGCTTTTATTCAGAGCCCCAATTCTGAAACTGTCTGATCAATCAAAGATCATTTGTTACAAGTTGACAAGACATAAAACTTTATTTTGTAACAAGCAAATACATGAACTTGATATTATCATTATTTTAAAATTGTCTATTCAGTATTCTGTATCCATTTAAATTAACTAAGTATACACACGTGTATATGTACATGTGTCATGGTTACACGAAATGTCAATAAGGTAAGAAATTGCATGGGTGTCATGTGAGAAGCCACATGATTTTTACACTGATTTTTCCTATAAAACATTCAGAACAATTATTGTAAATGTAAACAATTTAGATAGAATATTATTCTGGCCACACTTGCAACATTGACATATGCCTCTGACAAAAGATTTAGAACAACTAGTGTCAAAAATTATATGCGTAATAATAATCATTATTATTATCATTCAACAAAGACTCATTGAGTGTCTCATAAGTGCCATGAACTTTCCTAAATGCAGGGCAGATACAAAATATATAAAGTCTGTCATTCTTATGGGACTTAGAATTCAGTGAAATAATTGCTGCCTATTTTTTTAGTCAATAAATACATTTAAAGTAGTTACTATGAACTAATCACTGTTTTAAATCTTTATCAAGTTCAAAATTGTAATCTTCATAAAAATTCCAGGAAGCATGTGGCATAACTACTTTCCTTTCACAGATGTATAATGTGAGGTATGGAGAAGTTAATAACCCCCCCAGGTCATAGCTAGAAAGTAGTAGAATCAGAAGTTGACCCCGACATTCCACGTCCCAATTTTATTCTCCAATCATTACAGAATGGTACTTCTTAGGATGATAATGATGATGTCATCATTGTCAGCATCACTAGCATTTATTAGAAGCCAGGTTCCAAACGTTGTGCTAAGCACGTCATATGCCTTATGTCATTAATGAAGCATGTGACACAGTGCCTTGCATATATAGTAGATGTTCAATAAATATTTGCCTAATGACTGGATGAAAACAGTGTTGCAAACTTTCAGTGTGTTAATCCTTGATGATGCTGACACACAGTAACCTCACTCTTCTCATTTTGACCTTCTAAAGTATTTACTATATATGCCACATAATATAGCATCCTTTATTATAGCATCTCATTCTTTAATTATTAAATAGTAATGTTCCCTGACCAGTATGCTTTCAAGTTACTTAAGCATAGTGCTTTCAAGTATTTAAGATTGTCTTACACATCCTTTTATCTCTTTAACGCCTTCATGCAGAATTCAGCTTACATTAAACAAACACTTGCAGACTGATGGAACTCTGGATTCTGAATCATAATAGATTCTTAATTCTTGAATCCTTCCTAGAAAGTGGTAAGCACAACGATCACGCTGCTAACCTGAAAAGAGTTAACTGCCTTCTGTGAAGAAACACCTGGCTACCAGTAGAATTTTACTCACCTTGACTCACTACTGAGTCAGGCAATCAATCTTGATTTCTGTTTCACAGTCTCATCACAGATAGTTTATCTTCCCACCCCTGTCTCTCTCTCTCTCTTTCTCCTTCCTTCCTCACTTTCTCTCCCGTCCCTCCCTTCACTTTCCTCCCTCTTTCCCTCTTAAATTTTGCTTTCCTTTCCCCCCTATTTTTTTTTTTTTTTTTTTAACAGACTGAAAGTAAAGTGCAGGGAGTGATAATCGCAGACAGGTCTTATAAAAGCAACTGCCTTTAACCTTGAATTTTAGAAAGAAATTCATACAGTTGACAATTCCAAAGGAAGAAAGTAGTATTTCAGGGAACAAAATAGAAAGAGTGGGGTAAAAGGAAATGACAGATATAACAGCTTTGCAACACTCAGTTATGTTAGCCAGATAGTGGAGAAAGGCAAAGGAGAAAAATGTCCTACAAAGACACCGTATGTATGAAGAAAGTAAATAGTACTGTTTGAAACAGTACACTTCCTTTTCTTGTCTTATCCCACCTAATCCATGGGAGCCACCCTTTGGTTTTCTATTTCCAAAACATTATGAAGATGTGAAAACAGTTAGAAAAGCTAAAGAGCACATGAATGACTAAGGGAATTAAGTGGAAGATGGAGAATAACTTTCTAATAATTGGACTGTCAAGTTATCTAATTCCACAGCTAAGGAGAAGTACAAAGACTAAGTAAGAGGTATAAAGAGCTGGATTTCCTCTACATAGAGAAATTATTCAGAAAAAAAGGTGAAGAGGGGGACAAGAAGCACTCAGTTTAGATTGGACGTACTACGTCCTTGGACATCATATGCTGTACATAATATTGCGTAATCATTCATCATATACCTGATGATTTTGTCAGAAATACCTTTCTGTTTTGTCATCTGGAATACTACTTTCTTCCTTTGGAATCATTACTGATAAATGCTTCAGGGTTTTTTGCCAACTTTTATTGTCAGTTCATGGTCATTTTATGCTGTTACATTTTAACAAGACTGTTTTCATCCATTCTAATCAAAAAGAGAAGATACCAGAGGTCCACTTATACCTTACGGCTTATCTTTTTGCCTCCAGCTGTCCTGTCAGTTTGTCATGCAGCAATCACTGGGAAATTCTAGAGTTCCATCCTTCCTTCGAGGGCTGGCAATGAAGTGAACAACTAAAGCAACTAGGGAAATTTTCTAGAAAAATCAGTGCCTTTGGCAGGCTTTGCTACTGTATAAGTTATATTTTCAAGTTGAAACAATAAAGTCTTATGCACATAAGAAATTTGAATGATACCCAGATGCCAAACCCTCTTTGAGTTCTTGAGAAATAAATTCAATTGACCTTTGGGACAACATGGAGATTAGGGGCGCAGACCCCAACACAGTTGAAACTCCATGTACAACTTTTGACTTCCCCCAAACTTAACTACTAGCAGCCTACTCTTGACCAGAAGCCTTCCCAATAGCATAAACAGTTGAATAACACATATATTGTTTATGTATTATATATTGTATTTTTATAATAAAGTAAGCTAGAAAAAGAAAATGTTATTAAAAATTTCTGAAGAGAAAATATGTTTATTGTATTTATTTTTTTAAAAATCCACATATAAGTGCTAAAGCTACAATTATGAACCAGTCTGAGACCCTGCCTAGACAAGTTTGGGGTCTTGTTGTGGTAGGAGGTAAGGAGCTGGAGGGGGATGGGGAGGAAGACACAAAGTAAATAGTAACAATTAAATATAATTGAGTTAGATTACAATTGTAAATACAATCCAATTAAGAGTGAAAAGAGAAATTCCAAGACATGCTGGAATTAGATAGGGAAGCTCTTAACTATGCCAAGATCCAAGATTGCAGGATGGCTTTTAGATATTCAATAGATTAATTTAAAATGTCATTCATATTGTATATGAAAGTTATTATTTGTGGAATGCTTATTTTTGAATAGTATTTCTTGAGTGCTCTTGGCATATTAGTTAAATAAATGTTTATTGACAATTTATTGTTTCTGGCTGGAATATGCCATGTTTCAGTCATCTCAGTTGGCTCTGAATCTACAATTGACTCTCTCATAACAATCAGGACTGACCGTCTCTAGGGAAAAAAAAATATTATAAATACTTGTAGGTTATTGGAGTCTCCATCCCTCAAAACTCCTACCATGATAATAGTGGGTATGTAACTCATACATTATTGGTTAGTAGTTGTGTAATAAATCTTATCTATCACATACAAAGTAATGAGGGGTTTATCAAGTCAGATCTTTCCAACCTGGCCCCATTCACTATCTGTTTCTTACCACAGTTATGAGAGGTAGACCAAAGAGATCAATCACAACTGGATGACATGGAATTTTAATTCACAAGAGATGTTTGTCTTAATTCACAAGTATAAGCCATAATTCATTCAATAAATTATCTACATCTACCTCCAAATCTATTATCTATATCAAGCTTTCTCAACCTTGGCACTATAGACATTTGGGGTTAGATAATTCTTTGTTTTAGAGGGACTATCCTATGTATTATGAAATGTGTAACAATATCTGTCTTCTATCTACTAGATGCCAGTAGCAATCTCCCTTCATCAAGGTGTGACAAACAAAAATGTCTCCAGACATTACAAACACCTCTTGTGGGATAAAATACCCGCCCTGGTTGAGAGCCACTAATCTATTAGGTTGGTGCAAAAGTAATTGCAGTTTAAAAGGTTAAAAATAATTGCAAACATCTTAATTACTTTTGCACCAACCTAATATGTTAAATTGCATAAACTTCTAAGGAAGATACTCTTAATGATCCTGTATTTCACAGATTTAAAGGAAAAAACTCAACTTACCACAGGTGCCCAATTATTTTTGCTACACTAATTAAATGTCTATATGCTAATGGGACTAAAGCAAAAGCTCAAGTTATACTTCTATGCAAGTTCAAAGTTTCCTACAAATTTTCTCTATAACAAAAGATTTTTGAAGACACAGTTAGTTAATAGACAACAGCATTAAATTGGAAAAGAACAAACTATGGATCTGTGAAAGTGTTAGCATAAAAAATTCGGCACATTCTAGTAAAGTATTCTCTACTTCCCAAAAATAAATACATTTAATCTGGCCACATTCAATGAATTATTTCTGTTTCAAAAATATGTATTGAACATCTCTTATATGTGAATCCCTGCTCTGTGTCCTATGAGGACAAGATGCATAAATTATTATACAAGGCATAATTATAAGGAAAGGCAAATATTAGACAAAAGAAATTTGCTGTGCTATCACGAGGCAGTGCTTGACTAATTACCATTTGAGTAATAAAAGTTCCAAAGAAGAGGAAATATTTGAGTTAGATAGTCTGAGAAGCCTTCTTAGAACAGGTGTAACTTGAGTTACCTATTGAATAATTAAAAGGTATGGGTAGGAGGAAATCTCAGAACTGGTGATTGAGTGAACAAAGGGATAGTGGAGTGAGAAAATCTAGAGGAATTTGGAGAAGAATAGGTCAAAACCAAGCATAGAATGGAGGATTATTACCCGTGATTTATGGAAATGAGGTTGAAAGGCAGATGGAGTGAGACTGCAGAGTGCTGCATGGTAAACTAAAGAATTTTGTCTTTATCTTTTAGGAATTAAACGTCTATAAAAGATTTTGGGGGAACAATATCACACCATGAACATAGCCTTTCAGAAGATTAAACTGTAACTGTTGTATAGAACCTATTTCATTGGGGGACTCAGAAGATATAAAGGCCATAGCAATTTAGAATATAACCCAGAAATAAGATTTTTAACTTAGAAAGGTCACAGAGAATCAACTACAGTAATTCAAAGACTGTCTCTATAATTAAGTGGATTAAGGGACCATTTGTTCATTGCAGCAATTATAAGCACATTGATTCTGATCTATTTACAATAGAACGATTATGGTCACATAATCATGAAGATAGTCCCAGTGAGGAGGTTAGTAATACCAGTCATGCAACCAGTTAAGCTTCTCCTTTCCTTTTGAGTTTGCTGCCTTTTTGTTGCTTTTTTTTTTTTTTTTTTTTTTTGGGGGGGGTGGTACTTCACTGGTGTGTCCTCAGGAGCTCTGTATCTTGGCATGCAGTGGAAGCGCTCCTGAAAACAACTTAGGTGTTATCAATTTAACTATGCTCTAGGGAGCATGACTGTTAAAGTTGTTATCTATACAAGAAACAGGGAAATGACAGATTGAGACTATTATCTGATTCAGAGAACTCACAACCATAAGTGACATCGCCTAAACATAACTGAATGTTACCTGTAAATCAGCCTGAAGGAGCAAAATTGTGGTCTCCATACTCTATATTTCTTGGTCACATTTTTTGTAAATTATTCCTGTTCTTCTTCCTCTCCCTCTCAAGTTCGATTCTCTCTGCCCAACCTTGATTCTTCCATGCAAGGATAGGGAGAGGAATTAGATGAAAATAGGCAGTCAGCACTGAAGCACCTGAACTCTGGTGAGGAGAGATGTAGAATAGGCAATACAGGAACTTAACTTATATTTTCGAAGACATTTCGTGTCTTCAGAGATGATACTGGAGAGTGCATTTGCCAAAGTTAGTGATGTATTACAATCGGAAACATGATGCAGATGATGGTAATAAAAGTGATATCTGGAATAACTTTCTACATAAACTAAATTGGAGAAGACCCACATAGTTCCAAAAGCTCAGGAAAATCCCTCAGGCTACCCAAATAAATGTCCCATCCGCTTACTGATGCCTGAAATTACATAGTAAGAGTTTCATTTCTTAGCCCCAAGCATTTGATTCCTGTTTAAATGCAAATCTCCTGGGCATGACAATACTCAGAGTTGCTACTGCATCTCAGAAAAAAAAAAAATGAATTTCAGAGAGTTTCTTTAAAGCAGATTTGGACAAGGAGAGAGTATGAGGTCACTAGACCCTGGAAATGGGTGGAACAGTACAAACTTAATGAATAGAGACTGGGGAAGGATGAGAAAGGTGAATAAAAAAAGAATGCAAAATACAACAAGGAGCATACACAAAGACTATCATGTTTCCCCGAAAATAAGACCGGGTCTTATATTAATTTTTGCTCCAAAAGATGTATGAGGGCTTATATTCAGGGGATGTCATCTTGAAAAATCATGCTAAGGCTTATTTCCCAGTTGGGTCTTATTTTCCAGGTAACATGGTATCTTCTCTGGATGGGAGAGTTGATATTGCTACTAGGGAAAGTGCTTCCCTTACTAATTTATGTCCTTTGTGTTGAGGTGTTGCAGAACTCAGTGTGTATACATCCCTGCAAATGTGTAACAAGGGTAGGTCGAGTAGAACTCATGAACACATTCTCCAGGGACTTTCGAGTTTGAGAAAAATGCTTTCTTTTGAAAGATTTAGTCTTGTGTTGGTTGAAATTGGTGATAAAACATCCACAAGACACTAAATCGACCTTAGCATGGTTTTTAAAGAAAATCATAGTAATTTTTCAGCCTTCATTTGACATTGCGCTGCTTCCCAAAACTCTGACAAACCAAGAAAACATTATAACAACAGAATTGAAGAAAATGCTTTTTAATTGAGAAAAATTATTTCCATAATCATCTATTTGTTCAATCTGGATTTGTACAGTTCAGATTTGCTTAAATATACGATATGCTTTAAATATATGATTTGCAGAAAGAGTGAGGGTAAATTAAATACTGATTTTAGGCAAAATAAAGTTTACCACTAAGTCATTAAAAGATAATAATAAATAAATATATGATTTGCTTAAAATTGGTAGGCTTTACCTATTTAGATGAAGTTCAGGAAAATCATGAGATTAATTCAGAAAACAACAGCAAAAAATGTTTACTTTATATGCCATATCCCAGCTAAATTCTCACCTAATTGTCTCAAAATTTAAGGAAAAAAATGATTTTTTTATGAAAAGTCACTGTTATCTCTTTTACACAGAAAGAAGTGACCAGTTCAGGCAGGAGTTGGTATCCTGTCATGTCAATTTCAGCGACTTAAGTTTATATTGTATCTCAAAGCATCTAAGTTCTGAAGATTTGGAGAACCTCCAGTTCATTTCCTTTATTTAAAAGGAATGAAAACTGAGCCTAAGAGATTGAGTGATGACCCAAAGATGCCCACTAAAGCAAGCTATTGATGTGGCTTCCAAATTACTTACACACCGTACATTTCTGCACAGCCTTCTGCCCCATTTAAATATCTTTAAGATCATTGTAGGTTTCGGTGAATTTCAAAACATCTATATATTTACACTTCTATGAAACTCACAGGGACACTAGTGAGAAGTCCTAGGTGGAACAGTCCTGAACACAGACTGAAATTTCCAATCTGTATTAATTGCTCAGGACATTGAGGTCCAAAGAGGTCAAGTAGCCAAATTTCATACCACTGATCAATAGTAAAGTTGAAATGAGCACCATAACTTCTGTTTCATCAGTTCTGGTGTGACCTCTTTAGATGCAAAACATGCAGGGAACAGTGTGTTGACAAAGAGATGGAGGGTTGGTGAAGGACCTGAGGATCACAGGAAAACTTGACTGCAGTTCACGGGAAAGAGGTCTTGTGAAGAAGTGGGTAGCCATGACAAAAAATGTCCTCTAAGTTAGTGAAATCATGGGGCAGTTTTCAATGGACAGCTCCATTGGTGTCTCTCTCTATCCAAGAAGCATCCAGTTGTAGAGGGGGAAAAATAATTTTTCTTTTATCCTCCTAGGTTCTTGACTGGGATCTCCTTTAATAAAAAACAGATTGACAGGGGAAAAACAAGCAGGAGTTTAGTAACATATGTACCTCCTGTATACATCAGAGATACCAGGAAAACTGAGTAACTCCCCAAAATGGCTCAAGCCACCACTTTACGTACCATCTCCAGCTAAAGACAAAAGAAGATGTTGGGGGCAGGGGAGTCAGATATCGGGGAGGTGACCAGGAAAAGCACAGTAAGCAAGGGAAAGGTTGTTCTGCAGATTTAAGTCTTTGCCTTCTCTCTTTCGAGAGATTTAGTCACCCTTCTCTTCCTGGTACAGAGAGGGACCCACCCTTACAAAATGAGATTTCCCTTATAAATATAAATGTCTCTTACAAAAGGACAACTCCTATTTGGTTTTCAAAGTTTTCCTATGTCTGCTGCTGTTTAAAAATTATCAGCCTAAAATTAATCCTTTCAGGAAAGAGATATTTCAGTGTGGCAAATTCTGCTCTCCTTCAAGGTACAAAGAGGGTGAATCTCAGAAGGAAGGACACTCAAGTAATGCACCACCAGTGAAGAGAGTGACTAAGAGTAAAGGTGAATTCTTCCTTTAAAATGTAGCCTCCAAATGGCCCTGCCAGCAGAGTGCTGAAAGTGGTCAACAAGTGGAAATACACCCAAGCAAAATAGGCCCCAAGTTTGGATAACACAATACTGAATTCAGGCCCGAATATTTCAATTAATGCTATTAATAATATTGCACATAGCTTGTCTTGAAAGTGAAAAAGTGATACAGAAATTTCCTGAAGAACGTGTATTACACAAAACCCTTTAATCTTATATTATACAACCAGGGCTTTAGAATTTAAAGTCATTTGCTTCCCTATTCTATAAAATGAATGGAGAACATTTCAACAAATAATAATGTGGAATTGATAAACTGCTAAATATCAGGTTTTCAGTCTACTTACTTGGAAGAAAGATAGTGCAAATGCAAAATGGTTGTTGTGCAAAGAAAATTATATATGCTTTAGTTCCAGACACCACTTATTTATGGATAGGTAACATCGAGTTGCTTTTTTTTTTTTTTTTTTTAATCTATATTTTTCTCCAGTTTGGAAGTTAACAACACACTAAATGCAATAAGTCATCCTTCAAAATTTACTCATTTCCATTTTGGCAATAAGTTATTCAACTATGGAAATTCTATAAACCAGTCAATTTGTTCCCAGAACCAACTCTAAAGTGAATCCGCTGATGTAAAATACTCAAACACTGAACCGAATTCAAAAATATTACAACAATCACCTTCATTTTGTAAGATTCCGCTGACCACTTTTCATGACGTTATGCTTGTCCCTGGAACTTGTGACCAGCTCTGACTCTAATACATAACGGTGAAAATCAATAGTTACCTCTCTGATACAAATGACACCACAATGCCTTGAATCGGCATTTAAACACTGTCGACAAGGACTGATAATGACCATGGCATTCAAGGATCAGCAGGATCTGATACCCGCCTATGTTTCTAGCTTCCATCTTCTTCCCTTCCCTCTCGTATCCTCTCAGCTTCAGCTCTCTAAGCATCATATTCTCGTTCCCAGATATGCCCTACTTTCTCTTCTGTGCCATTAACTCTGCTTTCTTTCTGCTTTCCCTCTATTTTATTAATTCCTATTAGTTCTTGAAAATTTCCTCAAAACATCTCCTCAGGGAAAACTTCTTTTAGCAGACAGTATAGAAGTTTATCTTCTGTCACAGTACTGTCATTGCACCACTGACAATGTGTAGTAATTACTTACTACTTTGACTGTAAACTCCGAAGGTACCAATGGGGCTCATTTAAATCTTTTTGAGTGAATTAATGAATGATGGCAGAAAGCCAAATTTTAAATTAGCCTAAGGTATCATAGAAACTCCATAATAAATTGAAATGAAATTGTTCGATGAAAATATGCATCCTCTTGTACCCTTGGAGGACACACACCGAGCCCAATACCCAGAATATAGAATGTATACATGTTCAATCAATGAATATAATCTCATATTTTATTAGATATAAGATCTTCAGTACTACCAACAGTAGTACAGAAGATAAGTGCAATCTCCCCTGCACCGTTCAATTTTCCCTTTGGTAAATGCATATCTATAAATCGTTTTTGTTGTTGTTGCTGTTGTTGTTGTTGTTGTTTATTAGTTTATTGGGGTGACAATAGTTAGTAAAATTACATAGGTTTCGAGTGTAAATTCTATACATCATCTATATATCACATTGTGTGTTCTCCACCCAGAGTCAGTTCTCCTTCCATCACCATATATTTGATCCCCTTCACCCTCATCTACCAACCCCTTCCCCCCTTACCCTCTGGTAACCACTAAACTATTGTCTGTGTCTATGAGTTTTTGTTTCTTTATTTGTTTGTCTTGTTCCTTTGTTGATTTTGTCTTTATAACCCACATATCAGTGAAATCATATGGCTCTTGACTTTTTCTGTCTCACTTATTTTGTTTAGCATAATAATCGCAAGATCCATCCATCTTGTTGCAAATGGCACTATTTCATCTTTTCTTATCGCAGAGTAATATTCCACTGTGTATATATACTACATCTTTTTTATCCAGTCATCTAGCCAAGGGCTCTTTAGTTGTTTACATGTTTTGGCCACCATAAATAAAGCTTCAATGAACATCAGAGCACATGTATCTATACAGATAAATGTCTTCAGATTTGTTGGGTATATACCCAGGAGAGGGATTGCTGGGTCATATGGTAATTCTATTTTTAATTTTTTTGAAGAACCTCCACATTGCCTTCCATAACTTATGAAAAGATGCTCAACATCACTGACCATCAGAGAAATGCAAATAAAAACCACCGTGAGATATCACCTCACACTAGTTAGAATGGCTGTCATAAACAAGACAAATAATAACAAGTGTTGGAGAGGCTGTGGAGAAAAAGGAGCCTTCATACACCATTGGTGGGAATGCATATCTATAAATCTTAAACCTGGAAGTGGTTTTCATTTTTGACACTCTACCTTGATTAAAAACTTTTTGAGTCAAAAATCTGTATACATTCTTAAGAAGTATACTTAGGAAAACTTGCATCAAGCTAATTTCTGTGCAATTATTGAACACATTCATCCATTTATATAACCAGCTTTTATCAAGTATTCAATGCACTGTACTAGGCTGTGTAGGAATAAAATCGTGAATAAGACACATAGTATTGTTTATCATGGAGTTTACATGTGAAAAAGCCTAGAGAAAAATGAGCACACCTTCAGAATATAGTTGATAGCTATAAAAGGAAGTGAAGATGTTTCCCCAAACTAGGGAATGCTTCCACTTTTAGCATCTAGCCAACTGTCTGTCACTGAGAAGTTAGACAAGAATGGAGGCAGGATAATTAGTTACACAGCTGTTTTAGTAATCTGTGCGGGTTAGAAATAACTGGGTTGTCTAACATTCAGGAGGTGGAATGAGCAGAATTAGATAAGTGTATGAGGGAGGGAAACAAAGGTGCAAGGATGACACCTAGATTTCGAATTGGGTGAACAGTAGTCCTATTCATTGAAATGGGGGGGAAATGAGAAAAGCAGATTGCGTAGTTAGCAGGAAGGAAAGTGATGAATTCAGTTTTGCATTTATTTATTAGTCTGTATACCTGTGGAACAGCTGAGTGGAGATATGCAATGTTCAGCTGGATACATGGATCTAAAAGATAATCCCTAACTTGTGGAAAATAATTGAAATCATATAGGAGAATTTGATGTCCTAGGGAGAGTGTACAATACAAGGGGAAAAAATGGCCTAAGATACAATCTAAAAAATTTTACACATAAAATATGAACAGAGGAATAGGGCCCCTTAAAGAAGCCAGAGAGATAACAGTGAAATTAGGAGATTATTTGTATTTTAAAAAAATGTATTATAAGAAAAAATGTCATTTGAGAGCTAAAGTTTGATGAGTGCGGAGAACAATTCATGGGTTCTAGCAACAGCATGCGTATTGGATGTTGGTTAAAATTAGTGGGATAGTAGAATCGTTGGAGACAAATAAATCTTAACACAAAGAAATTAAAATCTACTGGGGAGAAAATAATATAAAGCTACTCAAATAGTTTTAAAATGGAGATATGCTAATGTAATTATTAATAGCATTAATATGTTAGTAGGGGAAATCCTTTTTAATCTTATATGTGAGTGATCCTATAACCTGATTGAAAAAGCACTGGGTTTGATTTCAAGTCTCAGCTCTTCACATACTAGTCAGCTATGTTACTTTGCCACATTGTTATTTGAAAACTTCAGTTTTTCCATTTATAAAACAGGCATAATAATATCAGCCATGCATGGATATTGGGGAAAAAGTATATATATTCAAGCCCCCAACATAATGCTGAGTAGAAATTGGATCCTGAATCATGTGCATGAGTACAAACTATTAAAGTAACTGTTATTAGACAGCAGACTGAGTACATGGACTAAGAAAAGCGACAGGAATCTGAAAGTTGTTTGGGACGTGGTTTGAAACATACCAGGAAACAGGAATTGTAGGAGAAGACGGCTGCTTGACCCTTGACTACTGGGATGAAGAGTTTAGACTTTATATAGAAAGGAAGTGAACACAGAAGAGAATGACTAAATGCAGACTCACAAGGCTGCGAGCCCCTTCCCACTGGTTGTAAATATCTTTGAAAACAGAAGATGTGAAAGATTTAGCAACAAAACCATCAGCTTGATCACTATCATCACTGTCAATATGACCACAACTAATATTTCCTGAATGCTTTTCACATACCAAGCAAAGAGCAAAGGCTTTCCATGCATTATCTCATGCAATCCTCCTCACAATGCAAAGAAGCATTATTGCTATTATCCCCATTTGAAAGATAAGGAAACTGAGGCTTAGAGCATGTATTTCACTCAAAGGGCACCACATCAGTAAGGAGTAGACCCAGAATGACGAAAGTGCCAGACCATCCTAGTTCAAGTAAGGGGTATTCAACGAATATTGAGTTAAAAACCCATTGCACAAATCATATCCCTAATTCTGCCAATATTCCTAAAATCAAAGTTACTTATATAACTTTACTAACAGTTGTCACCCCCATAAACTTTAATTTATAAAAAAAAAAAAAAGAAAAGAAACCAAGATCTAGGCACTAACTATGCTCATTGCTTCTGGAGTGCCATTGCTTCTAGGTCCTCTATGAACTATCTATGAATAATCTGAAACAGAAAACAAGGAATGCACCCAGGTGAAGAATTTTACAAATTAATAGTAAAGCCAGGAAACAGCTGCTGACTCTTTTCTTCTGGGTGTTTCTTAAAACACAGATCTTTTTACTGCAGTAAAGATACATATTTTGCTTGAAAGCCTTCAGGAGATGTAATGGGGACTTGGCAAGTATGATGTGGGAAATTTTACAGTTTGTCTGATCTTTATAAGCACAGGGGGAATTCTAGTTCGTTTTTTTCTTTTCTTTTTTTTCAATCCAGCATACAACAATTCTGTTATGTTTAATAAGGCACAACTCTTTCCAATGCTCCCTTCCATGTTATCCTATGGCTTTTTCCATTGAGTGATAATGTATTTCTCCCTACTGCATCATTTCTCTCATCCTTACTTGCAATGCACTTGAATTTTACCTCATAGCCCCATTACCTTTCTGATTTTCTGTAATCTGACATTCTCTAATTCTGCAGTTTTCTTATTCACTGGCCCCAGACGCAGTGGTTGAGCACCTGAGCACATTTCACCAACATCTGTAACTATATCATGCCCATGCTTTGCCAACGGTCTGCACGGAAACTTTGCCTTCTGGATCAGTTGTACCATGTGTCTTTTTACTTGTACAGTGGGACAAACACCCCTAGATTAAAGCATGAAACTCAGTGGATGAAGCCACGAATTAATGTTCTCCAATCTCAACTGAACACGCAATACTATATAACCACGCTTTTATTTTTTTCCTTAATACTTTGTTTAACTCTCTTTCCTCAGACTCTGTTACAATTCCAGGATGACAACACTCCTCTCAAATCCTCAATTCAATCCCCACTTCTTTTGCTCTTGGAAGTTATTTGCATGATAATTCATCAAGAAAATCGAGGCCACTTAAAAAGAAAGAAAATGAACTCCGTTATTCCAGCCATCATCATGTTGTTTACATTTTCCTCTTTACCTCCTATGTGTCCAAGGTGTTTTTCTTCCTGTACAAGATCAGCGCTTCCATCTTTACTTTTTATTCCACCCCATTCTGTTTCCTTTGGATTCTTGTTTCATTACATATGCCTTCTCCCTCCTATAATTTTTTTTTTTTTTTGGTTTTAATAAACTTTTATTTTTGAAAAATTTTAGATTTACGGAAAAATTAGGAAGATATTACAGAGCGTTCTCATGTAGTCCACACCAAATTTCCTCTATTATTAATACATTACATTAGTATGTACATTTCTCATATTTAATGAAGCAATATTGATACATTATCATTAATTAAAATAGTTTATTCAGATTTCCTTTTTTTTATCTAATGCTATTTTCTGTGTTCTATAATTCCATGCAAGATGCCATATAAGACTTGGTTATTATTTCTCCATTACCTCCTCTAGTTGTGACAGGTTCCCAAGCTTCCTCAAGACTGGGATTTTTTGAGACTTTTTTACTTTCTGTCAATACATACAAGATGTTCTAGACTAATCTTGTGTATTTCATGCCCCAGTGAAATAGCATCAGCCATTTCTTCAACAGGCCCTAATTTCTTACATTGGAGTACAGCGTTAGAAACCAAGATCTATATACCACATCTTCTTTATCCAATCATCTATTGAAGGACACTTCGGTTGTTTCCATGTTTTGGCCACTGTAAATAAAGCTGCAATGAACATTGGAAAGCATATATCTTTCAGATGAATATACACAATGGAATACTATTCTGCCATAAGAAAAGATGAAATAGTGCCATTTGCAACAATGTGGATGGATCTTAAGATTATTATGCTAAGCAAAATAAGTCAGACAGAAAAAGTCAAAAACCAGATGATTTCACTGATATGTGGTATATAAAACTGAAAACAACCGAAAAACAAGACAAACAAATGAAAAAACAAAAACTCATAGACACAGACAACAGTTTAGTGGTTACCAGAGGGTAATGGGGGTGGGGGGGTGATAGATGCAGGTAAAGGGGATCAAATATATGGTGATGGAAAGAGAACTGACTCTGGGTGGTGAACACACAGTGTGATATATAGTTGATGTATGAAAGAATTGTACACCTGAAACCTATGTGACTTTACTAACAATTGTTGCCCCAATAAACTTTAATTTAAAAAAATAAATTAAAAAATTAAAAAGAAAAAGAAACCAAGATCTAGGCACTAAGTATGCTTATTGCTTCTGGGGTATCATTGTTTCTAGGTCCTCTAAGTTGTCAGAGCAAGGAAATATATGTGTGTATGCTAACCTGTATATACACATATATCTCATATACACATACAAATATTTTTATATGTAACCATCTGTATCTATATTAAGCTAAACATAAGTTTATACTGATGTCCACAATTCTAATCCATCACCATGTGAATTATTCTGGACTTCTTCCCTTGGTAATTTTTAATCTCTCACTCCAAGAATGAGACATTTGACTTCTATCACACACCATCCCTTTACTTAATTGTTCAGTTGCAGTGGACATATACCATGTTTTCAGAATTGTTAATCTTGGTAAAGAACTTTATCAACTAAAGTACAGTAAGTACATACAGTTCCTCTTGCCTAGTTTTGCAGAGGCCACTTATTCCCAAAGTTCCTTAACTCAGTACCTTCCCCTTTTCCCCTTCTCCCCTTCAGTGAGGTTGTTTCACACATTTCCATATAATACAGCTAGAGGCTTTCATGCCATTCTGCATTTAATCCTAAGATCTGACCTCCTGAATGATTTTTTAAATTGGCACATATTAAGGTTCTCTCTTTTTATTGTAAAGTTCTGTGAGTTTTGACAAATGTATAGTGTCACGTATTGGCCATTACAGTATCATGCAAAATAGTTTCACCATTCTAAAATATCTCCTGTGCATCACTCATCCCACCTACCTCCCCAAGCGCTCCTGGAAACCATTGATTTGTACCATATCTATAGTTTTGCCTTTTTCAGAATAGCATATAAATAGAATTACACAGCCTTTTCAGACTGGCTCCTTTCACTTAGAAACATGCATTTACAATTCATCCAGAGTACTTCAGTTTGGAGCAGGATTGCTGGATCATATGGTAAGACTATGTTTAGCTTTGTTAAAAATTGTCAGATCTCTTCCAACATGGTTTTACCCCTTTGTATGCCCACCAGCAATGAATGAAACTTCCTATGCTCTGCATCCTTGCCAGCAATAGGTATTCATGTTTTAAAATAGGGAGTTAGGCACTCTAATAGGTGAGTAGTGGTCTCTTGTTATAATATGCATTTCTCTAATGGCAAATGTTGTTGAATATCATTTCATATGCTTATTTGCAATCTGTCTGTCTTCTGTTGATGAGGCACCTATTCGGATCTTTTTTGTTTGTTTTCTACTCGTGAGTTTTAAGAGTTATTTGTTGATTTTGAATACAAATCCTTCATCAGGTAAGAGTTTTAAAGAAGTTTATAATTTTAAAAGTCCAATTTACCACTTTGTTCTCTCAAGGATTGTACTTTTTGTGTCATATCTAAAAACGCATCTCCAAAACCCAAGGTAACATAGATTTTTCTCCTATGTTTTCTTCTAGAAGTTTGATCAATTTGCCTTTTATATTTAAGCCTATGATATATCATTTATTTAAGTTTTGAAAAGTGTAAGGTCTGTATCTAGTTTCCCTTATTTATATATGAACATCTTATTGTTCCAGCATCATTTCCTGAAAATATAATCCTTTCTCTAGTGAAATGCTTTTACTCCTTTGCTCAGAGATCATTTGACAATGTTTGTATAATTCTATTTATGGGTTTTCTTCTTGGTTGCATTATCTGAGTGTCTATTCTTTCACCAATACCACACTGTCTTGATTAATGTGGATTTATAGTAAGTCGTGATATTGGGTAGTGTGAGTCCTCCAACTTTATTCTTCTTTAGATTGTGTTGGCTATTGTGGGTCTTTTGCCTTTTGATGTAAACTTTAGAGTCAGCTTGTTAATATCTAAATAGCTTGCTGGGATTTATACTGGCATTTCATTGACTATATGGATGAATTGGGAAGAATTGACATCTCAGCAATATTGAGTTTTTCAATTCATGAACATGGAATATCTTTCCATTTATCGAGATCTTGTTATTTTTACTTCTGTCATCAGTGTTTTGCAGTTTCCTGCATATAGATCCTATACATATTTTGTTAGGTTTATACCAAAGCATTCTATTTTGGGTGTGCTATTGTGAATGGTATATTTTAAAAATATTTAAATTCCAACAGTTTGTTGCTGGTATGTAGGAAATCACTTGACTAGGTATACTAACTTTTTATCCTGTGACCATTCTGTACTCAATTATTAATTCGAGGAATATTTTGTAGATGCTTTGGGATTTTTTACGTAGATAATCATGTCATCTGTGAATAAAGAATTTTTATTTCTTCCTTTCCACTTTGTAAACCTTTTATTGCTTTTTCTTTGTCTTACTTCACTAGATTGGACTTTCAGTATAATGTTGTATAGGACTGAGGAGAGAAAACATCCTTGCCTTTTTCTCTATCTTAAGGGGAAAGCACCTCACCATGAATGAAGTATGATGATAGCTGTAGGTTTTTTCAAGCTGAGAAAGTGCCACTTTTTTTGCTGAGATTTTAATCATGAATGTATTGCATTCTGTCAAATGCTTTTTCAGCAGTAATCAATGGGATCAAATGATATTTCTTCTTTAGCCTATTGATATGGTAGTTTACATTGATTGATTTTCAATGTTGAACCAATCTTGTATATCTGGAATAAATTCTAATTGGTATATATATGTATGTATATATATATATATATATATATATATATATATATACATACATATATATGTATATATATATGTATATATGTATATACATATATATATTACATTATTGGATTAAATTTGTCAATATTTTATTGAAAATTTACGTCTATATTCATGAAAGATATCGTTAGCTTGGTTAGCTTGGCTAGAGGCATATCAGGGACAGATATGGACATATCAAAACCTTTTTAAAATCACATTTAAAAAAATCTTTTGAAAGAATCAATTTGCTTTTTTATGTTTTCTCTATTATTCTTTTTGTCAATTCCATTGGTTTCTGCTGTTATTTTATTATATCTTCTCCTTGCTTTAGGCTTAAATGACTCGTCTTGCTCTAGTTTCCTCAGGTGGAAGCTAAGGTGATTGATTTTTTTAATCTTTTTTCTTTTCTTCTGTAAATATTTAATGCCATAAATTTCCCTCTAAGCATTACTTTCTCTGCATTCCACGAATTTTGATGTTTTTCATCTTCATTTAGTTCAAAATATTGTTAAATTTCTCTTGAGACTCCTTTTTTGATCCATGGGTTATTTAGAAATGTACTCTTTAAATGTTTAGGTGTTAGGGTTTTCCACCTGTCTTTCTGTTATTGATTTCTAGTTTAATTCCATTGTAGTAGGAGAATATAATTTGTATAATCATCTGTTTTATTCACTTTATTGAGGAGTGCTGTGCCCCAGAATATGGTCTATCTTGGTGAATGTTCCATGCGAGCTTGAGAAGAATGTGTTTGCTACTTCTTAGATAGTCTTGCATAAAAGTCAGTCAGATAAGTGATTGATAAGCCCGGCCATCCACATCGTTCCTGATTTTCTGCCTCGGGATGTAATAGATTTGTTTATTTTTCCTTGCAGTTCTGGTTAGATGCATACAAGTCTAAGATGGCTATATCTTCTTTAAAAATCGATACTTTTATTACTTTATAATCTCACTCTTTATACCTGATCATCTTCTTTGTTCTGAAGTCTGCATTATCTGCAATTAATATAGTTACTCCAGTTTCTTTTTGGTTTGTGTCGGCATGGTATATTGTTCTCATTCCCTTTATATTTAACCTAAGTCTTTTTTCATTTAAAGTCAATGGGTTTTGTTTTGTTTTCAATCCATTCTGACAATCTTTGTATGTTTAGACCATTCACATTTAAAGTCATTAGTAATACATCTATCATGTTTGTACCTATTTTCTATGTGTTGCATTTGTTCTTTGTTTCTTTTTTCCCTTTTTCTCTATCTCTCTGGTTTAATTGAGTATTGTATATGATTCCATTTTGTTTCCTTTCTTATGTTATCAAATATACTTCTTTAAAAACTGTAGTGATTGCTCTAGAGTTTACAATTCAGGGTTTTACTATGTAATCTAACTCCACCTTCAAATTACACTATACTGATTTACAGCTAGTGCCCGTGTCTTTTAAGAGACTATTCCAAACTCCTCATTCCCATCCATTTTGACACGCATTTCACTTATCCATGTAATATAATCCCACTATATATTGCTACTTGTAACTAAATAGTTACCTTTTAGTTCAAGTAAGAATGAGAACACTAGATGATTTTGTTTTGTGCTCATTTATCCATTTTCCGATGTACTTCTGCATTTATGTAGATCTAAGTTTCTTACCAAAATCATTTCCTTTTGCCCGAAGATCCTGGATTTTTGTTCAATATTGCATCCCCACAGAGCCTATTAGGGAAACTGGCATTTTGGTAGTGTTCAGTATTTATTTTGGCACTACTGAGCACATCTGGTAAATGAGAAAAATGTGTTACCACATCATGTTATCATCTATTTACAACCATCATGAATTAATCTATCTACTCCCAACAGACTGTAATTTCCCCAAATATCGGGACCATATATTTGTATACTTAAGTCAGTGTCAATCAGAGTGTCTGATACGACTTAATAAATATCTTGTTTATTAACTGAATTGTGACTGTATTAGAAATATTGATAAATGTATATATGAAAACAAGCTTCTCGATAGCATGTATACTTTTCATTATTACTTAGTGCATTGTTATTATTATTAACTTTTTACATTAATATATGATTAATATAATTTTAATTTGCTGAGGCGCCCTCATGAGAAAGAGGAGCTCGGGGTACTTGCCTCCAGACTGGAAACTAAGAGTGAGAATGACTAGTAATAATTTTTTACATTTGCCTATTATTTGATATTTTGTGAATAATTTCAGATGCATTATCCCATTCAGTTCCCACAGGAACCATTTGCTTTTTCTCTCTCATAAGCATGTTTTATTAGCTGATATACTTCTTTTCCTCTATAAGTTTCAGCCTCTATTGCCACATGGAAAGAAATAGATTAAAACATTGAACCTGCACTGGAGTCATGTGATTTCATAGCACATAGGGAATTCTTGTTATAACAGGGAGCATTGTTAGTCCCACAAAAATGGTTCCTCCAAACATTAGAAATAATATGTATAATTACAGCTATCATTTTAAAATGCTTGAATTTAAAATTACAATTGAACTAATAGAATTTTGATAAAAAGTTGTTATTGCTTTGGTGAGAATGTTGATGGGACATGATATTCCCTGTAGGGATTATGTATCTCTTGGTTTTCTAGGGAGTAAAAAGCACCATACATGAGCAAATTTGATAATCCATAATGTGAATAAATACATACAAAGCTAGCATGAAAATATGTTTTGTAGCAATTGTAAATTATGAATTAGAAACACTAATTGCCCTTAGTGTTGCTGGAGAAAGTCACATCCTCCTTAAAATGAACAATTGGTGCTAAAGGGCACTGACATTTTCTTTTCAATCTAGTAACTCAGTAGTCATAGTCAGTCAGTCTTGAAGGTTGAAGACAGTGCTTCTCTGGAGGGGAGGGTCATCTCTGGTGGTATCCTAGGTCCAGGCCAACTTCGGCTGAATTAATCACCTTCTTTCTGAAATACAAACAAGTAAGGACCTTTTTACTTTATTATACTCATGAAGCATAACCATGCTTCGGTAATGAAAATAGTGAATCCTGATGATAATAGTCAAGAATAACCAAAACATTTCTCTGAATAGATACCTAAGAGTGGAATTGCTAGGTCACAAGGTAGTTCCATTTTCAATTTTTTGAGATACCTACATACTGACGACTATAATTTAATATATATGTAGTCACGGGATGTAGAGTACAGCACAGGGAATAGAGTCAATGGAATCGTAACAGCTATATATGATGTCAGAGGGGTAGTAGATGAGGGAGGGAGGTTATCACTTTGTGAAGAATGTAAATGTCTACCAATGATATTGTTTTGTACTGCTGAAACTAACAAAAAAAGACAATAACCAAAAAATTAAGCAGAGATTTCAAAAGGTAACTAATCCTATGGTCAATATCCTTTTAATATGTTGAAGGGAAGAAGAAGATGGAAAAAAAAACCCTCAGTAAACCCTAGAGATGATTGCAAATGAGGAGATTACATACTCAAGACTAGAAAGTTAAAAACAGAAAAATTACAGATGGATCTTGAGAGTTTGAGATGTAAAAGAAAATCAAGTGAATGAGATTTAATTTAGATAGACAAAATGCCTTTATTTAAGAAGAATAATGCCAACAGGATTTATAAATCAAGTGAATACCAATTATAAGCCAAAATAGAAGAGAAAAACCACAGAAAAGTAGGGTTTTAATGTCAAAGGATATAACTAGAGATTTATATTTTGGAAAAAATCCACTCTGTTGCATAACCAAATAGACAATTTTTGAAATGAGTTTTTATTCTTTATGTAAAAGGTGAAGCATTCACATTTGAAAGGAGGAGTACACTAGCCTCATGTACTCACTCAGGACCCAGAATAATTCAGCTCAGTTCAAAAAACACACATTAAGGGCTTATTGTATGTCAGGCATTGGGCTAGGCATAGGTGTTGAAAGATTAATAAAATACGCTAGAAGTGAGACCAGTAGTTGTCAGGGGGATGGGGAGAAAGTGGTGAAGGGGAATTACAAAGAGGCATGAGCAAGCTTTTGGAGGTAACAGGTATGTCTACTCTCAACTGTGGTCATGGTTTCATGGGTGCATACATATGTCAAAGCTTAATGGGATATTTTAAATGTGCAGTTTCTTGTTGCCAAGTATATTTAAGTAAAGCTGTTAATTTTAAAAATATATTTTAAGATAACAAATTATAAGGACTTTATAAAAGTAATATCATGTAAGCTTGATTATGCATTGACAGTTGTTAATCTCTTATGGGTTTAGTTGGGGAAAATCATCTCCTGAACTTAGTGCCATATAGAAAACTACTTTTTGTAAATAACAATGTGAAGAGCATTTTAATACGCCATGTGTGGTTACAAAAGAAAAAAAAGGCAATCACTGGTTCCAAATATTTCATAACTTAGAGAAAGGCCATAATATGTGTGTAAACACAGACTGTCAAACACAAACAAGCAAAGCTTAGAGAAAGACACACTATCAACTAGATTTCATGGCCGTTGGAAAACAACACGACTCATATAAAACATATGAATAATTGATGTAAAAATTTTTTTATGTGAATACGCTAACATTCAAATAAAGAGACACAGACAGCATACACTAGCGTCTGTCTACTTGTATCTCCTGTTCCTTAGGTAACACCAAGATATTTTTCGAAGTATGATGAGGCGGTCAACCTGACTAGGCTACAGTCCCTATCTAATAAATTGAACACTGGGTGTCATCCTGAAGAATTTTGTAAATGCAATTAATGTGTATGATCAATAGACTTTAAATGAGGCAGATTATCCTAGCTATCTGGGTGGGCCTGACTAAATCATTTGAGAGCCATGAGAGCTGTACTGAGACTTCCTTGACGAAGAACAGATCCTACCTGTGGACCCTCCCTGAGCCCATGCCCGGAGCTCCAGCTCATCCCCTCCTTCCTGCCCGCCCTATGGCCTTTGGATGTGCCTAGCCAACCCTCACAATATCATAAACCAATGTCTTGCAATAAATCTTTTTTATTAAAGAAGACAAAACATGTTTTTTTTTATTGTGGTTAAATATGCACAATAAAAAATTTACCGTTTTAACTCTGTTAAAGTGTACAGTACACTGGCATTAAGCACTTTCACTTTGTTGGTCTACTATCTCCACCATCCCTTTCCAGAACTTTCTCATCTTCCCAAACAAAAACTCTATACCCACTGAACACTAATTCTCCGTTCCCTACCCACAGCCCCTGCTGACCTCTATTCTACATTCTACCTCAATGAATGGGGCTCTTCTAGGTGGTGCCTATCAGTGTAATCAAACAATATTTGTCCTTTGGTGTCTGGCTTATTTCACCTTCATAATGTAATATCTCTGAATATGTACCTCCTACTGGCTGTTCTTCTCTGATTGAAACCTTATAGATGATAGATAGATAGATAGATGATAGATAGATAGATAGATAGATAGATAGATAGATAGATAGATAGATAGATAGATAAAACCATAAATAAAATAATTCATTCACAACACAGCTTTCCATGACCAGCCATCCCATAACTATTTCTAGGCAGAATCAACGGCTCGCTTTGTCTCTCCAGATTCCTTACACATATTCTGTTATAGCAGTTGTTCATTTACATATTCCTTCTCCCTATTTAGTTGTGAGCTTTTTAATCTTTCATCCTTACTCTCCCAGCATCTAAAATTTCTCACTGAAAATTAATTAACTCAAATTTAACTATTAAATAAGTGACTCAGCACATCACTATCTTCTCTGTCACCAGAGATTTAACTTTCATTTTTTTGCAAATACAGCTATCTTTGTACACAGGCTCCAAGATAATTATTTGTTCCGTTTTGTGACAATCATAAACTAAATTTAAAAACATCACTCAAAATTCCAATTACCTGTTACTTGGCTATCATTCCTTAACAATTCTGAGCTGAAGCACACAGTGTTCTGAAAACAACTGTGTTAGCATCCACTCCAAAAGTACACACAACCCCACACATTGCCAAGGGCTTGCTTCAACATAAATTCTAGAACATTCCTGTACTGATTCCAGGTCACTGTGTGATTCTTACTTTCCTAATGGTAAACTTTGCCTTTGAACTTTGCCACAACAATGCAATCTGAAGTCTTCAAAATCATTTAGACAGTAGTTGTGAAAACTGGGAATAGCCCAGAGGCATTTTGTACTACTAAATAAAATGCTTCTTATTGGCCTTGTTATTTATCTTTGGGAGATGGCAGATAAGACACAATGGCAGTTGCTGCTGGAGCTGTGACTGTCGGTCTGTAAATGTGTGTGCTCCATAGTATAATCGCAGTTGAAATATTCCAGCTTGTTTATTGACTTAAACTAGAAAACCTTTGATATACAGCATAGGCCATCTCACTTGTCAAATTAACGTCTAAAGAACACTAAGAAGAAAATGTTATTTATAATTAATTTGCCTTTCTATGCCCCGTCTTCAGGACTAATAATGAGGAAAATCTAAGTCTTTACTTCATGGCCTGCGTAGCATTGAAAAAGAAAACAACAGCAATGTATGTATTCCTTTCATACTTTATTTCCAGTTCTCTTTTAATCAGGCCCAATTCTTCCCGTGTGGGCGCGCGCACGCTTGCACACACACACACACACACACACACACACACACACACACACACACCCATGCTGAATTTAGACACTTTTACAAATTCTCTGAGGTAAGGAAACAGCCACATAGAAATCAATAGGTATTTTCTGTGCTGTATTCCAAAAAGTAAAAAATCCAGCAGACTATATTTCTTACAGAGCTTATCTAAGAAAAGTTGGCCAGATCACTCTTTGTCATCAATGTCACATCTGAAAATCTCTACGTTACTGTAATTGCCCTAGCAGCTCTTAAAAGAAAAAAATATCTAAAAAACAGTAAGCACTGAGTACCTCAAAAGGCCATCCATGAAGATTGTGTTACATTTTACAGTTAAATTTTGCTCTCTTGTCTTTCAAAATAATTTGCAATTTTATTTAGTTAAACGCATCCTAACATACCATAAAAAATGCTGTCATTTTCACTTAAACATGTCAAAGTAACAATTGTTTCATGGAGACTCACTTGGTTTCTATGCTTTATTTTTCATCTATGAATGTGTACAAATAACTCAGGTTAATGTTTTGGTCTGGATTTTTTTAATATAATAACACTGATTTATTTGTGTTGACATCAGGAAAAAACTTGTAGAAATCTACAATTTTAAGTTAATGACGTTATAAATGAGGAAGTCCCTATCTTCCTGAGTGCTGTGTGATTCTTATAGTTTCCAGAAATGATAATTGTACATCCTGAGTATCCCAGGGTTTATGTTCTGATTTATGACGCAGAAAAGCAAAATTATTGTTTTTACTCTTAGGGATGTCCATTGACAACTTGTCAGTGTGTGAACTAAGAAAACTTAAAACTATCCTGGTACCACACCAGCAAACAATAAAGAACCCAGGACACGTGGGCATCATCTCAATGAGTACTAATTATTCGTGGGCACAATTATTATGTTCATTGTGAACTAAAGAAAGAGAATGGAAAGATCTCTGTCCTCTGGCTTTATCAGTCCAAGTCAGAAAGCCATATGTCAAAAATAGAGGGTGTCTTCAAATATTTCACTACCCAAGAATGACTCTGGAGCACAGAGTAAATTGACTTGATACCAAATTCCTATCTATAAACTTCTATTTAAATGGGTCTCATTGTGATAGCAATGACAACACATATCAACAACTTGCCCTTTCCTATATCATTTCTTTGTGTGTTTTATAGTTCCCTTCTTTGCTCTTCCTCCCCTTTGCCCAAGCAATTCTGCAGCACCCGTGCACTTTTTCTTGGCTCTTTATCACACAGTCACTGCGATAAACACACACTGAGGATCTCCAGTGACCGTAACACTGTACTGCACACTATACACACATAACTCAAAGTCGAGAGGATTTCACCCTTGACTCTGAGAAACTTAGCTTATAACTAAAGATTCCAGATAGAAAGCATTAGTAAGAGCTGAAGCAACAGGATATATTCCAAATACAGATCAGCTTCATGCCTGGTGGTCAGAACTCCATGATGGACAAATAATTGTAAGAACTCTCAATGGAGAAAGTCCCCTCTGCTTGATAAATTGTTATTCTCCTGCACTTATTATAGTAACAGACATTGAACTTGATTCTGTAAAATATGCCAAGAAGAAAGCCCTCCATAAACTTGTCAACCAATTGCTTCACATTTATTAGTCCCACTTGATAAATCCTTGGGAACTAGCATCACAAGTATTTCTGTGTGCCAGTGACTGACAGTGTCCTGAAGACATAGAAGGTGTACATAGGACTGGAGGGAGAACCTGATAGACTGAACGAAATTTGCATAACCATGCTTTATTCCAATCATGTCAGTTGTCATAAATTCGGTGCAGTCACTTCTAGAGGAAAACATGTACACACACACACACACACACACACACACACACACACACACACCATGTTCACAGGTGTATTTAAAAATATATTGTATGTGTTTAAAGAAGGAAGGGAATTGGGTATTTATAATGTGAATCATGTGGAATTTATCTGGAGAAGACCCCATTGAAAATGTGAGTTGTGTGCAGTAGTTGAAAATGATGGATTGACCACAGACTTCTAGAGAGGATGAGGGAAATGGTTCCAGGTACTTCTCCTTCATTTCCTTCTTTATCAGTGGAGTTTTTCCATCAACCTAATCTAGCAGAACATTTCTCCTCGGCTACTGAGATGTATTTGCAGCAAACAACTTTCCCCTCACTTAAAGAAATAGGGTTAACTCCTTCATTCCTAGAACTCTATAATTCAGGGGAAAAGTGAGTTTCCCATAAGGTATTTAAAGGAGGAAAGAGAGATGAATCTATGTGGAAAATTAGATGAAGGAGTGAAAAATTGCATCTGCCACGTAAGTCCTACCACATACAGAAATATTCCTCCATGAAAAACTGGAAATTTCTTTTTAAAATGGTACTTGCAAAATCAGCACTAGTTCTTAACAATGTCTTTCCTGCTGCAGATATCCTATGTTTTTCACCCCAATAATAAGGGGTAATTTGGACCCATTCTCCTTTTCATTTAATGCTGTTCCTTTCCTTATTGCATTCCTCGCACTGCTCTTCCCATATGAGAGGTGATTACATTACTTGTGGAATATGTTGAATCACTTCAACAAGAAATTTGTGGCATCTGGTTAAGGCTCTTTCTAGCATATAAATTAAGCATGAATGACAGCTTGGTCAAAATTTTCCTTTGAAACTAGCCCCTGGGTGGCAGGTAGAGTCAAATGTTATCATTTTATCAGCGGGAGGCTTTTCCAAGCTAGCTGATGATGTCTCTAACCTTTATTAGAGAAAAGTGGGTCATTCTTGCCACACCCCTGAATATAACTGAAGAGATGTAGCGAGAGATCTGGGAGAGAGAAATGGAGAGATGTATTTAATAACTATGCTGAGATGGATGCCAAGAGAAAAATGAGTGCTGGTAGCACTGAATGATATTGCAAAAAACTACGTATAGCTACGAAATAATATCCCAAGAAAAAAGCACAATAAAGTATAGGCAGTCAGTCAGTGAGACAGACTGGCAAATATTTTCCCAGTTAAAAAAAAATTCTCCAATGGAATAAAGAGAGACTACATAAAAGGTATTTTGTACCTCTAATTTGTGTGATTTTTTTTTTTTTTTTTTTTTTTTTAGCTTAGTTGCAAGGCTTCTCTTCTTTTTTCCTTAAATCTGCCTCATGGAAAAGACAGAATCTAAGTTATCAAGATTTTTAAACATTTTATTTGTGGTAACAATAATTACTCCTCTCTTAGGAAATTCAGTGTGTTTCACACAGAAGCCAGCAAAGGAACAAAAACATCAAACAAGGGAAGATTCTCCAACATTCCACATGATGGCAGAAGATCTTTTCCTTATTAAGTAGTCAAAGCTTACAGTTTTGTATTATTCTATTAAATACAGCAAGATAAGCAATCTCCCACATTCTCTAAGCCATTTTAGAGTAATTTGTTCTCAGGACAAACCAGAAGGGACAATGTGTTTTCCTATGTGAAAAACAAACAACCTGGGGATAAAAAATACCAAAGCCATCTTCCTAAAGTTTTCCAAAATAATGTTGAGATAACAAAAAGTGCTTTTCAACATCACACTGAAAATGGGATCTTTTAGACTATGTTTCCAAAATGTCAATGATTATTTTTGTCAGTTTATGCTGTTAATCACAGCAGCTGCGTAACAGGCTGCTTTGTACAATCTGCCTTCCAGACGGAGAGTTTCTTCAAGGCTCAGCCATTTTTCAGAGCATCTCCGATGTGCAGTGTGGCTCTTGTTCACGCAGAACCTCAGGAAAGCAGTGGGAATCTTGACCCAAAACTAAAAGTCTAGGCAGCACAAACCCAACCATTCCGTCAGCCCTATAAGGTAGTGATGTTTCTTTTCTTAGAGCGAGAATTTGGAGCCGCGGGCTATAAAGCTGTTTCTCTACAACTTATCAAGACAGCGCTCCCTCTTATGCCTGTTGGCTGCCTAGTATATAGTCTCCTCATTTTGTTTTTTGGTTTCTTTGTTTATTTTTAGTGACAACGATGGTAGGACAAAGATAAGCACTATCGTTTCACTAGCTCTCTACCTTCCTCAAATTCCTAAGTTCACGTTATGGTCTGTTCACATATTTTGTGTAAACGGACACAAGCAATGTCTGCTCCCCAAAGTACAGATTATTACAAAATTAATGTGCACAGGGTAATTTACCTCGTATTATATTCATGAAATAATAAATGAGCAAATCATAGCTGGGCAATGATTTCAACTAATGCTTTTATTTAACTGTGGGAAGGAAGCCAGCCCAGGAAAATACCATGTTTCCCTGAGAATAAGACCTAACCGGAAAATAAGCCCTAGCATGATTTTTCGGGGATGACACCCCCTGAACATACGCCCTAATGAATCTTTTGGAACAACCCTAATACAAGACCCAGTCTTATTTTCAGGTAAACACGGTAATAATACTTCTGATTTTTGTGTTGTCTTCAGAGTATTCACAATATATCCATATGTCTACGATAGCTTTTGATTCTCAAATATACTTTATGTTATAGTTGTTATCATTCTTTTACAAATTTTATGACTGAGGATCAGACGTTAACTTTTTCCTAAGATCATCAATACAGTATTTGAAAGGCCAGGGATTGAAATGAGACCTTCTAGCTCCTATTTCTACTACGTCAATTGAAGAGAATAAACATCATGGCCATAGATAACAGCAAATCTAAATTATTTTCCTTTTATAAGAACATTTGGTCAACTGGATCTTCAGGGGCCCTCACACTAGGGATCAAGTAACACACAGTCAATTAACTCTCTCGTGGCAAGGTCACATTCAGGATGACAAATTCCCCGTGACTCTACTGCCAGGAGCATGGAGACCAACAACCTTCCCTGAAGGATGGTTCATCCCAAGTGTCTCTCTCTGGCTGGGTCGATGTTCTCTTTCTCCCTCTTAAGAGGATACCAGATATGTTTATTACCTAGATTGTGGTGATGCTCGCCCAGGTGTGTACATGTACACAAACTCACCAGATTTTATACATGAATTATGTGCAGTTTTTGGTAGACCAATTATGCCTCAATAAAGCTGGAAAATCCTTTGGAACTTTCGACTTTTCAATAATTTTATTAAAATAATAAATTGAAAATATACAGGAATTAAAACATTGGGGGGAAAAAGACCATACAACGTTTCTGATGTAAGAACAGTTGAGACGCATTAACTACTTGCAGAGAGTTGGTCTCTACTAGAATATTTGTTCGATGTCATAAAGATGTCAGTCTCACTGAAATGTCAATCTCGTCATCAACCTTAGTGTCAAACGGAAAGTTCAGGATTCCTACACGTGATTTGAACAAGGCATACCTTTTCAAATACTTTGTAGTTTTATTAACTGAATAAGTGCCTTTCTATGGTATTTCTCATATACTCCTAGACTTTTAAAGCTGGAGACACTTTAAAGGCCATTCAGTTACTAGTCCAAATAGGATTTTCTGTTGAGGAAATTGTCACCAGAATCACTGAGACTTGCTCAGGGTCTCACAGAATGTTAATGACAGAACCAAGGCTAGAACGCAATTTTTCTGACCACCATCAAATTGTTTTATCATTAGCTTATGTCACACACACGAGTTTATAACCTAGGGGTCATTTGTCAAGATATCACATTGATATTTTAGATTCATAGAACTCAGAACATTTTATGGCTAGTCAAGAAAATATTACCAGAAACAAAACAAACAAACAAACCAACGGAAACAAAGTATCACTAGAATACAGGTTTCTGTCTACAATATTAAGACTTGAATATTCCTTCCAGACACTAATTCTCAAGGGAAGGGGAAGGAAGGGAGAAAAATAGAAGGCAAGCTAGAAAATGCGAGGGTATATTGAATTTTTTCTTTAATTCACTGGTTGATTAGAAAAGTATAACTTATGCATGGAAATATGGGAGACCATTTATCCAGCATTATCTCTGAGATGATAGAATTTAGTGTCAGATTGGAGGACTGCGGCTTCAATGGGAGTTTTTTACTTAGGTGGTAAAGAAATCTGAAGGAAGTGTCTAAGGTTCAAATCTCGTCACAGCGACTGCTCCCAACAATCCTGTATAGATGCCCCATTTTACAGATGAGGAAAGTGAATCAGAAAGTGTAAGTATCATGGCACCGGTCACTCAATTAGAATTTAGCGGAGAGAGAGCTGCATATCTAAATTCATACAATTTCACATCTGTTTTACTAAACCAGCATGCACCTATATAAGATCCCCTCTGAGGGTGCTCTTTGAGTTTTATTTTAAGTATGATGTTATAAATATTTTAAATAACTTTATTTTGAGTTAATTATCTATTTCCTTAATTAAAATCAGAGAGCTATATTAATACCCTGCTCAACTGTAAAATGTTCCTTGTACCCGTCATCTTTCCCTTTCATCCACACCATTCAGATGTGGCTTCATCATATGAATTTGTTATTAGAATACAGGCTACAGGTAGGGGAACCCTACAGTCCTGTGACAATTGAAATGGTGTGGCTGGGGACTTTTTTCACCCCTTTTTTCACCTCTTTTCTTGAGGCCTGTTGACTCAAACTACATGTTTCAGACATTTTGCGGTTTGATGTATGGGGCTAATAATAGGCTCTGACATTTTTTTATTAAATGGTTCTAACTCTAAATAAATCAGATATTTTTAAATCCAAATTTTCCTAAAAAACAAAGAAGGTAATTATTGCTTAGTTTTAAGCAGTTTTTAAATAGCATTTCCAATATCACTTATTTACCTTTCCAGAATACTAATTTTGAAATGTAAATTTGCAATGGAATTTGATCTACAAAACTTCAATTTTTCATTTTGGGTGTCTTTGCATACAGTGAAGTACAACTGTATTTCATGACAATAAGGGGGGAGGGGGGTGATAGATGAGGGTAAATGGGATCAAATATATGGTGATGGATGGAAAACTGACTCTGGGTGGTGAGCACACAAAGTGATACATGGATGATGTATTACAGAATTGTACACTTGAAACCTATGTAACTTTACTAACAATTGTCACCCCAATCAACTTTAAGTTAAAAAAAAAATGTTTATCTTATACTATGGTTACAAATTTGGGTTAATGTTCCACTGCATTCTCTCTGTTGGCACCTAGATCCTTTTAATGTAATTTAAGAGATATGCAAGTATACTGACTCCCTACAATGGAGGCGAGGAAAGAAGAAGAGAGGAGCGAAAAATTTTAAGGCATAGGATATTGCTTTTAGGTGTGCTTGGTATATTGTCCCTTAATGTATTATACGGCAAATTTCTTTCAAGCAATTTGCCAATATTTTAGTTTTATTTCAACTAAGAAAATCAGGAGCTATTATCACCATTGAAGCAGTAGTCTTCTTAAACATCATTTTAAGAATATATTTTTCCATACCATACATCTGAACAAGAACCTTGTTCATGATCATGAAGTTCAGGATTTCATAGACCCACAGGTCCTTGACCTGAAAGTGACCTTGAAACCGTGCACATCTCCTGTCTTTAGGCAAAGAAGGTGATACCATGTCCATATTAGAGATAACATAACTAAATAATCATGCATGTAAGTGGCTTTTACAAGTTCCCCAAATTACTCTCTTCCAACTAACTTATTTATATGAATAGAGAGGTGTTAATGTCAGAAAACTATTAGTTTTAGTGGAAGTCAATAGAAATGTATATTTTTAGCATGAGAGGAGCATTTGCTTTAACTCTGGATTTTCGGAATTGAAATCCTATGTGTTAAATAGCATGTCCAAAATTATATAGAATAAGAAATAAAACTAAGGTCTCTTGATTTCCACTGGTTGCTTTTTCCTTACTTACTCCACGTATAAATTGAAATGGGATTTGCAGCAATGTGGATAGAGGTGGGTGGGTTTGATGTTTTTTGAGTTCCATGTCTCTAAATACAGTGACTTCTTTCTGATTCCTCCAGCATATATATTGTCTATTTCATTCATGAACCCCCTATTTTTTCCTTAGTTGTCTTTTTATGGCTGTGTCCTGACTTTCAAAGTATAAGGTGAGTCTTTAAGTCTACACACAGCATATTAAATCTACTCAAATTACTCCCAGGGACTGATACTTTGTGCATAAAAATGCCTAAAATAGGTTTATTGACTAAGAAGTTGATAAAAAGTCTTTACACATGATACTGAATTTAGAACAAGATATTTGATTATCAAAATATTTAGATTTAGTACCCTTTAAAAATACTAAAGTGAGAATAAGGAATTAAAAAAAATCAGAAGTGATTTTGCTTAACAAAGTAATTTGCAAAAATATTATCCCATGTGATTATAAATCATTTTGTAATTATTTATATTTCTGAGTGTTTTTTATTAACATTTATCTTTATGATAGGAAACAATGGGTTGCAAAAAAAGTGAATGATATAAACTAAAATACTGGCTATCTAGAACTCTCAGAGAATAATCTTTTAGCCTAACAGCTTTCTAAATAATAGTTTACTCCTTATAAGCAACATTTCAGAAATTTATTTGAATTAAAATATTTAAAACACATCGTACATTGCTTGATATTCTAAAACAGAGGAATTCTAAATGGAACTTAGCATTCTTACTCAAAGGTCTAGAAAAGTTCATTTTTAGTGATTATTTCTGTATTTCATAATTCTTTTCTTGAACTAAGATGTTAGCTGTCATTTGCTGTTGTCAATGTAATTATTCTTAGAAGTATATCTCCTCTCTTTCATTTCTTGATTCTAAGACCCAGTTACTTTACCAGGCTTGTTAGAATTGTGTGTAGAGTGTATAAAAATAAGCCCTGAAACCTGAGGGCTTTTCTTTTAAGTAGTAAACGAATTTTAATTCCTGGACTTTGTGAGTTGAATTTGTCTACTAGGTGACCAGTTTTAACTAGATTTATCACTCTTATCTATGTTCCAGATATAAGAGGTTGATGGATTATCAACTTTCAGGATAACTGAACTATAAATCTGTCGGATCCCCAGTGTTTTCACTTAAATACATCCTGCCTACCTGATAAAATATCTGTTTCTACTGTAGTCTAAAAGTCACTCCGTATGCTGTATTCTGATTGGCTATATTAGCTAATAGAGATGCACTAATGAGTGTGGGTGTATTCTCATGGGTCTTGGTTGATTGCAAGTAATACCAACAATTCACCAGCTCAAACAGTTATTACCTTTACAAAATCACCCTATCGATGCTGCCCAATTTCTGATAACACACTTATCTTCAACTTTTCCCAAACACTCCAACTTCTCAGTCTCCTTCATCCAATAAGCCCTACCTACCTTCTTGTTTCACTGCATGTTGGTAGGATGGTTGCTGTCAGCTTAAACATTTCCTCAACTCCACCCTTGTATGGTCAGTCCGTAAGGGCTGATGGAATGGGTTTTTGTATGTTTTGGGGAGGGATTTATAGATTATAGAACTATTGATATGTTATATATGGTACAAGGTATGGCTCAAAGTTAACCTTTTTTGCACATGGATACCCAATTTTTCCAGTACCGCGTACTGAAAACCTCTTCTTTCTTCACTGAATTGACTTTGCACAGTTGTCAGAGATCAGTTGTCTTTATATGGATGAGCCTATTTCTTACCTATGTCTGCTCTGCTCCATGAGCTAGCAGTCTGTCAAAATACCAGGATTGTGCCAGTCAGTTTTTAATGAATGCAACAGTATCTCACAAGCTCAAAGCAGTGATTCTCTTCTCACAGGTAATCCCAATAAACTTGTTTGGAAGCACTACCTTTAATTATTGGCCCCAGGGTCTGGATTTGTAAAGGTTGTTTATATATTAAGTGCTTTACGTTGCTGGCACTCAGGGCTTCCCTCAAAAAGTCCGATGTGCCTCCTTTCTTTCCATCTCTCCTCTGGGCACAAGTATGGAAACTTGTGTTGTGAGAAGGAAGTGTGGGAATTTTAGCTACAGGTAAATGCTTATGTTCTTTCAATCCCTTCAAAGTTCAGTGGGAGGTGAAGATGGCTGCTTAAGAGCGGTTGAGGAGCTGGAAGGAGATTTGGGATAACATTGTTTACCACGTACCAGACCATGGCAGAATGTTAGGGTCTCAAATCATGTTTAAAGATGTGTTGCCTTTGGAATATCATTCACAGTAAAGTTCTGACCATTGTATTTTCTAAAGAAAAGCCAATTATATTCCATACATAATGTTTTTATGAACATTAATATGTGTATATATTACAGCTTATATCTATTAATTTAGCATGCATTTGTGAAGGTTGTTTATTTATTAAGTGCTTTATGTTGCCGGCACTCAGGGCGCCCCTCAAAAAGTCCGATGCTCCTCCTTTCTCTAGCGTATATGCTTAGTCATTCTCAAATTTGTTAATTCAGGAATGATTAAACACAAAGAAAATCTAGAAAAGTTACGTTCAACACTAAATATAAATTCGAAATTTTGTAACAAATGATATACCAAATTGCATAATCCCTCTTCCCCCTAAATTCCAGTTCTTGTCTTTTCTGTTCAGCTATTTCTATTAAACTATTTTTCTATTTCTATTAAACTAGTTCTAATAAAATGTCTAGGTGTCTTGGGGAAAACACTGTACTTTGAATGGACCAAATAAAAATAAGCATACAGTATTAGATCATGCAATATTTGTAACGCAAAGAGATTGTGGAATGATACTCTTAACAATGAAAGTAGTAAGGACCAGGATCATTAAATGACTTCATAAAGGACACATATTGCTAATAAATTGCTGGGTCTGGTAGCCCCACTTCCACACCAAATTTTGTCACCTTTGCAAATGAAGACAATGAGTAATTGTTAAAAACCAAGGTGTCAAAAGGACTGTATGTAACACGTAGGATTGCAAGGATTAGTAAGACTCTATTTCCCTCACGAAGTTAGGAGTTAAAAGGTGTTGTACACATAAATATAGAGCATATATGGTATGGTGTTTGGGGTCTGAACAAGGGCCACAAATTAGACTGAGTTCCACTAACGGGAGGAGAAGGGAAGGAAGAGAAAGAGGAAGAAGAAGGACGAGGGAGAAATAAGAAGCAGGATCATTGCAGGGTGAGCCAAGTAGAGGCCCTTGAGATAATTCTTGAAAGTGGGAATTTGAAAGCTGAGAGTAGAGAAGGGAAAGGATCAGAAAAACACTTCTGCTGGAGAGAAAACTTGTGTAAAGATGGGGACGCAAGTAAGTCCAATGGCAAGGCCCCTATTTTCCTTTACCCATGGCCTCCATGCTGAGACCTGCATTCACCTGCAATTTTATTCTTTGTGATGACTTGCTCAATTCCATGGAAGGACTATCGTTGACACAGCATAAAGCACTTCCTCAAGCCAACATCTGCACCTTCAGAGAGGGTCATCTTTGCTTGCACCATTCCTTTGCAATCAATTTGTGACTGAAAGGGAAAAAAAAACTACTAACTTTGTTTAGTGATCAGCATTTGTGAGAAGCAACTTTTGTGTACCATTCCAACACTTCTTTCTATACTCTTCTTTAAATAAAGGTGGAGAAAGCTTTTCACAAACGTAATCCAAATCCCAGCCCTCATAATATTAATGTTATGGCCTGGCTACTTTCCAGCTTCTCCAGGATAGAAAAAAAGCACCCTCCGATTTAATAACTAAATTAATTTTTCTTCCCACTACAGCATGTGCAATTATTAAAGTCAAAAAGATCTTGGCAGCCTCTTGCACTGGTAAATAGAACGTTGCATTCTCATCATATGATTAATTAACGTTCCTGATTCAAAGAGATAGGAAATCGCTTTACATTCCTTGTGTTATTGAATAACCTAACGTGCATTTTGCTCCAGCACTTTTTGTATCCATGCAGTTAAATCGCAAGCAATAAGCCAGAGAAGCCCAACTTTATGCTGAAGCACTGTGTGAGTTAGAGAATAAAAAACTCAAAGATCTGCATGAATGGGAGAGGGAGGAAAAGGAACCGGATGAAAAGAAAACAAAAAAAGGAGGAAGGACATTTGTATCAGCCGATTGATCGATCATGTCAGAGAATGTTTTGCTCCTTGCTTACCCATGGTTTTCAGCCATATTTAGTGATTACTTAATGACCTGCAAGTCAGAAATGATAAAAATAAACACAGTAACAAACAAGAAAGCTGGACCCCTAGAAGTTACAGTCGATTGGCCCCTGTGTCAATTACCAGGATATGGTTTTTCTTGGGTTTCAAGCCACATAAGCAATTCTCCAGGTTCAAGCAAGTACAAACATGACACTTGCAGGATCCAAAAGGGAGACATTATGGAAACTGCATTTGTCTCTCAATTATATTCTGGACCCAGTGAGAAAGAGGGGACATTATTTCTTCTAAAGTTGTCTCAAGTGTTACAAAACAATTTATACCTCACTTCCTCTGTGCCTTTTTTCCCCTTAAAATTGAGTATTGAATTATTGAACTTATACATGCCCTCCCAAAAGGAGCAAATCTCTCTTCACTAACTACTGTGGTTCCCCCAAAATAAGACCATGTCTTATATTAATTTTTGCTCCAAAAGACGCATTAAGGCTTATGTTCAGGGAATGTTATCCGGAAAAATCATGCTAGGGCTTATTTTCCAGTTAGGTCTTATTTTCAGGGAAACATGGTAACAGAATAAGCCATTCAAATAGAAAACTAGCACATTTTCCAAGAAACCTATTCTCCACATCATTAGAGAGAGCTGAGATTTCATACTTTCAAACCACCTGCAAGATTGTAGGAGAATCTACACTCAAGAGCAGGACTGGATCCCCTAGTTAAGAGCTCATCAGACCCAGAAAACAGCCTCATTATGTCCGATGACTAACTCTCCCTGCAAAAGATGAATACAGAGAGAAATTCAAGGAGAATGACAAATCTTTCCACAAACAGAATCTGAGAAAAAAAAAGGAAAAAAAAGTTTAGAAAATTGCCAGGAATTAGTAACCAACACATGTAACGTTAAAGAAAGAAAATGAATTTCTCTATTTTTAAACCACTTTCTTAGTCTGTCTCCCACATCACAGAATCATTTTAAGTTTGCTTTTTTACCAAATAGAGATGCTTTCATATGGAAGAAAAGACCCATATATAAGAAATATGAAGAGAATAGAAATTGACACTCTTGAATAATTCAGGGATCTGCTGAAAAGATTTTTAAAATGCTACTTTCACAAAACCTCAATATTTAGAACCTTAATGGTTGCTTTCCAGCTGAACTCCTAGAGTACTGATGAGGATTATTGAATTGAGCGAAGGTAATTGGTAACAGTCACGGAAGGGAAAACTGATGCTGGGTAAAAAAAAGTGACAGTCTCAGTGTTTCCCCTTCATTTCTTGGGTAAGTTACGCCCAGTGAAAGCACAGACTTGGAACCACATGGGCCTCACTGAAATACCATGTTTCTCAATCCTCAAGTACAGTTTGCTTTTTATTTATGTTTTCTTCTAATCTCCACATATTTTGTTTCCTTTTCTCCCTAAATATGGAGCTTAGTGTCTTTGTCTACCTTCTGAAATCTCTAATACATTTTATACTCAGTGAATTTTAATTAAATATAGAGGTAAAAATGTAATGCAGAAACTAGTACTTATTTTCTACAACTTTCTTTAAATTTACACAGCTTTTCGAATGTCAATCAAAACTGCTAATTCTGATATGGTCTTGGGCTGGGTCAGGAAATCTGAGGTCTACTCCAAATTCGAACCCAGAATTAGTGTGTGGTGTGAGCAAAATCTTAATTGTTTTTGACTCACTTTCTCCCTATTACAGAAAGTAGCTCTTACTTCACAGGAAAGCCTAAAACGCAAGCACGATGATAGAAGCGATTTGTTTTTATTTTTTCTTGGAGAAATAAGGTGTCATATTCAAAGCATCATTATTATTCATGCTTGTGGAAACTATAATGATTGTAGGAAATATTATGTGTAGACTTTTCTTCAATTTTTATCAAAAAGACATTTAAACTAAGATTATAGGCTGTCAAATAATTATAATCCAAAATGCAGGTAATGTCTACATCCAGATTTGTGAAGTGATTGATTGTTTTTCTCCTCTAGAAAGGGGGGTGGGGGTGGGGGGTGGGAGATGAGGGTAAGGGGGATCGAATATATGGTGATGGAAGGAGAACTGACTCTGGGTGATGAACACACAATGGGATTTATAGATGATGTAATACAGAATTGTACACCTGAAATCTATGTAATTTTACTAACAATTGTCACCTCAATAAATTTAATTTAAAAAAAAAGAAAAAAAAAAAGAAAAATGCCTTCAGTTTTAAACATACAATGTTGGTATTAACGAAGTATGTTAAATGATAAGGTATCTTATTATGGATCGAAAGTTCTGAAAATAAAGTTTCATTAAACAGAATCAGTCATATTTGTAGTATGAAAACTTGGGTTCAGATGTAGTTCTCAGTCAGCCGAAAAGTTCAGGATTCACTAAAGAAAGCAATAAAAAAAAATAAAAACCCACCATGGAAAATTCTGCTCCCTTTAGTATGCAGAGAGCACATGCTCGAAGTGGCTTCACCTGCCAGTTGTGATTAATTTGCTATTTCTTACAACGTCTCACTTTGATTATTAATGATAATGATTTGATTTATGAGTTCTGTTCACTGAATATTCTCAATTTCCCAAGATGTACTCTTTTGGGGGAAGAAAAAAAAGGAGAAGGAAAAAAAAAAGACTCTTGGGCAGATAGCGTCTCAGGTAATGGAATGTGGCATCATTTACCTCTAGACACTGGCTCAAATCTATCTCCCACGTTTTCCTAAGGTGCGCAGGAAACTGGAAAGGCCAGGCAGAGATACTGTGTATAATGAATGAGAGAGGGATATCACGATGCCACCTCTGTTCTGAGGTTTTGTCTCTTTCTGTGTTGTGGGAATGAGAACATCGGGGACCAGGGCTTCTGGATTTTGAGGCTTTTCTCTGTGCAGAATTATATAGCGTGTAAACCCTGCGACATGAATTACATATTAGCGTATTGTCACCCATGCATATATTAAGGAGCTGAGATTTTTAAGATGGCATGAAAAGATGCTGGTTCTCAGAACAGAATTATAGAGAATTAAGGCAATTAGAGCTCTGAGGGCCAACACGTGGTGTTGTTAGACTATCACTTTCTCTACCAGCTGACCTCCTCATTGATCATAGAAAAGAATACTCAGTAGAAATTAATTTGGTGCTTTTCATAGGTGCAAGTATAACTCAGGAATAATTGATTTTTAGAGGGTGAAAATTACAAAGGCTTCTCATCTTCCTAAATAAATATCTTCTAGGAAAATAAGTCTAAGAAAAGAAAATAATGTAATCATCTCTGCCCAGGTCATACCCTTCCTGGGAGTCTGAGGATCTGGAAAGATTTCAGAGTCTTCAGCACTCCTCAGTAAACTACCCACTCAGAGTTTATGAGCCTCCGGTCCCACTAAGTTTCTTGGTACAAGCATTGATGATAGCTAATCTCGTTATTAAGAGCTTTCCATGGTCTGTACACCTTAGACATGTGATCTCATTTAGTCATCACAGCAAAACAATGAGATGGTTCCTATTATTCCCATTTACAGATAAGGAAAGTAAGGCTCAGAGACATTAAGTGACTGCCCCAAGTCACACAGCAAGGACAGGATATTGACTGAGGCAACTGGATGCCACAGCACTATCAGATATCCTGCCTGTCTATCCCTTTTACTAACGTGGTCCCAACTCCACACTCTAACACCCTGTTTTGTCAGAAATGAATTCTACCTCATGCTGACCAGAGGAAAAATCAGTAGAGTGCACTCAGACCGAGGGTGGTAGCTGAGCTGTTGGTCGAAAACAGAACAGAGGCTACTTGTAGTGGCTTGTGTGAGTCGACTGAGGTTCCTCGGTCCTAGAAAAGGATCCCTCAGTGTCTACAACTCTGTAGGAATCTCCTCTTACCCATGTCTAGAAGTTCTGTACCTAGAGACAGCTGAAGTGTTTCCATTAAGAAATAAAAACCAGGTTTACAACCACCCGAGCACTGGTCTCCCCTGCAGCAGGTGTTTAAAATTCAGAGACCATCACCACTCTCTCAGAGATGCCCATTTGTTAACCGCAAATCAGCATTTTAAACAGGTGTCCCCTGAGTTGGGCTTCTTTCGTTCAGTGAAACAGAGCCCCTGGAAGGCTCTGCAGAGCATCCCCTCAGCCCCTCCTTGCAGGCTGTCTCCTACTTCTCTGAGGAAGGAGACTGCCTAACAGTGTTTCCAGGACTCCTTCATCCATATGGACTCTCAAAGAGCAGTCTCACCCACTCTTGCTGGCTTCAGCTGCCTGTGGATGTGTTGGTGATTTCCAAATTTATCCTTTCATTCTAGATCTCTGACTCAGTTCCTCCAGATTCATATACAACTGCCACGTGGGCAACGTCACGTGGGGGTCCCTGTCAATATCCAACTTCACTTGGGTGTCACCAGAATCTCACAGACCACATTCCCCAAAGACATACCTTTCTGCCTAAATTTCTTTTCCCTACTATATTCCATTTTATTTTATCCTTATACACCCCCTTTCCCATCTAGAAATATGAATATCTTGGTGTCCTTTCCCTTGTCACCTCCATGAAATTAGTCATACTTATACTAATGTTTTTACTTTCTAAATAGTTTTCAAAGCTATTTCATCCGCTCCATTTGGACAACTAAAGATGCAAGTCAGGTTCCCGTAACCTATTGCCTGAATTATAATGATAGACTCCTCACTGGTCTCCCTAACTTCATCCTAGTCACCCTTAAAACCATCCTCCTTAGTGTCACCAAGGGGACCTACGGCGTTCCCTTCTTAACATCTTCCCAAGTCTCTCAAATCCTTAAGCATAAAATTTGACCCCACATTCTTCTCTGGTCTAATCTTGTGACAATCCCTTCTCACACACTCTACTAATGAATTGAACACTTGCGTGTATTATGCTCCATGCCTTCACTGAAGTGATTGCCTCTGCCTAGAAGGCCCTTCCAACCTTAACCCTCTTGCTATTTCCTGCTTACCCATCTATAATGCCCTCAATGGAAGAGAGCTTAAAGCAGTAGGTAGCAGTTTGGATTCAAATTATCCTGAGTTGGAATGTCAGTTCTGCCTTTTGTTGTTTTTTATATTTTGTTTGTTTTTTTGTGTGTTTGTTTTTTTTAATTAAAGTTTATTGGGGTGACAATTGTTAGTACAGTTACATAGATTTCAGGTGAACAATTCTGTATTGCATCATCTATAAATCCCATTGTGTGTTTACCACCCAGAGTCAGTTCTCCTTCCATCACCATATGTTTGATCCCCTTTACCCTCATTTACCTTTTGTAATGGTGGGACTTTATTTAATTTACCTCACCATGTTATGAAAATGAAATATAATATGGCTGAAATATATAATATGGCATCTGTCTCTGCCTCATTGTGTGAATTTAGGCAGGACACTCATCTCTTGGTGCCACCATTTCTATGTCCGTAACTTAAGTGATTTGAAGTACATTTAGTGATTCTCTGAACTCTTGTGTTGTACAGTCAATGAATACTTAGGCATTAACTGATATATTTGTGTTTAGATTTACCCTTTTATAAGGCACTTTCATAGCCATCGCCTTATAATGACCCTGTTAAATACATTTTCCATTTTACAAAAGTTTTACAAACAACTAGTTTTAGGGTACAGGACCAATAAGTGTGACTAAGTTTACTTACAGACCCACAGGAGAATTCTGTGCTTTTGATCCCTAGCTCACTGCTTCTACACAGGGCATGACAACAGACTTATTGGTCTCTGTGGAGAACTCATATGCCGAATCTAATGCTCTGAAACTAAAGGAAAACAAAACAAATAAAATAATTCATTACATATTATATTGCATGTAATATGCATTGCATATGTATTATTTATTATATTACATGTAATATATTACATGTATATAATTTATTACACATAATTTATTATATAATATTTAAAATATCTTAAACGAAAATATGCTTCTTTTGTTCTCACATCAAAAACAAGAGTAAATATTCAGATGTTGTTTCTTCCGTGGTCTTCTGTGCAAAATAGCTACTGTAGAGTCATTCCTTATATTCCCGCCTCAGCCTACATTATAAATAGTTAGAATAGATAGATACCTTCAGGAAAGATTTGGAAGGACTCCAGGGAACATACCTGTTTTAGATGGGTTCTCTGAATTTACAACTGAGACACACAGGTAAGTTACCTGGGGTCGTAGGCTGGCCTTAGGTCAAGTGCCCCGGCCGTCCTCAGGAGAATGCAGAGAGAGAGACAGGAAGTGCAAGGACAGTGCAGAGCAGTTTGCACAGCCAGGCCTCACACGGGCTGGAGCATTGATCAGCATATAACAATGATGTTAGCAGACTGTATATGTCTCCGTTCTCCATTACACCTTCTCTCTCTACCTGCGTCAATAACCCAGTTACTCTCTGTAGTATACTCAGATGGAAAGACTGCGCTTCAATCAGCGTTCGCGTACCAGGCTGATGGCCGGATTAAAGAAGGCTGCTTTGGGGACAGAGGCCAGTCTCTGGACAGATAAAGGCTGCCACGTCACCTGACCATAGTGCACATCCAGTCACTCCGGCCACTTCATTCTTAAGGAGGCTCATGGGGACAAACACTGAGAGCTCCCAGTATCGCTCTCCAATTAGAATTAGGTTTGGTTTCATACCACAGAAAACCTAAAAGAAAAATGGCTTAAAGTTCCCTGAGTTTCTTACTCCAGACTCCTTTGAGTCCTAGCAGTAGGATGGAGAAAGGGGTGTATTTCAAACACATGCCCCTCCCCTCTCTTGCCCCTTTCAGGAGACATGCCTGGGTGTCCTGCACATTTCTGCTTGTATCTTGTTAGCAGAATGTAGTCATCTTGTTGCAAGGGAGACTGAGAAACATAGTTTGCCAGGGTTTGCCAAAGTCAGGATTTGTTCACGAACGTGGAAGAATGGATAGTTCTCTAGAGAACGAGCCAACTTTGTTCTATTAGTATAGGCCCAACGCCCCCTAATTCATTTCCATTTGGCACTTCAATTTCTCATATAACTTAGAGTGGAAAACAAGTTTAAAACTGAAATTTCACCTTTCAGAGATATCGAACTAAGCAAAATTCCAGCACAAGAACTTGAACTCAGTTTATTTGACTAGCTAGCCATTCCTTTAACTCTCTTCTGAAACAATAGGCCACAAGGTAGATGAAAAGTCAGGGACAGCCAAAAGCTTACAGTCAAGTAGAGTCTCAAACAAGCAGTTTAACAACATCGGGCTGTCTGACAGCAGACAACTGCAATTGGCCTCTGAATCCTACGTAAAACAAGGATACTCACATCAATATCATTTGGTTTTGTTGTGAAACCCCAAGTACATAATGCTTAACATCGTGTTGAGCACAGAACTTATTCTTCTAGCTGAATTTGAAACACTGCCTAAGATGAACTGTAGGCAAAATGGTACGGGAAGCTAATTTTGTCACCAGGGTCCTAATCTCTCATATACCACCGTGTTTCCCTGAAAATAAGACCTAGCTGGACAATCAGCTCTAATGTATCTTTTGAAGCAAAAATTAATATAAGACCCGGTATTATATTATATTATATTATATTATATTATATTATATTATATTATATTATATTATATTATAAGACTGGGTCTTACAGTAAAATAAGAGTCGGTCTTATATTGATTTTTGCTCCAAAAGATGCATTAGAGCTGATTGTATGGCTAGGTCTATTTTCGGAGAAACATGGCATTTTCCAGATACCTCCCCTTCTATATCTCATTTTTAGTTGACAGATTACAGTGCCTCTGGCCACTGTAGGAGGGACCAGAAGTCCCTCCTAGATCTGTTCTCAGGGCAGTACCATAATTCTGGGCTTCAAATGTGCCATTCCCTCTTTTCAGTACCAACAACTTGGATCTCATATTTTAGGGAGTTTTAACACATTATTCAACTATAGAAGGGGTAAATTCCCTTATGGCAAAATTGTCATTGTGTATAACATTTTTTTCTATAGCTGTTGTATTTATATTTTAACTTAAAACAAATCCTTTGAGCCAAAAGAGATATGTATATTGGATGGTATAATTTCAGGCATTAACAATATAAAGAGAACATTTTCAATATGGTACCTTTGCAACCCCTTTAAATTTCCTCATATAGGTATACATTTTTCTTTCAACTTTATTAAAGTATATTTAATAGACAGAAAGTCACACATATTTCACACATAAGTTTTGATGAGGTTGGACATATGTACGTACCTGTGGTATCAGGTACATACCACAAGTAAGGTGATCAACGTATCCATCAACTCCAAAAGAGTTCTTGTGTGCCCCTGAGTATTTTAAAAAGTTTAACTATTACTATTTAAATTCATTTTCTTGAGCCCTCCACTGGCTATCGAGGTATTTTTTCCTCCAAAAAATATAAGCTTGATAGGAAAGGATATCAAGAGAAGGAAAAGGTAAAGACTGTTTGGCTTTTATTATTATTATTATTATTATTATTATTATTATTATTTTGCTTCTACCTTCTAGCTCTTACATTTCCAGATATATGTAGAAATGTTGGCAAACTCTCAAATCATGCCAGTCAAGAAAGACTATTATGCTTTGTAATTAAATAATGTATATATATATCTATATGGCTCATAATCAATGTTCCAGTTCCTCAGTTATATTGTACCCCCAATCTGGGGTCAGTTAGTTTCATTTAACAGCTCAAGCAGAGAAATTAAAACTATAGGAACATAATCTCAGGTAGGGATATCAAGTGTCTCTGGGCTCAACATAAGACTACCATGGAAGGTCACTTCCTGACCTTTTCCTTTGGATAAAGCCCCTTCTAGATTTCATTACTATCATGGTTTCCAACAACCATTTCAACATAGTTTTGTATAAAAGTAGATGAAAATATTCGTATTAGAAGTATGATTTCACAAGCATGCATGTTTGTTGTAAAAATGCTAACAGTGTGGCTGACAGAATAATGTTTCTGTCTGAAATGAGTGTATATGTGCTTTGGTAGAACACCAGGAACTGCCTTGCTGTATTCTTCCACTTCCATCACGGCATCCCTTTAATTAACTCTGAGGAGGGAAACTAACACAACCTGGTTAGGGGGCAGGAGGCACTGAGGACCCTGGAGATTCATTCAGAAGTTTCCAGAAAGACACCTGTCACATTTTTGTTTAATTCATGGTATACGCATATCTTTACACACTAGTGGGTTTCACCTATATTGGAACACAAATTGTGGGAGAAAATATTACGGTATAAGGACAAAGTCATTAATTAATACTAGGTACCTTATAAGACATGAATTCTGTTTCTTGTCCAACATAAGCTAAGGACATAAACACAAAGCAGAAATGTTTTTGGGTTTTTTTGTGTGTGTTTTTTTTTCCAATCTGTTGAAGTGAAATCAAAGGGAGCTTTTGAAGGGCAAACTCTCGTTGCTGTATACTGGGAATCAAGCCCTCGCTACATTTAATGGGTGTTCCATGCCAAGTTCCCCAACCCCGGGGGTGAAAATTTCCCCTAAAAAGACCTGGAAGGAATTCAAGGTTGCTAAAGGCTTGAATAAAACTTTACTTAATGTGTATTGTACATTTTTATTACCCTGAGATGATATGTTATAATTACCTTCTTAAATCATGTGAGAAAAACTTAAACACATTATTAGCACATGATAATATTCCCAAGCCAAACCAGTTTGGTGCTGGTCTCTCCAGAGAAGAGAATAGTGGATAGCAAGCAGGTCCGCACAGTAGTAAACATGTCAGGAGTAGGGACACATATTGCGCACCTTCATTCTGCCAAAGACCACAAGACTTAAACAAATTAGCTTCTGCTGGACATATATGGTAAAAAGGCAAAAATCCTTTTGAATTGTAACGTGATTTTTTTTTATGTTCCATAATTCATTAGCCAAAATAGAAATCGATGTTTTCCACAATAAAGTGAATAGAAAAAAATCTTCTGGGAAGAATACTTATTTTAGCTTCTTAGAAAACAAAGTTGACCCATTACCAGAGTTGAAATGGACAGAATCAATTTCTTATGGTGTTTGGACACAAAAGAAATGGAAGTTAATTTGCATCCTTCCCTTTACCTTGCTTGAGTTCAACCAAACTTAAAATTTTGAAATCCCTCTGAAAAGGAACCGACTTGAAGAATTCCTACATTCAGATACACATTACGAAGTCTTTTAAAGCGAGATGACTTTTGAAATTCATAGAAGTGGAAATACAGCTGGTAAGCAGAAGTGCGTGTCTGCTATGTAGGTAGCACTGAACCTCTGTTAGGGGAGAGCTGGAAGGGTGGTTGCTGTCTCCCTTCCTGGAATCCTGCAGGCCGGTGGGTACCCATGGTGCACAGCGGCACAGGCAGGTTCTCTCCAGGGACCTCCCCTGGGGATCTGGGAAGGGCTGGCCCCCACCTGGTGGTGATGAACTAGAGGTGGAACCTGGCTCCTGCACTGCTTGATTGAAGATCAAAACAGATTTTGTTTTGGCAAATGTCGTTTAGAAATCAAAACCACAGAGCATTTAAAATGTACCCTTTAGCAATATATTCAGGGATTTGGACTGGAAGTCATTTTGCAGGAACTTGCAGTATTAAATATTGGTGGAAAGAGACTGACAAGGTTGATAATGCTAATTGATTACCCAGGAAACTAGAGTGTAGGAGGAGATTTATATGGAGGTGTGGGAGAAAGAGAAGGGCTTGTGTATTTCTGCCCTCGTTGAAGTGACATTGACTGTATCTACAAAAGTCTAAGGGCTATTATGTATATCTGAATATTAGAAATACGAATAACATGCACCAGTCATTTCCACTATTTTTGAGTCCTCTGTTTCTCCCAGACTTTTAAAATGGTGTGTAAAGAAAGAGATACTGGACCTAGGAACAATGATTATTGACTGGGGATGACATAACCCATACGATAAAGTATATTTTTTTAGGTGTAAGTGTAGTGTAAATATTAGAAGTTTCCCAATAGTTCACAGTATAAAAGAAATTGATATTGCAATTTGTGAATCCCTTGGAAAAACACATATGAGAAAATAGTGTTCATCACCATTTCTGCATGATTTCAGGAAATAGTAGAACATATTCTCTTTGCAGAATCTTTCCTTTATTCCTTGTAACTTGTGATCAATTCAGGTTGGTCAGAACTGGCTCCTAAGGTCATCAAAAGAGATAATATCTGATGCATATCTGTGCAGTGAAGTCTGTGGTGCTTTAATCTCTCAGAAATAGGCAATAAAATATGCTATTATCATAAACTCACATCTAAACTGTCAATAATTCAGAGGCTTGAGCAATCATCTGAACAGCCTAGAAAGTCAATTTAGACAATTCTACAACCACATTTTGTACTGAATTTATTAGATAACTCTACTTTGCCAATGTAGACATGATATCCAAGTTCATCTAAAAGTTCTCAAGGGAGAATTAAATACCAAAAGCCAGCCCCAAACTGTGACCACTAGGGACCTGCATAAAGTCACTGAAAACAAATTACACAAATCTCATTTTTTGATGATATTACTAGAATGGTTTATCAGGGGCATGCCATACCTCTTGCACTTCAGTTTTAGCAAAATTTCAGCCAGTGCCTAGGTTTTATGAATTCATGTAAATATAAATACACACGGATATATTTCAGACAGATAATTTGGTTTGAAAGAAAGACAATTTCCAAGAGTCAGAAATAGAAAGGAAATATTACATATCAGTAAATAGGAGATCAATTTTTGTGGCCCATAGTGGGCCTGAGACCATAGGGCTGAAGGTTCTGTAACCATAGCCATAGGTTCAGCATGAGATAGGGTACTGAACGCCATTCATAAATCTGGGATCCAGCAACTCACTGTTTGTTTATCACAAACAGGAATTCAGAATATCTCCAAGCAGGGTTCCATCTTCTGTCCTGAGACATCAGAGCTCCTGGTTCTCGGCCTTCAGACTCAGACTTAGTTACACCAGCAGCTTTTCTGGGACTCCAGCTTCAGAAGGTATATCGTGGGGCTTTTCAGCCTCCATGATCACATGAGCCAATTCTCGTAATAAATCTCCTTTTATGTATCTATAGATATCCTGTTAGTTCTGTTTCTCTGGAGAACACCATCTAAACTTGTTTTCTCACATACACAATTAGGAAGTTCTGCTAAAGTCCCTTTCATATATATATCCTCTTTTCTGATGATGAGAGGGAGAAAAATAGGCTAGACCAGTGACCTTGAAGCAGTTTTATCCAGAGCTGTGGAGTGTTATAATTTCCTTGAGTACTTCAGGAAACAGGAGAGTTAGGACATAGGACCATGGTCTTCCCTCTGCGTCTCTGACAGAAGTTCCACTCTCAATCTTCATTAGTGGGATTTTGTTGTGGATTTCACTTAAAGAGAGGTTCTTCAAAAATAAAAATAAGCATAGTCACAGGATATAAAGAACAGCATAGGGAATATAGTCAATGGTACGGTAATAGCTATGTACGATGTCAGATGGGTAGTAGACTAGTTAGGGTTATCACTTTGTGAGGGGTGTAAATGTCTAATCATGATATCATTTTGTACACAGGAAACTAATAAAAAAATAGATAAAGTAATAAAAAATAAGCAAACAAATAAAATGCAATTTGAAATCCATTAGAAAGATAAAAGTAAAATTAACATAGTTTATTTTTTACTAAATGTACCCAAGATGGTCAAACAGTAATATCCATGGTGTCATATAGAGCATTGCATGCATCTCTGCCTTTTCATCATTTGTGTTGTATTTGTCAATGTAAATACATAAAGTCATAAAGTGTGCTTTTGGCATTTTGTTTGTTACAAACTTGATAGGTCTGGATAACATGCTGAGTACAAAACCAAATAGAAGATAAAAGCAGCATCTTCAACAGTGATTTTCATAAATGTTCTGTATTTTAAGACTTTTTAAATATAATTACTAAGGGAGGATGGGATTAATCTGAATAAAAGAAAACTCAGAAAATATGTGATAGATGTTTCCAAAGATCTAAAAAGTTATTGTTTTTATAAGGAATTAATTAGAGTGGCTCCAGAAAAATAATACTAGAACAAATGAATAACAGATCTTAGGTTATTAATAGGAAGCACTTTCTGGCAGTTATCACTGTTCAAAACTGTAATGGGCTGTCATTGATGGTAGTCAGTTTATTCATCATTCCAGACATCTGAGCATCAGAATTGCTGGGCTCTTCTAGCCAGGCTCTCCATCATCAGGGATCGACTAGATGAAGTTAAAGACTGTCTCCAACTCTGTAATGCTATCGGTTGCAAATTAATATCTGGAGATTATATGTATTGCGTTAATTTGGTTCTCAATGTTAAGTCATTTTAAGAATGAAACACAAGCCTCATGACTTCCGTCCTCCATCCCCGCGAGACTCACACATAACCTTGCCCACCACAAAGAGAAGCTGAATCCAAACTATACTAAACTTTCTTCTCGAAGTCTTCATCTATCAAAGTTAATATTATCTTTTCTTTATGCAGCTAGGTTTGTGCTTGCTACTCATATTATTTTTTAAAAAAATTAAACATACATTGTTTGGGTCTATGTAAATAGGTAGTAAAGATTTAAAGAAAAGCAGGGGGATGATCACACACCATAGAAGCAAGTGGTACTCTTGATATTGCGAAGAGCACACAATTGTGGGAAAGCAGAGAAATTCCTAGGGTACTGTCAGTGTTCTGATTCTCAATCTGAATGGTACATGCATAGTTTGTTTCATAATCTCCTTGAAACTCTACACATAACTGGTATATGCTTTTCTGTCTTTTCTTTCTTCATTAATATTTTTTTTAATGTAATTCAAGGAATATAATCGAAAGACCAGATCCCCTAAACGAAACAAGTTGGGAAAATTTCCACAATCCCAAATGATTAGACAGTTTCCAAGAATGGTAGTTCACAGAAAATCAGATTACTTCACATACTCAAATTTAATTCTTACCCTTCAGTCATGCCACCTTAGTTTTCTTAAAATATTGAGCAATTTATTTTTTAGCGATCAGCTGTATGATGATACACTAATATGAAATACGTAAAGTTCCAATATGGTGACTAAAATCAAGAGTATATGCAGCATTTCTTCCTTTTGATTTAATTGCATGGAATATGGAGGAAAATGAAATTTTGGAGAATGAAGCAATTATAATTTATGGCTTATGTATTGAAATCAGCTTATAGTTATGGGTGGGATTAAGTAATTACAGGTTAGAAAGACAGCTGCAGAGATATTTTAAATATATCATAATTCAAGAATCCTTATATTATAATTGAATATTTCATATAAAAATCTGAAAGTATTTTGATGTCTAGCTAATGAAAATGGAATCGAAAGTTGAATTAGCAAGAATGCAGTGGATAAGAAGATAATGGAAACAAACTTGGGGAGAATATAATCATGTGTTATGAACGTATATTTAAGACACCATCAAAAGTAGTAATTAACTTAAGGATAATCAGAGAACATTGTTATAGAAATATATTAATATGATAATTTCTTTTTAATTATTTTTAAACATTATATCCACAGATCTTAATGCATTTTTCTATTGCCAATTAGCTCCATAATAAAGCAAGTATTTCCCTTTATTTCTATTATTATCTTACTAAATTGTGTCAAAGGGGAGAAAATTACCTACCTATTTCATACAGTAGAACAGTAGTTAAAACAGAAACAACTTAAGTAACTACAAGGAGACCTGTAGCAGGAAGTATATACTCTGAGAGCTCTAGTGAGTCCACAGAATACCTGCCCAATGCATTTAAAAAAACAAAAAAACAAAAACAAAATCTGTATAGAGGTGCTGATATGTTGAACATCTCTCAGTGGAAGTTTTATTGACTAAGTGACTCCCTTTTGCACAGTCACATAACGGGTACATTCCAATTCTTAGCTATGCAAAATTACATGCCAGGCTCACTTTTCAAAAATTGAAAATCTAAAATGCTAAGAACGTACTGTATTTTTCTCAGGTGTAAATTTTTACTTTAAACCTGTTTCCAAACTAATCCAATTGTATGATTGCTTGTGGACACCCCTTGGGAATGCTAAATGTATCAAAATCAATGACTAATCTTTATTGAAAGTTTACTGTAGTCAGGAGCTGTTGTAAGAGCTTTATCTTTGTTTAATCCACAAAGTAACCCAGTATATTAGGTATTCTTGTTGTCCCTGTTTCCAGAAGGTTATAATTCTTCATAACAAGTCCAAGTTTACACAGTGGGTGAGGTTCTAGATCAGGCAGTCAACGAAGAGGGGATAAAAAGACACTTTTGAATTCCAAAAGCTTGCTTTTTATTTGAAATATTAAATGCTGAAAACTCAGATTATAGCATCTATATCATAAACCAAAATGTAAAGGGAATGTACGATGGAATTTTTAATACAGAGAGGATATAACATTATCTGGCCTGTGGGAAGGAGACTGCAGAAATCTGACGGGAGAAAAAAGAGCTAGAGGCTAGTACAGAACAGCTTTCTCTTCTGCTGTGAGCAAGTGAGCATCTGAAAGTTTCATGTGCAAGTCTAAGATGTGACCAGGCACACCATCCAATTGGAAGAGGCTTCGAGATTAGAAAAAAGGAATCTAACTAGTGTACGCAGCACAAATCAAATCATACAGTATGAACAACCAGACAGCGGAACTGGGTGTGGTAAGAGCAGACGGGAAAACCCAAGGCCTGAGCGTCACACAGAACCATCACTCAACTGCTGATGCCAGGAAAAGACCCTCATCTCTTCCCTTCTGGAGATAACCAAGAGGAGTCAGAAATTAAGAGGGAGGAAGAATCCTCATTTGATTAATTACTAATAGGAGTAAATATTTAAATTGGAGGTGACGGAATTACTACCATGAAAAGGACATGTTTCTGTTTCTGAGTGGAAATGAAGTTCTGGAAGAGGAAATGTCTGTGGCCTGAAACCATGTTTACTCATGTTTTTAAAAAAGCAAAGAAACAAACAAACAAAAAACAAACCAAATTTATGTCTTTCATTCTTATCGAAATTCTTACTGTTTTCGTTAATGTTTTCCCTGTTGCACAATTTTACTTGCAACAATGGCTCTCCCAACTCATGCTGTTATGTTCCCTACCTCCTCTCTCATCCACCATAAATTAGCGTTTACCGGTGTAGGAAACGACCTACTTGCTACTTTCTCCAGCCCTTTGCTACGAGCTGTATGAGCATGAGCCCCACCTTCTCCTTTATGGGGAATTACAGTTGTCAAAACATTATTCAGCATCCTCTTCCTTATGTTTTGAAAAGAAGCAAATAAAAATATTTTAAAAGTCTCCTGTTTAAAAATAATAATAATAATCAGAAAGTGCCAGAAACTATTTCTGGAACAGATGTGGATAAACAGTGATCTCTAAAACCTATTCCTTCAGATGGGGGATAAGGTCCAGAACCAAAATAAACTTAATAAAATAGTCTTTGTAAACACCAGGAATGCTGAGGACTCAGATAGGCATCTCAATATCTACAAACTGCAATTTATCATCTCTAGGTGGGCATGGGTTTTTTTGATATTAAATCACACAGCTACTGCCTGATTTGATTAAAAGAATTTAAACCAAATAGACAAAAAAAAGAAAGAAAAGAAACCCAATACTATTGAGGATATCATGTATGTCATAGAAAAAAAACAACCACATTAGAGAAACTACCTAGTATAATCTAAAGGAAAAATCCCTGGGAAGAAGTATGGAAATAGCACCTGCCCCAGGGCTTCAGAGTTCTCGCTATTAATGCAAGTCTGAAGTCACACTGTTCGACAGTAGACACCAGCAGCATACTGTAGGATAATTAGGGCAAAGCTGTCCCAAGGTAATAGAAAATGATGGGAAGGGAATAAAAAGAATCAGATCTGGATCCCAGGCATAAGGTCCTTTGGAAAGCGGAGGATAATTTTTTAAAAGACCACATGTGAGCTCAGGGACAGAAGAAGGATTCAAGAATCAAGTGAAAAGTCTAAGGGAGGAACCTAAAAGCAAATCAGACAGGATTCCAGAACCAGACGTGTGGCTAGAAGGAACAGGCAATGCCTGGACCTAGTCTCCATTCACCATTAATCCCAGAATCTTGCAAAAATAATTTCCAAAGGTAAAAATGAGATCATCTCATACCATGTTTCCCCGAAAATAAGACCTAGCCGGACCATCATCTCTAATGCGTCTTTTGGAGCAAAAATTAATATAAGATCCAGTATTATATTATTATATTATATTATATTATGTTATATTATATTATATTATATTATATTATATTATATTATATTAATTATATTATATTATAAAGACCCAGTATTATATTACATTATGTTATGTTATGTTATGTTATGTTATGTTATGTTATGTTATGTTATGATATTACATTATGTTATATGATGCAGACCCGGTCTTATATTAAAATAAGTCCGGGTCTTATATTAATTTTTTTCTCCAAAAGACACATTAGAGCTGATGGTCCATCTAGGTCTTATTTTTGAGGAAACACAGTAGCTTGTTTTCCACTTGGAAATATAATGAAGTTTCTAGGAAGGTGATCCCATGGAGAAATAATAAGAAGAAGAAAGTCCCATTTCAAAATATTGCCCTGTCTTACCTGATAATCCTAAATCTAAATCAACTTGTAGAAAATACCTTATCTTCATAATTAGATACAAAAAGTTAAATTTGAATACATGTGGATGAGATGATACTACTTTAGGTTTCTGAGTATCTTTAGCTTTTACTAAATGCTTTTCCATATATCATCTCACTTTCTCCAAGGATCTACAGATGAACTAGGACAGATATTAATAGCTCTAGTTTATAGATGAGAATGCTAAGATTTCAGACAGTTTCAGTAATTACCCCAAGGTTACACAGCTAGTAGTTGATGGAACTGAGACCAAACACCTCTCCCCACATTCTTTAAGTCTAGCACCTTTCATGCTACACCTCACTGACTTACTACAGGACCCACGGCAAGAAGTAGACAGTCTCTGTTATGGAGGGAAGGAGGTATGCAGGCACAGACTTTGATTCCTAATTGTACTCCAGAAGAAAGAGAGAGAGAGAGAACTCCCGAAGATAAACTCAAGGAACTCAGTGAATGACACCAACAGCTCCATTGACCCAACTCTGCGGGTCTAAATATCTCCTTGGAAATGTGGATTACTCCCCACTGAAAATACAGATTACCACCCACAGAGGATAACTCTAAGGAGATTTCCAGAAATGAAGACAAACCTCTGATATACATGCATTCTATCACTTCAGGATGGAGCAAGTCTACTGTGAGAATGTACGAGACCTTGTGATTCTAAGCAGACTTCGGATAAAATAGCCTTAGTTTCAGTTTGGCCAAACCCAGGAGTTTATTTTGGAGCTATCCAAGGTGCTCATTGCAGACTTTAACTGTCAGTTTCCCCAGTCTACCTAGCAACTTCCCTCATTCTATCTGTCATAGTGAAGCAAACAGCTTTTTAATTTTGGGGGTAGAATCACAGTATTTTATTTCACACTTGATTGAATTATTAAAGGTCCATCTTTGGTAAAGAATGTAGCATTTCTGCTTTTAGAAGTGGTCAGTGGGAACATTAATAGAAGCACACAAGAGACATTTAAACAAATATTGGTCAGCAATGGACTGGTTTATATAAACTGAAATATTTAAAATATTTCAAAGCATCAAGAGTCATGTTTCACCCATAATGTTCCATATTTCTGTAATTTTAAGGCCTGGAATTACCAAGAGGAATTAAGCCAAGAATGTTCTCAAATTTTTTCGTTTGATTTTTTTTTTTTACCACAACTATAGTAAGTGAAGTAGTACACACACACACACACACACACACACACACACACCTAGAACAAAAATGTAAACTTGTGATGTTTTCAGTTCTATTTTACTCTATTGGAAAGCATGACTTCATGTCCCACTAATAGGTGTTGATCCACAGTATGGAAGAAAACAAACTAAAAAGAACTTCAATGACCAAGTTCATAGTACGAGATACCTGCTTTTCCCATACCTTATTCACCATACCTGTCTCTATTGTCCTGCCCTGGGCACTTGCTCAGTTCTGCCTCTCTCATCACATCTTATAAACATTATATCACTACCAAGTCTCTTTTGAAATATGCTCATTCTGATTTGATCTCTGCTATAAATCCTCCACTAACCCAAGATCATTCTCTCTCCTCCAAAGACAGATAATGAGGTTTGAGAAAGCACAGGGTAGGGAAAAGGAATGGTGCCTGAATTGGGTGGGGTTGAGGGGTTCCTCTGAAAAAGAAAACCTGAAAAAGGAAAACCAAATGCACCAAACGCAGCTAACCATTTGCATCTGTTTTTCTCTTCTCTGTGTTCTCCTCTCTCATCTCCTTTAGCAACATTAAGAGCAAAGCTTTATTACAAGCTAGTCTGTTGCTTATGTCTACCTTTCATCTTCTGGGAATTTTACAAATATCCCCACTTAATTTAAGCTCCACAACTATGAGATCTGTATCATTGCATTCAGGGTTGTAGATGTAGAAAGTTGGCTTCCAGGAGTTTAAATAACTTTCCAGTGAAGAAACAGACAAAATGTTACGGAAGCTGTTAACTTAAGATATTAATGGACAGACAGAAACTGGTTAGAAGTCCATTACAAGATGCACAGTTCAAAAGCATGAGCAGTTTAGAAAATTATAAACTAGCCTGTATTAAGCAAGTAAACAATAGCGAAGCATCCATCATGACTTGAAAAAGCTACTAGAGCCTTAATCCTTGTGCTATTGCACAATTTAATCACTGAGTGACATTATTTTAAAACTCTAGGTACAAGACAAACAATCTTACATAATCTCCAAATGAGAAACTAAAGCACGTGTCTATGTCAACTATAGCACAAAAAACTTCCAGTAGCTACCATTCATTCTGAGCATGGTCGTGGTCAGCTTATACTTCACTTGAGTCGCTCTAAATAAGAGGAAATGATGAAGGGGAAAAATACCCAGGTTTACTTCTCTCTCTTATTCTTCCTGTGAGCTTTCAGAAATGCCATTGGATATTTAAATGAAAATGTGGGCAGAAAAACCATTAAGAACTAGAAATGAATCCAATGTGATTTAAGGGCTATTCAGGCATTTAAGGACTATTAAGGCAAGAGCAGAGGGATTTATACTTCTCTGGATTTGTAGATGAGATAATTATTTTTAAAGCAATCAAATAATAAAATATAAAGGTAAACAATAATTATGGGAGTTGCAAGATAATACATTCAGCCCTTTTTCACGGGGAGGGATTCTCTAGATATAGTGAAACTTGAGAAGACCTAAAGAGTCACTGAAGTGAAAAATGAAGGGTTAGAAGAAAAGGACAATGAGGGAAGGGTCATAATTAGAGCTACTTTGGCAAATGATAAGAAAGTAATGGTGACCGAGAAAGTCTCCAAATCAATCCAGGTGAATTGCAAGAATAGGCTGGTAATTTTTCATTCTCACCTTTTAAAATGCTTTGGTTGTCATAAAGTAATTTACATTGGCCATACATAAAGAACACTAAAGTAATGCAGTAGTTTGACCACGTGACGAAAAAAGATTCTTTATCCTTAAAATTCTCAGAATATAAACGTACATTGACTTGAAGGAAAATAAATGATATAACCTGTTCCATGGTGAAGTTTTACTGTGGTGAAGGGGGACAAAATAGTGCAAGTTTCTTTACTTTCTAGCATTTGAGATTTCTAAAATTATGTTTTTGTATAACTGAAAGTTCCCACAGTATTATGATTTCAACTTCTAATTTATGTGGTTTGTGTTTACCCAATAGTGATCTAATATGGGTGAAAATTCTTAGGGAAATAGTTGCTCATCGATAAGAAGAACTTAAGAAACATACTGTTGTAGAACCCTGAGTGCTGGTCCTGGTACTGTTTTTGCAGAAAACTTCTATTACCTCTTTTTTGTGTGTATGTCACACACACATACACTCACACACACAGACAAAATCAAACCAAAACAGTACATGGGGGCTGAAGAAAGAGAATATATTGAGACTGTGGTTAAGCCTCCCAACTGAAATAATGATAATTGGGAAAATTATGTAAGTGATTCATTTTTCAAACTCGAACATTATTTCCATTAAAAAAAGAGACAGTTGGTTTTACATTCCATGTCTTCTAATAAATTTTCTGTTTCAAGTGTTTTCTATCTCTGCTTCATAGGAACATCTGTGTTCCATCCATTGAACCGAGACAATCTGCCAATAGTGACAGCACCCTCCAATCTTTGTTTAAAAAAAAACAAAGATAATGAATGCAATGTTTTAACTTTCAGATTTTTTCCTCATAAGTTTTTCATCAACCTTTAGTAATGTATATACACTAGACTCTAGTTAAGTTATTCTGGCTTAACGCAAGTTATACATTTATTTTAAGTTAATTGTGTCAATATTTCATTTTCCTCTCCCGTAGCACTTAGGTCTAGGTGATATGCTTCGTGTGAAATGCAGAGCAGGCATTCAGCTCTTTTCCTAGCATTTTGCATTTCAGGTCGAAATGATTTAGTGAAATTTTTGAAATACTAAAAGGAAAATATTTCACAGTATTTCTGAGATTCTTGATGGAAAAAAAGTATATAGATCTAAGCAAAATTAGATTTATTTTAAATAATGCTTCCATTTTAACTCCAAAATACTCAAAATCTCAGGTTGCAATTCGCTTTTAAGATTTCAGAGTCACCATACAAAATAAAATATGACAGAAAGAAGTGAGGCAATGAACAGAGATTTACCCAAATAAGTCCTTACGTTAATCAAGTTCTCTGAGGGGTGACTATTAAGACAAAAAACTAGATGCTGACTAATATAGCTGGGGAAATCAGGACACCTAGAAGTTCATGATAAACATTTATCTCTACATATGGTAATTCTCAAGTAGTGATAATTTCTTTACCTATTTTCTACCTCAACTTTTCTTTTTATTTTCCTTGCAGTTTTTTATTGATGTAATCAAGCCATTTGACTTCTTTTTCTTTTTCAAGATCAAATTTATTTATTTTTTAATTAAAATTTATTGGGGTGACAGTGGTTAGTAAAGTTACATAGGTTTCAGGTGTACAATTCTGTATTACATCATCTATATATCACATGTGTGTTCACCACCCAGAGTCAGTTCTCCTTCCATCACCATATATTTGACCCCCTTTACCCTGTTCTACCCCTTTACCCCCTTACCCTCTCGTAATAAAGAAACAAAAACTCGTAGACACAGACAACAGTTTAGTGGTAACCTCAACTTTTCAACATAAGAGTTTAACACCTGTGGTTCCTTAGCCAGTAATTTCCAATCTTTCATATAAAGACAAAAAGATAAAAATTATAATATTTAGGGTAAGTGACAAGACAGCTTGTGGAAAGAGGTGGTCATCCAGGGCTCCAGTTGCCCCAATCCACACACAGAGGTGACTGAGTGGATCAGTATCGTGGCATACCTGCAAATAAGTCCTAGCACAGACTTGAAAAGACCCACCACCACTACCACAACCTTGGACTATCTTAGTAAAGAAAGTCATTCCCTTATTGATAATAATGATTGCTTGAAATAATTCTGTTTATTACCTATCAAGTACCTTATGTGCATGATCTCAACCCATCCTTTAACCAAACTTAGGAGATTAGTGGTATTATTAAACCAATTTTTGACTAGAACTGGAATTCAACCACAGGTTTCTAATAGTGAAGCTTCTAAAACACTATGTTTTACTATATCTTTTGAGATAGAAATCTAAATGAATTTTTAAAAATAATATACTCTGACTCTGGGTGGTGAACACACAGTGGGATTTATAGATGATGTAATACAGAATTGTACACCTGAAATCTATGTAATTTTACTAACAATTGTCACCCCAATAAATTTAAAAAAAAAAAAAAAATGGGCAGAGGACCTGAAAGGACACTTCATGTAAGAAGACAAATGGCCAACAGATATATGAAAAAATGCTTAACTTCACTAGCTATTAGGGAAATGCAAATCAAAACCACAATGAGCTATCAGCTCTCCCCAGTTGGAATGGCTATCATCAGCAAGACAAGTGTTGGAGAGGCTGTGGAGAAAAAGGAACCCTCATACACTGTTGGTGGGAATGCAGACTGGTGCAGCCGCTATGGAAGGCAGTGTGGAGGTTCCTCAAAAAATTAATAATAGAATTACCATATGACCCAGCAATCCCTCTTCAGGATATCTACCTGAAAAATTTAAAAACATTTATCTGTAAAGATATATGCATCCCTATGTTCATTGCAGCATTATTCACAGTGGCTGAGACACGAAAATAACCGAAGTGTCCTTCAGTAGATGACTGGATAAAGATGTGATACATATACACAGTGGACTATTACTCAGCCATAAGAAAAGATGAAATATTGCCATTTGTGACAACATGGATGGATCTTGAGATCATGCTAAGCAAAATAAGTCAGAAAAAGTCGAGAACCATCTGATGTCCCTCATATGTGGGATATAAAACTGAAACAAACAAACAAAAACTCATACTATTCGGCAGTAAGATGAAATAGGACCATTTGTGACAACATGGATGGATCTTGAGATTATAATGCTAAGAAAAATAAGTCAGACAGAAAAAGCGGACAACATATGCTTTCACTGATATGTAGTATATTAACCAAAAACAACAAAAGAATAAGACAAACAAATGAGAAACAAAAACTCAGAGACACAGACAATAGTTTACTGGTTACCAGAGGGTAAGGGGGGAGGGAGGTGGTATATGAGGGTAAGGGGGATCAAATATATGGTGATGGAACGAGAACTGACTCTGGATGGTAAACACACAATGGGATTTATAGATGATGTATTACAGAATTGTACACCTGAAATCTATGTAACTTTACTAACAATTGTCACCCCAATAAACTTTGATTTAAAATAATAATAATAATAATAATAATAATAATAATAATATACTCATAAATAGAGCAAGTCTGTAAATAATCTGATAAACCAATATTTAAACCTTGGGAAATGTATCAGACTAATGAACCTCCATGGGTTAAAAAAAACAACAAAAAAAAACAGTCAGTGAAAATCTATGAGTATTTTCTCAGAGGAAGAAAATGTAATAAGTGTTTCTCATCTCAAATTCTCTGATACTAGAATTGTTATTTAAATGCCTTTTGGGGAACAGGCTTTTACATGGCAGACATTTTTATTGGTATAGTTATCTGTGTAGTCTTCTAGAAATGTCAGTCTAAAAAGAAGAGAATATATGTACCCCAGCCTCTTAGCAAAAGCAAAAAAAAAAAAAATTAAATATGTGTATAAAGCTTGACTTGCATATGAATTTAATAAGAAACTCTATGTCATCAGTATTTCTAAATGAATTACCAAATAAGTAAGAGATTTTAGATAATTTTCAGTTCACAGTACAATTCTTTGAAATTAACCCACAAATTGGTTTTACCTCATATTTATATTTTATCAAACCCATCTTTCTGACGTAGGCATTTCTTTTCTTGGGATTCTTTCAAAGATAGCTATCACACACAGAGTACACTCTAGCCTTTGGTGGTTTTAATCTAGTTTAACATCTTTGTGTTTAGTACATTTCTTTTCTTTCATCTGATCATGTACATGCTAAGATGTCAAAACCAAAATCTTCTGACATATCAGTCATAGGTTCTAGCCAATGTGTCAAATCCTTTAAAGTTTAAAATTCAGTTTAAACAACAAAATTAAAAAATTCATCATAACGATAAAAACAGCATATCAAATTTCAATGAGTGAAACTCATAGTTGAATCTACAGCAAAATTACTTTTTTTATTATGGTCAGAATTGAATGTATGATCTACTGAAAGGGAGGGAAGAGATGGGGATTTCATTATAGATTTTCTGTCAATTCATAGTACAACCCATACTTCAAATACAGATTTCTTGGTTATTGAGTTTTCTCACGAAGAATTTTGGGCGAACATGTCTATAAGCGATAACATTTCCTTAGAACACAGTTTTCTGGAAAAGAGTCTGGTTCATATGCTTGTGAGTGTGTTGCATTTGCTCTCTTGACAATGCGTTTCCCTTCAGGAACTAACAAAGATTCCCCCTATTGATGTGAGGTTAAAATTTCACTTAACTTTAAAACAACAACAATAAAGGCAGCAATTGCATTTACAGTTCACTAAAACTTCAGAGATGCTTGAAGACAGCAACTGTGTAATTCATGGAAGATTCACCTCTTTGAAGAAACTCATAACAGAGCTCCAGACCTTCTTAGCAGACAGCTCATTAGAACAGACTGTCTATGCAAATTGCACACAGACTATGGGCCCTCAGGGAGGGTTTTTCTGTTTTCTGTCTCTGGTACTAACCTAGTGTTACTTACCATATAACTGCCCTCTTGCCAGTAATGTTAATGATGGTGATTATTAGTAATAACTCTGAGTAATGAGGTTTTCTTCCTTGTACTCAAAATAATTGCTAAATGTAAATCCACAGCAATTTTTACGGTACGCTAAAGATTAGTAACATTAGAAACTTGGCAAATCTTACTTATAGAGGCATTTTACCTAATGATCTAATCCATCAGTTCCCAGGCTTAACAGTCTTGAGCCTCACTTAGTCCTAAAGGAGCTGCCTCTTTTCACAGCAGCACTAAGAAACAACTTAGTCACTAAGCTACATTTTTTTAGGAGCGTCAAAAAAAAGTTCCTTGAAAACGTGAACTCTAGTGTAAGCAAGGAAAACCTATGAGCGCAGGAATATATAGAATTTACTGAAGATTAGTCACATAGACTGACAGTTCCTTAATTAATTATTAATTAAACATTACTTAGTTTAAGAAAGAAGTTTTCTTATACAGGGTGCCAAAAAATGTACACAAGTGGATAGTTTTGTCAACGTTGCTCAAGCAGTAGTTTGCTGTAATCAGAAGTGTCTGGACGCTGATGGGAACCACTTTGAGCACCTCTTGTAGTTGCAGAAATCAAACGTGACTTGTATTCATCTTTTGTTATTGGTATATATTGAGTATTACAATTTTAATATTTTTTCCTTCCTTAAAATATGCATACATTTTTTGGCACCCTCTGTATTTTGATTTCTAAAACAACTCAAGATTAATTTCTAACCACATGCAATTTGCAGTTAATTTATCAATCATGTAAGCTAACATATGCAAGTTTCAACATGGAATTAGAATGAGCTAGGCTGTTGCATTTCTCTGTCTCTTCACTTCTAACATGTCCCAGAATCTCCAATTCAGAAGAAAGAACACTCAGAAGGAGGAAGTTACTCACTCATTGCTATTGGTCTTGCTACCTAATTTTTCTCACTTGACAGTCGATTCACCCTGAGAAAGATGTAGGACCACAAGTTTCAATGAAGAGGGAAAGAAAGAGGAAGGTTCTGCACTTGGCTCACTTGCCTTTCTTCTACAGAATGCTATTTATAAATAAGAACTAGGCTGCTCAGATAGAAGAAATCAAGTTAAGCTACTACAAGATTTTTTTCTTTGTACAAAGGAAATATCCATCACTGTCATTCTCTCTATGGTCTTAGATCAATCAGATCTTTACAAAATATGGGGAGATAATTGGCCAAGATGTGGGGGTAGCCTTGTTGTCCATCAATGGATGAATGGAGAAAGAGAAGGTGGTACATATATAAAGTGGAATATTGCTCGGCCATGGAAGGGAATGGGTTTTCTCCATCTGTGGCAGCAGGGATAGACTTGGAGGTATTATGCTGAGTGGAGTATGTCAGATAAAGATAGATGCAATGTGATTTTGCTTATGTGTGGAATCTAAAGAACAAAACAAAACAAACAAAGAAACAAAGCAGAAACAAACTGATAGATACAGAGAACATTTTGATGGTTGCCAGATGCGAGGGGTGGGGGTCAGGGGGTTGGGTGTAAAGGGGGAAGGGATTAAGAAGTACAAATTGGTTGTTACACAGTAGTCACAAGGATATAGGGTATAGCATAAGGAATATAGTCAACAATATTGTAATAACTATGTATGGTGTCATATGGGTACTAGATTTATCAGGGTGCTAGATGGCAGGGGGTTGGGGGGCAGGGTGAAAAAGGTGAATGGATTAAGAAGTACAAATTGGTAGTTAAAAAATAGTCATGGGGATATAAAGTATAGGGAATATAGTCAATGATATGGTAATATCTATGTATCGTACCAGATGGGTACTAGACTAGTCAGGGGGATCACTTCTTAAATTACATAAATGTCTAATCACTATATTGTACACCTGAAATTAATATAAAATAATATTGAATATCAACTGTAATTGAAAAATTAAAAGGGGGGAGAATGTGAAGGGGAATTAAGAGGTTCAAACTTCCAGGTATAAAACAAATAAGCCTTGGAGATGTAATGTACAGCATGGGGAATATAGTCAATCATATTGTGATAGCATGGCACGGTGTCAGATGGTTGCTGGACTTATCATGGTGACCACTTCTTTAGGTATGTAAATGTGGAATAACTGTGGTGTACACCTGAAACTAATGTAATATTGTATGTTAGCTATATTTTAATAAAAATGTTAAAAATATATAGGTAGGTAGCATGGGTAATATTCCATGAGCATTCCTACCTCACTTAATTATCCTCAAAACAACCAAGAGCATAAGCAGAAATCAATTTCCATCAGTAATTGCACACCTTTTATATATGGATTTTCCACATATTCTTAGGTTTATTTCTAGGTATTCATGTTTGTTTGCCTATCCCTATTCCAACATCATCTCATTTTATTTGTTACAGAATTACAGCAAGTCTTGATATTCAGGAGGAGAAGACATCTTTAATTTTTATTCTTTTTAAATTTTCCTTAGCCATTCACTGTATGAATATTAGATACCTCATTAAATATCATGAAATATCCTGTCAATATTGTTATTGAAACTACAGTTGAATTGAATTGGAATACCTATCCTTGTGATTTTAAGTTTTCTCATTTTGGACATGATATAGAATTATTTATTTCCAAAATATATTTAATTAAAAAAAAAACAGTTTGATTTACCTGATGTATTCAAACATTTCTTTATTTTCTACTTCATTAATTCTAATCTTTTATTTCTTGCAGTCTACTTTCTTTATATTTATCTGGTGGATTTTTCTAGTTGGACGAATTTATTTTCAATTTTTGAAATATATTTAATGTTATATAATTACCTCTAAGGATAACTTTAACTGTATCCAGTGAGTTTTGTTATACAGTACTTTCTTGTCCATTTAGTGAAAACTGTTTTATCAGTTCCATTGAGATTTCCTTTAAAGTCATGAGTTGTGTAGTAACGTGTGGTTTAGCTCCCAAATATATGGGGTTTTCTTCTCTTTTAATTGTTCATTTCAAATTTATTTTCATTATAATCAGGTCACTAGATTCCGTTTCTTGTTGTGGACTATATGTAAGCATCCCTCTGTCTTCTTAGACCAGAAACCTCACATAATCTGCACATGCTAGCAGCAGTATTTTTCAGGCTCCTTTAAGCAAGAAGCAGTACCTCAGCACCTCACTTTAAACCAAGAAACGAGCTCCTGTCCCCTTTCGCGTAAGAGACTTCATTTTCATCGTCCCGGGAGAGTGGTGCTTAAAAGTAGTGCATGGGGGAAGGGGATGGTAGAAGAGGGTAAAAGGGATCAAATATATGGTGATGGAAGGAGAACTGACTCTGGGTGGTGAACACACAATATGATATATAAATGATGTAATACAGAATTGTACACTTGAAACCTATGTAACTTTACTAACCATTATCACCCCCAATAAACTTTAATTTTAAAAAAAAGTTAAAACTATTAAAAAAAAGAAAGAAAAGTAGTGCAGTATACCAGACCAAGAAACCAATTGGGGAAGCCCTTGGCTTCAGCCCCACTGATTATCTTGTATTTCAGTTGCGTTTATATTCTGGGGACATATCGAAAAATATAGTCACTGTGTTATGTCGACATTTATTATTTCCTTTTTAAAAATATTTTACTACAATCACTAGATATTTAGAGTGTAGCAAGGCACATCAAATCACAGATTTACCCAGGGTATTGGCTGGGTATCCAAGATAATATTAGTAATAAGTACATCAACCATCAACCATCTGAGTTAGATGTTGTTATTCCATTGGATAGATGGAGAAGCAGACCTGCAGAAGTTAAGAAAACTGCCAATCAGACGTAATTACTTAATTCATCAGTCACTCAAGCAATTCTTTTTACATCAATGTTTGAAAGAAAATTTTAAAATTTGACAGTTTTAAAAATTCTTTTTTTTTTTTAAATTACTTTTCAAAATGCTGAAACTCTGGCTTGACACAGCCAGTGAAATGCCAAATCACAAGTCTGTTTCTATCCTCCTAAACCTTTTCCTAAGCTTGAGTAAACATATACAAACAAACATATATACTGCTTAATTTTTTTAATGGCTTGTGATTTATATAATGTATTAAAATGATTTTTCTCAATACATTATGAATATCCTTTGGGGCACATTGATCTAACTCACTTCTTTTGTAATAGCTGCATAGCATTCCATATACTGGACATATAAAATTTTATTATCTATTAATTGATAGGTGGGATTTTATAAGGTGTTGGGAAATTATATTTAGTATTATTAAAATCTTCCAAGAAAATCTATGTAGCCAACTCATTGCCTGTAACTTGATTCTCAATTGTTCTCTTTTCAGATTTCATGCCATTTTTATTATTCATTATAGTGCATAACTCACCTCATGTGTCTGCTCTTGAATTAGTCTCATTCCTACATGAGAGATGAAGTGACTGGGGAAAAATATTAAAGCAACATGCCTCAAAACAATTTATGAATTTTTCTCAATATCTTTCTACCTAGAATTGAAGATGCTTTCTGAATTCTAATTCTGAAAGAATTGTTTTTCAGTTGTATTATGAATTGTGTTTCAACACAGGGGAGTTTTCTAGGGATTATTCTTTTTCATGCCTTGACAAATTTGACCATCTTAACATTATTGGGCAGATGCTAGAAGGGTTCTTTTGGTCATGTAGTCTAACTTCCCTATTTCATTTCACAAAACATAGCAATACATGCTCTGGAGGCAGGAACAGCAGTAGATTTCAACTACTGATCTAAAGAAAGGGGAAATTATCTCACTTGAACACTCAATAACAAAACATCCTTCTGAAGGTTAAATGTGGTTAAACACTGATTAACTGAATAATAATGTCTTAGATATGAATTCCATGAGACTTTGATCCTCATGAGTTAACAGTACCTTTTTCTTGAGTCCCTTTGTAAGATGCACCTAAATTATTGCTTCTTGTAGTGTACACTGAAAATGATTACAATTTTTTTAAATATTTTGTATACAGCAACAGCAATGTTTCATGAATGGTCACCTCAATTATTAGCTCACAAACACAATGTAATCTAGGACACAGAAGGATGTTAAAATGAGAAAATAAATACTAGCTAACTTTATATGTGCAAGCAATAAGATACATCATTAATACTGAATTAGAAAAGCAATAATAAAAAAATCAGAGAGGGTATCAATATTCTTTAATTTAGTGGAGCTATAATTATATATTGAGAACATTGGCTCTTTTGAAACAATTTGAAAACTGTGCTGGGCTCTCTGTCACTTGGACCAATGGATCTATTCATCCCCAGACCTGATTTCCTGTTCAGTTTAGCATACCATTAGTTGAAGGTAATTGTTGAGAGGATTCTCTGTTACAAAAGCTACAGAACTCTCAATCATTTAAGTGTGGGATAGGTGCCCTGAATACAGGATCCTATTTCCCTAGTGTCCTTCATTATGTTTGTCTCTTCACACAATTGTGTGATTGTATACCACTAAATAGTTATTTGGTGGTAATGGTGCATTTCAAATTGGGGACTCAAATGACAAGAATGGAGGAAAGAAGGGGAGAGAGTATGATCTCTGCTGAGCTATCCACCTGCGAGTTTCAACCAAGTCAATCTGGGAACAGAATCCCAGTGTAATAATTTGAAGACATTTTGTAATGACTGAGTAAGACACTTCTGTGAAACAAATATTTGAAAAATATTTTGATATTACGAAACTTCAACTCCATTAACCTAGACAGGCAGTTGTTGTGTTCCTACATAAGCAACCTCCTTCTCATTCCTTCTCTACACATTCAGTTCTTTGAATTGTGGAAGCAAGAAGAGCCTCATCAACCTTTTCTTCAAAGAAAGAATGTGATCTTCTGGATTGGCATCTCTTTAAATTGTGTCTTCCACTTTAAAGAGAAAGGAAAGAACATTTTCCCACAACAATGTTCAATAGATGGAGAAATATTGCCACTTTCAGTGTATTGGTTTTAACACATGTGGACGTGTGGCAGTAGGAAACGTATGTTTCTTATGTTTACTCTTCTTTTTTAATTACCTTGCATTTAATTATGTAAATTGTTCTATAATTAGAAGATATTATGCAATTTTCTAAATAGGGTGAATTAACTATTGCCTTAAACAAATGGGCCTTGAGTATTGAAATGTTTTTCATATCCTTTGGTGAAATTTTGTCTGAACTATATATGAATTTATACCTACAAGGAAAACAACTAAAGTGAAAAGCACTAAATATGTAGTTTATAATCTATAGAATCGTCTAGCAACTAAATGATTGAGGACGGAACATGTTTCTTTAAGCCCTCCAATATTTTGAAAATATCGATGTGAGATCCAGGAAAAAAGAGAACACTAAAAATTTTTCAGACTAAGTCTATGAGTGACATGAATAAACATCTGTGTGTAAAAATTGAAGGGTGACTACAAAAAAAGCACTTCATTTGCACAAGAAGTAAGACATGGGTGTGATTTCATGAACTAGAGTAGATTGATTCATTATCTTTAACCAGCATCATGATAAATGTGTCTGTCAATCAAATCTTAAACCTTCTAAACCTGGGTTTATGTTCTAGTCAGTTCAACTTAATAGCACTTACCTGTGTGACAGATGAATAATGTTGGCTTCACCAGCTTAAATGTTAGGAACCATTTGGTAAAGTATCAAATACATGGCACTCCAATTATCCATCTGATTTAACCTATTCCTATTTAAGTCAAAACTTGAAATGCCTTTCTGTGTGTTAACAAGTTGTTCTGCAAGAAAAGAATTACCAAAATGCAAAGTTTTTATATCCTCTCCTCGGTCTGTCTGCAAAGATACGGTAGTGAGTCATGCATAGGGAATTTATTTATACTTGCATGTTACACAAAGTTTCCTGAAATGTATTCATCTGCAAATGTTTTCCCCAGCTTTTCAAACAATTACCTTGGCTACAACAATGGTGCATCTGTGTCCTAAAGTTCAGTCACCTGAAGAAGTAATAATGTTATAAATTGCCCAGTGATAAATTTACTGCCTAAAAATTTAAAAACTTAATCAGAAATATTGTGTTTCAAGAACTCCTGGAAAAGAGAAAATTTATATGAAATCCAGACAGAAATCAGATTTTTCTATTTGAATGTAATATTTTTCCCCAGCAAATTTAATAATTTAAACTTAATAGTAAAAATATTAAAAAAATATTAATAGTAAAAGGCTAGAAAAGATTATGCAAATTATGGCAGAGAGTCAACCTATCATCTCTAAAGCGAGCTGTTACACACCATAATTCTCCAGGGACATGCATTTATGAGTAACAGTTGCATCAGCATAGCTAAATGGTGAGCCTATTTTTAATTAAAATAATTGACAAGAAAGGGGCAAAGGATGTAGTACTCTTATGATGTACTTCGTATGAATTTTAAACAATATACAAAACTGTAAAATTCTTTGCATATAAAAGTAGGCAGACTAATAACATACCCAACAATTATAAATAGGATGTTGGGAGTAATAAGCCTTCATATCTGCTGTTATAAAGTGTCCAGGTCACCTTGGGAAAACAACTTTAGAGTCTGCTTCTCTAGTCTACAAAATTAAGGGGCTAGGTTAGATGATCTCTAATACCCTTAAATCATTAAAATTATCATTCTGTATATTACCAGGGTCGGACAATAAACAATAGTGAATTCTATGAAGAGTAAAACTACCTTTTAAAAAATTACAGAATAAAAGAAATTATTATTCATTAACCATTTTGTTCATCTACCCTTTACAAAGAATGCAGCTAGTTGCTAATATTTTTTCCATTAAAAAAACCTGCAAATAATCCAATTTATTTACACTTGGCCTTAATTTTATTTATAATCTATGGTCTTGAAAATGAGAGCGAGAGAGAGAGATGGGGGAGACACACAGAGACTGAGATGGAGATTCAGGGACAGGGAGGGAGGGAAGGGGGGAGAGAGAGAGAGAGAGAGAGAGAGAGAGAGAGATGCTAGAGGAGAAGAAATCCAAGACACTGACTCTCTTTAAGTATCACTATTTTATGTAATTTCTGGATGAATTTATAATATAGAGAGTAAGAAACACATGAAAAACTGATCATCTCTTTAGCAAAGGCCGTTTTTTATGACCCATCTTCCAGAAACAGAATTTTTTTTACTATAACTACTGTCTACAACCATAGGGTTAAAAAGAACAAAAACGACTTCAATGCAGGTTTTCAAATTGCTTTAAGGAGATAGCAATATTTCATCATTTGAAAGCAATTGTTTTTCTGATGACAGAAACATGATTTTGCTGTGAACACGCTACATGCTATTTGTGTTACTGAAAAATACGCAGAGTCCCCATTACTCTGCATTTCCAGTCAGGTCCTAGTGTAAGAACTTCCAAGGTGGACTATGGGCTTTGACCAACAGGTAGACTCACCCAGGAGTTAATTTTAAAAGGAATGTTTAGAGAAAGGGGTCTTTAGGTAATTATGTTAAATAAATCAAATTTCCATCATGGGAATATGATGTATCTCTGTTGTAATTCAAGGGGAGTCCAAATGTGGACCAGGTATGAAATGCAAGATTAGAGAATCTATTATTCAGTTCTCTGATTTGATAGTTCCTGCATGTGTCTCATCATTCCTGTACCTACAATTGATGGAGAAGACCTGAGCTTGCACATAACATTATTCCTGTGTTCGACCAACCCACCATGACAAGATCATTGATGGAATTCACTTAAAGTGACAAAAGCTCTTTTCCATTCTTAAGGAAATATCACTAAATGAAGGTTTTCTTTTTTTTCTTCCAGCAATGCAATCTACATTTACAAAAGAGCATTCTATATTTAGGCCACTGACTGAAAGGCTGTCACTAGTAATTATTTTACTCGTTTTCAATGGGCCATTTAGAATCAATGCAAAGAAATCCTGGGAAAGTTATGGAAAAATAAAAATTGCATTTCTGGCATTTTTGAAATCTTACAGCTCAAGAAGACATTTATATTTAAGAATACGATATACAATACCCTAAACAATAAATCAGTATTTTTCTCCCAAACTCCAACAGACGATAAATTAAAATTTTGAATATATTTATCCAAAACAAATGGTAGCAACCAGTACCTTTCAGAGATGTTTACAATTGACCTTCCTTTTGGACTCATTAGTGATTAATCTGAGATTCAGCAGTAGGTAAACACTGTGCTATTAGCAGGCTGGGTGTGCCTTCGGACATACACCAGCCTCTGCACAGCTCCCAAATTCAACATCTTTAAATGTTAACGGGGAACCTCATTAGCTGAAGAAATAACTAACTCAAAAGCATCTGTGGTGAGAGCCAGAGTCTATAAAATAGGATCTTCCAAGGAGATGCGTGAACACTGTTGATAAACAAGAGGAACATTCCCAGAAATTCGGCAACACAACACTCTTGTAATTACAAGTTGACAGTCAACAATTTGCTAAATAATATCCATAACCAACAAGATAGAAATTAAAAATACTTTGATTATTTCATTGTTTTACTGGTAGAACACTATAATTACAATGAACATATGATGAGTTAAGTTAGGCCTCTGCAATTTGAGTTACACTGGTTGGAATACCCTTTCCCTCAACCCCCATGCTGCCACAAAATAATCATCATCATAACCATCTTCATACACACATCACATTTCTGTAGCATTTTGCAGTTTATTTTCTTGAATCATAATGGTGCTGGGAGAAGAATAAGCAAGGAAGCAAGTTGTAATGGAAAGAACAGGTTAGAGATGAAATCCATAAGACCTGGGTTTGAATCCGTGTATTGTCTTTGTAAGTTTGGGGAAATTACTTAACCTTTGTAAATCTCTGTATTTTAATATTTAAACTGTAACTGAATAATGTTCACCTTGTAGAGCTGCTAGAGCCAGCAGTATTCAGGAAATAGAAATTGTAATTGGTTCCATTTTATGAATAAAGAAGTTAAATTTAGAAAATTGAGGTGACTTGTATAAGATCATACAACTAAATGGTGGACCAGAACAAGCAGCATGAAGTCAAGAATCCAAGAATCCCACCCTTTACATTTATTTCAGTTCTCATTATAGCACTCACACCCAAAAGTCAAATTCCCTCTGCTCTGAAACCTTGCAGAGTAAGGGAGCTGCTCTTCCAGCCCACAGCAACCTCTTTCCCCCAACTCCTGTTGGACTTCATTTGGGACCTATTTGTACACATAGTATGAATGATATGTGAATTGATAAGTAAATAGGTAGATGGACGGATGGATATATATAAACAGACAATGTGAAACAGATTTTCTTTACTTAAACATACAGTAAGTCCCTCAAAGACAAGGAACCATACTTAGGTTTATAACACATCTGCTTGATATTTGTGTGATGCTTTCCTTTTGACAAAGTTTTTTACCCTATAAAGGGTAATCTAAAATTGGATTTGACGTACATTTTTTTTAAGATGAGAATGATATAGTCAAGAAGTGACATAAAACGTCTGTTCCGTTTTGTCAAGGAAGTAAAAATTGTTGTGAATTTCACTATAAATTGTAATGACTCAGACTCCCCAATAGGCAAGGTTCCACCCCCCCTCCTCCCCAGGACTGATGTATCTTTCCATAATAATCCACAGCAAACAGGATGAATAATTGCCTCTGAAAAGCAAAGCACTCACACTCATGATGAACCTTTTACTGTCATGTCCTTGGAATGATTTAAATTCTTGAAGTCCAGAGACTGTGATTAACCCCAAGCATGATGTTTAGGCTGAACATTTTAGGAAACTCTTTTCAACATTTTCAGATTAGATTACAGCGATGGCATCCACTCTTGTTTCCCACATGGTTTAATAACTGCACACAATTTATTTTTTTACATAAATAGATATTGAAAAGAGTTGAATATGCATTTGGTCCATAAGCAAATTATTTAAAGACAGTTTTAGAGATGAATTAGACAATGTTTTCTCACAGTTGTTCCTAATTACCCATGCCTCTTACCGTGTTTCCCCAAAAATAAGACCTAACCGGAAAAAGAAGCCCTAGCATGATTTTTCAGGATGACATCCCCTGAACATAAGCCCTAATGCATCTTTTGGAGCAAAAATTAAGGTAAGACCCAGTCTTATTTTCGGGGAAACACTGTAGGGCTTATTTTATATTACGAGCATCCTGAAAAATCATGCTAGGGCTTCTTTTCCAGTTAGGTCTTATTTTCGGGGAAGCACGGTATTATCGAAGCCAAGTAGGCATACCTTGAGCCTAACAAACAATTCCTTTTATTTTGTCTTTGCCCCGATCCAAGTTCTGCTTGACTGTCTAAAACATCTAAATAGCCTTCTCACAGAAACTCATAGACACAGACAATAGTTTAGTGGTTACCAGAGGGTAAGGGGGGTGGGGAGTGGGAAATGAGGGTAAGGGGGATCAAATATATGGTGATGGAAGGAGAACTGACTCTGGGTGGTGAACACACAATGGGATTTATAGATGATGTAATACAGAATTTTACACCTGAAATCTATCTAATTTTACTAACAATTGTCACCCCAATAAATTTAAAAAATAAGTTATTAAAAATAAAATAAAATAAATAGCCTTCTCCTCATAATAATTATTTAAAAACATGAAGGTAATTATTAAAATAACCTTAAGCTAGTGTATTTTGACAAGTCAGATGCTGTTCAGCATCCAATATTATTACCCCCATTTTTTAATTGAATTGCAATATATCTAAGTCCTACTCAGACATCCCTGCAATAATTTCTAAGCTTAAAAGGACTTTCTTAAGGTAAACTGTATTCAGGTTTGACATATGTACCCAGGTTCAACCTCATTTAGAAGGAAGGGAGTTTTTCCTGTTTGCCAGTTTTTGTGGGGTAGAGATCACATTGAGATTCTTCTTGTTTTTTTGTTTGGCTATAAATTTTACTTGTCTGATATACTAATCAAATTTCCAATTTGAACAACAACAAAAAAATTCTACTAACCCATTTCTAATGAGTCTCTCTTCTATAGATTAATGGGATATATATTGTCACATTTACACGAAAGTTAGGAAACATGTTTAATTTATTCCTCCAATTCTAATGGAATGGAAGATGTCTTCTATCCATTCACATCAAAGTACACTTATTATGTGACGTGTGTAAGAGATACATCTGAAATCAGTGGCCCCTTTTACAGGGAACTTCTCAAACGATAGAGTAACAGCCCGACTTCCACCGTGCTTCACTGCACTAGTTCCAACTTAAACCAAAGCATTTAACCAACTTATCAGAATTCAGTCAGTGCGAGTGTCCTCAGTGTTAACACAATGGCTGTGAGTGAGTGAAAGGAGGGACACATAAATTGGGGGTTGATACGCAAAATATAGAATGAGTTCTGGGATTTTTATTTTATATTGTTAAAAATGCTAGCAGTATTAGAGAATAGTCATAAATGTAGACACGTAAGGCAAATAAAAAATCCCAGCAAAGGGAAATGTTTACAAGTTTTGATGATTTTAGACAGTCTGGAGTTTAATGTTTTGTTTTGTTTTTGTTTCTTGTTTAATAAAATTTTAAAAACTACTTACAACACGCACAACATTTAGATTAAACTGAACATTTCTTCAAATATCTAGACTTTAACTTGTAATATGACTAGGATAAAACTACCCTGAAAAGTGAAGGGATTTTGGTTTTCACAAAGAAAGTTTATTTGCTCTATTTTTTTTGTGTTCTGTTCCATCCATAAGATGCTACATATGTCTTTTTCACAAAGTAAAAGGGTTTTTTTGCCTTGCATTGAACTTTTTCACAGCTCAGTTACTCCAGTATTTAGCTCAGATTCGCGAGTCTCGTTATTCCCACGATATGATTGTCTCAAGCTGATTTCTGTGTTTTTCCTCATGTTGAATCTCTTACCTCAGAATGTCCTCTCCTGTTGACCAGCGCTGCTATATAATTGCCCTATTTCATCCCTTACACACAGGATCATTTATCATTCTATTCTTTTACAGTTTTTGAGATTGCTTCATGTCTTTCTCTTATCTCTCCAACTATGTCTTAAAAATTTGGGGATAGGGACCCTGTCTTCTCTATCACTCAGATGGTCTAATCCATGCTAAACCCAAACCATACACCTATATACACTATACACAGAGTATTTATTGTCTGAGGAGGTAATTCCACAAGCAAAATAGCATGTTTATTACTTCATTTCAAAGGTATCAAGCACAAAGTCCCGTTTTACTTAGAAACACTGCTACAGAAAACGATGTAAATCTGTAATACTCCTGATTTTGTATATCATGTTTTTTATTACCTTTGGAAGAAGAGGGAAGAAACGTTGCACTTACTTTAAAAATGTAAAAGTGGGGTCAATATTTGCTTAAAATTTTCCTGACCATTTGCTTGTGCTTAAGACTATGTCTACCCAGCTTTTTAAAACAAGGCATTTTTATTTCTGTTGGTGACAAGTCTAAACATGGCAAGAAGAAGGAAAAAAGATTGTCACTCATTTTAATGAATCAATTAATATGTGTGTAATGGATGCAGGCTCACTACACAGGCATCTACTTGTCCCATCCAGAACCCTACCCGTCTGTTACCATCCATCATGAGTCAACAGTAAAAACAGCTAAAGGGCTATTCTAGACCGTAAGTCAATTCTGACGACAATGGTTTCTCATCTCTTTTATTTACTTTGTATTCGTTGGTCCTAGTGTTGCTGCATGTTGTTAGAGATGGGCTTGCTGACAGAGAAGTACACCAACATCCCTCAAATCTCAGACTCTAATGTGTGGCTTGGTCTGGTCAAAGACAAGGCTAATTTTGGTGCCTCACCTCAGTAAACACTTAGTAAGTGAACTGATTTATTCACAAACCTGCATAGTGGTTGCATGTTTATTCCACTCTTCCACGAATATGTGTGGGACATAAATTCCCAGTGGTGGTAATAGTGATCCACTATGTAGTAATATGTACTGAGATTCTCATTCTTTTTTTTTTTTTTTTACACTTTTTTTTAAATTAAAGTTTATTGAGGTGACAATGGTTAGTAAAATTACATAGGTTTCAAGTGTACAATTCTGTAATACATCATCTATATATCACATGTGTGTTCATCACCCAGAGTCAGTTCTCCTTCCATCACCATATATTTGACCCCCTTTAACTTTATCCATCACCCCCCCCCCTTACCCTCTGGTAACCACTAAACTATTGTCTGTGTCTAAGAGTTTGTGTTTCTTCATTTGTATGTCTTGTTCCTTTGCACTGATATGTGGTATATAAAACTGAAAACAAGAAAGGAGCAAGACAAACTCATTCATTTTTTAAAGTGTTTCCAGTCACCAGGAAAAGATTTATGTGAAAGCACAAATAGGAGAACTACATTGGAAGGGTCTTTCAGATCTCTCATGAAGTCCTACAACAAATGTCCTTTACGTCACAACTGAACCATCCTCTTCTCTCACTCTCCCCACATTGCCCCAACACCCCAACAAAGCCACCATTTTAAGACTCCTAAACATGACAAGCTTCCTCTTTATGGAACTTTTGCTCCCACAGCTACCAAAATCTAGACATTTTTATAAAATTCCAAAGACCCAGTAGCTATGGTCTTTCCCTTGCACCCTACCAATTCCATGGGGCCATAAAGCTCTCCATCTTGCCCTCGTTGCTGACATCATAATTGTTCCAGCAAATGTGAACACTGAAGATCTGGGTCGATGTGGTAAAGCGGGTTCTCTGCTCATTGGATGAGAGGATATCTACCTGCCCCCACTGAGTTGAAAAGGCAGCATGAGTTTCTCCGTAGCCCCAGGTCCACCGTGTCCTGCCAGTGTTCTCCCCTCAAGGTCCTTCTACCTCAGGGCACTTTTGGAGAGCAGCATGTCTGCAGTATAGGCTATTGCACCTAATGTAATGAGGGGTGTCTCTAACTAGGACCCAGTGTTCCCAGCACCACGTTATCCAGAAGAAACCGGGCAAAAGAAGTCTCTCGGTAACAGAATGCAACCTGAATATAATAAGTAGGAAAGAGGACATATGACAATTAGGTTCACGAATTTGTTGCAACGATGTTGCTAACTATTTTGGATATCAGAGGGATTATTCATTACGAATTTGTACCAACTGAACAAACAATTAACCAAGTTTACTATTTGGAAGTGCTGAAAGGCTGTGTGAAAAAATTAAAAGACCTGAACTTTTCACCAACAATTCATGGCTCTTGCATCATACAATGTACCAGTTCACGACACTGCTTGTGAGGGAGATTTTAGCTAGTAAACAAATAACTGTATTGGAACACCCTCCCTACTCACCTGATCTGGCCCCCAATGACTTCTTTCTTTACCTGAAGATAAAGGAAATATTGAAAGGAAGACATTTTGATGATATTCAGGACATCGAGGGTAATATGATCACAGCTCTAATGGCCATTCCAAGAAAAAAAAAAGTTCCAAAATTGCTTGAAGCCTGGACTAGGCACTGACATAAGTGCATAGCTTCCCAAGGGGAGTATTTCGAAGGTGACCAAAGTGATATTCAGCAATGAGGTATGCAGGACTTTTTCTAGGATGAGTTCGCGAACTTAATTGTCAGACCTCATACTTTAGCATCATTATTGTTGTTGTTGTTTTTCTATTTCTTTAAAAAATGCCATTTGGATTTTGATGGGGATTGCATTAAATCTGTATATTGCTTTGGGTAATATGGCCATTTTAACTATGTTGATTCTTCCAATCCACGAGCATGGAATGTCTTTCCATTTTTTTGTGTCTTCTTCAATTTCTTTCAAAAATGTCTTATAGTTTTCAGCATATAGGTCTTTCACATACTTGGTTAAGTTTATTCCTAGGTATTTTATTCTTTTTGCTGCAATTGCAAAAGGAATTGTTTTTTGTATTTCTTTTTCTGAGATTTCATTGTTAGTATATAGGAAGGCAATGGACTTTTGTACGTTGATTTTGTAGCCAGCAACTTTATTGTATTCGTTGATTGTTTCTAATAGTTTTTTGGTGGAGTCTTTAGGGTTTTCTATATATAGCATCATGTCATCTGCAAAGAGTGATAATTTAACTTCTTCATTCCCAATTTAGATGCCTTTTATTTATTTCTCTTGCCTGATTGCTCTGGCAAGGACTTCCAACACTATGTTGAAAAGCAGAGGTGATAGGGGACAGCGCTGTCGTGTTCCTGAACGTAGAGCAAAGGGCTTCAGTTTTTCACCATTAATTATGAGATTAGCTGAGGGTTTGTCATATATGGCCTTTATTATGTTAAGGTATTTTCCTTCTATACCTATTTTATTAAGTGTTTTCATCATAAATGGATGTTGTATCTTGTCAAATGCTTTTTCTGCATCAATTGATATAATCATATGATTTTTGTCCTTTATTTGGTTTATGTGATGTATCACATTGATGGATTTGCGGATGTTGAACCATCCTTGTGCCCCGGGAATGAACCCCACTTGCGCGTGATGAATAATCTTTTTAATGCATTGTTGTATTCGATTTGCTAGAATTTTGTTTAGGATTTTTGCATCTGTATTCATCAGATATCGGTCTGTAGTTTTCTTTTTTTGTGTTGTCCTTACCAGGTTTTGTTATCAGGGTAATGTTGGCCTCATAAAATGAGTTAGGGAGTACTGTCTCATCTTCAATATTTTTGGAAGCGTTTGAGCAGGATTGGTATTAGATCCTCTTTGAATGTTTGGTAGAATTCACTAGTGAAGCCATCTGGTCCCGGACTTTTGTTTTTGGGAAGGTTTTGGATGACTGATTCAATTTCGTTACTGGTGATCAGTCTGTTTAGATTTTCCAGTTCTTCATGGTTCAGCCTAGGAAGGCTATATGTTTCTAAGAACGTGTCCATTTCTTCTAGGTTATTGAATTTGGTGGCATATAATCCTTCATAGTATTCTTGGATGATCCTTTGTATTTCTGTGGTGTCTGTGATAACTTCCCCTTTTTCCTTTCTGATTTTGTTAATTAGTGTCTTCTCTCTTTTTATCTTAGTGAGTCTAGCCAAGGGTTTGTCAATTTTGTTAATCTTTTCAAAGAACCAGCTCTTTGTCACATTAATTTTTTCTATTGTCTTTTTGTTCTCTATTTCATTTAGTTTTGCTCTGATTTTTGTTATTTCCTTTCTTCTGCTGACCTTGGGTTTCACTTGTTCTTCTTTTTCTAGTTCTTTAAGGTGTAACATGAGGTTATTTATTTGGGATTTTTCTTGTTTCTTGAGATAGGCCTGTAATGATATAAATTTCCCTCTTAAAACTGCTTTCGCGGGCGGTGGAAACGCGGCGCGGCATCCACAGCTGCAGAGATGCAGGGGATCCCAGGACGGAACAGAGAACACAAAAGCCAGGAGGGCCCAGCTTAAGAGGCACAAAATTCAACATACCCAGAGGCCAACTCCAGACCAAACCAGAGTACTACTGTGTTTGACCTACAAATGACACACCCAGAGGGAATTCTCTACAGGCACAAGAGCCCATAGAGGCCAAACCATATTTAAGCGGTCAACCCTCACGCAGCAGAACACCCTGCGGTAGGCAGAGCCAAGTCTCACAACTAGTCAGCCTAGGAGTTAACCCCACCTACTCACAAGTGAAAAGCAATTAAAGATTTTCTTTAACAGGACAATATACACAACACAAGAGTCACCTTTGGAGCACACGCAGAGGAGAAGAAGGAAGTGTTTCAAGTCAAATATAAAGGACACATACTACATAAGATAACCCAGCAAAAAACTAAGAACTCTAGGGGTCTACCTAATACATCGAAGCAAACACAGAGAGTCAGCCAGAATGGGGAAACAAAGAAACATGTCCCAAATAAAAGAACAGAAGGAACCTCCAGAAATGGAACCAAATGAAACAGAGGTAACCAACCTATCAGAGACAGAGTTCAGAACACTGATGATAAGAATGTTTAAGGAGCTTAGAGACGACATCAAGAAGGATGTAGAAATCATAACGAACAACCAGTTAGAACTAAAGAACACAATTACCGAAATAAAGAACTTACTTGAAGGAATTAACAGCAGGTTAGATGAAGCAGAGGATCGAATCAGCGACTTAGAAGACAAGTTAGCAGAGATGACCCAAACAGAACAACAGAAAGAAAAAAGAATAAAAAACGATGAAGATGGTTTAAGAGACCTCTGGGATAACATCAAATGCAACAACATGTGCATCATAGGAATACCAGAAGGTGAAGAGAGGAAGCAAGGGATTGAGAACATATTTAAAGTAATAATGTCCTAAAACTTCCCTAACCTGATGAAGGAAACCAACATATAAGCCCAGGAAGTGCAGAGAGTTCCAACCAGGATAAACCCAAACAGGCCCACACCAAGATACATTATAGTTAAAATGGCAAAGGTTAAAGACAAAGAGAGAATCCTAAAAGCAGCAAGAGAAAGACAGAGGGTTACGTACAAGGGAACTCCCATAAGACTATCAAATGACTTTTCTACAGAAACATTGAAGGCCAGGAGGGAGTGTCAGGAGATACTCAAAGTGATGGAAAGCAAAGGCCTACAACCTAGATTAATTTATCCAGCAAGGCTATCATTTAAAGTTGGTGGAGAGATAAAGAGCTTCCCAGAAAAGAATAAGCTAAAGGAATTTATTACCACCAAGCCAGCATTGCAAGAAATACTAAAAGGACTTCTGTAAATAGAAGAAAGATGAAATCAATCTAACTACAAATTTAAAAATGGTAATAACTATGTACCTATCAATAATCACTTTAAATGTAAATGGATTAAACACTCCAATCAAGAGACATAGGGTGTCTGAGTGGATAAGAAAGCAAGACCCTTGTATATGCTATATACAAGAGACTCACCTCAGATCAAAAGACACACACAGGCTGAAAGTGAAGGGTTGGAGTAAGATATTTCATGCAAATGGAAATGAGAAAAAAGCTGGAGTTGCAATACTTATATCTGACAAAATAGACTTTAAAATGAAGAACATATTAAAAGACAAAGATGGGCACTATATAATAATAAAGGGATCGATCCGACAAGAGGACAAAACCCTAGTAAACATCTATGTACCCAACATAGGAGCACCTAAATATATAAAGCAGATATTGACTGACATAAAGACAGAGATCAAGAGTAACACTATCATAGTAGAGGACTTCAACACACCTCTGACAACAAGGCACAGGTCTTCCAGACAGAAAATCAATACGGAAACAACAGCCTTAAATGATACATTGGACCACTTGGATTTAATCGATATTTTCAGAGCATTTCACCCCAGTGCTGCAAAATACATGTTCTTTTCAAGCGCACATTGAACATTTTCCAAGATAGACCATATGTTAGGCCACAGAACAAGTCTTGATAAATTTAAGAAAATTGAAATCATACCAATTGTCTTCTCTGACCACAGTGCTATGAAATTAGAAATGAACTACAGGAAAAAAACTGGAAGACACACCAATTCATGGAGGCTGAATAACATGTTACTAAATAATGAATGGGTCAAGCAGGAGATCAAGGAAGAAATCAAAAGATATCCCGAGACAAATGAAAATGAAAACACGACGACCCAAAATCTATGGGATGCCGCAAAAGCAGTCCTAAGAGGGAAATTCATAGCATTGCAGGCCTACCTAAAGAAACAAGAAACATCACTCATCAACAGTTTATCTTCACACTTAAGGGATCTGGAAAAACAACAGCAAAATAAGCCCAAAGGGAGTACAAGGAAGGAGATAATAAAGATCAGAGGGGAAATAAATGAAATAGAAACCAGAAAAACAATACAAAAAATCAATGGATCCAAGAGTTGATTCCAAGAGAGAAGATAAACAAAAATGAAAAACCTTTAGCCAGACTCATTAAAAAAAAAGAGAGAGAGGACCCAAATTAATAAAATCAGAAATGAAAGAGGAGAAGTGACAACAGACATCGCAGAAATACAAAAAATTTTAAGAAATTACTATGAGCAACTATATGCCAACAAATTTGACAATCTGGAAGAAATGGACAATTTTCTAGAAGCGTACAATCTTCCAAGGATAACTCAAGAAGAAACAGAAAACCTGAATAGACTGATTACCACCAGGGAAACTGAATCAGTAATCAACAATCTCCCAACAAACAAAAGCCGTGGACCAGATGGCTTTACAGGAGAATTTTACAAAACGTTCAAAAAAGAATTATCACCTATTCTCCTCAAGCTCTTCCAAAAAATCCAGAAGGAGGGAAGACTCCCAAACACTTTTTACAAAGCCACTATCACCCTGATCCCCAAATCAGACAAAGACACCACTAAAAAGAAAACTACAGGCCGATATCACTAATGAACATAGATGCAAAAATCCTCAACAAAATATTAGCGAAGAGAATTCAGCAATACATTAAAAAGATCATACACCATGATCAAGTGGCATTCATCCCTGGTATGCAATGGTGGTTCAACATCCACAAATCAATTAATGTGATACACCATATTAACAAAATGAAAAATAAAAATCACATGATCATATCAATAGATGCAGAAAAAGCATTTGATAAAATCCAGCAGCCATTTATGATAAAAACCCTTAAGAAAGTGGGAATAGAGGGATCATATCTCAACATAAAATAAAGGCCACATATTATAAGCCCACAGCTAACATCATACTCAATGGGGAAAAGCTAAAACCATTCCCCTTAAGATCAGGAACAAGGCAAGGTTGCCCACTTTCTCCACTTCTATTCAACAGAGTGTTGGAAGTTCTAGCCACAGCAATCAGACAAGAAAAAGAAATAAAAGGCATCCAAATCGATAAGGAGGAAGTAAAATTGTCGTTATATGCAGATGATATGATACTAGATATAGAGAACTCTAAAGACTCCACCAAGAAACTATTAGAGCTGATAGATGAATTTAGTAAAGTAGCAGGATACAAAATTAATATTCAGAAATCAGTTGCATTTGTATATACCGATAATAAAACATCAGAAGAAGAAATTTAAAAAGCAATCCCATTTACAATTGCTCCAAAGACTATAAAATACCTGGGAATAAATTTAACCAAAGAAGTAAAAGATCTGGACTCAGAAAATTATAAGACACTGAAGAAAGAAATGAAAGAAGATACAAATAGATGGAAACACATACCATGTTCACGGATATGATGAATTAATATAATTAAAATGTCCATACTGCTTAAGGCAATATACATATTCAACACAATTCCTATCAAACTACCAATGACGTTTTTCACAGAAATAGAACATATAATCCTAAAATTTATATGGGACCATAAAAGACCCCGGATAGCCTCAGCAATCTTGAGAAATAAAAACAAAGTGGGAGGTATAACAATACCTGACATCAAATTATACTACAAGGCTACAGTAATCAAAACAGAATGGTACTGGCATAAAAACAGACACATAGATCAATGGAACAGAATAGAGAGTCCAGAAATAAATCCATGCCTATATGGCCATTTAATCTATGACAATGGAAGCAAGAATCTACGGTGGGGTAAAGACAGTCTATTCAATAAATGGTGCTGGGAAACCTGGACAGACACATGCAGAAAAATGAAGCTGGACCACCTCCTTACACCATATACAAAAATAAATTCAAAATGGCTTAAAGACTTAAATGTAAGATCTGAAACCATAAAATTCCTAGAAGAAAATATAGGAAGAAACTTCACAGACATTATACAGAGTAAGATTTTTACTGATATATCCCCTTGTGCAAGGGAAGTAAGAGAAAAAATAAACATGTGGTATTACATCAAACTAAAAAGTTTTTTCACAGCAAAGGAAACCATCAATAAAACAAAAAGGGATCCTACTGAATGGGAAAAGATATTTGCCAATGATATATCTGATAAGGGGTTAATATCACAAATTTATAAAAAACTCACTCAACTCAACTTCAAAAAAACAAACAACCCAATTCAAAAATGGGCAGAGGACATGAAGAGACATTTTTCTAAAAAGGACATATAGATGGCAAACAGACATATGAAGAAATGCTCAACCTCACTAACCATCAGAGAAATGCAAATAAAAACCACAATGAGATACCACCTCACCCCAGTCAAAATGGCTACCATCAATAAATCAACAAACAACAAGTGCTGGCGCGGATGTGGAGAAAAGGGAACGCTTGTGCACTGCTGGTGGGATTGCAGATTGGTGCAGCCACTATGGAAAACAGTATGGACGTATCTCAAAAATCTGAAAATGGAACTACCTTATGACCCAGCAATTCCACTCCTAGGTATCTATCCGGAGAAATCCAAAACTCCAATTCAAAAATCTTTATGCACTCCTATGTTTATTGCAGCACTATACTCAATAGCCAAGACATGGAAACAACCGAAATGTCCATCGGTAAATGACTGGGTTAAGAAACTGTGGTACATTTATACAATGGAGTATTATGCAGCCATAAAGAAGAAGAAATCTTACCATTTGCAACAACATGGACGGACCTAGAGAACATTATGTTAAGTGAAATGAGTCAGACAGAGAAAGACAAATACCATATGATCTCACTTATATGCGGAATCTAAAGAAAAGAATAAGTATATGAACTAATCAGAAACAGTTTTGGAGACATAGAGGAAAAACTGAGGGTTGCTAGATGGGAGGCAGGGTGGGGATAAAGGGGAAGGTGAGGAGATTAGAAAATAGTCAATAACCACAAGATGGCACGGGGTTTTGAAAATTAATTTGGGGAACGTAATCAATAATGTAAAGATTTTGTAGGTTATCCTATGGACACAGGTCCCATTTCGGAAACCACCTCAGGGATGATGTAGATGCCTGATCTCTGCACTGTACACCTGAAGCTGAACATAATGAATGCCAACTATAATTTTATATATATACATGTATCTATATGTATGTATATACTTACAAGAAGAGGAGTACAGCATTAGGAATAGAGACAGTGGAAATGTAATGGCTCTGTGCGATGTCAAAGGAATAGTGGATGCGGGGAGGGGGGTTCACACAGTGTGAGGCATATAAATGATAAACGTCTAAGTATTACTTTGTCTTGTGTACCTGAAACTAATTTAAAAAAAAAAAAAAAAAAAAACTGCTTTTGCTGCATCCCAAAAAGTTTGGTAGGATATATTTTCATTGTCATTTGTTTCTATGTATCCTTTGATCTCTCCTCTAATTTCTTCTTTGACCATCGTTCTTTAAAAGTATGTTGTTTAATCTCCATGTATTTGTGTTTTTTCCTGCTTTCTTTTTGCAGTTGATATCCAATTTCAAAGCCTTGTGATCAGAGAATATGCTTGGTATGATATCAATCTTCTTAAATCTGCTGAGGCTGATTTTATGTCCCAATATATGGTCTGTCCTTGAGAATGTTCCATGTACACTAGAAAAAAAATGTATAGTCTGATGTTTTAGGATGAAGTGCTCTATGTATGTCAATTATGTCTATTTCATCTAATGTGTCATTTAGGGCTGCTATTTCATTATTTATTTTCTGTTTGCATGATCTATCCATAGCTGTCAATTATGTATTTAAGTTCCCCAGTATAACTATGTTTTGGTCAATTTCTCCCTTTAGTTCTGTTAGTAGTTGCTTGGTATATTTCGGTGCTCCCTGATTGGGGGCATAAATATTGATGACTGTTACGTCTTCTTGTTGTATAGTCCCCCTTACCATTATGAAATGTCCATCTTTTTCTCTTGTTACCTTTTTCACCCTGAAGTCTGTTTCATCTGGTATCAGTATGGGTACACCTGATTTTCTCTGGATACTATTTGCTTGGAGTGTCAATTTCCACCTTTTCACTTTGAGTCTATGCTTGTCCTTGTAGCTGAGATGTGTCTCTTGGAGACAGCATATGGTTGGGTTTAGTTTTTTGATCCAATCTGCTACTCTGTGCCTTTTTATGGGTGAGTTCAGTCCGTTTACATTTAGGGTGATTACTGATATGTGAGGATTTCCTGTCATTCTATCTTTAGTTTTCTGGTAAGGCTGTGTTTCCATTGTTTCTTTGACTTTTTGTTGTTGTCTAGTATTTCTGTGTGGTGGTATTCTATGATGTTTCCCTCTGTTTCTTCTTTTATTAGAGTATATATTTCAGTTCTGGATTTTTTTTTGAGTGGTTACCCTGAAGTTTATGTAAAATAAAGTTTGATATTTAGAGTATTCCATTTTCTTTAGCACGCTTACTTTCTCCATTCCCATATTCCAGTTCAGGCCTTTACTCTCCCCCTTTTTATGTTTTGGTTGCCACAAATTGTCCCTGTTGATGGCGGTCGAATAACCTCCTTTAGTATTTCTTGTAGTGCAGGTCGTGTATTAGAAAATTCCCTCAGCTTCTGTATGTCTGGAAAGGTCTCTCATTCCTCCTTCATATCTAAAGGATATCTTTGCTGGATATATTATTCTTGGCTCATAATTTCTCTCTTTCAATAGTTTGAATATTTGGTTCCACTGCTTCCTGGCTTGTAGAGTTTCTGCTGAAAAATCTGATGATAATCTAATGGGCTTTCCTTTGTAGGTTACCGTCTTCTTTTCCCTGGCTGCCTTGCGGATTCTTTCTTTGTCGTTGATTTTAGACAGCTTCAATACAATGTGCCTTGGAGAAGGCCTGTTGGGATTGAGGTAATTAGGTGTTCTATTTGCTTCTTGGATTCGAGGATCCAGTTCTGTCCACAAGTTTGGGAACTTCTCATTGACAATTTGTTTGAATATATTCTCTGTCCCCTTCTCTCTTTCTTCTCCTTCTGGTATGCCCATTATTCTTATGTTGCTCTTTCTGATGGAGTGAGAAAGTTCTTGTAGAGTTCTTTCATTTCTTTTAAGTCTCAAGTGTCTTTCTTCTTCAATCTGTGTCTTTTCTGGGTTTCTATCTTTGATGTCATTGATTCTTTCTTCCATCTGGTCAACATTTGGTTCTTTTTTAAAATTTCAATCTCTTTCGTAAAATGCTCATGTTGTTCTTTGGTTGTATTTCTGAGTTCATTAAACTGCCTTTCTGTGTTTTCTTGCATCTCGTTGAGTTTTTTCGGAACTGCAATTTTGAATTCTCTGTCATTTAAGTCACGTATTTCCATATCTTTGAGTTCCTTTTCTGGCGACTTTTCACTTTCTTTCTAAGCTGTCTTGTTGCCTTGGTTCCTCATGGCAATTACTGATTTATTATTTCTCTTCCTAGACATCTACAGGAGTGGCTTCTGCAACAGGTTGATAGGAAGAGGTCTTTCTTTTGTTTTCCAGTACTTGTTGGTAGAATGTTTTATTTTCTCTCTGACTGCAGCCTTTTTCTCTCTGTCACACGGTAGTGCTGTGTTTTTTTCTGCACTATTCCAGTTTCTCACATAATGGGGGGATTCCCTGGGAGACAGGCTTCTCCTCTGGTAATAGTTCTCCTGGGACACAGGGCGCTGTGTCTGTGTGGGTATGCGGAGAGCTTTTGAAGTTCCAAAGTTCTTCGTGCACCAGATTCAGAGCCTGTATGTTTCAGCAGTTCTGTTTACTCCTGCAGGGATCCGCCCAGATAGGTGGGGCCAGGGGAGGGGTGAGTTGTGAGAGGTGGCCCAGAGTAATGGCGGTGACCACCACCACAACCGGTCCTGCTTCCACAGCTCCCTCCCCTTGCCAGAACTAGTTGGGCTGTGAATCTGTGTCTGTGGGCCACAGTTCTCAGACAGCAAATATTCTGTTCTTTTTATCTGACACTGCTACTGTTCCGCTTCTATCACTGGGCAGCTGGGGGCAAAGTGAGCTCTGGGAGGGTAGGAAGGGGGCGGCTAGTCTCAGTGCCTAAGGCTTCTGTTCTCTGCAGCAGTGAGGGCTTAAACCACCATTTTCAGCCTTCTTCCCTCAGTCTTTTCTCTGAGGTCTCTGCTCTGAATGTTGGGTTCAGCCATGTTATATGCTGTCCCCTCAGCCCTGTGGGCCATAAGCGGAGCCCTACCAGTCCGAGTTCTTCCCTCTCCCGCAGCTGTGGTAGTTCCAGGATGCAGTGAGCTCGGAGCACTGAGCTAGGTCTGCGTCCTGCGCCCGCGCGGCTCCGTCTCCGCGTACTTCTCCCTTCCCTCCTCCCCCACTGGTGCAATTCGCCCACCTTTATGTGAATTCAGTAGTGGGCCTCTTCGTCTTGCCTGTCTGCTCTGCAGGAAGTCCTTTGTGGAGTTATAGTTGTTCGATTAGTTGTAAATTCCAGGGGAGATTTACAGAGGCTCACCTCACGCCGCCATTTTGATGACTCTAAACCATTATTTGATTTGTACTTGATGGGGAAAATGTTAACTCACTGCACCCAGAATAGTGCTTGACACAAGTGTGCAGTAAAATATTTTGGACCAAATGATCAGGCTGATAGCATGTATGTAGGATAGCCACTCACCAGCTGATGCCTACATCTGGGGGTGCCTGTGCTGGAAGCCAGCAGCGGGGTGGGGAGGGTAATGGGGGAAATGCCATTAGGAATGCAGGCAGCATGGATCCTAGGTCTTCTAAGTAATAAACATGAGCTCTTGGGCAATGTACTTACTGAGGCTTTCAAAACAGTTTCCTCTACTACAAAATGGGAGTAAAAGAATGTTTCTATCACACAGTTGATGGGAGAATCAAAGTAGTTAATGGATAAAATACTACCTAGCATGGTATCCAATTAGATATTGCTTTGGTTCCTTCTCTACCATCTCCCCTTGAGATGGTCCTCCAAGAAAGCTGTCTTGCCCTAGACAATGGACTTTCAGATGACAGTCCTTTTTTATTTCAGATAAATCCTCCTTGGATTTATCAATACCCTTCTCTCGTGGATCCTCCGTTTGCACGTGCCATCTTTCAATCCCACCTCCATTACTCATTATTTTTAAATTACAGATATATTTATTACATGTCTTTTATGCACAGGGTTTTTCTGAACCAGGAAAAGGAATGGATAGTCCTCGTGGAATTTTTCATCTGGTGGTTCTGGAAACCCTGATGTAAACTTCTGTTTGGCCATTTCTTCAGTTATCATTTTCTGCCACTACCTGAAGCTTCTGTCATCTGCCAAACCACATGTTACTTCCCTGTAAGTGTCCTGCTACCCAGGGCCTATTTTAGCTTCTGGGTGTGTCTGATTTAAAATGGTGGTCCTATTGTCTGTCCCATTGTATGCATGTGACGGTGTTCACAGCATCTATCACACATTTTGTCACCTAACAATCTTTATGTTTTACTGTTTATAACTCTAAGATTCACCAAGGTTTTCTGCCTTAATCTCCAGGACTGTGACTATGAAGAGACAGGTCACTCCCATAATATGGCTAAAGGGATTTTTGTAGATATACGTAAGCTTACTAATCAGTTGACTTTAAATTTAGTAATCCAGCCGGACTTATTTTATTTTCAGATATTTTATTTGCCATCTTTATATGTTTAACATACATCTTTGTTATATCTTCTAGTCTCTTCATTGTATTAGGTCTTTCTTCTATCTTCCTGAACATATGTTGTACATTTATAATTGCTGTGTTAACATCCGGGTCTCCTAATTATCATCTATTTTATTTTTGTCTCTATTTCTATTAATTGATTTTTTTTCTCAGTTATAAGTTATGTTTTCCTGTTTGTTTTTTGTTTTGTTTTGTTTTGCATTCCCGGTCATTTCCATGATATAAGAAATCATAAATTTTACATTGCTGAATGCTGGATTTTTAAAAATTATTTTTGGGTTCTTTGCTATGATGCAGTTATGTTACTTGGAGTTAGTTTGATATTTTTCCAGGATTGCTTTTGAACTGTGCTAAGACTGGTCCAGCACAGCCTTTCATCTGGAGTTAATTTGGTACCACTTCTGAGGCAATACCCTTCTGCAGATAGTGCAGATTCTCCCATGTATTAGATCTTCTCGCTCTGTCTGGCAGGAACACAAAACATCGTCAGCCCTGTGTGTGCTCCAGTGTTTGCCTCACTCACTTCTTCTGAGCAGTTCAGTCCCTGCCCCCCAGTCTCTTACACACATGTGTAGATGATTCCAAAGCTAAGGACTCAAGGGACCCCTCTGCAGGTTTCTAGAGTGTGGTCTCCTTGGGACTCTGCCCTGCGTGTTCTCTCCAGAATTCTGAGCTCTGTATTTTCAAATCATTGAGCCCACCAGAGACTCTGGGGTTTCCCTTCTGTATTGTCATGCTGGAAACTCTCACCTGACGGTGAGCAGAAGCATTTGTAGGACTCATCTTGTTCATCATCCTTCTTCTGGGGATCACTGTTCTGTGCTGCTTGTTTTCCAATATCTGAAACCCATTGTTTGCCATATTCCTGGTTTTCTGCTTGTTTAGTGCATGAGGGAAAATTCGAGTCCTGTTATCTCATTATGGTATCCAGTGAAAGTTTTAGGCACTCAGTATTTATAAACTCATGGACCATATACTAAAAAAACTACAGAGCCCAACAACTAATACAGATGAATTAAGGAATATCAGTAGAAAACAGCAGGGTTTTGACCAATAATTTGTACTTGAAAAATAAAATATGGTGCAAAAATAATTATGTCTCGAGTGGAACAGGCCACAAAATGTGCATTCAGCTCTGTGCCCTCTCCATCCCACCTCTGAGTGTAAATCAAAACTCTCAGAAAGTTCTCTCTTGCTAACCTTTGATAGGATGTGTCTATAAATTGGGGGGAGGGGGGGGTTAGCATATAAGAGTGGAATGAGGCACTGGAAGAAACCAGAGGTGAAATGTGGAAAATATCCACTAAAAACTCTGAAAATCACACCGATTTATCCTGAACAATAGAATCAGAAGTACAACATACAACATAAGCAGTGATAGTTGTTATATATTTTTTAGAAGATTACTGCCACCTCCTAGCTAACTGGTGGATTTAATCAACTCTGAAGGATTAAAATATAAACGTGCATTCACAAGTTGTAAATACATATTTATAGTTATTCATAATTTGTTTAAAAGTCACTGCATACAAGGTCCTTTCAATAGCATGTCAAAATGATGATACAGAAAACTTGTATCTTGCAAAAGCATTCAGTTTTTTTTTTAAGCACAAGGAAGTGGGTAATTATTGTTCACAAGCATCCTTAAAATTTAGTCTAACATTTTTATCTCTACTTCACATACATGTAGTAACCAAACCACAAAATGAAGATCTAGGGAAGTATTATCTAGCTGCCTGTACCAACCCAAGAACGATAACCAATACAGAGCCAGGGTGAAACGTGGAACGTCATGTCTCAGTGGAGTTGTCGAGTCACTCATCTTCTGGAGGAATAAAAAGAAACCCCGTGGAGTCATCTGAAAAAAAACGTTCCTAGAATGGCAGATTTGATCAAACATATTCTGTGAATTGGAAAGATATTTTACACCTCAGGGACTTTAGGGGGGTTTTAGGAAACAATGATGACTGTCCAGTTTCCCCACCACCACCCCAGAAAATGAAAAACTGATGTTTTGCATACTTCAACCTAAAAAAAATAAATTGGTGAGAGAAATACAGCTCTCACATAAGAATAGCCAAGGGGACATATAATCCAACAGAGGAATTATCAGTAATCACTGGATTCTCACTATGAGAACCTATTAATATTTGTCTAATATACTCTATACATCCCATTGTTTCCACATGAAGGTTGCTTGGTAGAGATGGCAAACAAGCAAACAAAATCATTCATTTCAATAACTAAATGAAAGTTATTTTTTAAAAGCACCAAGTGAAAATGAAGCCTAAACCTTCTCAGCCATAAAACAAAGGTATTGTTCTACACCATCTGTACTGAGTCATTGTTTTAACGTATCCTAGACCTTCCCCAAGGCTAATCTCCAGAGAAGTTAGTGATTCTTGGTGGGACTTAAGAGCCATCAAATAGCACCGACCATTCTTAACAAATTCTAAACAAGCTATTCATATAATTTCCTATAATTCCACCAATTGGAAAACCATGTTAATTAACTAGTATGATGTCTATTTTAAAGGTGAGGTATTTGCTGAAAGTGTTAAGGGCTGGAAAATAACTCAGGGCTTACTATGAATTATTTTCATTAGGTTTCAGAGGTATCCCCAATTCCCTCACCTACTCAATAGTGAAGCCCTGTTGATCCCCCTTCTTGAATTCTTTTTTTTCTTGTTTTTTGGCTCCATTCCCACTATAAATGTTCTAGTTTAGGTCTTCATCATTTCTCGTCTGCATTACTACAGTTTCCTGAAGTCTCACCTCACCCTGATCTTATTTTGTCCTAATGGTATATTATGATGTTTATCTGTTTGAAATCTTTTAAGAAGAACTGCCTAATACAAATGGATAAAGTGTAGATATTTAATGAAGACTGTAAAACCCTTACTAATCAGACGACTGACTACCTCTTTCAGCTCACCTCTCGCCAGTCTAGCCAATGCTCCAGCCAAAACCCAACTCCCTAGAATCCCCAGAATAGCTCCTGTCATCTCACTCCTTTCTTCTGTACTTGCTATTTTCTTTACTAAAAAATTCTCTGTCTAGGTATCTCTCTTCCTCCTGGCCACATGTTCCCTTGACTGAGAGGTTAAGGCCTACATACCTTTCAAGACCCACCATTGATGTTCTCCTATGATAATGCCTTATGGCACCCCAGGCTGTGGGAAATTATCCTGCTACCCTGCTACACCCACAGACTTCTGCACATCACCTTATCGTAGTAGACATAGTAAGCATGTCTCATGTAGTATAAGCTATCTGAGGGAAGGATTGCGTGTTTATCTTTCCATCAACTCACATTGTGCCTCCTGTTTGATAAGTGTCTTGAGAGGATGAATGAGAAGGCGAGCATGAGTAATTTTGACAACACATAGATAAAACACTTTGAGAGACTATGTGACAAGTACTGTGGCAAATTGTATTTGTTTTATTCTTACCATAAGCTTTTCTGCATATTCATCATTCATTCATTCATTCATCAAATAGTTATTGAGAACTTGTAATGTACCAGGCTTTTGCTGGGGAGTTCAGTGTTGCATCCATCAGGGCCTGGCAGGAAACAGAAGGTAAACTCAAATTGGATAGCAGGGGGAGAATTTAATATACATAGTAATTTACCACAGTGTGAGCAAAGTGGAAGGAAAACGCAAGTGCCCCTTATGTACACTTCTGTAAGTAATCTTCTTGTTAATAGAGTCTTCTTACGTTTTCCAGATTTGGGTGGACCATCTGTTTGCTATGGAGAATCTGATGCACGCATACATGTACATGCAGAAGTCAGTCATCTTCCACCTCCATCAGGAATAACCTCCCTCGTCCAAATTGCCACTCTTTGATCTCCCGACATCCAGTTCTACACCGAGCCACGCAGAGGGATCTTTAAAATGCTGATCAGAACATGTCATTTTTCTGATTAAAACTCTTTAATGTCCCACCATCATACTCGGAATAAATTTCCAATGCCTTTCCATGGCTCCACTGCCCTGAGAAGGTCATGGCCCATGCCATTCTATCTTTCTTTGTCTCTGCCACCCTCTATCCTAGCCTTCTGCATGTTGGTTTGAAAATGTCAAGCTCTCTTCCACTGCTAAGCTTTACATGGAAAGACTTACCCCAGGTCTTCACACAACTTGTTGCCTTGATTTGTCTAGGTCTCTGTTCTGTTGTCACCTCCTCAGAGAAGCCTTCCCTGACCACTCTCCCTACATTAGCTACCCTGCCCACCACTTTTTTCTCCTTGTCCTGTTTTGTCACTTATTTATTTTATTATTTCTTTTCATTTATGGTACCTCTAACTATCTTTGTTATGTGTTACTTGTTTGGTTAGAGTTTATTTTTCATCTCTCTGATGGGAATGCAATCCCCCAGAGAGAAGGAGTCTTTATCGGACTCATTCACAGCTATAATCAAAATAACAAAGATCTTGGCAAAGAATAGGCTCCCTGATTGAAGCAACATTAGAAAAGGGAAGTTGTGAGTATTATTTGAAAGTATATAAAATGCCAAGTATAGTGCTTAACATAATAGGTGTTCAATAATAGTAACTTTATTATTATTATATGTGAAATTAAAGTTAAAAGCAAAATAATATCTTAGAACATTGCTTATATTTTCATTTTTACTTCTATATGTTATGAGAGTAAGAATTAATATAACTCTCAAATTCTTATTTTTAAACCCATATCTAAGATTTAAAATAAATTTGACCAAGTGTAAATGAAAACCAACAATATTTTCATAGATATATGTGTACACACACACACACACACACACACACACACACACACACATATACATATATATATATATACAGCATTTGGAATTTAGTAAATTAATAAACAGTTATTACTATCATTTCTTAAGATGAATTTAGGAAATATTCACATTATGACAGTAAATATAAATATTACCAGTGCAAATTTTATGGGTTAACAAAAAAAAAAAACTAAGTGCTACCATTAACTGAACATTTACCACATTTTTATTCTCAAGAATAATGATATTTTAACCATTTTAATATGCTCATGATTGTAGTTTTACTTTTTGTCATTTTTTTAAAGCACAAAAAATAGTAGCTTGTCATTTCCGTTTAATTCTTATGGAATCAAATGAGAGTTTTAAGTTCCTAACAAAATATCTAATTTTTTAACAGATTCCATTTCCAAAATTTTGGGAGATTTAACCTGTTTGTAATAAATATGGCATCTTATAGAAACAAAGTTATGTGTTGTATTTAAAAGACATAAGGAATAATAACAGTGAATAATAAAATACCTAATTATAAATTAAATGGGTTCACATTTTAAAATCTCTGTACAACAATATCCATGTGCTTCTAGTTTTACCACTCTGCATACATAATCTTTCCTGCCTCTGATGAAAAAAAAATTAAAGTTTTTATTCTAAGAAATGTTTTCTCTCATATGGTCGGATTAAATATGACCATTCATTCATTCTTAACCATGAGTACATCAAGTGATAAATCTACCCCTACTTAGCATTTTCTTCTGTAAAATTTTGAAATATAAAAAATGATCTTTTTCTTTTTTCCAGGCAATTTAAACAAGGCAATAAATTTTAAAAATCAATATAAGTCAAGTTGCAGCATTTGCCCTTGAAAGAGTTAGGTAGGAATATAAATCAAATAAATTTAAGTCAGTTAAATTCAATATTATTAAAAGGGTAGTACAAATATAACTGTTATACTCATCTACTAAAGGAAATCTCTCTAAGTGCAGTGGATATTTTTATAGCCAATAAAAATCCATTTTATCAACTAGAAAAGAGAATCCTTCCATCATAGTGTAAACTTTTTAAATCTCATGTGTATATTTTCCTCAACGATCATTTAATTTTATACTACGATTGTTAAAAAAAATTGTGTAGAGTACACTGCAAATTTTACCATCTGCCTTTAGAAATTCTCCAGAATATCTTTCAAAGGTTGATAAATTATTCATTTCCTGAAGTTGTGCATCAGAGCTTTGCAGTCCCTAAATAGTATATAATAAATTATGCAGCGTATACGTTACAGACGTGGGGTTTGTAAAGAGACCGTGCATGTGCTATATTCCTCATGCAGAAAAAGTGGTTTCATTTATTGACATGTTTTGACATCCTTCCAGGGGATTTTCAAACTTTTATGTAATCTGGCAACTTAATTTGCATTCAAATAGATAGGTTTTAGGTTGGACCAAATTCAGTTGTATCAAAAACCAGTCTTCCACCAGCATTTACTCTTCATTTTGGAAAGGGCCAGCATATGGAAACCCTTTTTCTTTGTATCTTTTTCTGATCAAGCCCTAGACTTCACTACCTATTTGATGGTAGAAATTTACCCTTAGCGCTTCCTTTTTTCTCCTGTAAATTGCAATCCTTTTTCTTTTTCTGATATGAAATGAGGGATTGTCTTTCGATTTGTTTTGACTACAACCATATCATGAATCTTTTGGAAAATTTTAACAAATCTGGGCCCTCTGAGGGCCACCTCATCCTCGCTTGCTGTCCCCAGAGCTAGGAAAGCTTTCCCAGTTTGAGACTAATTGATATTTGTTGAGGTTAAGTTTCAACATGGAAAATATATAAATAGCAGTAATGCAGCTTGCAACTACAAAACACCAAATTTCGGTATACATCAGAAAGCTGTGTACCAGCAGCATTTAACTTCACTGTTTGGCAAAACACTCAGTGACTTCAGAAGAGCAACTGGTGTTTAGAATAGTGTAAGAAACACTGGGACTTGATGGTGGGAACAACTCTGTATTCATCAGTGTCGCACAAGTGTAAAGCATAAACTTGCAATCCTGCTAGAAAGCGAACCCTGATCTTCACTTTTTATCTGTGTTTAGTGCCTGCATTTGAGTCAATATGAAATGCACTTTTAATCCCCCTAGATACCCAGGAGGAAAATCACTCAGCTATGTGTCAGTATCTACTAAACTGGAACGTTCACTTAACCTATATCCCAGGAATTCTGATCCTAGGTATGTACCTAAACAGGATATGTATATATTCACCAAAAGACATGTACAAGAATATTTGTAGTGGTATTATTAGTAATAGCCCCAAATTAGAAACAACCCAATGTCCATTATCAGTAGAATGAATAAATTGTGGTATGCCCATCCAATGGAATATTATGCAGTGAGAATGAATAAAACACAATATTAAGCAAAAGAAGCCAGACATACATACTACATAACTCATTTATAAAGTTAAAACACTGCTACACAGTATCAGAAGTCAGATGATAATTATCCCCTGAAGGGAAATGACTGGGAAGGAGCAGACAAAGACTTCTGGAATTCCTGTAATGTTCTATTTCTTTATCTGACTACAGGTCACATAGGCATGTTCACTTTATGAAAATTTATTGAACTGAGCCCTTGTGGTTTGTCCACTTTTCTAAATGCATGTCACACTTCAGTAACAAGTTTTCAAAACAAAACTTTCAAAAAAGGTCCAAAAGCATGCAAAACATAGCAACTAAGAAGAATGAATGTTTCCCCAAGGTATCAGCTTATTTGCAATGAAGGAACTAAAACTCAATGAATTATCAGAAAAAACAGCGTGTCGACTTTTATGTCACCAGTTTGAAATTACCCTAAAATGTTGCTTTTACCTGAGGTTCTGCAGGTTTCACTTGAAACCAATTAGAGCTCTGATTTAGTAGTGTCTGTTTACACAGTGCTTTGTGAATGGGCTCCAGAGGCTGAACAATTGTACCGATCACCACTTAGAGATCCGCGAAGATCATTTGAGACTAGAATTCCATCCTACGCTTGCTTCATTAAAGGTCACTTTACATTGTTGATGAGATCTGCACGGTGAAGAAGATGAGGCACCATTAAGGGGTTTCCCATCCTTGTGATCTTTTGCAGATCTCACCACTCTTTTCCAGTGATGTTGTAATCATGGGCTGCATCAGAGCTGTTCACACCAATCAATAGCTGACAAAATTAAACTGTCATATGCGGGGTGACCAAAATGCAGATTTATTGTTTCATCAGGTCTGCTGGATGTGTTTTTGATCCCCAGGAATGGTTTTGAAGCAGCAAATTCAGTGATGAATCTCCTTCTGATCGAATTAGTGCCCCAATAGAAGTCTCATTCTTTCATCTTCCCTCCACTGTCTACTGTCCACTCCCACAAGGATTTCAATTTAGAGGTGATCAAGAAAGTAGCATCTAGTTTCCAGGAATAATTGTTTCTTTTGATGTGATCTGTTTTACATAAAAATGAATGAAGATGCACATTTATGGAGAAGCACTTGCCATTTGAAAGCTTTTTATAATCAGCAAGCAATTTGCCTCCTGAAATATATGCTTCCTTCACTACCACCTTTTTTTTTTTTTTTGGCTGTAAAAGACTCTAATCCAAATGACCTAGACAAAACTTGAATAGCAAGATGCTGATAAGGTCAGGTCTAGGATCAGGGGCCACTTTTCCTGAGCATTTTGAGTTGAAGGTGTTTTTGTCTTATAATCTTACATAAAAAGACAACACAATGCAGTACGATAACACATGTCACTGCATCTTTATCCATTCCTCTCTCTTCAATATACTACGTCTATCTCTTTACTGAAATCCATAATACTCATTGCAATCATTGTGGGGGAAAGCAAAAAATTTGTAATTTTATATAAAATTTAGCATATCTCGGTCCATCAGGCTGTATGTGCTGAATCTTACCTGAAGAAATACATTTATTTGTTTCAACTCCTTTGCCACTTCCCAATACCAAGGAAACTGTGGGCAGGAAAAAGCTTAATGTATCAAATAGAAAAATGCATTAAATATTGGAAAATTTTAAATTTAAATATTGCACTTTACCAAATGGAAAATCTACACAGTATAAATATAGTACTATCTATTTTGAAAGTTTACTAAACATTAGCAAGTAAACTTGCTCTTCTAATGTTGAAAATTCTGCTCATTGCTTTCAAATCCGTGGATGTTTTTTACAAGATGTTGGAGTTGAGATCAGCACACAGTGATTTTTTTTTCTAATTAAAGTTTATTGGGGTGACAATTGTTAGTAAAATTACATAGATTCCAGGTGTACAATTCTGTATGACATCATCTATAAATCTCATTGTGTGTTCACCACCCAGAGTCAGATCTCCTTCCATCACCATATATTTGATCCCCCTTACCCTCATCTCCCACCCCCCACCCCGCTTACCCTCTGGTAACCACTAAACTATTGTCTGTTTCTATAAGTTTCTGTTTCTCTTTTGTTTGTCTTGTTCTTTTGTTGTTTTTGTTTTATATACCACATACCAGTGAAATCATATGGTTCTCTGCTTTTTCTGTCTGACTTATTTCGCTTAGCATTATACTCTCAAGATCCATCTATGTTGTCACAAATGGTTATGATTTTGAAAATTAGGAAACAATGGTAGACTACTCCTGTATAAACCAAAACTTAAAAATATATACATAGCAATTGTAGACAAAAAAAGCAACTCTTAACAACTTAGCACTTTGGCTAATATGATGGCAATATTGTTGAGAATCATATAAAAGGAGAACAATTCCCATCATCACGTTTCTTATTTCTACAGGTAGGTTATGTCTCATATTTCAGGTCTATCTTTCAATCCCTGAAGATTAGAATTTAAAACCTTTAAAAATAAATTTGAAAACAATTGAGATGCACAAAAATAAAAATGAATAACTCTTATTTTCACATAAACAGAAAATCTGAATTAAGAGATTAAACCCTTTTATTCACATCCCTTATATATTGGGGATTTTCCATCAGTTTAAATTACCTTATAATTACATGATTTTTTTCTTAATATGGGAAAGATATCTGCCACATCTTGATAATCATGTTACTCAGAATGCTAGACCCAAGAGGTGCTTCTTAGCAAATGATTTCTGTGTTCAAGTGATTTCAGAAAACTCTGAATTCTACATAGTTCTCAGATATTATGGGGCACAATTGCATAACAAAGACTGAGAAATGATGTTGTAAGACTACTTGTTTAACTGTATGTAACCGAGCCTCCTTTTTAATATATCTAATTATAAAACCTATTTTTTGAGACATTTACTACTAGCATAACAACTAGTGCTTTTCAGAATACATTTGAGAAATCCTGATGTAAAATATGGTGAGTCACAAAAGTATTAAACTAATAAAAATAGATATCATTAATTCTATTTTATATTTTTTTAATTCAGTCATCTTATACTCTTGAACATAAAAATGATGCAAATCCTTTGAAAATAGAAACTATGTCTTAAATCCCCAGTGCCTGCCACAGGGTTTGACATTTAATAGATTTTTATATAATTGATTTGGGGTGGTAAAACTAGTGTGAATCTGTAAGACTGCTCCCATCCTCTCCCTCAGTGCAGTCAACACGTTTGTTCTACTGGGATGAGACAAGTTATGAAAAACAGCAGCTTTGCTACCAGAGGGGACTGACTTGTTCTGGAGCAAGATGTGGACAGATACAGTGGCCCTAGCCATTGCCACAGGAAGTGAACCAATGTTGGTGGCAAATGAATGAGGAAGGTCAAGTGTGAAGTTGTGACCTGGTTGGGAAAAATATCAGATTGACAGGATACCCAAGAATTTAACCTTGAAGCTGAGTAATAAGACAGTAGAAGGCTTTGATGGAAGCCTGCACATGTGCATATCGTTATAAGCAATAGAGGAAGGAATAGAGACAATCCTAGATAGCCTCACAAAGCAGATGGGAAAAAGGAAATGATGAAGATTAAAGTGAAAAATAAATGAAATAGAAGAAGATAAACAATTGAGAAGACCAGTGAAATCAAAAGGCGATTTTTTTTAAGATGAGCAAAATTGGCAAAGGTTCAGTTAGACTGACAAGAAAAAAAGGGAGAAGACTCTGATGACCAAAATCAGGAATGAGAGAGAAGCTATTGGGACTGAAATTACAGAAATTCAAAGGTTGATAATGTAATTATATGAACAATTAATAATAGTATGTCAATTAATGTATCAATTTAAGTGAAATGAATAAATTCCTACAAAGATAAAACTGACTGAAGAAGAAACAGGTAATCTGAAGAGACCTAGAAGGAGTAAAAAAATAAATAAATTAGTAATTAAAAACCTACCTAGAAAGAAAAACCCATGCCCAGATGAGTTCATTGGTGAATTCTACCAATTTAAAGAACAATACCAATACTTCTGAAACTCTTTCATAAAAATAGACTATCATATGAAATAGAGCATTTCCAACTCATTTTATGTAGCAACTGTGTCCTGATACCAAAGCTAGATAAAGACAAAACAAAAAGTGAAAATTATGGAACAATCCCTCATGAATATAGATGTGAAAAATCAACAAAATATTAGCAAACTGAACATATATATAGCATTATATTTTATGGTCATGTAGGATTTATCCCAGAAATGCAAAATTGATTTAATATACAAAAATTCAATGAATGTAATGCACATTAATAGAATCAAAGTCACACTATTATCACACTATATCACAAAAATCACACTATTATCTCAACAAAGAAAGATTATTGGACAAATTCCAACACCAGTTCCTAAATTTTTTTTAATTGGGACATAAATGAATTTCTTCAATCTCCTAAAGGAAATATATGAAAAGTCTGTAGCAAATCTAAATCAATTTAACAGTGTATCAGTCACAGTTTTCTAGAAAAACAGAACCAATAGGATGCATGCACATGCACACACACAGATTCATTTTAAGGAATTGGTTGATACAATTGGCAAGTGAAAAATCTGTAGGGCAGGCCAGCGGCTAGGAACTTACGCAAGATTTCTGTTAGTTTTGAGGAAGAATTCATTCTTTGGACAACATTAGTTTGGGTTGTTAAATCCTAAGATCAGATGACGATGGAGCCAGTATTACCTGCTACAACATTGATAAATCTCAGAAACATCATTCCAAGTAAAATAAGCCATAGGCAAAAGACTGCATATAATGTGATTTCATTAGTATGCAAAGTTCAGAGAATGCAAAACTATAGAGACAAAAAATAGATGTTTGGTGGCCCTTGGTTGAGGATGGGAGCATGGTTGTAACGCAGATGGCATGAGGGATCTCTTTGAAGTGATAGAAATGTTCTGAAATAGGATTTTGGCAATGGTTGCACAGCTCTATAAATTTACAAAAATGTGTTGAATTGTATATTTTCAGTGGGTGAATATGACATATAAGTTGTTCTTTAAGTGTCTTAAAAGAAAACTTTGTATTTGCTCATAATTTAGTAGGTGGTTAATGCTTGGGGTCTCCCATACAGTTGCTCAAATGGAACAGAGAACCAAAACGAAATACCCACCTGGATGGCAGGCGATACTGGTGGTTGACCTGGAGCTCACCTGGAGCTCTGAATTTACATGTGCACCCTCCATGTGGCTTGAGCTTCTCCAAGCATGCTGGCCAGTTTCTGAGGGGGACTAGCCCATGAGGCCAAGGCAGAAGCCATCAGACATCTTCTCACCTAGTCTCTGAAGTCACACAGCTTCACTTCAGCCTTATTCTATTGATAGCAATGAATCACCACAGATATTGCAGATTAAAGGAGGGTGGAAATTAAATCCACCTCATAATGGGAGGAATATCAAAGAATTTGTGGCCATCTTTAATCTGCTGTCCAGGCAGTCACTCTTGAGTAAATGAATAGCCTTTATTGAAAGAATAGTAATACCCCAATTTTAAAAATAGGAGAACATATCTCTAGCACAAGCAGAGCAACTCCCTCAAAATTCCTGTTCAGTGGTCTCTCAGAATTTCAGAGAATCCTCCGATCCATGTCCAGAGGAGTCAAGCATAGTTAGTACCTATTTATAGATTCATCTTTTTTTTTTCTTCAAACAGCAACACTTTTGATTAGTCAAATGCTCTTATCAAGCTTTCTTAACTATGATGAACTGTCTGGAGAAGTGCTCATTAGGAATATATGATAAAGAGAACCTAAAGGAAAAGGAAAATGCATTTAGATCATTTTCTCAAAATTGGTGGTGGACAAGATACAATTAAGTGTGTGAGTTTCTCAAGAAGGAAGCCCTTAAGTGGAAGCAATGTGAACACTTAGTAATGGAAATTTTCCATTTGGGAACTACAGGTGTGGTACAGTGAGGGTGTATGGGTGTAGTCAGGCATTGTGAGAATAAGGCTGGGTCTCAAAGTGTTGAGCTTCAGAGTTATAGGGCTGCCACTGGTTCACACCCCTCTCTTCACTCAATCATAAAACATTTCTTAGTGACAAGAGGATTTAAAACAATGATTATGAGCTTCCAAAATATTGTTTTCAACATTAACTGATGTTTTATAGTCTTGGTTAAGATTGAAATTATTTTCTCCCTCAATATAATTCATTCCCATTGCCAGGTGGTGTCTCTCCATAGGTGATGAGTATCCTACAAATGGACAGGAAGAAGAGAAAGATGTCATTTTGTGATGAACTGAGGGGCACCCTCTTAAAAACAGGCTCACACTAGCACAATGTGCATTAAAAAAGGAATGAAAGTCAAATGATTATTTGATGCTTTCTATGTACCAGGCACTTTGCAATTTGCTACCAGCATCATACTCTTAAATTTTTGCAACATCTCTATAAGGGAAATATTCTTACTATTCCCATTTTACAGATAAATTAAGACCTAAGAAGATCAAGTTGTGATGTGTCACGTAACACATATAGAGAAGAGCTGAGATCTGAATCCAGTATGTTGAATTTTAGAATGCAACTGTTAACTAGAAAGCTTTGTTTCTAATCTTAGACCAACGGAGACTCCCCAAACCTCCCTGAATTACTTCCTCACTGTGCCCATCCATGGTTTCATTCCTTTCTCTCATCCTTAAAACACTTCTTGATAGAGGGAGATGATAAAAAAAAGAGTACAACTAGACTCCAGAGGTGAGTACAAAGGAATCCTTGAAGTGCAAGGGGATCTTTCTTGAGTTACAGAGACCAGAGATAGCTCTCTGCAAATTCAAGCTCTATCAATGTCTAATAAAAAAGGTCGTCTACAGTAGATTTTTTTTTTAAGATTGCTGATATTAGGGTGGTCATGCTCTTCACTTCTAGTTACTTCTATACTGGTATCTGTTCTACAAAGCCTTCTAGAAAATAGTCCCTTTGGCATCTTCAAGGATACAACTGAGTAGGGAACACATATCTCACAAAGTTGAAAACCATATAACCTGTGTACTTCCCAGACTAGCCTTAAACTGAATATGGTTGTCAAAACCCTTGTTTTTGTACATGACCTTATGTACCAATATACAATTAATTAAATCACAATGGATAAAATTAAAACATAAAACTCTCACCACATAAACCCAAATGTTTCATCTGTGGAAGAGAGATTGACAGGCATTGCATTTTAAGAGAGGTTCATTTTCTCAGGTCACCTAGGCTTCAAGCGAGGGTGTGTAGTGTGGGCTTTTCCCTGGAATAATGAAGATCAAACAGCTCCTGCTTTTTTATCTGGTACTTTGCAGGTGTGCCATAATTTTGCCCACACCACTCTGCAGCATTCTTTACATATCTCGTCATCCTAGTAAAGTAAGCTGTATTTTACTCATTCCCAAGTTTATATACTGCTGAAGATTTACTGTCAACTTGATTTATGAACTTCCTTTGCTACATTCTGATATCAATTGCATGTCTGACCCTATTTTCTTTCTACTCAAAGTTTTCCCGAACATAAAAATAAACCGTGTTAGATAAAAATGTTGTCTCTTTGAATTGGGAGATAGGTCAACAGAGTCGGGGAGTGAGGGTTGCCAAATGAAAAACACTGCAATTCTAAGAGCGAAAAGAATTCTACCCTGAACTATATCACTAGCTAGTTGTATTACCTTGGATAAGTCATTAACTTTTGGGGTCTTCAGGTTCCTAATGTTAATATTAGAAAAATACTTCATGAATAGTAAATAATATATGTTAAAGTGTTTTGAAAAGAATAAAACATACAAAAATATAGTAAGCTTTGTAGTGTTTTAGTAACCTTATTAAAGACTCTAGGTGGACATAGATTTTCTCTGCTTTTCCTCTTAAGTTTCATCTTCCTGCATAACAGGAAGACAGGGACAACTCTGGAATAAAGATCTGCCCTTTCTGAACCATCTCCCACATTCCTTAACCACTTCTTCTCCATTCCTCTATTACCTGTGTCCTCATAATACTTCAGCTCCCAATATCACAGCTCTTCTACTTAAAGATCCCTGGCATTGAAATAAAAATTCTGTTAAAACTAAAGAATATAATTTGAACTCGCTGAGGTGGATTTTCAAAGACCTAACCTTTATTATAAAGCTGATGTGTGTTCTTTTAAACGTTTAATTCATACCTATCTATAGGCATTATATAGAACTGTTTTATATGTTTTAAAAATTACTTAATTGATATCATACACTCCATATATTCTGGAATTTTCTGCTACTTAAATTTGGTTTCCCCAGGTTTATCTATATTGAACTCTAGTCCAGTAATTTTAACTATGCTACACAGTGGTATGGTTATGCTAATTTTCAAAATCCATTTTCCTTCTAATTGAGATTTTAGTGTTATATTATAAACAGTACTGCAATAAACAGCATTGTACATGTCTCTTTTTGTACCTGAGTGAGATATTCTCTGCTAAATTTCAGGGTGAGAGTCAATTTACTGGGTCAATTACACTATTGACAAATTGTTCTGAAATGTGACGATGCCAACTTCTACTGTCACTAGAACTAGATGAGTGTCTCTATTCCCCAAGTCCACCCCAAGCTTGGTACATTCATAACTTACTTTTATCTTTTTCCTGTATTGTAAAATATATGATATATATAATAGAGTACATAAAACACATGTAATTTGAATAACTATAATATGAAATAAACATTTATGTGCCCACAACACAAATTAATAAATAGAATATTTACATTTCTCCCTGCTACAGTATTCTGTAATTTGGATTAATCATTCTCTTGCCTTTTATACAGCTTTTTCATATATTTACATACAAATAGAGACTATATTATTGAATTAGGTTGTTTTTGAACTGCATGTAAATGGCACATAATAGTTTCCATTCTTTTATATCTGGTTTCTTTTGCTCAACACTGTCATTCATATTGTTGACTATAGCTTTAGGTTATTTATTTTTACTACTTACAGTATTTCATTTATGGAATATAAACAATATTTAATCACTGTATTATTAATTGATATTTGGTTTAGGTCTAATTTTTTATATTCATGTTTTCTGCTCATTTTTTTCATGGGTTATTTGTAATTGTCATAATGACCCTGAGGAGTTTGTTGTATTGTGGTAGATAGCCTCCAAAAATGGTCACCACCAATGCTGTCCTTACTTGTTTTCAAATGATGCTGCCTCATGAATCAGTGGAGTCTGTTTTCATTCTAGAACCTGGGCTTGCCTTGTGACTTGTTTTGATGAATAGCATGCAGTGGAAATAAAATAATACTGTGCCTGTCCCAGTCTAGATTTTATGAGGACTGGCAACTTCCACCCTCCCTCTTGACTTATTTTACTTATTCTTGAAAGATAGCTTAGCTGGGTATAGAAATCTAAGCTAAATTTATTTTTGTTTCAGGACTTAGAGGATAGTATTCCACTATCTTTTGCCCTTATTGTTGCTTTGAAAAGTAAGCTGTTCCTCTGACTTCCACTCCTTGAAGGCAATCCCTTTCCTACCCTCAACACTGGATGCAATTTTACTATAGCTAGGCGAGAATTTATTTTATTTATTTAAATATATATATATATATATATATATATATATATATATATATATATATATAATTGGGATATATATGATATATATATGATATATATATATTCACAGATTAAAGAAGTCAAACAAATCTATATGTATATATTATATATGTATATTATATCCCAATTATATATCATATATATATATATCTATAATTGGGATATATATATATATTATATACATATAGATTTGTTTGACTTCTTTAATCTGTGAATTGTTCCTCACATCATTTATGAAAAATTCTTAGCCATTATCTCTGAAAAAGAATCTTCATTAGTCTTTTTCTGCTCTCCTTCGAAGACTTCAATTATATTATAGAAATGTTCTCCTTACTCTTCATAGCTCATAATCTCTCACTACTTTTTGTCTCTTCATGCTACATTTGAATAATACTTTTTTACATATATTCAAATTCATTCTATCTTTGGCTATGTTTAATAGGGCACTAATCCCATCCATTGAGTTCTTAATTTCAGTATTTATATTTTCATCTCTAGAAAATCTATTTGGTTGTTTTTCAAATACACTAAGTCACTTTATAGTTCCTGTTACACAAGGATGTTTTCAGTGTTGTCTTAGTTTTTTTAGACATAGCAAGCATAGTTGTTTTACAATCCTTATTTGATGTTTCCAGCATTTGACATCTTTATAGGTCCATTTAGGCTCTCTGATATGTTTTGTTTTCTTTCCTTAATGAATCATTGCCATGGTTTAAAATTTTCTTGTATGATTATTATTTATTGACTGTGTGCTCTCACTGTTTTTGAAAATTATTTGTGGTGTCTATATGAGACCTACAATGAAAGTGAATGCCATCTTCCATAGATGACTTGCATTTCCTTTGGTCAGGCACCAAGGAAGTTTACCTGTCAAAGAACAATTTAAACTAAATTTATAATTGGAATTTTTTGGACTTTTCAGGTAATGGAAATTTGAACTGAAAATGCACACAAAGGTTAAGAAGCATTATTTCTTTGTACTGTTATGTTCAATGCAAAAGTGACATTTTTTCAGACACCTGAGGTTGCAAGACTTATTTCTAATTCATCCTTTCTCTAAATGTGTAGTTTTATTGGGTTTCAGCTTAGTATGACAAGAATCTCCTATTAGTTCTGGGTTTTAACTTATTTATTCATCACCCATAAGGTCCATTTGAAATTCAAGTCCGTCTTTTCCCAAATTATCAAATGATTTAAGGAGTGAGGCACCTTGAGTGTCCTGTTTACCTCTCTAGATTCCCCTAGCTTTTGACCCAGTAATTTCTTACTACATGGATATTAAGATTTTAAAAATATTTGTATTGATCATTTGAAGTAATTTTCTGTGGAAGGGTTGGTCCAAATAATCTAGTCTGCCCTGTTGTAGGAAACAGAAATCCATTCATCAATTTAAAATTTTTCATTTACTGTATTTTTTATATCTATATGTTCAATTTGATACTTTTTCAAATCTGGTTGGAAAATTTTTTTATCTCTTGTTTATGATGTTTCATTTTCAGTACTTTTATTTATTTAATAAGCTAAACACAATTCTCTTATATTCTATGTTATTTCAAGATCTGAAATATTTACAGATCTGATAGCTAAGATTATTCCTGCTGACACTCATGAAATCTTATTTTCATGTATAGTTAATAATTTTTCCAATGGGAGCTAATTTCCTTGGAATTTTATCACCAGAAGTAATTTGAGGCCTAGTTTAAAATGTATTTTACTGGAGAGACTTTGTATTTCCTTATTCTAGGACCTTTGGGATGTTTCCAACCCAAAATGACTAAATCTCCTGTCCTCCACACACATGACCCATTAAAATTCAGCCCCAAGCTCACCAGAAATTGGCACATCTTTCAAAGCCAAAGCCAACTCTAACAACTACCTTTGAAGAATTCCACTTTCTCTTCTTATCTCTGATTATTTCTTCCTTCTTCTTCATTCATGCTATGAAAAAATGTTTCATATGTTTTATCTTTCATTTTTATATGTGCTATGCTGGAAGGTATTTCTCTACACATCAGTGAGACATATTCTGGAAAATGGAACTCATCATACCCTTTAAAACCTTCCTGCCTAATTATCTTCTTTTACTCCCCCTGATCCTTGTCAAGGCTCAGTTTTATATCCCATTTATAATGCTTCCATGGATGTCATACTCGGTAAATGTTTAATGAAGTAAATTTCTACTGAACAATAATTTTAAAAATATGAATTTTCCCCCAAATGGATAGTTCTTTATCAGCAAAAGATTATTATATGAAAAATACCTTCTTTGACCAGTTTATAATTTTTAATTTTATATATTTTGTTCATTGCAAAACTAGCAAATAAATCATTTGTTTAATGAGTTATACAACATCTATTATTTTGTTAACATGAAGTCATGTATAACCTTAAAATTTAACTTACAAAATTTGTAAGTATACAGCTAGCTTTCTTATTTTATTATAATCTTACTCATGTTTCCTTTATCAACGGAAGTTATTAGATAATATTGTGGATTTAAGCAAGAGCTGCTTCCAAAATCTGTGGGGTTTTTTTTGTTTGTTTATTTTTGGATGAACAGTTGAAAATTCAGTGTGATCTATTGACTTAACACTATTAATCTCAAGTCAAAAACAAAACTCACTATCTGAAATAGCTTTCAAATATTAACAAACATGTAATTTATGCTGAATGAAGTCCATGCATTGACACTGTTATTTTGCTAAGATGTGTGAAGATTTTTCAATAAGGTATCTCCCCAAATATGAAACATCTCAGACAAAATTCTGAGTGGGTGGTAGGTTTTTGAAATGTGATAATAATATATAATAGCATACCCTTTCACTCAGAAACCTTAAGGAACCATGACTGATGCCTTTACTTCCAGTAGTAAGTGAGGAAAAACAGAATGCCCACCTTGGGAAGTTGGGTAAGTTGCATAATATAGAAAACATTATTGAGTCACCACAGAAATTCCTGAGGTCATTATTCCAGGGAAATTATGAAGTTACTAAGCAAGGGACTTTGGAATTATTACGACAGATACACTTTGTGAGGTTATAAAAGCTCCCAAATTTAGGATGTCTTAACTCAACCCTCACAATCTATAGTTACTCAAATTAGGAAACTTTTTTCAAGTAATTAGAGGTTAAGAATAAAATGTTTCAATGTATTTATCTGAAAAAAAAAAATGCTAAATGGAATTATGTTATAATAGAAGCTTTCAAACAAAAATTACATGGGCGAGGGTGACTTATCTAATCAATGCTTACAGCTCTTACATGGGACATAGGTGCTGCCTTGCTAGCCATTTTTGTTTTAAAGAAACACATGACACTTTTCAGGTCTGGTGATCATACGAGCATGAATTCAGTTTTGAACCAAACATTTTAGGTTCTTTTGATTTGCTTTAGTGGGGACACTACTTGATGACAGTCTAATGGGAATTTGCTCTAGTCCGGGTTTGTTGTTTCACTAAACCTTAATCTGTTAGACAAATGTGTATTTCTCTCTGTAATCCATAAATAAATAAATAAATAAATAAATAAATAAATAAATAAATAATCTGTACCATCATCTTTCCTTAAGAAGCAAAAGAAAAAAACAGAACAGACTTATAAAAACAGGATATTTTAAGACAGCAGTACTTGACTTTTCCTGTCTAAGTGAGAATTTCCTGTCGAAAGAGTTGACAAAGTAGGTTTGAGACAGCTTTCCTGTAATTAATTTTCTTTGTGTGTGAATTTAATACTGATGCAAGGGTGTTATTCATTTGACAACCTCAAGGTTTAATGTCTAACCATCCAACGGGAAAGGAAGAACACGACTTCCCAGAATTCCTCATTAATTAGCTTCAATCCTCACTCTATGATACTCATCCACTCATCTAAAACTGCTAATTGTTATCAATTGAATGATTTTCAGAATGCAACCAATACCTAGAATGACTATAACTCATTTTACATTGCTTGTTGAACATCTCAGTAACAAGATGTTCATATTTATGACTCTGGACCAGATCTGAACTTCTAGTTGAACAGACAGGTAGCATTATATAGTGCAAAGAGCATTGAACTTGAAATAACAATGACTAGATTCTTGTTCTACCTGATTGTGGTTAAATTAAATAAGCCGAGGGCTGAGTCTTAATTTCTTCAATGGCAAAATACAGATGAAGTCAAAGTCTTGACTAATGCAAAAAAAAAAAAAAAAAAAACGGAAAAGATATTGTATTTCCAAGGCACTAGACAAATACATGAACACATGGATGGATCATGAGAGTATAATGCTAAGTGAAACAAGTCAGACAGAAAAAGCAGAGAACCATATGATTTCACTGATGTGTGGTATATAAACCTAAAAACAACAAAAGAACAAGACAAACAAACTCTATGGTTTTGTGTAAGAAAGTGATATTGAAAGCTATATACTTTGGACATCAGGACTATTAAGTATCTCTTCACTTTAGTTTTTAGGAGTCAAGGGGGAAATAATGAATTTTCAAATATCTACATCTATTTTATTTTCTCCTTCATTTCAATGGTTGGCTTTTACGGTGAAACTAGCTGAGACATTTGAGGATGTAAAGGGTTTTGAGTGACTGAAGTTCTCAGGAAAGAATTTAAAAGATCTCAAAGGCATGCTGCCATGTTATATAAACACATTTTGAACTGTACTGTCCTATCCACAGAACTGGCACCACAACTGCATTTAGTGAAATTTTATCCAAAAATTGGAAAGGTGTTCCAAGTTTGTTTGTTTGCGTGCTCTTCCGTTCTTTCTCAAAAACCTTAAGTGAAAACTAAGGTAGTGTAGAAAAATGTGTCCTGTGTTAAGAGGATCCTAAATGCACCAAGACCATTTTAATTTCAGCCAAACTTTGTTAAAACTGCCACTGTAGCCTCAAAGTGATTCCTAGAGAAAACATCACAGTTACATTAATTTTTCTCGATGCTCATCCTTTTGAACTCTAAAGAAATGTATTCTTCCTTTATTTTTCCCTTCCTTTTTAAAGAAGGGGCATAGTTACATCTCTTTCTAACTTCTGAAATCCAAAAGACTATTTCTATGCCAGCCTATTATAGTTGTCATGAAAATGCATTTACTTATCTTTTATGCATGCCTCCCCTGGCCCACCAACTAAAATAAAGTTTGTATTTATTTTTCTGGAAATATCCAAAGTGGCCCTGGCTAAGCTTCAAATCTGTTTTTCTATATGCTGTGGCTTTAAATTTTGCTGTCTGTACTTGGCAAAAGGAGATAACTGAGTAAGCTCAACAATAACTGAACTTGGAAAAAAAAATGCAAGGGCAACTGACTGTCTAAAAGTCAAATTATGATTTTCATTCGATGAATTGTAAAACCCTTCGATGGTGCTAGTAAGGCCTCTTATACTTATATTTCTTATATTTTGAAATAATTGCTCTGAATTATTTGTTTTGCCCCGACCTTAAACAAGAAAAATGCATCATTTCTGTTTGCACGCTATACCATGGAATTTAAGTGCTCATCTTTTTGTCATAAATATTTCTGAATAATTATTGTTTCATACTTATTTCAATGACATAACAGGCTTTGGATGAAGAAGTAGACATACAGCTGTTATCTGTATTTCAATAAAATGACTTGATATGAATATTCATGATTAAATATATCTGCCCAGAAAGAGCCTTGAAAAGTCATCTTCTGCATTTGTCATCTTTTCTATACAGATATTTAAACTAATTCCAAAAAATATTTTAAAATCATCTTCTCTTTAAAGAATTCAGCCTCTTCTCTGAGTAGCAGTACAATTCTCCTCCAAATCATCTTCCTTACGTCTAATTTGAATCCTGCCTGCCATTTTTATACCAAAGTTTTTTCTTAAAGAGAGTAATCCAAGTTTTAAATCTATTCTTAGGCTATTTAAAATTAACACAGCCATATATATGTACATATATATGTATGTGTATATATATGTATATGTATATGTATATGTATATATGCATATATATATATATATATATATATATATATATATATATATATATTCACTGTTTTTAGAGTCCCAATCATTAAGAAATCATGTGCCCATATGTCAAGGAGAATTGTTTAGAAAAAACAAACACAACAACAGTGATGTATGATCACAGTATTTGACTTCCCTTTTTCACTCTACCACATATCAGGAGTGTTATTTCAGAGAAGTCACCCAACCCTCTAGTTTCAATTTCTTCATTTGTGGAATGAAGAGGAATTTGTTTCTCTGCCTACTTGCTTATTGTCCACAAGAGAACAAACCTTTTGGAGCTCATTCACTGCCGCACCCCCTTGTCTAGAAAAGTACCAGGCAGCACTATTGCTGGGGCTGTCTAATGAGAACTGCACTTCTTATTTTTCTGTCTGGTGAGTTTTGTTACAGTTCTTTTCCTTTGGGATACAGCAAACTTGTACTATGAGTTTGTGATTGATCCCATTTTGTTACGACATGTAGCTGAACTTTTGTGAAAACACCATTTGTCTTTAGGCAATAACGGTAGATTTTTCAAAAAGAAATATAGGTTCTTTAATACATTTTGGAATTTAGTCCCTAAAATGGAAACTTATGGTACATTTCAGTCTGTAACTTTTAAAAATATAGCGTTATAATTTTGTCATTTTTTTTTTCATTCTACCATGAAAAATAAAATAAAATGGTGTCTTACATTCCTATAAGGGACCACACATACCTAAATTACCCGGCTTTCTGGTCTTTATGTATTGTCTAATAGTAATGGAAGATGGATAAACAAATAAAGCAAATCAAGAGATTATGTGGTAAATTGTGGAAGAAGGAGCCATTGAGTCAATGCGATGGAAGTTACAGGAATTGAGGTGGAGAAGAGTGAAGTTTTAGCTAGCTCTGCAAAGACAAATTTCAGTAGAGATGATGGGAAAGTATGCCATAGGAAGGGCATGAGCTTATGTAAAAGTCATTGTAGTAAATTTATATATTGGCATTGAACTAGAAAGGAATAGGAAAATAAGAAAAATAGTTTATGTGCTGGAATAGTGAAAGAATAATTTTTGTTTCTTCTATATTTTTTCTTTATTGCTAGATTTATACAATAAATTAACAGACAGAATGCATTTAAATTTAAAGATTTTTTTTTCTGAAGACAAAAAGTTTGCATTATTTTCTCTTTTTACTCGGAAAAATTGGGGATGGATTGGCAATTATTAGCCCCACTTAACAAATAAAGAAATTAAACTTAAGGAGATTTTCAGTCATGTGAGTGAATATGTGAGAGGTTGCTTGGACCCACGTTATTCAGCAGCTGATTTCTTTCTTCTCTAAGACTTCACACATAAAGGTTTTGCCTTTTGGGATAAAACATGGATCCCTAAAGTTTTAGTTCTTCAATGCTAGTCATTATAAAGTCATTTCTCACTATATAATTTACTAAATACTGTTTTCTGTCCTTTCATGTTCCTTCTTCTTGGCTCCTGGAGAAGGTTTGAGTGTTTAAAGGAATTGTGAAATGGGAGGGGGAGGGGGAAGAAGAATGACTGCAACTCTGAGGAAGTTCTAGTAAATTGCTTCGGCTCTAGACTAAGTGACTTCTGCGTGCTAAAGGCCATTGTAGAGTTCTGTGTTAGTAACCAAGATGACGCAGAAAAAGGTCAGAGATTGTTGACAACTTCACCAAGTTAATTATTGACTTCACAGGACCCACCTCAGTCTTCACTGGAAGAACCAAACTTCCTGTGAAGGGACTTTGACATATAAATACTGTCAGAAAGTCTACTCAAATATGCTTCAAATTCAAATATGCTGGGACAGGTATCTGAGTAAATGACTACGTTGATGAGCCTTTTCCAATCTGATGTAATACGGGGACCCAACATGTCTCTGGTATTGAAAACATGCATCTTGAAACACAAGAAAAAAGGTTAGCACACTGCTCGTTCCCAATGTCCTCTCCCACATTCTTCACTCCAAAATAAGCCTTCAGTTTGGAGGTAGAGGAAAACAGCTGATACCACATATGCATTTGTGCCCACTCCAGACCCATTTTATAGGCTAGAGCACAGTTCCCTGAATGTGATGCAGGGTGTCTATGAGCCTTTGACATTGACAGTCAGGCAAAAGTCATGGACATTTCACCACCACCACCACTATCTCCAAAATGCTCTTCCATGCCAAAATTTTTATTCTGGCCCCAATAAGCTAAATGAACTGCTGTCCCAACATGTCTAGAAGTATTTTTGTAATGCCTAACTCTACAGAAATGTCTATTAATAAATAGAAGCAAATCTACACAGATCTCTTCCCCATCCCCATTAAAATTGTACTGGATTTCCGGTGAATCTGAAATGCATCACCTTGGCCTCAGTGTATCATGGCATTTTATCCTTCCTTGCTCTGGATGTCTGCTGGCAGCTAAATCTGATTCCAGAGGTCAAACTCAAAACTTTCCACTCCATCTCCGTTCAGATGTCACTTGCTATTAGCACCCACCTTCCCATAACTCTCCTGCGATTATTTATTGCTTAATTAACTGGCCTGTTTAGATTACCTATGGGCAAACTATGGTTTCTAGCAAAGTTTGCAGAATTGCCCTGGAAACCATTGATTGGCTTACATTTTTCTTTGCAAAAACAATTTGGCTACAGCTTCTACTCTTGGAGGGGTGGGGGAGGAGTAGCTAGCCCAAAAATTATTGAACATTATTTTTTAACCAAACCTTGAATCTATCTTCTAGATCTTCTGTTATGAAAAAAACACACTGAATAATAAAAGCTTAGGGTGCTTCCCTCTGTTATTTTTCAGCCTTCTGTTCTCAAAATCCTGAGAGTTTTGTAGAGTAGCTTTTTCTGAAAAACCATAGACTAGAGAGAAATTTCAACTCTGCTAGACATCAGGTCTGAGTTTTTTCTTACCACCAAGGATGAAACTGTAAAGTCATCTTCATTATTAGTTTGGGGGAAGAAGAGTTTCAATCCAGTCAATGTCAGGCGACTAGTGTTCTGGAAAATGAACCTAGGAAACTTTTTTACCATCGTGAGCTGAGCTAACCTGATACACTGTGGGAAAGGACAGCATATTACTCTGGGTAAATGAGAAGCACACAGAAAATAAAATTGTTAGGTTTTGCTTGGAATTGAAAATTGTCGAAGGTTGAAGACTTTAATGTAGGCAGTTTATCAACGGCAGCAGAATCAGTGGTTTTATCAGACCAGCAGTCAGGTCTGCAAAAAGGCACTTCCTGCTGATGAAATTATATAGCTAGAGATTTGGGTCCAGATTTTCTACTCAGGAAGCCCTTGAAAACTTGTTTGCTGCTGTCATGCTGAGGAATTAATAGATTAGACATTAACCACTAAAGTTTTTGAGGTATCCCCCAAATACAGCATTTACTGAAAGAGCAGAACGGCCCTCAATTCATAATCAAATGTGGAACACTTCATTTTATATGAAGGCCATTTGCAGCAGCTTCTGGAACAACCTTTTGCGTGAAGAAGACGCAGACTAAATGTGTGAACCATGCCTTTAAATTAATGAGTTATTACCTATAAAAGGAAAAGAGAATAAGTGACTATAGGTAAAATTCAGATTGAATAAAATTATTCCTGTTTATATGTTTATTTTAGGTTAATACAATTTAGAATCATGTAGACTTCCATACGGATATACTGTTCAAATTATTTTGGACATGTTAAAAATATTTGAAAAAGAGCACCTCACAAATAATTTAGAGATTTTAATTATGTCCCTTTAGAGAGTCATTTTATTTTTTACATGTTTTGTCTATCTTTTTGAAAACATTTATTATACAGTCATCAAATATTTAGTGAGCAATTGCTATATATTAAAGTTGAGAGAAATAAGAAAAGGTTGGTAAAAGGGTACAAACTTTTAGTTATAAGATGAATAAGGTCTGAGGAACTAATGTATACCATGGTGAGCATAGGTGACAACACTGAAAAAAAGGAATGAATTATATGTGGTGGGCAAAAAAATAAAATTATGAGAGATGCTTTAAAGGATGCACTAAATTCAGTAGAGTCTATTCTTGTGGCTACTGGACTTTTATGGTATATGTAAAGTATTTGAGAAATAAAGGAGTTGAGTTCATTTTTATAATTCAATCAATATCAGAACAGAGTCTTAGCCCTCAAAAATATCAGAACATTCTAGAAGAGACACAGAAGTAAAACAATAATCATGATACTATGTGATACATTTCTATTACAAATATGCCTAAAATATTAAGGAAGTTCAGAGGAAATGCTCAGAAGAGGACACTTAATTTAGTTGAAGAACTTTCAAAAAAAGAAAAGTGATTCTGGAAATAGATCTTAAAGGAATCACAATGAGAGAGAAGTTTATCCTGGACAAATCTCAGAGAACATTGCATTCAAAACAAGACACAGAGGGTTGAACTAGATAGTTTGTGGAATGTAATGAGAGATTTGGTTAAAAAGGTGTGCTGAAAACAGAATATGAAGGACTCCTGGTAAGTCTAAACTTTATGCTAAAATCAATTAGGAACAGATAAAAGATTTAAAACAAATGTATAAACATTTATTGGAAATTTTGGCTGAAAGCAGTATGGAGGATGAATTAAAGAGGAGCTACACTGGGGCAAGAGACTAAATAGAATGAGTCACTCTGTGATGTGATCCTCAGAAGAATTGTATAGCTTTTAATTATTCATTTTCAGTGGTCTATAATACCTACAAGAAAGCCTAGCAAATCCATGACCCAGGTTCAACTTAAGCTGTTTACTAGCTTGAGTAAATAGGTATGGGTTGACTATGTGTGCAACTACCCCAAGAACTTGGCTATCCTCGTGTCTCTACTAATATAAATTACAAAATATATTCATTTAAAACACGTTTGGGGAAATTTAAATAATCATCACTTCACTCTAGGAACTAATAACTGAAAGAAAAAATACTTTATCTTCATTAAAATATTCATTTTGGCAAGGTTAATTTGCACATTTTTCTTCCATGGTAAGGAATATGCATTGTTCTGCCTTCAGATGTTCTACAAATGTCAACTTATCTCTTTTTAAGGTGTTTTTATGAGTAGTTAAGGTAGTTAGAGTAATTCCTCATGGAACTGCACTCAGAAGCACACTCATGTCATTCTGTTTATTTCATTTTATATTACACAGTCAGACAAATGAGTTAAAATCTGTTTTTCTATGCATTAACTGTAGCGCCTCAGGCAAATTATTTAAGATCTCAATGCCTTAATTTCTTTATCACGAAAATGAATATAACAAAAGCCTAATAGAGTCTGTGTAAGGGTTCAATGAGATAGCCTAGGTAAGATACTCAGCACAGTACCTCCCACTTAGTGATACCCGATAAGTAGACCTTAGCTGTTATTAACTTTGGAAGATAGGATTTTGCTTGGAAAAAATCATTCAAATGGAAAAAAAAAAAAGCAGCTGTTTTCCCACAGTAAGCAATAATGATAGATCAAGCATTGATGCCCACTGAGAAGTATTGGCTTGGAGGAAAATTAAAAATCTTACCTAAGATCAGCTTCACATATGTTTTACCTTTGATGAAATGACCTCATTGGAGGAAGAGAAAAACAGTCAAACCGCTCAAGATAAAAATGTCTGAATCCCTATTATTCATGAAATATAAAACCCAACGTTTAATCAAGAAATATAAACATCTTCTTCAATATCTCTAATAAGTAGTGAAAATAATACAATGCAATCTAAGAAAAATAGATGGAAATAAATAAAAAGAAATAATTGTCCAGTTATAAGGTTGAGCTCTAGGCTGAAATCATGTAAAGAATTTAAATATGCACTCAATTAGTTTTTCTCAAACATTAGCATACATGAAATATGTGTCATATCATATTTTAATTAATATTTAATAAAGTCTATAAACCACAAATTCATAATACAGTTCATACAATATAGCTTTTATTTTCACCATTTAAATGTGAGCAATTGCTTTAAATATCTAAATGCCACTATACAGAAATTTAATTTATCTATTTACTTTCTGTTTAATTATGAAATTCTTGTACAAAAATTGTAGACCAAATCTAATAAACATGATCACCTCCTTTATATGAAAAAGCTAATAATAGTTTGAAAGATTAACATCTTTTTAGTCTCTTTGTTTTTGATTTCTAAATTACAATTACTGCTTCACATCTAGTACGTAGAATTCATTTTTACATCTGTGATGTTTTTCATAAGCAAGACATTCACATAAATAAGAGTGGCCTTCTCAAAAGCAAAAGACCACAGATCTAACAAAGTTCCAAAGTTAAAAGAAGAGCTTCCCAATATGAGATTTAATATAATAGGGGATTGCATGTTAAGAAATGAATAGAGGGGCGGCTGGTGGCTCAGGTGGTTGGAGCACCATGCTCCTAACGCGAAGGTCGCCGGTTGGATTCCCGCATGGGCCTACGCCCTCTATAGTGAGCTACGCCCTCTATAGCTAAGACTGTGAACGACAGCTCTCCCTGGAGCTGGGCTGCCGTGAGCAGCCAGAGGTCGGTGTGAGCTGCCAGGTGGGCTGCTGTGTGCTACCTTGAGCGGCCAGTGGCCGCGCTGGCCAGCAGCCAGCATGAGTAGCCAGCATGAGCAGCCGGCAGCCAACGAGAGCTGCTGTGAGTGGCCAACCAACGACTGGCGACGGACTGCCTCAGCCGGGGGAGTGCAAGGCTCATAATACCAGCATGGGCCAGAGAGCTGCGCCCTACAACTAAACTGAGAAGCAATGGCTTAAAAACCAGGGGGGTTGGGGTGGGGGATGGAGGCAAAAACCAAAGAAATGAATAGAGTGCTTTCCTGTGGAAGCAGAGTATCTGCACAGGATCACTTATTTACAATAGTTTCCTGCATATTTGCCAAAACCTACATCATACTAATGCAATTCCACCTCATATACGAGTTTTCAAAGTGATATTCAAACAAGGTTTTTATCCCAATTCCACATATACACTAAATGACACCTACACATGAAAATAAACAGAAGATACTTTCCCTAAGTTGCATACTTCATGAAGCTACCCAGAGAACATAGAAACGCTAACTCATCTTTTGCCCAGTAGTGCGAACCCAAGTGTTTCCTTCTATCTGAGACCCTCTGAGAAGCAAATCAATATGATTTTTCCCAGGCAGGGATCCAGAATCATTCAGAATCATTCTCCACTTTTTCACCCTCCACTTTAACTTCAGGTGCTGTCCTCTGGCTCCTCTAGATCTCTACCTTATTGAGGATGTGTCATGCGGGGTGTCATGTGGGGTGTCTTGTCCTGCTCCCCACATAAGAATGCAGGACATGAAGAGACCAAAAAGGAACACGCACGGAGCTATAGATAGGGGAGTCATACCACTATAGTCTCTCTGGTGGCTGGGTTGGAGACACAGGAAAAAGGAGCCACACTGTCCGCAACCTGCCATCCACTTCTCTCTGCCAACCAACCTCATTTGCTAGCTGCAATCAGTGCTTGGTAGCTCAGCCACCATCTTCTTGCTAGCCCCCCATTCTCTGCTAGCCTAGCCACGGCAGTTATATTAGTGCCAATGGCTCACTGGTTACAGCTGACGGCCAACTAGCCACAGCTGATGGCCATCCAATCACAGTTGATGGCCATTTACTACCTGAGTCAGCACCTTTCCATGTGAGGCCGAGAGCCTGGAAATTGCACTCCTGGCTCTGTCCCCACAGGATGCCTTTTGTCATCTCTAAGCTGTTTGCTTGTTGCAGAAAGCACATGGTCTTAGAAATAAAAATTCACTTGAGCAAAGAAGTTCTCAACAATCTCTTCTATCAGGAGTTGGGTGGAGAGCGAGAACCCTGCTACACAGTGACTGTTGAGGCACAAATGGGCCTGGGATGTTTTCCAAGTCTGAGAAATGGCCTGCTTCCCTCCATCAGAATGACTGACATTTCAAGGACAGCTGAAGGAAACACGGGTCTGTTTTCAAGGTGTGGGAATCAACTCCTCAATTACTTACCGTTACTAGAGAAATGAAATTTAGTGTTATTGCTTTAGTTGCTCTCCCTGTATGCTGACGAAGACATAGGCTGTATAAAACTCGAGTTTTATTCATAAAACTTGGGCCCTGAACTGATCAGATGGTGAAAGTATTAAAAATCCATCATTGATTTCATTAGCAAAGAACCCAGCAGGACATAATTTCTTATTTCATCTTCTAATTTAACAATAAAGAAATTTCCATAAGCAAATATGTAATGTTATTTGTTCAATGTTAGATATTAAATTAGTATTTTGAAAAGAGTTTCTGCTAAGTGATTATCGTGGAAGGTGGCTGGTGGAAGGAACATTTCGATGTTAGGAAAGTGCTGTCTCATCTGTTTGTGCATGCGGGTGTCTGTTCCCTGCTATTCATCCAACATAATGTTCCCATCTGGAATATAGTGGATATATACAAAAATCACAAATTCTTTTCCTTTGAATAGATAGTCTTTTTTTTTACTCAGATTATGGGAAATTCTGAGTATGTTAAGACCAACATAGAGAATTTTATACATAAAAGAAGACCTACTTTCCATGGTATATACTTTTTGTTGCAACATAAAAACTGGAAATGGCAAGCACAATTCTTATTCATAAATATTAATCATTATGTTTTCCTGTGACTTACACTTTCTTGTAAAATAGACATGCTTCTCACTACAAAATCCTATAGCCTTTTTCAGATCTATAATTTTCAAAAAACACAAATGAGAAATATGTAAAAAAGAAATTACTATGCAATGACTGAAATTTGGTTTTTTTTTTCCCTACTGAAAACAGCTGATTTTAGAGCTATTCAGTTTCCTGTGCTGGAGTTGATGAGGTCACTAGCACCTCAAGCAGCAAAGGAAGTTAAATTCCTTTCAGGGGTTTTGTTGCTTTGGATGTTATCCAGTGGAGCAAGGAGAACATTAAATTTGATTCCTGACAGATAAGCAAAAAAGGAACAACTTTGTAAATACTCTGATGTAAAAACACATTTATTTACAGACACGTACTGCCAGATATTTGGGGTCAAAATACATGCTTATTTATTTAGCACATTTGATATAATAAGGATAAGTAGTATATACACCTTACAATTTCTAAGGTTAAATCAAATTGTATCACTTTTTAGGTGATATATTTGCTATTTTGCAAAGTCCAATTTTCTATTTCTAAAAAATAAGAGATTTATTTTACCACTCTTAGATTTAGCTCTGAGCATATATTTCGGTCAAGCTCTAATAAAACAAGGACAAAAATAATTTTAAAAAATATACATGTTGTATTCTTAAATTAAAAACATTTTTAATAAGTTTGTGGCTATTGGTAGCAACATCACTGAAAATGTGGTTTAATTTAGAAATGTAGCATAATACTAAAATGCACAAATGTGAAACAGAAAATAACAACTGCATAAATTATTTTGCTAAGGTACATCAACATCTATATCTGAAATAACTGGATTATATGTGTTATGTTTTGGGGCTTTTTTGACATACCTGTTACAAAGTAAGTAAGTGTAGTTTACTGAGAGGTAAACAAAAAAAAGTTGACAATTGTAGATTTGTTTACCAGTTGACATCACACTTATCAAACCTACCCTACTAGCAATAGGAGAATTTAGTGGCAAAATACAAGGTGAGAATATTGAATACCACTTTGTATTTGTGCACAACGTAATTTCATTTCAATTTATGAAAGCTCATTTCAGTTCTGAAATGATGAGACTGTACTACTTTGTAAAGTTAGTTTAGAAGTTTTAGAAATATGAACATGAGCTATTGTATTATACGTGCTAGGTAATTTAATAAAATAAGACAAAATACTTTTTAATAAAAGCTCTATGAAAGGGAAACTGTGTAAGAGAAATAGTATCTCCACAAGTTTTACTTTAACTGTAAGCTCTCTCTGTGCCTCTCTTTTCTACCATCTACACTGTTAAAAATAAGACAATAGGGAAATATTAGCATTAGTATTGTTAACTGTTCCATAGTGAGCCCAGGCTATCAGCTAGGCACTATGCTAGATGCTTTAAACGTATCTCCTATTTCAAAAGTGAAGTCACTACCTCTCATCCACACACATGATTTGGTTTAAAAGTTTTAGGAGTAATGAGAAGCAACCACAAGGCTTGTCCAAGCTTATTCACATCGCTGAGAAAAAGGCACCTGATAGAATGAGCTAGGAATGCAAAGCACCAGTTAATAGGACCATGTTTCCTTGAAAATAAGACCTCGCCGGACAATCAGCTCTAATGCATCTTTTAGGGCAAAAATTAATATAAGACCCGGTATTATATTATTTATATTATATTATATCATATCATATCATATCATATCATATCATATCATATCATATCATATCATATCATATTATATTATATTATACCAGGTCTTACACTAAAATAAGACCGGGTCTTATATTAACTTTTTCTCCAAAAGACGCATTAGAGCTGATGGTCTGGCTAGGTCTTACTTTTGTGGAAACACGGTAGCTGTTGGTTGGTCACATTTTTACCATGCTGACATCCAGCCTCTTAGATGTTCTTCTTCAATTTGGGACTCTTCCATTTACATTTGAATTACCAGCTCCTATAAATCAGCTTTACACTAAAGTGCTTCCATTATTGAAATGGGTTGGTTTTTGTTTGTTTGTTGAGCCAGTGTTAGGATATACAATTATGTGACAGCATAAGGGATAGAAGTACATCCAGAACAAGTTTGGTTTGACATTTACATACTGCATTACTTTACCTACATTTTGCAATGTGTATTCTGGAAATTATGAATTTTTAATTTAATATAATTTAATTATGAAACTGGAAATTATGAATAATTCACATTTTGGCCTATGCAAATGTGCAAAGGACAGCATCACCTACAATATGGTGTTCTTTCTTTTATACTATGCAAATTTGAATGTGTGCAGATTACAGATTGTGTTTCATCACTTATCAGAGCCTCGCATTAAAGCCTCTTTTCTTTTCTTTTTCCCGGAGATTTGCTTACAAGCAAACTGAGGTAAGGAAGCCAGTCTTTCAGGTTCATAAAGTTTCATCAAAGTGAGTGTTCTATGTAGTTTCTTGCCAGGTGATCACAGCTTGTTTTTTTTTGTTGTTGTTGCTTTTTAACCTCCGTAGAAATTTAATAATTGTGACATTTCCTTCAGATATTTTATTTTCCTAAGTTAATAATTTGGGAGTTTTTTTTTAAGTGGAGCAGTGCCCTTAGCTAAATTATTTATATGAATATGTACCTTGAGGGTGAATTTCATAATATAAAATTATATGTAAGTATTACTTTGTTAACACTTTAGATTTTAGCAAAATCCTTGAGACATGGTCTATATAAGACCGAATGACCCCAGATATTATATTCACTGCAAAAAAAAAAAAAAAAAAATCAATAGACAATTTAATGCATATTTTACATATTTCTGTGACTTTCTCTAAAAGTACTTGAAATTTTCATGCTGGTAATAATATACTAATTAAAATTTCCTAAATGGTACCTTATACAGCAACTCGTATCTGATTTATGTAAAAGAATAGGCTTATTTTCTCTTAAGCCATTTTGGGAACATTTTGTATTTCAGTAATTATTTATCACTTCCATTTAAATGAATAACATTTGTGACTACACTTGAAAATGAGCAAACTCAGAATATGTCTCCATCCTTCAAAAGAGAAATCCCACTAGACATTAAGGACTACTTCATTTATTGACTCAATACATTCTACCTCATTCATTTTTACATTTAAGATGATTAGATGATCCATCTCCTCCAGCACCCACACAGCGCCACAAGAATGAATGAATATTCAATGAGTGCATGTGACAATAGACTTAAAGTACCTCACTCTGCCTTACAAAGATCAGCTATGAGCAGAAAGATGCATCTGAGTTTTGGTGCTAAGTAATAGTATGACATTAGGGGTGTCATTTTTCTCCTCTGGCCCCAATTTTTTCACCTTCCAAATGATCACACTGCATGGCAATCCCACGTGTCAGATTGGTGGTTTGGTGAACTGAACTAGCCAACAAAGATGTCTTATTTGGTTGAATTTGAAAGGTCAACTCTCCTTGAGCGCTTCCTATTGTCTTACTTCCAGCTGCCAACACACATACAGGTACCATGTTTCCCTGAAAATAACACCAGGTCTTATATTAATTTTTGCTCCAAAAGATGCATTAGGGCTTATGTTCAGGGGATGTCATCCTAAAAAATCATGCTAGGGCTTATTTTCTGGTTAAGTCTTATTTTCGGGGAAACACGGTACCACTAGTCTACCGTGGGGTTTACTGTCTCTGAGCCATGTGATATTTCAGGACCTCGCCAACCTTGACACTCCAAAATCTTTCTTTCATCAAGTTAATTTCCAAGCTGGAATCTTATCCAACATAATTATTTCAGAAAAAGCTTCTATGTAGACTGAGAACATGAACTTAAAACATTTTAAAAATTCATTCCCAATATTGGGAAAGCAAAGAACTCTTTATTCAATTAAATAAAAGAAACTATATAAATTTAGGAAATTTTGTTAATATATAATTGCTAAAAAAGTTAGACTTTCTATGCTGGTGAATGTATTCATTAATTTGAAAAAGAGCACATTTGCAAATGTCAGCAAATATATCTGACTTACAGGGAAAACACACCTGTACCGTAGGCTTAGTCCAAAAACCAGTGCTGTCAATAAAGGGAAAAATTATAATGATGATGGATTTCAACCTCTAAGGAGATAAACAAGTTATTCTACCGCAGTTTACAATACACTGAATCTCATTTCAGAAAAATTCCCTTTCATTGAACAACTCATTATGAACAGAAACTTAAATAAGTCAATAATATAATGGAAAACAGCAAAACAAAATTATTCATGTTCATTTTATAACAAATGCGGAAGATGAGTGATAGGATATACTTCTTTTAAAAGCAATATAAGTCATCTTCTGTGAATGTTGAGAAAATAGCTTCAAAATTGTATCAAATGAGGCATTTTGTGCAGGCACTTAGGAGTGTAGCTAGAAATGTCCTGACTTTGCCCCTAGATGACCTCATAATTAAATGGTTAAAGCTAACTAAAAGGGACTTAAATCTTACATGTTTATGGCACCATTCCTACTTTACTTATTAACTTATTTGTTAGCTTGGATTAATATAATAAAAAACAGATATTATATTAAGGGGCAATTGCAATACTTTGAAATGTTACATTGCAAAAAAATAGATAACTCTTTTCAGTTTCCATCCTTTTTGGTATGCTATTTTTCACAATTTAAAGTGTAACAAAATTAATTTATGAAGATAGATCCACAGTTTAAAAAAGATTATAAATTGACTTTTTTCTTCTTCTAAATGAGTGTTGCCAGTTAAACATCATATTGTAAGAGAATTCTTTCTTCTATCCTCATATGTTAGGGTGTTATTTAAAATTGTGGAAAAAAATCAAGTGAAAATAGAAAATATACATTTTTTTTCATTTTATTTTATAAGAAGTGTTATGGTAATGTAATTTTTAACCATCAACAGTTTGTCAGAATATGGGTAACACAAAGGCAGCTATTATTTGATGTATCTGGTATATAGAAAATGAAAGAAATGTCTTACGTATAATAACATTATTGGATCTGGAGGTTTATAAATTTCTCAGCAACTTTCTCACGCATTTAGACTAACAGTACAGACAACACTAGAATTCAGTAGAAAACTATTCAACATTCGAGTTACTAATCTTTAATGAAATATTCATTGAATTTCACATTTTGAAAAAAAAGAATATGATCTTTCAACAACTTCATCTGAAACCATTTGAAAATCAAAGTTGCCATCTAAGAAGCTATTTTCTTTGAAGCATATTTATATAGTTCTAAATTCCCTTGAGCCTTATTTTAAGCAAAGATCAGATTCACCTTACCCAAGAGGAACTATTCCTAGACTTAGGAAAGTAAGTTTCCAGCATTTCAACCTGTAACATTGCCCTAATCGTTTTCATTTGCATTTCAAAACTTCTCAGTCTCAAAGGGTAGAAGAAAAAAAAGTAAACGTATCTTGTTTATACCTCCCTGCTGTTTTCAATTTCAGTGTATCTAGTCACAAAGAAAATACCATCACTTTTAGCATTAACATTTATGGTTAAGAACCCAAGGCCATCCATCCATCCGCGTACATTTAGAAGGCCCAAAGCCAATCTTGACTACGTGAACAGTTCAGCGGGACCAGGTCTCAAGTTCTAAACAGATGAGCCCAAGATATCAGTTGCCCTAGTTTCAGAGCAGCCCCAATTTGTTTATAAATCATTTTCAGAGAACCCTGCTGTTTTCCACCAGCTGAAGAGGAACCTTGGACATGTCACAGTACTGTAGATTAGTGCCATAGCAAAAATAGAAAAGAGCTAGGTTCACAACTGAGCCACTGTCATGGCAAATTCACTTCCCTCTCTACCTTTAGTTTGATGTCCTATTTGGGAAGAGGAGTTCATAAAATGTAAAGACAACTTTAAAGTTTCATTTTTAATACATAGTCAGGAAAAAGAGACTCAACCACTGCCTCCCTTGCAAGTTTCTAGAGTGGATAAAGTGAGAATTAGACAAAAATCTACTCTGCACTCTCTGGCACAGTACGTTACAAATGACTTTCAAATAGGTCGCCTCACGTAATTTTCTGAAGTGTTCTCAGAGGTGGGCATGGCTCTTAGTCCCAGTTTGGAGACAAGGAAGCTGAGCCAAGTGGTTGATTCTCCTAGAACCACAGAACAGAAGTTAGCTCAAGCCAAACCAGACATTTGGGTACTAAGTTCTTCCGTAACACAACGGTGACTTTCTCTACTGTGTGGTCCACCCTGATTAATTCCAAGAGCAAGAGGTTATGGAAATCAAATACTAGAATATTGAAATTTCTCTTTCCACTCATCCTGTGTTTGTAATAAATTAAAGTACCTCTCCCTGTCTATTCTCCATTTTCCTGACTGAGCACAACCCTCTATCTCTCATTTACTTTTAATATTCTTGAGATTTCTCAATATGTGTGTCTACCTTATGTATATATTCATTTCTCCTGTGGTTTCACTTCTTGCTATTATATATCGGTGTTTTCCAAATGGGCACCATGGAGCCCTATATGGTTTTCAAAGGTACTTCAGGGACCATTGTGGAAGATCAGTTGTGGGGAGCTGGCCAGGGGAGACTTGGGACACTCCAACTTTTCTTCAATAGATTGAGATTTATACATACTGTATCAATTTTACAAAGGTATTTGGTGGAAAGGAAGAGAGAGAGTAGGGGGAGGAGGGAAAGGGAAGGAGGAGAAGGCAACAATAATGGAGGGGCAAGGGGAGGAGAAGGGGGAGGGAGGGACGCTAACAGACACTATCCTAGACCATTAATGTTAATGAGAAGTTTGAGTTTGGGATCAGGACGCTTCAGTTCTGAGGGCTTCATGAGGTGAGAGATACTCAGTCAGAGAATAGATGAAGAGTTCATAATATTGTCCCACGCAGTTTTGGTGCCCTGACATCTTAGGAATACAAGTGCGCTCTGATGTCTTCAAGGTACACAGAGTGATTGTTTCCTTTGCAGGTAATCGGGCTTTACCAAAGCAAAAGTCGGCACCGTACTTCAAAGACTGTCCATCTTCTTGGAAGTTCTCCAAGGCCGAGATAATGCAGACACTACACCTTGGCTAACTCAGTCTTTCCCAAACCTATCTTTGTGGCACCAAAACTGCTTATTGCAACTCCAAAGGATGCTCTTTTTTTCTATAATATTCCACCATGGGTAGCGGTGAGAGGAATCATCTGAAACAGTGATTCTTAACCGTGGGCAGTTTTTGCCATCCCCCCCACCTGAGGACATTTAACAAGAAGACTAGTACCGTGTTTCCCCGAAAAAAAGACCGAGCCAGACAATCAGCTCTAATGAGTCTTTTGGAGCAAAAATGAATATAAGACCCAGTCTTATTTTACTATAATATAAGACCCGGTCTTACAATATAATATAATACAATATAATATAATTAATATAATATAATGTAATATAATATATAATGTAATATTTTATAATATAATGTAATATAAAATTCTGGGTATAATATAATATAATACTGGGTCTTATATTAATTTTTGCTCCAAAAGATGCGTTAGAGCTGATTGTCCAGTTAGGTCTTCTTTTTAGGGAAAGACAGTAGCTAATGGGTAGAGGCCAGAACGACTGCTCCTGATATCCTACTTGCACAGAGTAGCCCAAACAAAGAATTATCCCAACACAAATGTCAGTCGTGCTGAGGTTGAGAAACTGTGTCCCAAGAGCACAGAACCATGAACTTCAATACTGAAGTCGCTGCTCGGATTCCTCCTCAGGATTGTACATTCTCCCACATCTGAGCTTTGCAGTAAATTTTTTAAAGATTTCTTCTGTGGTCATAATTGGCTGTAGACAGGGCTCAGTGAGGTAGAATAAATTGAAATACATCTGTTTTCCAGGAAGAAGTAGGATATTAAAAGAGCAAGTATGGAGGCAAAATGCCGTTGGTCCAGAGGGCTCTGGTATTGTCAATCATTTTGGAGACCATTTGAAACAGCAACCCCCAAAGCCATGTTATAGGTTTTGCACATTTTCTAACACTAGTTAAAGCAGAAGTATTCCTCTTACCAGGCTTTTTGGCATTCTTCTCTTTCATGCTTTTATTATGTTTTTGAGATTCACCCATGTTGTTATGTGTAGCTATAACTTTCCTAATTTCATTCTATATATTAATAGTATCCAGTATGTGAATATACTCCAATTTATTTTTCCATTCCACTGCTGTGGATTTGATTTGTTTCCAGTTTTCTTCTATGAAAATATTCTGCTATAAACCTTTTTGTGTCTTTTGGTGCAGTTATGAAAAAAATTCTTTTTTGATGCACACCTTTGAATGGAGTCACTAGGTCATACAGTGTAATTATATTCAAGTTTATTAATAATGTCAAAAGATTTTCCAAAATAATTGTCAATTAATTTGTCCACCAACAGTTCAAAAGTATTCTAGTGATCCACATGTCCACCAGGATTCTAAATTGTCTGACTTCTGCCTAGTTAATTTGCATAATATATATATGTGTGTGTGTGTATATGTGTGTGTATACTATGTGTGTGTGTATATATGTATATATATATATATATATATATATATATATATATATACATATATACGTTAAATTCTAATTAGTGAGTTTTATATTTTTAAATGTTGTCTTCAGTGGGGTGGCTTGCCTTTTAATTCAAGTGTAGTAACTTTTAATACTAATGTTCTTTTTAAGTGTTAAAATGTATCGTGATTTTTTTTTTTTATTGTACTTTTTGCATGTTGTTTAAAAAAATCCTTTCCTACCTCAAGGTCAAAAATGTATCCAAATATATTTTCTTGTAAAAGTTTATACTTTGGTTTCACATGTTGATCTTTTATTGCCTGGAATTAATGTTTTTGAAATGTGGGTTAGGGTCCAGTTTTTGTGTGTGTGTTAATAACCAACTCTGCCAGCCACATTTCATGAAAGGGCTATTGGTCTCACTGATCTATAATAACAGCTCTGTCACAAATCAAGTTTCCACATTAAATGGATCTGTATCTGGGCTCTATATTTTGTACTATTGGTCTATCCCTTAATTAATTTCACACTGTCTTAATTACTATGGCTTAATTAGTCTTGATATCCAGAGGGTAAATTACCCCAACCTTTTAGTTCTTAAAGGCTGCACTCCTCTTAGCCTTGTGCTCTGCCCTGTAAACTTTGGAATCAGTTTGTCAAATTCACACACACACACACACACGCACACACACACACACACCATACAGGCATGCACATACCTCTTGGGATACGGATTAAGTTTGCATTCAGTGTTTATGTTATCTTTGGTGGAAAATTGCCATGTTTCTAAGACTTTCTTTTTTATAGTATAGTTCAATAAAATCTTTTAAATGCAGTATTTTAAAATATTTTATATATTTATTTCTAAATTAGTTTAATATCTAAGTTTAGAAAAGGTATGCCAAAAAGATGTTTACAAGTGGACACTTTGGTCAACGTTGCTCAAGCAGTAGTTCGCCGCATTGTCTGGACGCTGATGGTAACCACTTTGAGCACCTCTTGTAATTGCAGAAGTCAATTGTGACTTGTATTCATCATCTGTTATTGGTATATATTAAGTATTACAATTTTAATAGTTTTTTCCTTTCTTAAAATATCTGTGCATTTTTTTGACACCCTCTGTGTTTTCTGTTTGGGCTTTTTTTGATGCATAGAAATGCAAATGAATTTTGTATATTAATTTTTATCTAGTCACAATAAAGTCTTTTATAAATTTCAATAAACGATTAATTTTTTTACAATTTGGAAAATAACTTCATTTTTATTGCATCCTTTTAAGACCTTATATTACTTATTTCCTTTTCTTACTATACTCTGTAGATGAATATTATTAATGAATTATGATGTTTGTTCTAGGGGGGTTTTTGTTTGTTTTGGTTTGGTTTGGGGAGGTAGTATTTATGCCATTCATAAAAGTAGGAAAACAACTTTCCTTTTTGTATTTGTCAATCAATGTTTTTGTCTTTGTTTTTATCATACTAGATGTTGAACTTCATGTAATTCCGTGCATGTGTTTAATTCTTTTTTTCTGTAATGTGATTTAATCTGTAAATGTGGTGAATTATGCTATATTAATTCCTAATTAGCCAAACATATAATAGTTCAAACACAATAAAAGTTACAGTCAAGGCTGGTAATTAGGTTGCAGGAAGTTTTTCTCTCCTCCACAGAGCCAGTTAGAGACAATCTGGCAGTGACCCTTTCATCTTCAATATATGGCTTCTAAGGGTCCATCTGGTGAAAATGATCCCCATTGCCTCCCACAGAAAGAGGTAAGGAGCATGGAGAAGCACAGGTGGGAGGGGTTGTGGGCCAGGCTTGGAATTCTCTTACATTCTCTTGGGTAAAATTCATCTGCATAGGAAATATTCTCTAGTTTGGTTCTCAAGAAGAAGTAAGCTTAAATTCAATGAGAAACTCACCACCCTGCTATATGAGCTGAACCATCTTAATTGATTTTCAAATTTTCAACCAATTTTTTATCGATAAGTATACCCAACTAGATATATTACGTTTTAAATACTAATCTAGATTTGATTAGCTAACAATTTTGTAAGATTTTTGTGCATTGTTGTACAAAGCAGAGATTGGTCAAAAGTTTCCTAAACTCAATAAGACTTTACAGTTATTGTTTGTATGGTCAATATTCAGGGGTTTTTTTATTCATATATTTACTCTCAGCCTCCTGGATTTTCATGTTTCAATCTGGAATCTTTTTTTTTTCCTTTTCTGAAAAAATATAGAGTGGAGGCTTACTGGAAATATATATATATGTTTTTATTGTCCTCTCCATTTTGAAGAATATTTACACTGAGTATAGAATCCTAAATCAGCAGTTGTTAATTTCATCATTTTAAGTATTCATTCCATGTCAGTATAAGTAGTTCTCGGAATATAATAGGTCTTTTTCCTCTTTATGCTTTTAAGATTTTTCTTTGTGTTCTCCTTATATTTTTAAGATTTTTCTCTTTGTGTTTTGTTTTTAGCATGTATTTTAAAGCTCAAAAACATTATAAAAATATACATACTTAGGATTATTATGTCTTCTTGATTCAGGAAAAGGTGTATATTACTGGACATAAAGAGATATTTTGCACTGAAGACTACACTGTCTACTATTAATATAGTAATTCCAGATTTCTTATGATTTGTTTTTGCAGGGTATATCTTTTTTCCACCCTTTAACTCTTAGCGCATCATTGACTTACATTTAAAGTTTGTTTCCTGTTGATAGAACATAGTTGATTCTTGCTATTTTTTAATCTAGCCTCATGTTTTCTACCCTAAATTTGGAGATTTCAGACCACCTTCTGGTAATGTGGTTATGGATATGTTTGACTTGAAGGCATAATTTTCTATTTGTTTTCTGTTTGTCCCATCTCTTCTTCTCTCTTTCCCTGCCTTCTTTCAAATTGAATGCTTTTTAGAATTTAGTTTTATCTACTATGGTAGTTTGAATACTGGCACGCCAAAGATATCCACATCCTAACCACCAGAACCCATTAGTATGTTCCATTACATAGTAAAATGGAGTTTGCAGATGTGACTCACTTATGGGAATTAAGGTGGAAAGATATTCCTGCATTGTCCAGATGAACCCACTGTAATCACTAGGTTTCATATAAGAGGGAGGCAGGAGGGTTACAGTCAGTAGAAGGCAATATGATGATGGAAGCGAGATGTTGTAGTGATGTGAGGAGGGGACTACAAGCCAAGGAATGCAGTCAGTCATCAGAAGAGGAAAAGGCAAGGGAAAAAATTCTCCCACAGACCCTCTCAAAGACACCAGTTCTGCCAGAACCTTGTTCATTTTTCCAGTGATACTTATTTCGGGCTTCTGACACCCCAGAACTAGAAATGAATAAATTTGTGTTGTTTTCAACCACATGTTTGTAGTAATGTGTGGCAGAGGCAATATGAAATGAACATAGATTTTGGTACTTGGAAATGGGACATTCCCCTAACAAACACGGAAAAATTGGGAAGTGACTTGATGATGGGATAAGGGACAAAGGCTGGAAGAGTTTTGAGGCACGTGATAGAAAAAGCCTAGATTGACTTGAGCAGACTGTTAGCAGAAATATGGATGTCAGAGGCTGTGTTTGTGAAGTCTCAGAAGGAAGTGAGGAGCATAGGGGAGAAAAATCACTCCATCTTAGAGAATCCCTAAACCATCACCGCCTGTTGGGAGACGTGTATGTGTGAAAGTGCTGCTCGTGAAGGCTCAGAAAGAAATGAGGAACATGGAAATGGCGAGCGGGGGGAAAGGAACCCTTGTCCTGTAGTTTCAGGAGGCTTAGTTGAATTGGGTCCTATAGGTATGTGGAAAGCTCACTTCTAGTAAGCAATGAACTTGGATATTGAGCTGAGGATATTTCCAAGCACAGTGCTGAAGGTACATACTGGTTTCTTCTGGCGGCCTGGAGTAAAATGTGAGAGGAAAGAGAAAAATTGAGGGAAGAACCTTTAAGCATAAAGAACCCAAGACTGGATGATTTGGGAAATTCTCAGGCTTCTAGCTTATAAAAGATGCATAATTAGGAGATTTCCTATCAGCTAAATGCATGCTCTAGAGAGAAAGCCAAGAGCCTGGCTGGACAACCTTTGCTAATACCTTGACAGGATCTACAGGTCAGAATAGTCAGTCACACAAAGTCTCTTTAAGACATTAGGTGTGGGTCTGATGGATTCCTTCAGCCATCCTAGCAGAAGCAAAAACGGAGGTGGTGTTATCCAGGAAAGACCTGTGGGGAGCCTCTTATCTGACAGAGTGAATCCCTCTGACAGTCACAGGAGATCCACAAGGGTTGGACAATGTATATGAGAGGACAACCCCCAGCACACACTGGAAGAAACAAAGACAAAAAAAAAAAAAAGGGAGGGGGGGTTCTGTCACACTCCCAAAACACTATAGGCAGGAACCAGGCTAAGAAAACTACTCAGCTTCAAGCATGCTCTACCTTTCATGAGAAAGCAAAGATGACTCCAAGGATGGCACTAGAGCCCAGAGAGCAGAGCCTCAGAACACAGAAAATAATTCCCAGACTATGGTTTTGTTTTTTTTCCCAGTTGGATTTCAAATGTGTCGAGACCCATGACTCCTTCTTTCCTTCAATTTCCCCCTTTTTTGAATGAGAATGTTTATAATTGTTGTTCTGTATCTGGCCCAGTATTCCATTCTGGGAGCAGCCAACTTATTTTCCAGGTCACATGTCCACAGATGAAAAAAATAAAAATAAAAATCTTTGTCCCTGAATGGATTATAGTCTTACCACTACTAATCTAGATTATTTAGATGATGAGATTTGGGACTTTTGAGCTAATGAGACCTAGATGAGATATTTGGCATTGAGTTAATACTGCAGTGGGTTGAGAATTTTAGGGCCACGTATCTTGCTTGTAGGATGGATGTGAAACTTTGGGAGCTATAGGGTGGCTCTTAAAGACTAAATAACACAATTTGTTATAGCAGCAACTATAATAAATGAATGCTTCTACTCTACTGGGTTAACTATAATTCTTTGTTTTACCTTTTTAATGGTGGTTGTCAGGTTTACAATACGTATGTTCAAATCGTATATTGTCGATTCATATCAAATATTATAAGAACCTCAAAACAGTATACTTCCCTTCCTCCTGCTTTGTGCTATTACATTTTACTTTTAGTATTACATTTTACTTCTAAATGTTATAAATCTCATAATAACTGTTAGGATTATTGTTTTAAACAATTGATTATCTTCTAAAGAAACTTTCAAAATGAGAAAAAAATGTACTTCATATGCATCTACATATGTGCTATTTATTTACCATGCTATTTATTCCTTTATATAGATAAGTCCATGTTATCATCTAATATCCTTTTCCTTCTGCCTGAAAGCTTATTTTAACACTTCTGACAGCACAGAACTACTAGTGTCAAATTCTCTCAACTTCAGTTTTTCTGAAAATGTGTTTATTGCATCTTTATATAAAACGTTTTTTTCATCAGTAAATCTTGGTTAACAGTTCCTTTTGCTCCATTTCGGCATCTTAAAGATGTTGTTCCATTGTTTTCTTACTCGTGAATTTCAGACAAGAAAGCTGTAGTCATTTTTATTTGCGTTCTTCTGCGCATAATGTGTCCAAGTAGAAATTTGATCAACATCTTTACCTTCCTTCCAAAATTGTAAATACCCACATTCTCTCCAAGTTCAAATATTCCTTGTGCCTAGGAGAGTGCTATTGAGTGTTTTAGTGCTATCTATGTACCGCGTTTCCCCGAAAATAAGACCTAGCTGGACAATCAGGTCTAATGCATCTTTTGGAGCAAAAATTAATATAAGACCCGGTCTTATTTTACTATAATATAAGACCAGGTCTATAATAATATAATGTAATGTAATGTAATGTAATGTAATGTAATATAATATAATATAATATAATATAATATAATATAATATAATATAATATAGATTGGGTCTTATATTAATTTTTGCTCCAAAAGACGCATTACAGCTGATTGTCCGGCTAGGTCTTATTTTCAGGAAAAAATGATATTATTTCTACTCCTCATGCTATTAGTATTGTGTTATGAAGACAACGTTTATCTAGACTTACTTGTATATTTCTCACTTTATTTGCTTTTTATTCCTTTTTGCTTCACAGACTTTCCATTTCCATTTGGGATCTTCTTTTTTTTTTCTGCTAGAAATAAACAAATTTTTTCTAGTGAGGTTGGTTTGTGGCAATCTCTCTCAGTTTTTATTTTAAGTTTGTTTTCAAAAAATTCCTTTTTTGAAATGCATTACCAATTTTCAGTTATTTACTCTCAGAACATTGGGCATTGAGTCTGCTTTCTTCTTTCTCTATTTCTTTTGAGAACTCAGTTGTTACTGCAGTTGTCACTTCTCTAAAGCTAATCTATCTTCTGTCTCTGGCTGCTTTTAAGATTTTTGTATGTTGGGGGTGTTTTTCTTTTCTTTTTTTTTTTTTTTTTTTTTTTTTGTCTTTGGTGTCTGGAGTTTCACTTTGATGTATCTGGGTGTGTTTTTATTTTTTAATCTGTCCTAGCTTTCAATGGTATCTGCCCCAGTGCCATACTAAAAGAGTTTCTTAACTAAAGATCGAACCATGGGGCTTAAAAAGGACAAGTTATTTTTTTAAAGTTGAATAAAAAGAGCATGTTGGAAAAAGCCAAAGTAGTAAGATGGAAAATCCCGGTGTAACCTCCAGACACACTCATATCCATCCAACGAGAAACAACTGTTCACCTGCAAATTACGTTTTCTCAACTTGCATAATGATCTCCCGTGAACAAACTCCCACAACCTAATTTTGCAATGGCATGATTCATTCCTGCATTGCATCCAAGTGAGTCACCTCTGCCTAAGGTAGGCCAAAGGTTTGAAGTTACAACACCATGACCAACAACAGCTCAGGAATCTAATTATTCACCCTAGAGATCCTGCTCCAAGGTCTTTAAAGTAAATGAGGTTTCTTTTCTATCTGTGTATCTATACCAAGGAAAGTCACTTGAGATGGCACTTCGTAACCAATACTTACCAAAGAAGATACTGCAAAATTATCCAAATATAGCTTATTAACTTCTAATGAGCTCTTTTTTTGTATAACATTTCATAAAAATGTAAACATAGCAAAAGCAATAATGTATAAAATGTAATTTGAATAATTTTACTGTTGTAACTCATGTAACTGAAACATAAAATGTACTGCACCTCCGTAAGTACTCTTGTTTCCCAGATTAATCAGGTTAGTTGGTTGTAATGTACACACCTCAAAAAGAAATTTCATGGCCGTGATAAAAAAAATTATATCAAAGGAGTAGGAATCAGGTACTTTCCATGAGACATTCGTGCTAATATTTTAGTTGCATTTACTAATGTGTAAGACCTACACTGAGCTCATTTTGCTTGCTAAATTTGTAACTGGGGGAGACTGTCCCAAGCCCTTCAGAATGCAGTCCTGCTTTTGTCATCTTTATGATTCAGTGCTTTTACTTGGTGCTCACAAAATACTAAATATTTGGATCCAATTTTTTTACTTCAAATGGCAACACAGCAAATAGTGCCAAACTTAACAACTTTAATTGAAATGGAACACAACTTTCATAGTGTTAGATATGAAGGAACATAAGGATTAGTGTATTCAGGCCCTTCATTCTACAGATTAATACATGAAAGTCCAAGGTTGCAAAGTTTGTAATGGCTGGATCAGAATCTAAGATTTTTTTTTTGACTCAGCACTCTCTATTTCATAAACTGTGTCATATCATCATCTATTCAAAATCACATCACTTAAACCTACCAAGTGTCAGGTTCACCTGTGCTAATGATCAAAGATTTTCCCACAGAGAAAGTATGAGCCTAAAAGTGAGGCATGACTATCAGAGCTCTTTTGCATTAAACTTAACCTGAATTCTGTACAGCCTGAAGACTTTCAGCATTCACCTCAAATATTTACTCTACATTTGTGCTGAAAAATCTCACTACAGTATTTATAAGCAGCAAGTGGCATGAGGGGAAAATGAACCCGATCTACCCTCATTGCTGTGAATGGTAAGTAGAAACTTCTTTGACTACATTTCTACATAAACCAAACAGAAAGAGTGCATTCACCCTTATCCAGAAACCATACTTGGAAAATTACTATTTTTGTGAAAATTCATGGAATCACAGAATGTTGAAAGGACCTTTAGCTAATCTGATGAATCAATCGACTTGCTTCATTTTATAGAAGAGAAGACAAAAGCACAAAAGGTTAAGGTTCTGGCCCAGGGTCACACAGTTAGTTATTAACAGGACTGGAATTAAAATTCAAATTGCCTGGCTTTCTGGCCACTGTTATTAATTCTTATGTTTTCAGAAACAATATAGACATTAAGTCATGTGATTTTTACACCACCTCCAATCATTCATCAGTGTGCTGTGTTTTAATTCCAGCTCAAATGCTATGACAATTGCCCTGATTTTTTATTTCCAGTACCCAGATGTCATTAGTGTTCTGATTAAGGTTTCAAACTGTTCTCTTTCACTTTTTTAAAAATCTACTCTGTTACCATGATCTGCAGGCCGAGGTACATTTACAACATTTCAAAACTGAGGAGCACTCTACTGCTTCATGATCAGAGTTCAGTTCAGTTTCAGTTTGCACATCCCAGAAAAAAAAGCAAAGCAATGCTACTTCTGCTTACAAACATGACATCAAAATACCCAAACCATACTGTAAAAATGCTTGCAAGAAGCTTTCCACTTCCCATCATGTCTGTCCTGCCTGACTTTTAATCTTTGACTCAAATGAGCAAATTCCCATATTCTTAGATTCTGCTTGTACTGAAGTTTTAATTGTCCTGTCAAAACATAATACTAGCATCTTGGTTGATTTTACACTGTTTTTTAATATAATACATGGAACTACCAAATATGAGTGTATCCTTAAATTCCCTTGAGAATGATGATTAGAAAAATTTGCAAAATTTAAATGTATGCTGACAAGTACAGTGGTCACATCGTGATAACCACAGCTGTTATGTTAGTTTTCTTCTACTCAACTATGTTTCTTAAATGTTATGGAAAGTCAAGAAAGCTTATTTTAAATATAGTTTAATATACAATTTTATCTTGTATGCAATCATTCAGAAATATGTCTAGTGAGTAAAGCTGCATGGAACAATTTAGACACAATGAATAAAAAGTCAGGTTGTCTAGCACTAAAAACTAAATCATTTTAGTAATTCAAAGTTCAGACAATTAAATTCGTGAACTCATCCTAGAAAAAGTGCTACATACCTCATTGTTGAATATCACTACAGTCACCTTTGAAGTACTCCCCTTGGGAAGCTATTCACTGATGCCAGCACCTAGTCAAAGCAATTTGGGAGCTCTTTTTCTGGAATGGCCATCAGAATGGCCATCAGAGCTATCATCGTATTACCCTTGATATCCTGAATGTCATCAAAATGTCTTCCTTTCAAGATTTCCTTTATCTTCAGGTAAAGAAAGAAGTCATTGGGGGCCAGATCAGGTGAGTAGGGACAATGTTCCAATAAGTTATTTGTTTACTGGCTAAAAACTCCCTCACAGACAGTTCTCTTTGAGCTGGTGCACTGTCGTGATGCAAGAGCCATGAATTGTTGGCGAAAAGTTCAGGTTGTTTTCGTCTTTTTCACGCAGCTTTTTCAGCTCTTCCAAATAGTAAACTTGGTGAACTGTTTGTCCAGTTGGTACAAATTCATAATGAATAATCCCTCTGATGTCCAAAAAGGTTAGCAACATCATTGCAACAAGTTTGCAAACTTAATTGTTTGACCTTGTAGAAAGGCCGTGGAGTCCAGGTCAAAGACTCTTATTTGGTCCTAGAATCTTGACTCCGGAAGCAATTGTGCAAGTGCTTATATTAGTTTCCTAGGGCTGTTAAACCCATCCAGTGAATTTGTCATCCCAAATTCTGTACTTTTCACTTTTAGAATTTTCATTTCATTTTTCAGAGTGTTTGTATTTCTAAGAGAAGCCCCATCTGTTCACTCATTATCACCATTTTTCCTTTAATTCCTTGAAAGTGCTGTCTGCTGAACCCTACATCTTGGTCTTAAGTCTATTTCTTTTGACTTGATTTTCCCCTTGAATATTGATCGTGTTTTTTGTTTGTTTCTTCACATGTCTAATAATTTTAATTTTATACTGGAAATTGTATATGATATTTTTTAGGAACTCAATTGTAGAGACAGTAGATTTCTCAGAAGAATGTTGATTTTTGATCTAGCAGGCAAGTCAACTTCTGGCTAATCACTATGGGCATGTGGAAAGATGGTTTTAACTTTGCTCCTGTGGCTCTCTATTGGTTTTGTCCATCTTCTAACATGAATCCCTTAGTCCTGAGTCAAAGTCTTCACTCCAGAAGGCATAATCCTTCTGGATTTTCAATGAGTTCCACAAATATTTACCAAGCCATTCAAACTTGGCAAGACTCAAATTCCAAACTCAATCTCCCCTATAGTGGGTAAGAGCTGAAATCTCTGCTCAGTTCTTTCAGTCTTCCAGTTAGTCTCCATAGGTCTTATATGCTCCTCCTGAATGCACAGTGCCAGCCAAAGATTTGCTGAGTATTTTAATGCAGATTTTGGTGCTCCTCTCCTTTCCAACTTAAGAGCCCCTCCCTTCCTTCCCAGATATTATAGATATCCTGAACTCTATCCTCTAGACTTCTCAAATCAACTGCACTTTCTCGTTCAGTTCTAGATACTGTGTAACTTAAGGACCAGAGAAGTGCCTTCAAGGGAAAAGCTCCATAAACATGGATCTATCCTAAGGTGGTTTCCCTCTTTAAGGGTTGAATCCTCTTCAGTTTCCACCTGCGTTTGGTCTCTTTCCATGACCATCAAATAATTGGGTTTTTTGTTTTTTGTGGGTTGTGTTTTTTTTTTGTAGTTTTTTTATAGGAGATTTAAGTTGCTATCTATAGTATAGTTACTCCGTTACAAGGATTTACACCATATCCCTTCTGGAATTCTCTTGAATGAGAAATAAACTTTTGTTATTTAATCCACTATCCTTGAGTCTCTGTTACTATGTAGTCAAGCCTAATCCTAACTGACACAGTTAAGGTCAGAATACCCTCCCTAGGGAACAGAAATCAGTCTCATGATGAACTTGAGATAGAAGGCAGAATGGGTTCTGTGGGAAGATAGGTGCTTCAAATGCCAGTTTGCTGGAACTACAAAAAGCAGCCAACAGACAGTAAAAAAAAAAAAAAAAAAAAAGAGGCAGTTTTGCCAGCTTTGGTATTAAAAGGTTCTCATAAAAATATCCCATAAATTTGAATTAGGAAAACCATAAACGAGGCACTAGGAAATGTTATCCTTTTTTACACATCCCATAATCATAAATTCTAAATTTTAAAAATATTCAAAACATAAAATATGCTATGCTAGAGTCATGTAATCTATTCCAACTGTCCATGTGACCACTTATTTGTTTGAAAAACATGCTCACTATTCCATCACACTATTCAGAATGAAAGATGACTTTTTGGTGACAGTTCTTTTTCCCCCTTCTACATTGGATTATTTTTGTTTTCACTTGCTTGAATATGTTAGCAGAATGACTATACAGAGTGATTTGCTCTCAACTATATATGCAGATTGACAGGCACATACTCACATACAGAATGTCCTTACCTGAGATTTCCAACTAAGACCAGAAACAAGCCTAGACTCAGAAAATGATGAAAACCATTGCTACATTCTTGGCACAAGGATAGAACACCGTCAAAGCTTTTACCCCTTCGTTACCTTCCACTGCTGGCCAGACACCAGAAGACAAGAGAACACGAGACAGCTGCAGAGAACTGGATGAGTTTGTTATGGGAGAAAACTACAAATGGTGAGAGAGAGAGGGAGATTACAGAGTAGTCTATCCCTACTGAGTTGCTTTTCTAATTTGTTACTAAGAAAGACGGTAATTTGAGTTGATTATATGTAATCAACTTTGCTTTCTGAATAGGTTCAGTCCCTGCCATGAGTTTGGGGAAAGCTCTCTTTATCAAACTAGACTCTCTTCATGGAAGAATAACACTATTTTTAGTTGTTGTTATCTGTCCCTAAGAAGGTGAGAAATGAAGGAATACATTTCCTATTAGACAATATTTTTCTTAGCTTAAATTCTCATATATCTTACTGCTCTGCAGTCCCCTAAAATTTTGCCACTATTTCTACTTTGTCCTATGGAGACTAACAGAGTTCTGTACTGGATAATGTTTATTGACGTCTTGCTACCCACCCATAACAGAATCACCTGTAACCAAAACACTCTCCTCTTTTCTCTCTCTCTCTCTCCCCCCCCCCACATACTGCGCACACACACATGCGCACACACACACACACACACACACCAGGAGGTTTTTTATTTTTTTGTTTGTTTGTTTTGTTGTTGTTTGTTTGTTTTTTAACTCTTTGATGTCTGTCAGTAGAATTGGGAAACAAACTCCCTGGTTTATCACATTGTACAAAATATTTCCAAAGCTATTGCAAAGCATACATGTTATCACCCATTCCATAGCTCTTCTCCCTGCACACTCTCTCCACAGCCTGGCAGGTTACCATCTCTGTATGCTCTGTGCTTTAGATTCAGTCACTTCTGAAGCACAAGCAAAGCCTGCAGCAACTAAGCAGGGCATTCCTTCGGCCTGTATGTGAGAGTTAATTTCAGTCCCATGCATTAAAGTCCTGCCACAATTCCCTGCTTCACTAAGGACTCTCTGATATATGCCCACTGCTCTTGAGAAGATGACAACTTGTACACTTGGATTCCTCTAGTCAGGGTATACAAGAACACCAAGTATGAAAGCAAAATCGCGCTCTGTGCAGCTTCGGAATGCCACAACTCTCAATTCCCATGTTAGCTGCGCTATAAACTGAGGAGTGTGGTGTCTGCAGTGTAGAGCTTCACTTGTAGTTTGGAAGCCAGTTTTCAGACCTGGAGGACCAATGCCTTGCCAATGCCTTGCATACTGGTGCCAACTTACTGAGAAGTTAGTATCTTTATACATTGACATGATTCACCCACCACCAGTAGGGGCTGACCTTTGAAACACTTAAGTCTTATTTGCAAAAGAAAGCATCTACTTAAATTGTTTCCTTCACGTTGATTTCTGTACTGCCTCTTAGAATACAATGGAAGCCATCTGCGAAAGAGTTAGCCAGAGTCTGAAGGTGAGTTTTCTCTGTTGCCTATGGCCACCCAGATCTGTTAACTTAGGATCATTAGAAAATACGTCAAGAGTAACTAAGTAATATAAGAAAATATCAAGATCCCTTCACGTGTTCGAGGTATTTATACAGCTTAAAGGAATTTAAATTATTTTTAAGTGCTTAGAAGTTTTAAGGAAAAAGGCCTTTTTTTTTCTGGAACAATTCCCATTTTTAAAACCACTTTATTTCACCAGTTGACTAAAAACCAGTAGTAATTGTCCCAATGCCTTTGTTTAAACATTAAAACCTCAAATGCCCTTCAACCAGATGACAAGTGCTTTTAGATTGCAACCAAGGCCACGTGGTTGCCTGGGCAATTGGCTTTTCAGATGTGTCTCTAGCACATTATTTCTCAAACTGATGCACTTGGAATACTTATATTAGAATCCTCAAGATGTTTTGTTTTCTGTGCAGGTTACCAGGCTATTTCTCAGAGCTGCCAAATCAGAAACTTTGAATTAGGAGCTCTGAAATCTGTACTTTTAATCAGTAATCAAGTAATGGTTATGCAGTATTAAACTTTAAGGGTCAGCTCAAGAAGCATCTGATGGCAAAAAGTGAGGCCTGCTTATATGAAAAGAAAAAATTAAGAAGTAGAAGTGGTGACATTTAGCTGGGGTTTTTCAGATAAATATATATGTAATAAAAGCCTACTATAATACATTTTCTTTTGAGGTGCCAAAGTTGTTCTAGCTCTATTTGGTATGCCCGTTAAATTTATGTTGAAAATGAAACAGGAAACAAACAGGCAAAACGAAGTAAAATACGCATCCTTATGTTCAAAGTTAATGATTAGTGATTGTTTGGTTTTGTTTTGTTTTTTCTTAAGACCACACAACACGTTAGTGATAGAACTAGGAGGGAGCCTGGCAATATCAATATTCTTTGGGATTTTATAGCTCTTTTCATCTTCAAAGTGCTTTACAAAATTCTCTAATTAGGCTCACGTGTTCTGAGTCGGACTCTCTAATCATAAGACAGCATACCTGCTTTTCATTCCTTAGCTCTGAGCAACTCGCTATTCTTAATCATTATTAAATTAAAGAAAAAAATGTTTGTAATAATTTCAACTTAATTAATGACAAATCTGGACATTTCTTTAAATGCAAGTCCAATTGCCTGGGCCCTAATCTGTATTAGCAAAGTTTGTCCATTATTTATTCAAAGCAAAGATAAGTTTTCATTGTAAAATTATCTGTAATTAAAGGCAGTGGTTAAAATAGTTTTATCCGACCGACCTAAAATAATATTCAAAAGAGTTTCATTTTATTTCCTTGAAAAAACATTTTAGTTTTACATGTCTTTACTATTTAAAAAGTCACTTTTAGCTAGCTGTGCTTTTTAATAAACGTTTAGGTACATGTGAGATAAGTTAGCCTTTAACGTGAGAACTGACCATGGCACTTAAGAAATCTACATTTTATTTTTATTTCAGTTGCTAACTAGCTGCTTGACTTTGGACAAGTCACTTATTGTTTCTGGATCTTGGTTTCCTTCTTTGTAAATTAAAGGGGCTTCTTCCAGCTCTGTGACCCTAAGAGTAATTGTGTGCATCTCAGCATGTCTTGTATGCATGGGCGCTTGACTGCCTAAGCCCCTCTAGTACCTTCTGTCATCATCAGGTTTATACAGAGCTTGAATATCAGAAGTAGCTACGTGGTCGTCAGGCGTTTCATTCCAGTTAAATAGCAATAGAAAAGGTCAGAAATATAAGCAGCTGAACACGTCTTTCCTAAAACATCTCTTTGGTTTGAACCAGTGTTCTATGGAGAGAGACTATGTAGTGTCACCTAAATAATGTCTACTGAGTCCTGGGAAGACGTTTCCTTCCTGTCATCCCTCCCTACCCTCCACCTCTAACAGAGGCCTTCTCCAAATTACATTTTCAATCTCTTAATAGGCCTGTTATGAAAAGTATGAAAATAAATGGCCACTGCAAGCTTTATCAAGTACTTCTACCTTTGAGTGAAGGGAATGTTGTATCTTTTACTGAGAGCGTGTGTTGAGATGGGAAGGAAGGTGAAGATTTGGTTTAGGGAACTGTGGGTATATGTTAAGGAAAGGCATATGATTTCCATTGAACCAGAAGAAAGAAAGAGAATGTGAATGATGAGATTGGAGAATGCAGAACAAACTTCACATGTCATCATTTAGGAATTCTCTAATTAGGCTCACATTTAGGAAAGGGAAAGACCTGCCTGCCCACAGGATACCAGCAAAGAGCAGATATAGCCTGGCCTTGGAGACCTGTGATTGTAAACAGAACTCTATATTTGTAACCTCCTTTCAGGTCTAGACAGTGTACTGAAAGCATATATACCAGGGGTGCCAAACAAATGTATACAAGTGGACACTTTGGTCAACATTGCTCAAGCAGTGGTCCGCCGTAATCAGAAGGGTCTGGATGCTGATGGTAACCACTTTGAGCACCTCTTGTGATTGCAGAAGTCAAACGTGACTTGTATTCATCTTTTGTAGTTGGTGTATATTGAGGATTACAATTTTAATACAGTTTTTCTTTCTTAAAATGTTTATACACTTTTTTGGCACCCTCTGTATATACTCCAATAAGTTAACGTATATATATTCCAATAAGTCAAATTTCCCCAGCTCTATGACTGTGTGTGTGCAGAGGGATGGGGAGGGAAGCAAGGCAGGGAAAACAGAACACCAACTCCTAGAACAATCTCACTTTAAAACAAGCAGGCCACTGAGCAGAAAGGCACGAGAATAGAAGGACTGAGTCTTCCTTTAATATGTGGCTGAATTGCAGCACAGCATCATATCTGAATAGACAGTCATTTTGCTGCGGATGCTGTGAACTCTCTCTTTGATATCAAATCTATTTCCTCGAGTGTCTTGGAGTCCAAACAAAGCTTGATAATCTCAGAAACAAAAGAGGGGTCCAAAATATCTCCATTAGATGTTCTACTCATAGTGCAACTTTTTGAAAGGGAAAATCACTGTGATGGGTCTGTATATTAGGAAGCTGATTAAAGTTTTCTTTCAGGAGGATATTCAGTTAGGTACCAGTACTGGTGCTTTGGCCGAACTTCTCAACGGCACATCCATATTCAGGAAACTCAGGTTGTGAGCAATGATGATTTTAGGGTAACCATATTTAGGAAGTCACGATACAGAATGCCCATTTGAATTTGAATTTAAGTTGAAGAACAAATATGGTTTTAGTATAAGTATGTCCCAAGCAATATTTGGGGCATAGTTACACTAAAAAAAAACCCACCAAATTATTTTTTGTTTATCTGAAATTCAAATTTAACTGAGTGTCTTGATTTTAATCTGGCAACCAACCTTAGGTAGTTCTCAGCAGAAATATGAATCATTTTAGCCTACTCTCAAGAATGGATTAAATTGAAATATGGTGACAAATTTTGTTCCTATGACTCCTTTTCACATCATCTTGTTACCAAAAATAACAGGCAGCCAACAAATTCCTCTAGGTTTGTAACTGTGTGTGAACACGGCCTGTGGCCCATCATTTTAAATAATTATTTCCTAACAAGGAGGTGGTGCCTGAAAATTATAGAAAAGTTGCATAATTCCCATAATGTCAGGCTTAAATTCAGGTTTAAGTGAGTAAAATTGAATGATTTACTGATGCTCTTTTCATCACTATCTGAGTGTACATTAACTTTCGCTGTGACGTTTGACTGTAGTCAAATGATATTTCCATGCCATTGACTGTGGCGTTTGACTCTACACCATTAGCTCAATGTTCCAGAAAGGAAACAGGAAACCAGATGTACCTTTTTCCTATATTTTTGTGTTTTTCAAGAATGAATAACAATAGGAATTTTTTATTCTTTAAAGTAATCATTAATTTTAATAAAATGTAGCACCTTAACTGTATTTACTTACAAACATAAATACTGTAATTATTTTTTGTGGATTTTTGACACATTTTGGAGAAAAAACTTGAAATCAGTTAATGCAGTGAAAGGATTAAATTGTCATTAAATTTCATTCCAAGAGCTTCAATCTTCTACCTTCTAAGTGGAATGTATTTAAAAAAAAAAAAAAAAAAAAAAAAAAAGGAGCAGTGGAGGACACTCACTTAGACAGAAAAAAGTGCATAAATCTTTCCTAAAGAGTCTTCCCCGGTCTTCTACAGCCCCTAATCCCCCACAGTTCCCCATGAGTGTCAATGGGCAACTTCCTTTTCGGTGTCAGATGGAGGAGACCCCATCAGGTGGGAATGACTCACTCCTCAGCAGTCTCCTTCTGGCGCTGAAACCAAATTACCTGCGTCCTGGGTCATCGCCTCTTCAGACTGACCTCAGCACCTGCTGTCTCTAGCTCATCTGTGTGTCTTTCCATAGAGTTGAAAGCAATCTTCCTCCACACACTCACCCCACACACTCCTTAACCTCCGCAAATGCTGACCTCTGCCTCAGCTCCTCTCCCAGAATTCCGCGATAATCAATGGTTGTTAAATCCACTGGACATTTTTTTTTTTCATTCCTTATTTTACTATCCTTTCTGCAATCTTTAACACTCACTTTTTTGGTTTCCTGACACTGCTTTCACCTTACCTTATTTATCCCACATCTTTTACTATTTGTTCTCAGGTTGTTCTTCTGTTGGCTTCTCTTCCAGTAAGCTTGTCTTAAATTTGTAGGTTTCCTAGTGTTTCCTTCTGAGCCCCATCTCCTCACAATATGCCCTTCATGCCGGGACGATTTCAATTTTTTCCCATTATACCACCCACCATATGTATCTGAGGGTGGAAACTGTGAATTCAGGCTGGGTTGAAAGCCCAACTCTGCCACTCTCCAGCTGTGTTGTGTAAGGAAAATCAATGAATTTTCACCTCCAAACCAAAAACAATATTGTCAGTATCCTTCAGACACAGACCACTGGGAACAACACGTCAGTTTGCTGTGGCTACACATTAAGGTTTGGGAATTAAGTTCACGAACTTTTCCTAGAAAAAGTGCTACATGCCTTATTGCTGAATATCACTACAGTCACTACAGCTACCTTCGAAGGACTACCATTGGGAAGCTATGCACCAACACCAGCGCCTAGTCCAACCTTCAAAGCAATGTTGGAACTCTTTTTCTGGAATGGCCATCGCAGCTGTTGTTGTATTACCCTTGATGTCTTGAATGTCATCAAACTGTCTTCCTTTCAATATTTCCTTTATCTTCAGGTAAAGAAAGAAGTCATTGGGGGCCAGATCAGGTGAGTAGGGAGGGTGTTCCAATACAGTTATTTGTTTACTGGCTAAACACTCCCTCACAGACAGTGCCGTGTGAGCTGGTGCATTGTTGTGATGCGGGAGCCATGAATTGTTGGTGAAAAGTTCAGATCACCTAACTTTTTCACGCAGCCCTTTCAGCACTTCCAAATAGTAAACTTGGTTAACTGTCCAATTGGTACAAATTCATAATGAATGATCCCTCTGATATCAAAAAAGTTTAGCAACATCATTACCACAAGTTCATGAGCTTAATTATCAGATTATGTTGACTATGGAGAACAACAGGGTGCGTGAGTAAGAGGGTGTTAGGAAGAACCAAATATGGCATTTGGGCATTGGTTGGGTGATTGAGGGATGGTCTCAGGAAGAGAGGATATGGTGTAGGGGGGATATTGTAGATAATAAACAAGTAAACAAATAAATGCAAAGAGCCAAATGTCTGTCATTCAGTTTAACTTGCACAGAATCCCATGGTCTATGTTTTTTGAAACTGTGCAGTTGAACTTCAGAATGGTTAAAGTCGTGCTGAGGAGCACAATCCTCATATACTTGCTTTGGAGAAAACTTGAGAGAGGGAGGGGAGAACTGCCAGAATTGTTAGCATTTCACATAAACGCTCTAATGTACAGATGTTTCTCTGAAGTTCATCTGACTGAACTGAACAATCCAAGTCTAGAAATCAGATTGTAATTGCACCCTAGTAATTCCTCTGTCAAGATTCCCAGTGTCTCCCTGTTCCAGTCTTCCTCACAGTCTCTTACTATTTGTGCTTCCTTGTTTTCCTCTAAAAGAAAAAAAGCTCACCGGTGCTATGGGAACACACTTCAAAAGGGTTTTGCAATGTTAATTAAAATTTATTTTAAAATTTCCCCATGCCCTGTGTTCTATCCAGATAAGTTGGTTTTATATTAGATTAAGATACCTCTGGCTTGAATTTTTGCATCAATGTAAGTAATAAATCTGAGTAATGAATTAAAAATCTAATTTGAATGTAAATATAAATTTCTTAAGTAAAAAATTAACACTCTAGAATTTAAACGTTAGCTCCTTGGAGATTCTTGAATCCAAAACCCTCTCTTTCTTCACAATTGAGGATGCTGAAACCCTCAATCATGCATTGCAAGCCAGGATCTTAATAAAGTGAGTCTGCTTCAATATGAAGTTTTATTTGATTATAGCATTTTACATTGTGCATTTTTGTAATATTTATTTGGTTTAAATTCTGAAACCATCAGTCCATTACAGTAAAGATGACTTCGGTGACAGACTTGATTATTTACTTAACAAACATCCAATTAGCCTTATTAGAAATAATATTTATTGACTGCTTACTAGGTGCTCAGTGCTATGTTAAACATTTTATGTAAATTATCATGTTTAATCCCAACAGTAACTCTATACGATTGGTGACATTGTTTTTCAAGTTTTATAGATGAGGAAACTGCATTTAGCCAGTTTAAGGAACTTGCCCCAGGTCACAGAGCTTGAATTTCAGCAGAGGCAAAACTCGAACTTGCTTCAACTACTCCAGCGTCTGAGCTATCAAAGGGAAAATTCTGGTACCGCCACTATGAGAACTTGCAATTTCTGAGGCCACATCAATATAAATATTTTAAGCAGCATTAAGCTATTTCCTCAAACATTTTCTCACATTTTCAATTCAGTCCAACAATTTTTTTTTTAAGTCATTTTATCTGTAAAGTCCTGTACCAAGTAACTGTAAGTAGCTGCTATGCAGAGAAGTGAAGCTGGGTGCCATACTCTCGTGTCTTCTTAGCTGATGGCAGGAAGTTAAAACAGGAAGAGTATGATGGTGGGTTCTCATTCTTGCAGTCAGTTTTCTTAATAACAGGTGAACATCATCTAATCCAGCATTGCATTTTAGACTCTGTGCAGATTGAAACTACAGACATCTTTCCTGGAAGCTATTTGACATTGTTAGAGAAAGGAGAGCAGAATAAAGTTTGTTGTCAGATCTAAATGCCATGGTGAAATATTTCAAAGAGAAGTTCTCTAACTGCTTCACAAAATAACCATAATGTTTAATTATTTTTTGGAAGACTTGGTCCCTTAGTGTACTTTTCTCTTTGGGCACTAGGAAAGTTTGAATGAAGTCAAGTTTTCAGTTGTAATAAGTATCTTAACTTTATGGTCCTAAACAATTTTTTTTTAATTATTTTTCAAAAATATTTCCAAACTCCATTTTTAATTTATTAAAATTTCTCTTGTTTTCTGTATATGTTCATGCTGAATAATGTTCAAAACTTTGTCAATCATATGTAATTTCCAAATAAACAGACAACCATGAACATTATCAATAGACTGAGTTTACTTCTAAGCTGTTTCTTTTTCTTCTTTTAAAAATTGTGAAATCCAGAATAAGATGATGTTCTGTAACAGAGAAGGTTTTGAATTACAGTCAGAATTCATCTATTATTCCCAATTAAACAATTTTATATCCAGCTATAAACTGAGGTCAAATTTTCACTCCAAAGTTACAAATCACAACAACAAAAATGTAATTTGTCACACATTAAATATGAACATAAAACATCAGTAGCATATCTAGAAATGTCAATTAGATGTGTGAGAAATTCAATACGTGTATGCAAGTTGTAGAAATAGAAAAGTATCAATTGAGCTGATCAAAATGATGGCGTGAGGTAAACCTCTGTAAAGCTTCCCTGGAATTTACTACGAATTGAACAACAATAACTCCACAATGGACTCCCTGCACAGCAGACAGGCAAGACAAAGAGGCCCACTACTGAATTCACCTAAAGATGGGCGAACCGCACCAGTGGGATAGGAGGAAAGGGAGAAGTGCAGAGACGGAGCCGCGCGGGCACAGGACGCAGACCTGGCTCAGTGCTCCGAGCTCGCTGCATCCCTGAACTACCGCAGCTGCGGGAGAGGGAAGAACTCTGACTGCTAGGGCTCTGCTTATGGCCCACAGGGCTGAAGGGACAGCATATAACACGGCTGAACCCAACGCTCACAGCAGAGACCTCGGAGCAAAGACTGAGGGAAGAAGGCTGAAAACGGTGGTTTAAGCCCGCACTGCCGAGCAGAGAACGGAGCCTTAGGCACTGAGACTAGCCGCCCCCTCCCTACCCGACCAGAGGTCGCCCCGTCCCACCTGCCCGGTGCTAGAAGCGGAACAGTTGCAGTATCCGATCAAAAGAACAGAATATTTGCTGTTCTGAGAACTGTGGACTGCTGACATAGATTCTCAGCCCAACTAGTTCCAGCAAAGGGGAGGGAGCTGTGGAAGCAGGACCGGCTGTGGTGGTGGTCACCGCCATTGCTCTGCACCACCTCTCACAACTCACCCGGCCCCTGACCTCACCTATCTGGGCGTAACCCTGCAGGAGTAAACAGAACTGCTGAAACATACGGGCTCTGAATCTGGTGCAGAAAGAGCTTTGGAACTCCAAAAGCTCTCCACATACCCACACGGACACTGCGCCTTGTGACCCAGGCGAACTATTAATAGAGGAGAACCCTGTCTCCCAGGGAATCCCCCCATTGTGTGAGAAGCTGGAATAGTGCAGAGAAAACATAGCGCTACCATATGAGAGAGAAAAGAGACTGCAGTCGGAGAGAAAATAAAACATTCTACCAACAAGTACTGGAAAACAAAAGAAAGACCTCTTCCTATCAACCTGCTGCAGAAGCCTCTCCTGTAGATGTCTAGGAAGAGAAATAATAAATCAGACATTGCCATGAATAAGCAAGGCAACAAGAAGCTCAGAAAGAAAGTGAAAAGTCTCCAGAAAAGGCACTTAAAGATATGGAAATATGTGACTTAAATGACAGAGAATTCAAGATTGCTGTTCTGAAAAAGCTCAACGAGATGCAAGAAAACACAGAAAGGCAGTTTAATGAACTCAGAAACACAATCAAAGAACAACATGAGCATTTTACAAAAGAGATTGAAATTTTAAAAAAGAACCAAATGGAATTTCTGGAGATTATGAACTCAATAAAAGAAATCAAGAATGAAATAACCAGCTTATGTAGTAGAGTTGACCAGATGGAGGAAAGAATCAGTGACATTGAAGATAGAAACCTGGAAATTACACAGATGGAAGAAGAAAGAGACTTGAGACTTAAAAAAAAATGAAAGAACTCTACAGGAACTTTCTGACTCCACCAGAAAGAGCAATATAAGAATAATGGGCATACCAGAAGAAGAAAGAGAGAAGGGAACAGAGAATATACTCAAACAAATTGTCGATGAGAACTTCCCAAACTTGTGGACAGAACTGGATCCTCGAATCCAAGAAGCAAATAGAACACCTAGTTACCTCAATCCCAACAGGCCTTCTCCAAGGCATATTGTATTGAAGCTGTCTAAAATCAACGACAAAGAAAGGATCCGCAAGGCAGCCAGGGAAAAGAAGACGGTAACCTACAAAGGAAAGCCCATTAGATTATCATCAGATTTTTCAGCAGAAACTCTACAAGCCAGGAGGCATTAGAACCAAATATTCAAACTATTGAAAGAGAGAAATTATGAGCCAAGAATAATATATCCAGCAAAGATATCCTTTAAATATGAAGGAGGAATAAAGACCTTTCCAGACATACAGAAGCTGAGGGAATTTTCTAATACACGACCTGCACTACAAGAAATACTAAAGGAGGCTATTCGACCACCATCAACAGGGACAATTTGTGGCAACCGAAACATAAAAAGGGGGAGAGTAAAGGCCTAAACCGGAATATGGGAATGGAGAAAGTAAGCATGCTGAAGAAAATGGAATACTCTAAATATCAAACTTTCTTTTAAATAAACTTCAGGGTAACCACCAAAAAAAATCCAGAACTGAAATATATAGTGTAATAAAAGAAGAAACAGAGGGAAACATCATTGAATACCATCACACAGAAATAATTGACAACAACAAAAAGGCAAAGAAACAATAGAGACACAGTCTTACCAAAAAACTAAAGATAGAATGACAGGAAATGCTCACATATCAATAATCACCCTAAATGTAAATGGACTGAAATCACCAATAAAAAGGCACAGAGTAGCAAATTGGATCAAAAAACTAAACCCAACCATATGCTGTCTCCAAGAGATACATCTCAGCTACAAGGATAAGCATAGATTCAAAGTGAAAGGGTAGAAATTGACATTCCAAGCAAATGGTACCCAGAGAAAATCAGGTGTAGCCATACTGATATCAGATGAAACAGACTTCAGGGTGAAAAAGGTAATAAGAGACAAAGATGGACATTTCATAATGGTAAAGGGGACTATACAACAAGAAGACATGACAGTCATCAATGTTTATGCCCCCAATCAGGGAGCACCGAACTATACCAAGCAACTACTAACAGAACTAAAGGGAGAAATTGACCAAAACACAATTATACTAGGGGACTTAAATATATCGTTGACAGCGATGGATAGATCATGCAAACAGAAAATAAATAACGAAATAGCAGCCCTAAATGACACATTAGATGAAATGGACATAATTGACATATATAGAGCACTTCATCCTAAAACATCAGACTATATATTCTTTTCTAGTGTACATGGAACATTGTCAAGGATAGACCATATATTGGGACATAAAATCAGCCTCAGCAAATTTTAGAAGATTGAAATTATACCAAGCATATTCTCTGATCACAAGATTTTGGAATTGGATATCGACTGCAAAAAGAAAGCAGGAAAAAACACAAATACATGGAGATTAAAAAACATACTTTTAAAGAATGACGAGGTCAAAGAAGAAATTAGAGGAGAGATCAAAAGATACATAGAAACAAATGGCAATGTAAATACATCCTACCAAAATTTTGGGGATGCAGCGAAAGCAGTTTTAAGAGGGAAATTTATATCATTACAGGCCTATCTCAAGAAACAAGAAAAATCCCAAATAAATAACCTCATGTTACACCTTAAAGAACTAGAAAAAGAAGAACAAGTGAAACCCAAGGTCAGCAGAAGAAAGGAAATAACAAAAATCAGAGCAAAACTAAATGAAATAGAGAACAAAAAGACAATAGAAAAAATTAATGTGACAAAGAGCTGGTTCTTTGAAAAGATTAACAAAATTGACAAACCCTTGGCTAGGTTTTGTCACTAAGATAAAAAGAGAGAAGACACTAATTAACAAAATCAGAAATTAAAAAGGGGATGTTATCACAGACACCACAGAAATACAAAGGATCATCCAAGAATACTGTGAAGGACTATATGCCACCAAACTCAATAACCTAGAAGAAATGGACACGTTCTTAGAAACATATAGCCTTCCTAGGCTGAACCATGAAGAATTGGAAAATCTAAACGGACCGATCACCAGTAACAAAATTGAATCAGTCATCCAAAACCTTCCCAAAAGCAAAAGTCCGGAACCAGATGGCTTCACTAGTGAATCCTACCAAACCTTCAAAGAGGACCTAATACCAGTCCTGCTCAAACTCTTCCAAAAAATTGAAGAAGAGACAGTACTCCCTAACTCATTTTATGAGGCCAACATTACCCTGATAACAAAACCTGGTAAGGACAACACAAAAAAAGAAAACTACAGACCAATATCTCTGATGAATACAGATGGAATAATCCTAAACAAAATTCTAGCAAATCGAATACAACAATGCATTAAAAAGATTATTTTTCATGACCAAGTGGGGTTCATTCCCGGGGCACAAGGATGGTTCAACATACGCAAATCCATCAACGTGATACATCACATAAACAAAATACAGGACAAAAATCATATGATTATATCAATTGATGCAGAAAAAGCATTTGACATGATACAACAACCATTTATGATTAAAACACTTAATAAAATAGGTATAGAAGGAAAATATCTTAACATAATATAGGCCATATATGACAAACCCTCAGCTAATCTCATAATTAATGGTGAAAAACTGAAGCCCTTTGCTCTACATTCAGGAACACGACAGGGATGTCCCCCATCACCTCTGCTCTTCAACATAGTGTTGGAAGTCCTTGCCAGAGCAATCAGGCAGGAGAAAGAAATAAAAGGCATCCAAATTGGGAATGAAGAAGTTAAATTATCACTCTTTGCAGATGACATGATGCTATATATAGAAAACCCTGAAGACTCCACCAAAAAGCTATTAGAAGCAATCAACGAATACAGTAAAGTTGCCGGCTACAAAGTCAATGTGCAAAAGTCCATTGCATTCCTATATACTAAAAATGAAATCTCAGAAAAAGAAATACAAAAAACAATTCCTTTTGCAATTGCAGCAAAAATAATAAAATACCTAGGAATAAACTTAACCAAGGATGTGAAGGACCTATATGATGAAAACTATGACATTTTTGAAAGAAATTGAAGAAGACACAAAGAAATGGAAAGACATTCCGTTCTCATGGATTGGAAGAGTCAACATAGTTAAAATGGCCTTATTACCCAAAGCAATATACAGATTTAATGCAATCCCCATCAAAATCCCAATGACATTTTTTAAAGAAATAGAACAAAAAATCATCAGATTTGTTTGGAACCACAAAAGACCCCAAATAGCCAAAGCAATCTTAAGGATAAAAAACAATACTGGAAGCATCACACTCCCTGACTTTAGCTTGTACTACAGGGCTACAATAATCAAAACAGCATGATATTGGCAGAAAAACAGACACATAGACCAATGGAATAGAATTGAGAACCCAGAAATAAAACTACATAAATATGGACAGATAATTTTTGACAAAGAAGCTAAAAACGTACAATGGAGGAAAGACAGCCTCTTCAATAAATGGTGCTGGGAGAATTGGATAGCCATGTGCAAAAGAATGAAACTGGACTGCTATCTGTGACCACATACCAAAATTAATTCAAAATGGATCAAAGACGTAAGCATAAGACCTGACACAATAAACTGCATAGAAAAAAACATAGGTACTAAACTTATGGATCTTGGGTTCAAAGAGCATTTTATGAATTTGACTCCAAAGGCAATGGAAGTGAAAGCTAAAATAAACGAATGGAACTATATCAAACTTAAAAGCTTCTGCACAGCAAAAGAAGCGATCAACAAAATAAAGAGGCAACCAACTGAATGGGCGAAGATTTTTGCAAACAGTGCCTCCGACAAGGGGCTAATATCCAAAATATACAAGGAACTCATGCAACTCAACAACAAAAAACAAACAACCCAATTGAAAAATGGGCAGAGGACCTGAAGAGACATTTTCCAAAGAGGACATACAAATGGCAAATAGACATATGAAAAAATGCTCAACATCACTAATCATCAGAGAAATGCAAATCAAAACCACAATGAGATATCACCTCACCCCAGTCAGAATGGCTATCATCAACAAGACAAATAGTAACAAGTGTTGGAGAGTCTGTGGAGAAAAAGGAACCCTCATACACTGTTGGTGGGAATGCAGACTGGTGCAGCCGTTATGGAAGACAGTGTGGAGGTTCCTCAAAAAATTACAAATAGAATTATCATATGACCCAGCAATCCCTCTCCTGGGTATCTACCCCAAAAATCTGAAAACATTTATCCATAAAGACATATGTACCTTTATGTTCACTGCAGCATTATTTACGGTGGCCAAGACATGGAAACAACCAAAATGTCCTTCGATAAATGAATGGATAAAGAAGTTGTGGTATATATACACAATGGAATACTATTCGGCGGTAAGAAAAGATGATATAGGAACATTTGCAACAACATGGATGGATCTTGAGAGTGTAATGCTAAGCGAAATAAGTCAGACAGAAAAAGCAGAGAACCATATGATTTCACTGATATGTGGTATATAAACCAAAACAACAAGAGAACAAGACAAACAAATGAGAAACAAAAACTCATAGACACAGACAATAGTTTAGTGGTTACCAGAGGGTAAGGGGGGTGGGGGGTGGGAGATGAGGGTAAGGGGGATCAAATATATGGTGATGGAAGGACAACTGACTCTGGGTGGTGAACACACAATGGGATTTATAGATGATGTAATACAGAATTGTACACCTGAAATCTATGTAATTTTACTAAGAATTGTCACCCCAATAAATTTTTTAAAAAGTATCTCTAATTACTCTTTATTTAAAAGATGGTTCTGAAACTGAAATTGACTTTGTACTTTGGCACATATGAACCTTATTGTTCTGCTTACAATTTACATAAAAAATAAGTACATTTTTAAACTAGAATTAATCTTTCAGTACATGACTATCCCTCCTTGGAACAGTCTTAAATATAAACCTAAATATTTGACATGATTGGACAGAAATTATGTTACAGAGAAAATTCTTGTAATACCCACAAATGTGTAGAAAATAAACATAGTACAGATTTGGGATTACAATTTAAATATCTCCCAATGAAATGGAAAGCAAGTTTTTTATTCACTTTTGCAAGAGCGTCAGGAGGCTATTTTTCACCCAGGTGATTTCCTCAGTAATATAACCTTCTTGTGAGTCATCTGTGAAATAGTAAAATGGAGATTTTTATCTCTATGCCACTCCCAAGCTTGTTTACAATCCGACTCACATGTCCAAAAACAGGGAGTAGTTCTTCTGCTCTTACAACTTGTGTAGTTATTTCATTAAAAAAATAAAATAAAAGTAATATATATATAACCTAAGATACGAAAGTCAAACACAAGTAAAACAACAACAACAAAAATGAACACACCAACAAAATAAAAATAAATAAAAGAAGACAAAAGTCATATCTCTTATTTTTAAATATCATTCTTAAAGATATAAAAAAATTTACAGCTATTCACAGGAGCACTGGTCAGATCCAATATATCAATTTCGAAAAAGGTGTTTAATGGATCTACGAAGGGACATTTCCTAAATCCTAAACGTAACAATATAAGGGATGACTATCACTGATTGATCATGAGTAATGTTTTCTGCCGTACAGACTCACTATTTCTGGTCATCACTGTCACCCTGTGAAATAGTATGTTTCATCTCCATTTTCCAGATGAAAGAACCAAATTTAAACGTTTTGCTCAAGGCCATAGAGCTAGTAGAGGGCAAAGCCCTGGTCTGAACCCCCATCCTCTTTCCACATTCCATATTGCTTCCGGTGGTCCACAGGCAATGTGTTCCTAGTGGGCATAGATCAGTAATGATTATCTGCGAGTCAACAAGCTGGCAAAAAAGTGAAAAATCACATCGCTAGCTTGTGCATTTGGTTGTCACCATTTTAGTTTCTCTTTCACCCCCTATTTCAAAAACTATGTTGTTTAATAGCAGAAGTGATATAATAGGGGTGCCAAAGTATTATACACATTACTTGTATTCATTTTTTGTTATTGGTATATATTGAGTATTACAATTTTAATACAGTATTTTCCTTTCTTAAAATGTATATACATTTTTTTGGCACCATGTGTGTGTGTGTGTGTGTGTGTGTGTAGTGAGTTTATCACATGGTCAGTTAATAAAATACCTAAACTATAATTGATTACTTTATCCCTTTAGGCATCTCAAAGCTCTATATTTGAAAAGAACAAAATGTAAAAAGGGGTCATTTTTTGACATCTTTTAAATTAATCAAAACTTGCCTCGTGACTTGGAATTTAAATTTCTTTTTGAATCATAGGTCGACAGAGTCTTCATGTCAATTAGATACAGATGTCACAACCTCTGACTCTTTTGGAATTTATGTTCTATCACAAGTTCTACTTCTCTCAAGGGAATACTCAATACCCTCATCCAAGCCATAAGAGAAGCTTTCAATTTTGAGTAGTAAATTTATTTTGCTGCAAGTATTAGGCAGACAACTCAGGGAAATGAGAGTAAAGCTATGTTCCTTTAAGTAAAGTACAGTAAACACATTTCCATGAAGAGCTAAGAAGTAGGACAGGCACTAAATTCCTGAACGGTCTGTGGCCCCCACCTTGGTGATCCCCCCTAAACCTTCCAGGTAGGTAGAGATTCTTGCTAAATTTAGCTCCTGCTCAATAAAAATCTTGCTTAAGATCTTTCCAATCTTTAACACACTCAAATGCATATCCACATACTATGTTCTGCCCCCAAAATCATGTAGACATAAAAATAAGGAAGATGATATGGGAAATTTTTTTGTCTAGGTTTTCTATCCCTAGCAGAACCAATACATAATTATTGAGTGTTGCTCTGTGGAAAGGTGGTTCTTCTCGCGCTTTGGTGGTCCAATGGAAATGATGATCACACACCTGGCACAAACCTGGCACTAAATTACATATATGCTAAAGCCTTAAAGACTGGAAAATAGACCATAGTAAGAAAGAAAATGAAAATATACACATGTAGTTATTTCTGTCCCTGTTTTCTTCCTTAGTAACACTCCCACCTATCCCAGAGATTAAAAAGCAACAACAAACAGTGACACTCCAGCCATATTCAGGCTATCTCTGTATTTTATTTGGCTAACCCAATGTTGTATACAGTTTTAAACTTGCTGCCAATAGTAAAAAAAAAGAAAAAAGAAAAGAAACCATCTTACATAAAAATCCATAGTCTAGTCCTTTTGAAAAATCAAATATCTGGTCATGCTGGACCCCAAATTTCCCACGTTAAAAGGTTTAGAACACTGCCAACCCCCAGCATTCTCCAGATTACCAGAGCCCTACTCTGTCATTCTCCATCATTTCAACATCCATCTTATCCCTGCAAGTCTTTTTAGTTTTCCACCCATGACCAGTTATTCTTACCAGAAACTTGAGATCTGTCCTGAATTTTCCTCCTTTTTTTACACATACACATACATCTAATCTACAATAATGCATATCTCTTTACCACGTTCAAACCTCAGCTTCTGCACATGAATTATTTTAGTTTTCTTCCCCACAGTCTTCTCCCTACCTCCAAACCTATACTGTCTAGTCATTTCCCTGAAATACTTCCAGAATTTTCAAGATAAAGTTCAGAGTCTTTGGGTTGATTCACGAAACCCTGCAAGATCTGGTCCTCCCACCCTAAAACCTCTCTTTCTACCTTAGCACTCCATATTTAATGGGCCGGTTCACAATTTTGCATGTGTTGTACTATATGCATAAAGTATTTAGAAGAGTGTGTGGTTCTAAGTAAGGGCTCTCTCTAAGTGTTTGTTATTATTTTTATAGAGAGAAATAGTTTTAATTCAATGTTCATTGCAGCTTTATTTACGGTGGCCAAGACATGGAAACTACCAAAATGTCCTTCGATAGATGAATGGATAAAGAAGTTGTGGTATATATACACAATGGAATACTATTCGGCAGTAAGAAAAGATGATATAGGAACATTTGTGACAACATGGATGGATCTTGAGATTATAATGCTAAGCAAAATAAGTCAGACAGAAAAAGCAGAGAACCGTGTTATTTTACTGATATGTGATATATAAAACTAAAAACAACTAAAGAATAAGACAAACAAATGAAGGAACAAAAACCCGTAGACATATAGTTTAGGGGTTACCAGAGGGTAAGAGGGGAGGGGGGCTCTAGAAGAGGATAAACGGTGTCTAATATACGGTGATGGGAGGAGAACTGACTCTGGGTGGTGAACACACAATGTGAAATATAGATGATGTAATACAGAATTGTATACCTGAAACCTATGTAACTTTACTAACAATTGTCACCCCAATAAACTTTAATTAAAAAAAGAAAAGAAATAGTTTTAAAATATTATTCGACATGTATTCATGATAATTCTCTTCAATTGAAATACATAGTGACTTTCTTCAAGGCATGTATATCTATCAACAGTCACCAGAAATTATTTCTGAATCAAAGTGAGAGATTCATTCATTTATACAAATGTTTAATTGTTTTTTTCAGTTATACAACAGATTGTGTATTTACCTGTGTCAAACTGCTTTCACGACTGAACAATGCTTTCACTTTTAGGACATGGATGTCGTTGGTTAAATGTCCTGTAATAAATTGTCTCTGTGAAATCAAACTAGGATTGCAGTTAATGCAAGATGGTCAAATTTGTTAGATGCTGATATTTGTCAAAATCCTGTGATATTCTGGTGATGGGGACTAGGTGTTAAGCTGGATAAAAATCAGTATAAATTGATTGCTTATTTTTAAGTGGCAATAATTTTCAAAAAGTAAGTCATTAAAAATGAAGCTATGTGAACAGGAAACTATGTCTGTAGGTATTTGTTCCAGGATCCTCACTCCGAGTTCCCCTTCCCTCTAATTGAAAGGTAGTGTACCTGTGGTTCATGAGCCCTTACTTCGCAGAAGTTCACAGAAAAGCTTTAGGAGGTCAGACTATGAAGCCCTAAAATGGAAACTAAAACTTGGTATGTACATGCTTTTGAATTTTTTCTTTTTTAAGAAGAGGACCTATTATTTTAATCCATTGCCCAAACCCCATTATAATTTGCTGATAAACATTAAAAGGCAAATAACAAGTATAATTTGGGTAATTTATTTAATAAGGGTAACCAATGAGTCAGTTATAACTTGAACCATTATTCACTTATGTCAAAGGGCAAAATGATCGCCAACATTTAATCAAGTTGTTACAGGAGCTGGCATTTCTCCATCTGTGGCTGAGTTTAGAGCTGTGATATCAAGTGACCTCGCATTTAAAAACTGTGATAATAGATATAATATGGTCTAAAACTAAGATTCTATCTCCTTCTTCTCCCCATAGTTTGAAGGTGTCAGAATGGAAAAGGTTTCGATAGAGGAAACACTGTAGATGAGAAAGCAGGGGAGAGCTGTTCTGAAGAGATCTTAAACGTTATAAATGGTTTGTGAGTCAATTTATAGAAAGAATTTCTTCTGTAATAAATATATATTTATACAGAGACAATTTTTCCTTCACAAATTCTTATTTTGTAAAAATTAGATGAGTTATGTAAGATCTTTTAGGGATAAAAATTTTACTGATTCAGGAAAAAAACACTACCCTTTCCCTACCCTTTAAAAAGTAAGTTTTGTGAATTCTATAATCTAGTTTAAGATTAGATTGACTGCATATCTTGGGATTTTCTTTTTCTTTTTTGAGGTGAGGAGTGGAGAGAGGAAAAAGATGTTTACATTGAGGCTTTTCCTTCAAATTGTCAGTTGATAAACGTAATTTCTCTGTATTTTTGCTTCACTGATCGGAAAGGCCAGTAGTTAATGGCCTTTTATTACAAACTTCCTTTAGTACGCAGCCCAGCAATTAGGTGTGGGCATGCTCCGTGACCTCTCGCTACCTCTCCACCGGCTTTGATCAGAACTTTGCTCACTGACACACATCTAATAACCAGGAGTGGCATGAACTGAACCATCAAGACCCTGATTTATTCCTCAACCCACATCCTTGGCCAAATAGGGGTGTAATTAGCTATTATGCCAACTGCCAATATAACCTGACCTTGTGTTCAGGTTGGGGCACAGACAAAGCAAAACAAAACAAAACAAAACAAAACAAAAAAAAAGGCATGCCTCTGTGCAAATAAAATCATGAAGACAGCACAGCAGGAATTCCAGCTTCTGAGATTGGCCAACACAGTAGCAGCTTGGAAGCAAATGAATTTTGCAATCAGATGTGTTGCTTTGCTTTGCCTTAAATTAAGTGTTGAATTTAGTACAGTAGCACTAAAAAGAGAAAAGACATGTTTGAAATGAAGACTATACATGACAAACAAGATTCTTCTCCAGTAACATTCCAAACTCTATAGTCCAATATTATGAACACTGGTTTGGGAATAGCTCTTAACATAGACAACCGTTGAGTAATGATCCCGGTGGTTGTTTTTTTAAATCTTCACTAATGGATACAGGAAAACGAAAAGCTTTGACTTACGGTGACTGCCCCAACAGTACAACCCCAAGGGCAGCATAAAACAGGCCAACCAAATTCCCATAACCCAGAGTTCTACATCAATGGTCTCAACCTGTAATGTTTCACAGATCACCTGGGGATCTTGTTAAAATGCACATTCTCATTTGGTAGTTCTAACATGCCACCAGAGCTTCGGCATTTCTAACAGCATTTCTAACAGGCTTCTAGTAAGGTCAATGCCGATGGTCCCTGAACCACGCTTGGAGTAACAAGGGGATAGATAACTCAGATAGTAGCCATTTTTAGCCTCAGCCTGGTCTCAGTGTGTCACTTTATTTTGCCTTTAAATTCTGGAATTTCATGTTGCCTCTTAATATGGCATTTGGAATGAGCTCTGAAGAAGATAATTAAGTACTCTTCCTTAGAGACATTTGCAAATAAGACTTCACGAAATAATTTATCAAGAGATAATTTATAAAGATTCAGTTTCCTTATTATTGTTGAAAATTTGGAATATATAAAAATGGTAATCAGGAAAACAAAAATCACCCATTAACTCATCTTTCAGAGATGGACTATTAACATATTGATGTATATTTCTCATTAGAATCAAAGATACTCACACATTTTGGACTTACCATATTTTGCTGTATATAATGTGCACTTTTTTGGCCCAAATCTGTGAGGGAAAAATAAGGATGCACATTATACATTGGTAGTACTAATTCTGTATCTATATAAGTGGTTTTTATTCTTTTATTTATGCTTATGAGTTAAAAGTGTAACTAGAAATCAATAACGATACCTGTATGCAAAATAATACCCTAGAATACGATAATTAATTTTGTTGACCTTATGACGAACTAGCAAAAACAAAGAGATCTTAGCCTTTTATGATGAATAAATATCGTAAATTTGTTATCGGTACATAAAATTTCTTGTATCTTGTATCTGTTCTTGTGTTTTGTAATTATTTGTTACATAAAATTTCTTGTACCATAAGATGTTAAAAAATAAATGCTAAAATTCCTTTATAATACAAAAAAGTACCTAAATGTAAACAAATAAAAATTTGAATTAAAAAATTAAAATGAAAGATTTTTTTCCTTGAAAGTTTGGGTCAAAAACATGAGTGCACAGTATAAATGGCAAAATATGGTAATCCTTTTCACTTAACATTGTATTACATATGTTTTCTGTTTCATTCACTTTTTTTTCCCCAAAATAGGATTTCATATTCTGGTCTATGGAGGTAACTATAATTTATTGAATGGTTTCTTTTCATTAAACATTTATGTTCTAAAATTTCCTTATTTAAAATATCACAGAAATATAGTGACACAGTTTTTAAAATATCTGTCTGTTACAACATACTTTCCATAAGTTTTTGTCTTCTTCATTCTCTAAAAGAATCTTCTCCAGAAGAGAACCCACTGCTTTACTGTCCCTGTGGTTCAGGTGGAAAGGAACTCGCAACTATGTTCCCACCTATGGTGAAACCTAGGTGCATCTCTACTGAAAACCACTAATAGCGCTTCCATTTCTTCTCATTGATACTAATTACATTCCTTCCCTTTTAGCTATTTTTCTTTAATTTATGTTTCAAAAATATCCCATTCTCAATTTAAACAAATGGTACCACATTGTTAAGCCATTCTTATAGGATAAAAATCACCCTAATGAAAGTTTTGTAACTTACCCTTCCTGTGGCTCCTGTCTCTACCATGTACATGGTATTACATATACATGTACACGGTAGAGACAGGATTCCTGTAATTGAATTCCTGTCTCTACCATCTACTCCTCCTCAAATACACACAGTCTTCCCCTTTTCCCCCCTCCTACCTAGAAGAAGGTCTGGTAGTATTGTCATAAATGCAAACTAAATAGTCTGATTATTTTAATCTGAACTACATCAAAATAGTTGCCTTTAGCTTTATATTAGACAGGATTCTGTGGACTTCAATTGATAAAAATACAATTTAAATTGTATTTAATTGTGAAAATACAACTTAAAAGAAGTGGCAGTGGAATTTAGCCACTGTTGAATTTGGGGACTGAACTAGCGTTATCAGGACTTCGTCTTTTAGTCCACTGTCTCTCAGCCCCTACTTTTCTCTGCTTTGGCTTTATTCTGAGACAGGCTTTTCCCATTGAGCAACAAATACAGAGACCAGAAAGTCGAGGTTCTCATGTCTAAAAGAAGGGAGCATTCCTTTCCTAGAAGTTCCAGCCAACCACGCCCCCACCAGAAGAGGGTATTGATTAATTGCCATCTCTTAATCACATTCCTATTTCTGTACTGATCTTGTGGTTAAGGGATTCAGTATTGTGACTGAACATCTCCTGGATGTACCTGTCTCGGAAGCCATTGAATAGGGTTACCACCCCCTAAATGACATGGACTGAGAGTAGAAGACTATGATTTGCTGAGGAAGAAATGAAAACATTATTATTAAAAGGCAAGGAATACTGGGGAGGCAAACTAACAGATGTCCACGGTAGGTATGTTGACCGTAGCTCTCAATTTGCCCAGGACAGTCCTGGCTCATGCCTGTTGCCTTAGTGTCCAAAATGGTTTAGTATTTAGAATGGTCTCGGGTGTTTTTATTTTTAATGTACAAGTATTAATAGTCAAAATCAAATGTCAGGATAGATTGGATAGATGTCTACTCTATAATTCCAACTTCTGCCATAATATAATAGTGTGTGTAAATCTACTGTAATTTATTCACTTTATTGTTTGGTTATACTTGTATACTTTACAATAAACCCTTTGGGCAGTAATAAGCTCAAAAAACAAAGGACATATTTAATTAAAAATTAAGGATTGAATTTCTGTTCCTCAAAACAATTTGATGATGAATGTGTAACCGCCACAAAATGTTTCAAAGCATTTACCGATCTCTGTGGAGACCATAGTACCATCACATGAAAAAATAGTTCCTTTTGTCTCATAAGAAAAATACAAGACATCAGTCTGTGAATAATCACCAACAGTTACTTCAAAATTGGATAGTTATGTGAAAAAGAATGTGTCTAAAAGAGAAAAGGTTAACATGTACTGTTGTAAAAAGTATGTGATATAACCCTCAGAGAAGCATGACTTTCCTTTAGATCAAATAATTATTTTTCTAAATTCATTTTACTTTTTTGAATTCCAAGTTTTCTGTACACGTGCAAAAGTGATAACTTAATATTTTGGTTCTGCTTGCAACCTTGTTAATGAGAAAATGGAAACAAGTTAAATGATAAAATTTTTATATCAATGGCATCAGCTGTTTCAAATAAAAACCAGTTACTACCAAAATTAGTTCAATTTTTTTCTCCCACCTATAGGTGGAAGTGTATTTATGACAAAACATGAGATAGTCTTATAAATGTTATACAATATTTAGCTGAAAAGTTCAACACTAAAGATCAAGTTGTTTGTTTTTAAAATGATGATACAAATGCAAATTCTAGTGAAATATAGAATCATGGTAAAAGTAATATCCTCACTAAATTAAGAAATCTATAGAGCAGTGATATTTTGCCAAATGAAATGTAAGACAAATTCCTTAAAATCTACAAATACTTTTATCATACATTTTATTTTTTCTGATGAAGCTGATGTTGAACACCTACAGACAACCACACACAAACACACAATTTAACATGGCCCTAAAGTCTTTATAATTTTACTTTATCCTCATAGGATTCTCAAAATGTTTGAGTCTGAAGAACCACTTTATTTTTCTGTTTGTTTGTTTGTTTTTATTTGTTTGTTTTTAATTAAAGTGTATTGGGGTGACAATTGTTAGTAAAGTTACATAGATTTCAGATGTACAATTCTGTAATACATTATCTATATCTCACGTTGTGTGTTCACCACCCAGAGTCAGTTCTCTTTCCATCACCATATATTAGACCCCATTAACCCTCTTCTACAGCCCCCTCCCCCCTTACCCTCTGGTAACCCCTAAACTATTGCCTATGTCTATAAGTTTTTGTTCCTTCATTTGTTTGTTTGTCTTGTTCTTTTAGTTGTTTTCAGTTTTATATACCACATATCAGTGAAATCATATGGTTCTCTACTTTTTCTGTTTGACTTATTTCGCTTAGCATTATAATCGCAAGATCCATTCATGTTGTCACAAATGGTACTATTTCATCTTTTCTTACTGCTGAATAGTAATCCATTGTGTATATATACCACAACTTCTTCATCCATTCATCTATCGAAGGACATTTTGGTTGTTTCCATGTCTTGGCCACCGTAAATAAAGCTGCAGTGAACTTTGAAGCACACATGTCTCTATGGATAAATGTTTTCAGATTTTTGGGGTATATACCCAGGAGAGGGATTGCTGGGTCATGTGGTAATTCTATTCTTCATTTTTTGAGGAACCTCCCCACTGCCTTTGAAGAACCACTTTATAAATCAACATAAGTGTTCTACAATTGTAATGAACTTTTTGTGAGTCATCTGAATGTTTACTGAATTTTGTTAAAAATCAATTGGAAATCTTTAAGCAATAGAGCAACAAAATTATTAGTTGTATGAAGATTTGAGCAAACTGCAATTATTGATAACAATATTTATAAGCAGGAAGATGGGATTAAGTATTAAGAGTTAAACTGTATACTTTATTTACTTTTAAAGGTTTACAATTGTGTTTTGTAATACCTCAACTTGTTGTATTGAGCAAATATGTATTCTATACAAGGATAGAATGAAATTGAGAAGTCCTAGGATTTTGTAGCATCTAATTTTGTGAAACACTCAAAAGAATTATAAATAGGGACAACTTACCTGATGAGTTTTAACTTGTAAAACTACAATCTCGTGTGTGTGTGTGTGTGTGTGTGTGTGTAAGACAGAGAGAGGGAGAACTATTTCTTAAAAAAAAAAAAAATGTGTTAACCATGGCTGCCTCTGGGTAACGGCACAGAGGGATCTGAAAGACAGGGAACATTATTTTTATTTTACAACTTACTCTTCAAAAATTTTGTCTTGAGCACATATTGCTCTGATAATAAAACTCTTCATGAATCTAAGGATATAGATAAATGAAATATAATATTTTGAAAAATATTGTTCCAGTACCCTTTGGACTACAGGAGGGAAATTTAGAAATTTTTAAAATTCAAAGTGAATAGTTAAGCATTTGAATGGTGAGAATTTTGCAAACTGTGCTTGGCCAGAGAGAGACATATCTAGTCACTAGTCCAGGTTTTAGGTATTGTCAAGGCCACCTGTCTATTAACAAACACATCTCATTCATAGGGCTGGATTTTTGTTGATAATTTATTTTGTTTCCATGTCGGCCACACGCAGTCACAAAACCCAAGTTCTTTTTCAATGAAAAAAAGAAACATTAATCTTGGAAGTAGATAATTGACTATTTTAAGGCTGGAGAATTAATAGATGTAGCCTTCATATATTTCACCACCAGTGTAGTCTCAAAGGAAAGAACGAGCAGAGCAGTTACATTTGTTGAACTTACCTTGGCAGCAAAGAACACTTTTTCTGGCAGTGATTGTGTACTGAGCTGATAAAGGAAAAAATATGTTTGGGAGAGCAATGCAAGCATTAGGAGCCATTATTTTTCTTGAAATCTTCTTGGCCCCAAAGAAACTGCTAGTTGCCATCCAAATGGCAACCCAAGTGATGCTTTGTCTATAAGACATATATTGATTGATAAATACAGCTTTAGTTGGGGATGTTGATAAAGATATCTTTCAATATTTAGTTAGGCACTTGATGCTAAGTAAATAGAATATTCAACAGACAATTGTCTGATTTTGTTTTGTTTTCTCACATGAGATGGCTTAGCATCATGACACAACCATAATTTCTTTCAGGATACAAACACTTTTATATCTGCAAGGGCATAACTCTAGGTAAAATGTTAGGTCTCAGAAGAATTTAAAGTTAATCTCACCTAACCATATACTCCGTTCTAAGAGAATGTATTGTTTTCCCAGCTTTAAGAGGTATCAGGTCTCTCTGTGACACCATCCCAAACCATTTTAGTGAGAAACAGGTGAAGCAGAGAATGTTATAAAATAGCCAGACTGGATGAATTTCATGAGCCACTGACAGCCATGACACAATCCAAAACTATTTTACAAAACATTTACATTTCTCAAGAATTAGTTTCATGAGTTCAGAAGGTTTCTACTGCGAAACTGGCTGTGAATCGGTCATGAACTTTGAGTCATGTCAAGAGCTTGACCTCTGAATGCGGTGACCAAGTTGACATTCTAACAGTGTTCTCATTTGCTTAGTCACTATGCAACTGAAAATGAACAAATAAAGGTATATTTTAATGACAACTGAGCTCAGTGCAGTCACCCATGTGAAATAAAATGAGATCTTATGCAAGATTATTTTATCCTTGGGTGTGCCTCGAGGCCAGTAAGCTATAGCCCCTTCTTTCCTTTTGAATGTAGGTCAGGCATTTAGCTAAATATGGTCTCTCCTCTATTCTCAAGAACAAGTGTTCCTAAGGGCCATGAAACACTTTCTTTTTTGTCACAACTCTCCTCTACAATAGGGAATATACATGACCAAGAAAAGAATCACCTCCCAACGCAGGTGTCCTCCAAGGAGTTTTCGTATCCAGCTGCTTCTGCGGAGCCCTGGGCAAGGTGCATGTTGAGGGGAAGAAGACAAGTACGGAGTTAAAATGCAGAAGAAGAGTCCTTGCTCAGCTCTTAAATGTCAAACCAGGTCTGCAAAAACTTATGTCAAAAACAATAATTTGAGAGGATCTTGAATCAAAAACTCCTGAGTTTTACTGTAAAAGCTGAAGTTTATGCCATGAATAACAGATGTGGGAATGAGATTTGATGATAGAAGGGCAGTTTTCCATCCTAGCCATGATAATTATACCATGATTAGAGGAGATAGAGAGTCAGCAGGGAGCATTCTGATAAAATGCCGGAGAAAGTTCCTCTCCCACAAGGTCTCAACCCAAGAGAAGCAGTAGGCTTCCCACAGGGCTTGGCAGCAGCTGGAACCCAGCTGTGCTTCAGTTCCTAGGAAGACCTTTAGGGAAAAATGTCTCACTGAGACTGTCCCCATCTCTACAGTGTGGCAGCAGAACTGAAACAAGAATGGAGTCCGTGAGCATACAAAGACCTGAGAGGAGCTCCAGGTTGGTGCTGGACAGCTTCCAAAGTTTGTCACGCACAAAGGAAGACATGGGCCTGGTTGCATACAAAAAACCTACTAATACTTTATCACCAAGTGATCCCAATGCCTCTTCCAGATCTAATATCCCATGAGTCCATAACGTACCCTCAGCAAGGTGTAGGAGTGAAACCAAACGTTAAAGTTGGGTGATTGGGACAAAATGAGCTCATCCTCATCAGTTAGGTGGCACATATCATGGCTGTTAACAGTTCATTCCCTGCCCTAACGTGAGGTGGAAATTTGAGACAGTACAGGTTTCTTTCTCCGCAGGCCCTGTGTTTTAGTTTTCTTTGCATTGTCATCCAATATATGATGACACTCTTTAGTTGGCAGTTTGGGGCCTTCGCTTCTTCCCATTCCCAGCTTCTTCTAGGAAATCCACCAATCCCTATCATTTTGAATTTCCCAGAGTGCCCAGAGCTACAGAGAGGAGACCTACAGGCATGTGGTGCCCTCCCATTTTGATACAAATCCCCAAACTGCATATTCTTTCCATGGTGGAGTGGGATTAGCACTCTGTGACAGGGAACTAGGAATGCAGATCGACTCACACTTGTTAAAACAGTGGCTCAAATCCCAAGGGACACAACTGGCCTTTTGTGAAGCAATTTGCAAGTTTCACATTCCACCAGTAAAATTTAATATGTCTTGTTATTATGTGATTAGTAGTGTCAACAACAGCTGTATTTTTTAGTAGCTCGGATTCTTTTAGGACATCACAAACTGGGATTTGCACGGGGTTCTGAAATAGTAACAGTTCAAGATCTATCAATTAGTGGCCAACCCAATGTGGCAGTGCCATAGGGCTCACATAAAGCATCCCACCATGAGAAGTACATCCAGTGTCCAGCAGCACTCTCGGATGTGGCATATGCAATATACCGAGGGTGCAAAAAAAAAAAATGTATACACATTTTAAGAAAGGAGAAAACTGAATTAAAATTACACTGATGGTAACCACTTTGAGCACCTCTTATAATTGCAGAAGTCAAACATGACTTGTATTCATCTTTTGTTATTGGTTTATATTGAGTATTACAATTTTAATACCATTTTTTCCTTTCTTAAAAGGTGTATACATTTTTGGCATCCTCTGTATGTTGACATTACGAATGATAAACATTAACGACAGTATATGTTACAGTAAGGAAGTATAAAAATATGCAAAATTAGGTATTTCTCTGGCTATGTTTTTCTTTGCATGTACAGACTAAAATGCTGTGCTGTTTTGGACTACACTCAGGTGGTGCGTGTTTAATGAGCTTGAGAAAAGCTTTAGAGAGATGCTTTCCCATATTTGGGCCGTGCAGTGGGGATGGAGCGAAGAAGTATGTATATTGATAGTACCTCATTTGTCCTTTAATATTCTGTTGAGAACATCTTTAGTATATATATTAGTGAACATTTATTTCCACATATACCAACTACTACCCTTAACTAGATATGACCTCTTTTCCCCAAACCTCTTTAGCTCTTTAGTATACAGCATTTAGGGCCCTTAGAAATTCCATTTAGTAGTAGAGAAAGTTCCTCTACCTGGTTTGAAGCAACTTAAGGTCCATGATATTATACCTACCATAATTTATTGAATGTATTGCTATGCAGTGTCTAGCAAAATTAATTGTATATATTTCTTGCTCAATAAATAGTTTTGAATGAGTGAATGAGTGAATTAATGAACTTAAGTGTAAACCAGAACTACACAAAGAGCTTTATGCTGGGTGTCACTATTCGTCATTAAAAGTGTCTTTGGCCAGCTGCCATACCTGACCGCCTCATGTCAATCACTGATAGCAAATGCACCAGGGAAGCTGAGGACAATCCAGTAGGTTGCATGCATGCTAGGCCCACCTCTTCATTATTCTGCATTTTATACCCATGACCTTTTTCAGCAGGGAAGAATAGATGTGTTGCATCATCAATGTGCTAGTAAAACAAGTTATAAGGTGCGTGGTTAAAATTTTAGCGGAAGTGAGTAGCTATCAAACTTAAGTCAAAAGCAGAAGTTGGGTGGCACGTTCGGAGAGGAAGCAGCACCCTTGATTCTGCTACATGCTTTTCCCAGCAAACGCTAGCGAGCGGCTCATTTTCACCAATAGGCTGTGACTTGAGTCCAAGTCCCATTCATCCTCTTCAAATTTAAGGTTGCTTCTTCCTGGTTCTTCTCCTCAATATTTGGCTTATACCCCTGTGTAAACAGAGAAAGTCAAGATCACACAGTGATTTTTTGATATATATAATATATATTAATATATTGTATATTAGATATATAATATATTGTATATTATATATTTTATATACACACATGGTGGAAATTTGACAAACTTAATTGTCTGAACTTGCACGTGTGTGTGTGTGTGTGTGTGTGTGTGCATGTGTGTGTGTGACACTTGGTCAAGGGATCCGTTGAGTGCCTTCTGCGTGACAGACATGCTAGGTAGAGAAAACAGCAAACATAGTTTCACTGGAGAGGCCCATGGGTCCCAATAAACTGCAATGTCTAAGATTCTTGAAGGAAACTAGCAATCACAGGTTTTCTTTAAAAAAATGAAATTTTTATTCCAGGCCAGAAGAATAATGACATCTTTGCTCCAACAGAGGACCTAAAGTTTTGGTTAAAATCTGGAAATGAGAAATAAAAGGGCTCTGTTCTCTGGTGCCGTTTGATGCTTGCAGTGGAAATGTTGCTTGTAAATTTGGTTTTACTGCTCAAAATTAATTAAAGCACAAGCCTAGCAAGAAATTCAGGAGCAGTGAACTCCTCAGATAATATGGTAAGACTTGAGTGTTTTATTTTTCCCTCTTAAACATACTCTGTGACATTTGTACACACAATGAGTGTGCCTTTTAAGATGACTATTAAAAAACCCTTTTATCTATCCATCTGTCAATCAACAGGAAGCATTTCTCAATCTCACTCAGTCTGGGATTCAGGAACAAATTACAAAATAAGTTTGGATGCAGAATATTTTTGAATGAGTATGTTTGTCGGGTAGATCTTTCAGGAAATTGGCATTGTGTTGCTTCTCCTTTTTGTTGTTAAAGTTTTAATCTACTCTTGTCTCTCTTCACCATGTTTCCTATTTTTCCCTTTGTCTCTGGCCAGAAATCGTTATCAATCCTGTCTTTAGATCTTCAGCAAATCATTATGGAGGAGACACATAGGACACATGCATGGGTCTGATCTGGAAAAGGCACATATTCCCTCTATCACTTGACTGTCTAGAATTTAGTCATGTGGCCTCATGTGAAGCAAGGGAGGCTGGCAAACATTCTAGCCTTCCAGATATATGTCTGGTACTGCCATGTTACATGGAAAGAAGGGCCAAATAGATTTTGGTAGACAACTTAGTTCCCACCACAGCTGCCATGCTTATGTCATTTTTTAATACTTGTAGTATCTTACTCTGAGGAGCAGATAAAAACAAACAGAAAATACTTTTAAATGATACATATAAAATAAATTTCACATGACAAACCTATTTCATTAACCTATGGGAAATTTTAATCTTATACGAAATTAGGATGAGATACAGACCCAAAATCAAATTATTTAAGAATAAATATAATCCATTTTCATTTATTCCCTTTGACCTTGGTTGTGAAAAATCCTGAATGTTTCTTCCAAACCAATAGCTATGTGATTTTAAATTTAGAAGAAAATATATAAACTTCTAAAGTCAATTTTTTTCTATTTTTCAAAGCAGATATATATTCTCCACAAGTAATATTACATCACTGAGTTCAATAATCCTGAGAAAGTAACCAACTTCTTTTACGATTATAACTCCTTCCTTTAGGCCACCTTCATCAAATATACAAAATGTTATGTGCACAGAGAAATGATGCTGTCATTTTCACAGCACTGTACATCAATTTTGTTTTCCAGATAAGCGCTATATGAACTTAATGGAAAAGAGCATTTTTTTCAATGACAATGCATGACAGAAGCCAAAAGGTTTTAAAGCAAACATACAAATGTCATCTAATAGTCCATCAACCAGCCCTTGTCACGCTGATAAACCTTTTATCTCTCTTTCCCAGATTTTAATCAGTAGCTTGGTTTGCATGTTTCTTGTGTCACTGCAGCAACCAACCTAATGGGGATTCTTTATGCCCTGAGAAATCAACTCATTTGGGCCTAAATGAAACATTTCACTGTCTTGTTTTATCTCCCTCTCTATTCACATTAACATAATAGCTTTTAATTGGATTGTATTTGTGATTAGAGTCAGCAAAGGTGGCATTCTCTCAGAGGAAATTGACTGCGAGGCAAACTGCTGAGACTCCATGCGGGAACCGGTTTTTTTGTGTGTGTTTTCTTTTTCTTTTTTTTTTTCAGCTCTTGCCACAGGGAAATATGGCCTCAAAAAATACAGCCTGGGAAGTCACCTGATAACTTACTTCTCACAAACAGTGGAAGTCCATTACATTTATCATAAAGACTCACATACTCGAATATCTGCAATATTTTATTAGTAATCAAATGCTTGTTCTCAGAAATAGAGTGTTCCAAAAGGACAATAAAAAAAATGGGTGAATCGTTCTATAATTTTATAGGTGGGGGAGGCCTTTCTATGTATGACATGTAAAACAGAACCTAAAGATAAAATGACTACCAAGTATGATTACATAGAAACATAAATATCTACATATCAAAAAACAGTATAAATGAAATTGCAACAAACTAAAGAAATACATGTGTAATTTATATCATTGCCAAAGGGTTATTATTCTTAATATATAAATTCCAACAAATTAATACAAAAAATACAAATGGCACATGTGGATAAATGATATCCAAGGAATTCCTTAAAGAAGTACAAATGGATCACTTTGTAAGGTACATAAATGTCTAATCAATATGCACACCTGAAACTAATATAATATTGTATGGCAATTGTAATTGAAAAATATTTTTCATTTTTTCAAAAAAAAAAGCCAAAGTGGCTAACAATATAATGGTATTTCTTCAGAAAGGCTTGGAGGAATAAAAGTGATTCAAAAAAAAAAAAAACTAAATAAAGGAAGAAATACAAATGTCAAGTAAACACATAAAAATATTATTCTTCAAAACTTGAAGATGTTTAAATTAAGATAACATTTCTTACCTTTCTAAATAAATAAATTGTTTACTGTTTCCAGAGAACAAAGAATGAATACTTTTCAACCTTCAACATGCTTTTCAAATTATTTCTAACAATTAAAATGATACAATTAAGGGAATGCAGATTAGAAAGGAATAAGTAAAACTATTTGCAGATTTATGTACATAGAAAACTGTAAGAAATATACCCAAAACTATTAGAGCTAGTAAATTCAGCAAGGTTGCAGAATGAAAGATCAATATACAAAAATTAGTTGCATTTCTATACTTTAGTAATGAAAAATCTGAAAATGAAGAAAACAATCCAATTTACACTAGCATCAAAAAGAATAAAATACTTGGAAATAAATTTAACAAAAGAAGTGCAAGATTTGAGTATTGAAAACTACAAAGTATTGCTGAAAGAAATTAAAGGAGAACTAAATAAATGCAAAGCTGTCCTGAGCTCCTGGATTTAAAACTCTAATATTGTTAAGATGCTAATTCTCCCCCAAACTGATGGGAATCCATGTCAAAATTCAAACTGCCTTTTTTGTAAAAATTAAAAGGCTGATTCTAAAATGCATATAAAAATTCAAGGAACCCAGGAGCCAAAAAACAAAAATTTTAAAAGAACACAGTAGGGAATGAACACTTTCCTACTTCAAAATTTACAACAAAACTGCAATTATCAAGACAGTGTCATACTGGCTCGGCATATAGATCAGTGGAATAGAGTTGAGAGTCCAGACATAAACCCTTACATTAATGCTCAATTCGCTTTTGAAAAGGAAATGTACAAGGGACCAGGTAGTATCATATCCCATTTTAAAAGTATTATTTTTATGTTGTCCCCAAATGCCAGTGCAGAATCTCCTTGCTTTTATCCAGATAACAGCAACAAACGTTCATCACAGCAACCAACTCATGCATGGAGGTGCCCATCAACCCCAACATGGCATCAGACACACTCAAAATAACCCTTGTGGGTTGTCATCAGAAAAGGGAAAAATAGGTATATTTTATTCCCTATCTTATTAAAAGCCAAAATGTAACAAAATTGAGAAAGCAAATAGTATCCAAAAGAAATTATGACAATAAAGTCCAGTGCTTCATTTCTATTATTTGTTAATATTTTCACTTATTTATTTTACCCACATGCACATTCTGAAGCTACTACTCATCAGATGCTATGCTAGACACTGGGAATGTAAAGGAATACTCTCCAGCCTCCATCGCCAATAGACTCACAGTTTAGTCAGGGCCAGAGAATTTGTTTACTAGGCACATGGTGATTTCCACCTAGATCGAGAACCAGACATTGTGCTTGTTTCCAAGGATATGAAAACATTTAGGATACAGAACTGCCTTTAAGGACTGTGTAGTCCTCTGTGAGAGTGGCTGAACAGATAGATATGGAGAGAGGGAGAGGGAGGGAAAGAGAGAGCGAGAGGTATCACAGATAGATATAGGTACGCGTATGTTCAGAAAAGTATAATAAAACTGTATAGGTGCGATATAAACATCTTTTCAGGCTTCCATGTGGTTACAAAGGATGGCATGGTAAATTCGATGGAGCAAAGCTTCTCTTTCAAAGAGTTTGAACTTAATCCCAAATCAATGGTGAGGCTCCAACCCAGAAAGGACAACTTCCTTTTGCTCTGACCTGTGGTCCAGAGAAAATAAATAATATTGTCTTGATGTCATTAAAGTGCAAGCAACATTGTTTCTACCCTGTAAAAAAGTAATAGTGGTTATTAGGAAGAGTTTGCCTAAGCTTTGCTTGCAGTATAAACTAAACAGATACTTATTAAAAATGGCCACTTAAAAATGTTAATTTTGTGAATGTTTATAATAATCAAAGTCAAAAGGATTAACAAACCTAAGAGGAAAGTGATATAGAATAGTAAATTAATTCAGTGTCTTACCAAGTATGAATAAATTCTATTTAAATAATAATAATAATAATAACAAAGTCCATAACTACAAGATACTTGTGTTTTTATTACATTTTACAAAAGAAATAAAAAGTTAGGAAGTGTATTACAAACAAGCGAGAGTCAGACTATTAGTTAATGTTGCTGAGCCAGAGCCAAATGGTATTTATCTACCAAGGGTTCTCTCTTTCTGCTTTCTCACCAAAGGCTCTGCAGCGTTCCCATGTGACAATTGTATGAGACAAGACCCCTGATATTTCCAAAGCATTTTGGTTTTAACAGTGGTTAGCCCCTTGTGCATTAGTTGCAAACTGAGTACTCCCCAATAAGTATAATTTGTGATTCTCAGCGCTTCTGATCATGCATGCTGAATCTGTAGAAGTCCTTTTGATAAATACTCTTCAAGTGGGTTCAAACCACAACAGTAGTTGTGGCATTATCATCCATTGTCCATCCATTCCCTAAGGATGTCACCACAAGCCAACAAACAACACCAAGGCATAGTTTCAGTTCCTATGTGAGTAAATTCGTCATGTTCAAAATGTAGAAAAATGGCAGCAAATTCTGATGGTCATGATGGGATTCTCTTAATATTCTAAAACAAAACATCCAATTTTCTAAAAACTTGGTGCATAGTAAAGGAACCACAACATGTGTTCTCAGACCTGCAAGGGTTTATTTATATTGAGAAAAGGCTACTGTTAGGGAGATGATAATAATTGCTACCATCTTCTTGGGTGTCCATTATGTACTTGGCACTTACGTAGGCTCTTCACATATACCTGAAGTACATTTCATTTGGTCCTTAAAACAAGCCTTTAAGGGAAGCAGGGAAGCATTACTATCTTCCTTTTACAGAGAAGGGAACATATTTGAAGCATTGAGTGACTTGCCAAAGTTCGCAGAGAGAAGTAGCAGAGAAGAGGTTCAACCCTAGACCCATCAAATTCTGAAGCAGGTTTTTGAAGTTCAGATTACATCAACATCACCACTAACACCTGTTTTTGATATCAGTCTCTGGCCTCTTGTGGCCCAAGTTTTATCACCTGAGAAATAGATGACGGGAAAGAATCGGTACTCAAGCTTTTCTGCTAAGTGGTGCTAAACACTAATCGGCAATAATTGTCACTGCTTCTTTTAACCTTCTAATAGCTAGAATTTTGGACGTACAAGTATGAAGGTAGGTAGGTGGATAGATGATTGATAGATAGATAGATAGATAGATAGATAGATAGATAGATAGATAGATAGATAGATAGATCTTGAACTAAAAGATAGAGGCTATATCTTATGAATGAATGCAAGGCTCAGTCAGACCATACAGTATGTTCTGATATCATTTGCATGTTTATGAAATGAGACTAACTATAGAGTAAGGATAGCAATGCCTGCTACCATTGCTGTTTACAAACGGCCCTTGATGACCAAGTCAACAAATATGAAAAGGTCTCTGATAATTTCAGCATACATGTCTTTCCAAGTTTTCTCCCCACTGGTCTTAGTTCTCCTAGCACAGTTCCCTTTTTGACCCGACAATGTAAGCAAAAGTTTCAACACTGGTTGAGCTGTCATATCAACTTGATGTTTTATTTTTCTGTAGAGATTTCTCCTTCAGGAAAACAGCCTTTGTCAACAATCACCAGCCTAACAATGTGTGTGTATGTATATGTGTGTGTGTGTGTGTGTGTGTGTATATATATATATATTCATATGTATAAAATATATATACACAATATATATTATATGTAATATATATTATATATACACACACATATATACATATATAGAGAGAGATAGTATATTATTTATATATAAATATTAAATATAAATGTTATATATGATCTATAAGATATATATATATATATATATATATATATATATATATATATATATATGTCTCAAGCTTAAAATTTTCCCTGGCATTCTGCATTCTATCCCCTTAGGCTAAAGTTGTTCTCAACACAGTGTCCCCTGTATTCCTAGCAAATTTGTGTTTGCCTTTGTGATGAGAAATAAAAAGAAGTATAATGGGGAAAGTAGGGGTATTTTTAGAGGGATGTTATCACTGCTTATACCTCAAAGATCCACTTGGGTTTTCTCTAGAGGATGTTCAGTGACCCCCTAAATCTCTCAGTAAGTCTTAAAGATTTTAGCAGTTGCTCCATTATATGAAAATTGGACACACACACACACAGCTTCTGTTCATTCACAAATTTTCTGAAAAATTGTTACTGGGAACTAATAGGAAAAATCAAGGCTGTTGGAATCTTTTTTCCAGTTTAAGCTTTTTATTCTTACTATAAAGCAAAATATAAAAATGTGAAATCCAAGCTTTACCTCTAAATATTTATTATTATGTGGAGCACAATTTTTAAAACTTACCTTTAGATACTTTTGTCATTTTTAAACCCCCGTTTTTATCATTTTTGGTGCCAGAGCTTTTTTGGAGCTTTTGATGAAAATTAGTTTTTTTAATTATTAAAATACAATTTTGAAGACTCCAAAGTACCCTTTGTTTAATTTTGACATTAAAACCATTTTACCTCCCAAACATCAGTGAGAAATGAAGGGGACCAGGAGAACTGGAGTTCTTTCCCTAGAAGGCAACTGGCTTCCAGGTCACATTTTGGGTTTTCTGTGGTTAGGGTGGGAATAAAAGTCTGACAGGGACCCGATTAAGTGAGCTTGTAAAGTGGACCTGCTTCTTGAGTGGTAGTGCACATTACAGCAAATGCAGAGTGGAAAACAGGATTTTTATGTCTAATAAATCTTTCCCAAACATTTAATCAAAAGAGATCTTGGCAAACAGGTTTAAGCAATAAATATCACCAGCGAGTAAACATATTATTACCAATTTTTTTTTTAATGCCAGGAGAAATGTCAATAGATGTTTTTCCCCAGTGAAGGAGTCATCTCAAGGCTGCATCCAGCTTTGCCCCCAGGTAGGAGCTCTGAGTTCAGGTGTGCATTCAGAGATGCTCTGAGAATTAATTTAAAGCACTAGCCTAGCTTCCCATTTTTCTGACTACAGATTACTATTGAGGCACTTCAAAGAACCATAGATTAGTGTATCCATGGTAGCAGTGCACATCATAGAGGTAAGAATATAAATACCCGGAAACATCTTCTTCTTCCTGTTCATTTGTCCCTGACGGGACAGAAAATGCTGATCCCACAGGTTGTATTTCCATCTCGTTAGTGGAGCAATAATCTCCAAAATTATGTCTGCGTACTTCCAGACAATCATGATTATAACAGAACCAAAATTTACTGAGCACTTAATATATGCCAGGCTCTGTGCTAAGCATTTTATATACATTTCTTCACTTAATGTTTACAAGACCCATGAGATGGAGGTATCATTGATTCCCTTTGACAGATGAGAAAACTGACAGTTAAGTTACTTGCCCAGAGTCACATAGCCATTACATATTACAGCCACATCACTTGTGTTAATCACTACAATTTTCTGTCTTCAATAAGTCTATAATCTAACTGAAGAAATAAGACATTGCCATGTGAAATGCTGGCAAGCACACACACACAAACACACAGAGGAAAAAATGGAAAAACTGAATGATATATTGGCTTATATTACCATTACTAAGAATTTTGAAAAGTTCAAGAAGAGAAAATTTTTGAAAATCATTGAAATACATTTTTAAAAAGGGATATGAAATTAAGCTGGTTTTTGTGTGGCAGGTACAATTAAAAGGTCAGAATGTTTGCCAGTGTTGTTTAAAGCATCTTGAGGCCATGTCTATAGTATACAATGTATATGTACTTCCATTGGTAAGCTGTGTCAATAAGAATAAGTCTGTTTTCAGGTGGCCAGTTAGCTCAGTTGGTTAAAGCGTGGTGCTAATAACAACAAAATTTCTGGTTTGATCCCCGCATGGGCTACTGTGAGCTGCACCTTCCTTAAAAGAAAAAAAAAAGAAGAAGAAGAAAGAATAAGTCAGTTTTCCATGGGAAACACAGTTCCCTATGTGGAGCCTTATTAAAGTTCATTGACTTTGACCCTGTAATTCCATTTCTAGAAATCTTTCCCAAGGAAATAAAAACAGATAGAGAAAAAAAACTAGTAATTAATTCAAAACATTTTTACTGAGTACTCACTGTGTGCTGGCCATTGGCTAGACCCTATGACATAGCAGTGAATCAGACCAGGAAGTTCTTAGAGTTGCCAAGAGGTTTTCATTGAAGAATGAAACAACAACAACAGTAACAAATGGGTTTCAAACTAAATGTCTAACAATCAGGGAATATTTAAATAAATGTTTAAAGAAACTGTAGTATGTCCATAGGACTAAACACTAAGTGGCCATGAAAAGTCACATTTTCAAGTATTTTCAAGGGCACTGGGAAATGTTCACAGTATATGGCTTTCCAGGTCCAATTTTCAGCTCTCTAATTGCAATGAGAATAAAAATCTGAGAAAGATTCAGTCAAAATAAAATTTTCAGTGGTCCTGCTTACATCATGATCCCAATTTTTGAAATATATATATATATATATATATATATATATATATATATATATATAAATATATATATATATGATAGTAGTCCAATTTTAAATATATATTTATAGCAATTCTTAAATTAGTGTGGTTATTTCCTGATGGAAGAAGTATGTTCAATTTTTATTTTCTTATTTATGTGTCTTTATGTTTTCTAAAGTGTACATGTTTTAGAAAAAAAAAGTTTTTGAAATACAGTAAGAGCAAGAATTAAGGGACCTACTACTACTCCCCTCCCCATCATTTGCTGCCCATATTTCCAGTAGTATCAGAATAAGTAATTGTGATATTTCCTTGCATTGGGAATCTCTCCCAAGTATCTTCAGAATTTCAGTTCGTGTTTGTGGAATTAAAGCCCACATTATAACGAGATAGCAGAATTATTTTAGAGGATAAGATTCATTACTTCTGTTTCTTGTTCAGTTGGCCTCCTATCCAGGAACTGGAAGCACAGGTTCTACCTCTGAGATAACCTGCAGTGAATCAGGCCATCCACATTTTATGGTTCCATGTCCATCATATCTGGGCAGTTCCAGTTGGAGAGGCAAATAGCCCTTCAGCAAATTTGCAAAGTGGATTGTGAGAACCTTGCAAAGTTCAGGAAACCACAAGTCACAGAAGAAATAGGACTGAGAAAATAGTGCAGGCTTTTGAAACCCTCTTCTCAAGAACAAAGTGACTAATAGCTAAGGTATTTCTGTAAACATGCTCAACACATAGTAGGTATTTAATAAACAGGAGTTTCTATTCCCCCTCCTTATTTACTTAATCATATCTTAAAACAACATGTATCTATAAACTTTTATAACTGAATCAAATTGTCAGAAAAGTAGAAGGAATGTTTGCATTACCACTGTGATAATATTGTTGGGGAAAGGTTAGGCCACAAAATGTTGGGATATTTTTCCTTTTTAATGACCTTATAGTCAACACAATAGAAATACATCATGTGGGACTATATGGAAAGAGCTGATAATTGATTAGAGTTCGTATTTATAATCGATGAGTGATATTTTTTGCAATAAAAGAAAACTTAAACTGAGGATGCATTGTGGGGTAGGGAGGGCGTGATTAAATCAGGTTACTTCTTTAAAATTAGAGCTAAAAGTCTTGCTTTAAAAGGAATCTTGTTATGCCTTGTTCTCCTTTTCATATTCAAACATTGGAGCCAGGATTGAAATCCTGGATTTTTCGGGTGTCTGCATTTTAAAAGATTTTGTTTATGTTAAGGCTTAGGTCACTTTAGTAGGTATGTTTTAAGGAAAACATTACCTCTGTATGACCTCTGGGATTTGAAGGTGAAAATTCAGTCACTGGAAAAAAGGCATCCCAGTTGTCATGGATGAAATCTCTAACCTTATAGACAATTGTGTGTCGTTCTGTGATTGTCGTCCTTCAGCAATTAAAAAAAAAAGCAGTTGAACCACAGTTGGAGCACAGGAGGTTCTGATGGATCATGATTCTTAACTAGAAAAACACAGACTGGTTATAAACAAACATGTGAAAGGAAAACAAATAAACTAGGGGAATTTTATAGAAGCAGCAAAACATTTTCAAGGATCCTTCGGGAAGCAGGTTCCAACTCCCCCTAAAGTGCTGCGCGCCCCCCCCCCCACTCTTAAATTGTTATTATAAGCCAAGCATTTTACTTCCAGAGGGAAGAATAAATTTGTGCTGGTTATCATATATCAGAATTACACAGGACATCATCTGTTAATGATCATTTATTCCTAGCTACTTGAAAAAGAATACTCAGTAATTATAGCAAATGTAAGTCAAATAGTAATAGCATACTTTACATAGTATAGTGATTATAAGTTATGTCCATGCATCTGGGACAAGGGTCTTTTATGCTCGGTATTAAATCTGTACTGCAATTTATTTATAATGCCGTTGCTGGTGTTGGAGAAAGGAAGCTTGCGTATAGAAAGGAAACTTGTCCTCCTTTCACATTTCCAATAAGTCATTTGAAGAAAACTGGTCTTTGCATGCCTTGCTAAACCCAATTACCACTAAGACATCATAAACAAATATTCATTGGGTCTGCAGCTAGTTCTTTATTGCACAATGCAAAATGTATTGTTAAAATATAAACCATTTAAAGGGAGTAAGCACCCAGATTTCTGCATTCATTTAAAATTTAATTGAAATTTAAAAAACTCAAGCAGTGTTGTAATATTTTCTTATTTAGAGACTGCTGTTAAATGAACAATCATACAATACTCTCAAGTCAAGCAAAAGCTGGACAAAAATTGGGGCATCTCTGGCTTTGATATTTGATAACACTGGAACCTACCAGCTTAAATGAAAAGATACTAAATGGAAGTTTTGTAAAATTTTAGCATGAACTGGAACACTGAAAAATCACTTGATGTAATCCCACTCAGTAGAATCAGTCAGTGTAAGTCTTCTGGGGGCTTATATATACTTGGAAGTATTGAATGCCACTGATGTTGTCTTAACTATCTGAAGTTAACAAGCCTATTAATGATGCATGTGCATAATCTAGTGTACAGGAAAAAATTAAATGGCGAACGCAAAGAAAAATAATTCTCATTAAAAAGAAAAAAAAAAAAAAAAAGATTTTTCAAGGCCCTTCAGAATATGGCCCTGGCCAATCTCTCAGGCCTACCCAACAACATTTTCAGGGCCAGCTCCACCTATACTCAAGGAATCTCCCTTTTGGCTCTCTGTCTTGCAGTGAAATCACTCTTGTAACAGACATCTCTCCTCTGTTTATTCACCTGCTAAACAGAAACCCTACTACTCAGGTTTTAGTTTAAATACCTCCTCCTCCAAGAAGTCTTCCATGCTGCCTCCCTGTCTTCTGTCACTCGCCATTGATGGACTCTATTAATATCCTGTGCTTTTCCCTGATTGTCACCTGTATCATATTTCATTGCAACTACTTGTTTACTTCTCTACTAATCTCTTCTCCTGGAGGGCAGATAGGTGCCATTGTTCCAGGTGAACATCAAATTTCTAGTACCTACCACAGTGACCGGCACAGAGTATGAGCCCATTAGATATTTCTTTTGTGAATGAATGAACCTAGGCCTGGCTTCTCATACTGCTGTCCAGAGAAAAACTTTGGGGATGGCATGGGAAGGGCAAGTGTGCAGGCAGGAGCCAAAGAATATCAGCAAGTGTGCTGGAAACAAGTCTACCTTGCAATTTAAGTTTGGTCATGTAATCTTTAATCAGGTTTGTTTCTTTCACCTCCTCTCCTCTCTCTAATCTTCCTTTGTCTAATTTTATTTATTAGAGCTTTTCAGGGCTTTTAACATATGCTAATGTTTATTATTTAATCCCATGAGGGGCATTTTCCAAGCTTATCTGCTCAAGGAACCTTTTATTCTGAGAGTGTCCACTAAGATCAGATGAATGAGGCTCAGAGAACATAATTCGAGAAGATCTGACTTTGCTAAACCTTTCTGTAATGTTATATTTTTGTCTCTATATCTATAAAATGGGAATAAAAATTATCTGCAATGATCTGGTAGGAATAATAAATAGGTTATTAAGACTCAAAACATCTCTTGATCTCATTGATCCATGATAAGGACTTGTCTGACACCACCCAGAGGGGAGGCAGTGTATGAAGAAAGGAAAAGAATCACAGAGAAACATCTACATGTATTCCTGAATTTCAGTTCTACAAATTTCCAGACTCCCATGTGTTTATCACCAAATAGTGTTTATTAAACATGTGGTTTATGTATCTGTGTTTATTGTAAGTGAACAATCTTCGAATGAATCGATAAATGAATAAGTGATGATTATCTTCAACAATTTCTCTCATTCTCATTGGCTTTAAGGCCAAACCTCAGAGCAGAAATGTGAGCAAATGAAGAATGTCCTGGGCAGCTTTCCATGCTCTGCCTCTGTCCTGTCATATGCCCCCTGCACCTGACGAAATCCAGTTAAGGATGAGATTTTGCTTCTTTGTTTCTTTGTTGTCCCCCTGATTTGCCTTTCTAGAATAACATTGATACTAGGCCCACTCAACCACTGTGAGTGGCCAACTTCTAGCATTCTGAGAAGAGATAGAAGAAAGGGCTAGATGAGCAGATGCTATTACGTCCAAGAGTAAAAAGAATAACAAGCATGAAATTAACCACACGCCTATAATATTATTAAGTAATTTCGGAGAATCAAACTACATTCTCACGGTTTATACGAGTATTATGACTTTGTGTTTCACAATATTTCTATTATCCACTATGTAGGAGGAGGCTGGGAAACACATTTAGGAATTTTTTTAACGAAAGAAATATTACTATTTTCTCAATGGGAAGAATGCATTAATTTTGAAATTGAGGTGAACTGTGTTCCAACTAAAGTTGTAGAAAACAGAGGAAAGATCTGGGGGGAAAAGATCTTTGGCTATATGGCTTTCCATGAGGTTTTTACAAGTCAGTTACCAAAAGTAATGAAATCAAATGCCATAAAATTAAATAAAAAATGTACAGCCAGTGTTTTGGATATGGTTACTTTTAAATTTAGTATATACCCAACATTAAAACATGAGTTTAAAAGGTAAAGCATTGTATATGTCGTCTAAACATTGTACATGTATATACATAAAAATAATTGAATATATACACACAGATATATATATATATATGTAGAGAGAGAGAGAGAGAGAGAGAGAGAGAGAGGATATACACATATGCAGATACCTGGAAACATCTAGCAGTTTTGGCTATATGATTCCATGGTTAGGCTTTTCAAAATGTGAGAGTAACAAATTCCTGTAAACTTAGCAGCATAAAACAACATGCGAGTATTATCTCACAGTCCTTTGGGTCAGAAATCCAGCTTACCTGGGTCCTCTGCTTAGGGCTTTGTAAAACTGCAGTGAAGCTGTCATCCAGGCCTTGGATCTCATCAGAGGCTCAGCTGGGTAAGGTCTGCTTCCATGCTCTCTCAGGTTGTTGCTAGAATATATTTCCTTGTGGTAATAAGATCCATGGCAGCTTCCTTTATAAAGTCAGCCCAAGATGGAACCTAATATAATTAATGTAATCACAAGAATGCCATCTGTAGCCTTTTTCATACTCTATGGGTCAGTAGTCAGTCACAAGACCCACCCACACTTCAAGGGAGGAGCTTATGCAAGTACGCGAACACCAGATCCAGGGATGTGGGGCCACCTGAAAATGCATCCACCACAGCCACTAACAGACTATGGATTGTACACCGTTTAGGTTCTACTTCTGGAAAAGAAAGGATTTTTTTTTTCCATTGGTACCAGTTTGAAAAATCTTAGGGAAAGACTCATTGGTCTATCTAAAGTCAGGGGTCCATCACTGGACCAGTCAACTGCAGCCAAGGATGAACAGCTCCTCAGTTATCCAGGAAGACAAGTGGAGAAAAAGGGGGATCCCAAGAATTGCGGGGATAAGAGTCCAGGTTCCCCAATCCTAGTTATCCCAAGCCAGGTTTCCAGTATTTTAGAAAACCTGACCCATTATTTTGCTTTGTATGTCTTTTGGGCTTAGAAGTCTGGCCTTCTTTACAATGTCAATCAGACTGAGGGAAGAAATAAAGAAATGTCCTTTTATCCCCAAAGACGGACAGATGCATCACTGTCTTTAGCCTGAGGATATGGAGGTAAACATTTTAAGTCTAACAAATAATGTCTGACACAATTCTTCCATAGCTAGATAAAATAAAATACCTTGGAGATAAATCTCAAGGTGTATCTGTTCTAATATTTGCAATAATTTAACAATATGTATTCACTGTCTCTTTACCAACCTATTAAGACATATCCATCCTGCAATCAATTCGTACTGCAGAGGTAAAAACTGGAATTATAAAACATTGCTTCATTTCCTCACTTTTTTAAACACGTCAGATGCAAATTGCAAGACTAAAATTCAGACATTTTTTACAATATTTTTCACCTCTCTGGCCTAACTGGGCCTACACATAAGTAGATAAATAATACTGTAAAGTTAGTATTATAAATAGGGGTGAGGGAGGGATCATCTTAAATATAATGAAAATGGAACTTCACCTCTTAGAAACCAGTCAAAAACTTCTTTCTGTACTTAAAAACCATACCATAATCTTGACCTTTCAATCATGTTTGGTTAATAACACTTATTTTTAGAAACCCAAAGCTATTGAAGTCTTTCTGCCTTACTTTAGTATTTTCAATTTTCATATTTAACACTCACTCAAAAAACACTAAAACAGAATTCACTGAGCTTTTAATGATAACAGGAAATACTCCCACCACAGCACGTTCAAAATTAAGAAAACATTTGATCATTTGATAAAGTACAAAATACTGAGTTCTGTGATGTAAACTTTAAGAAATAGTATAAAATGAGGACAGTGAAGAATTTCCAGAAAAGCTACTTTTGTTTGTTTGGGTTGTTAAACCAGGAAAGTAAATTGCCAAATAAGAACAGAAGCATAAATTAGTTCAAGAGACAGCTAAGACATCTTTATGGAAAGAGAAAATTGATGGATCCCGCCTCGGAGCATGGAGGTGGAGTTAAAGGGCTTCAGCTTGTCTTCTACTAAACAGTCCTTAAAGCCATTGAACAGTAATGTCTCTAAAAAATGTCACTTTTCAGGATATCCCTTTTTATATGCATTTGTCAAGCTGGGGTGAAGTGGGAGGGCAACCCTTTATTGGAGCGGCCAGTCTGTCAGATAAAACTAGACTTCCTGGAACCGGGATCTCAAATATTAGTATGATTGACCCAACCCCTAAGGTTTCCAAGTTGACATTGCCCTGTAGTTAACACTGTGGGTATTTCTTTTTTTGGATGAGACCATAAAAAAAAAACAAAAAAAACACACGCCATGTTCTGAATATGGCTACTCCAAGGAAAATTTATTCTTGTTGATTTAGGCATATTCTAAACATCTTTATGACACAGAGACATGAATTCTTAGATTATGGAGTTAGCAGGACAGTTTGAAACACAGTCCTCTGGGGAAAAACAAACAATCTTCTGATTTGTGTGTTGTGAAAACGCAGTTTTTTGTGGACTCAGTGAAGGAGGTGTGGTCACAAACCCCAAACCCCAGCCCCCCAAATCCTATGAAGTTGGTTATAGTTGCCTTTTAAAATAAGAATAAAAGGTGCTCTCCTGTTTCATAAGTAAGATACTTAAATAATATAATCAAGGTGATAGCTGCTTCCAACTCTTCGCTTCCTTCCAGGAGGCAGCACAGGGAACTGGTGACGAGTATAGACTTTACAATCCAGTTACACACATCTGGGTGGAAATCTCAGCTACTCAGAGCTGATGAATAACCACTTTTTTTATTCATCTATAAATGAGCCTGCTTCCAGTAATGTATGTAAAGTGCCCACCATATAGAAAAACTCAATAAGACTAAGTTATAATTATGACTATGTACTAGGAAGTATTTTACTAGAAATGTTTTGTTTTTGGCTCGTGTCATCCCAAGAGCAACCCTTTCACTACACACATGAAGGAAACAGACTCAACAAGGAGTCATACCTTGTGGAAGACCATCTGGTTAGCAAGAGACAGAAACAAATTGAAACTCCAGTGTGTTTGCCTTCAGAGTCTGTTGTCTCCGACTCAGCAAGATAGGACTCAAGTTTTGTCACTGCTTCCCTGAAGGCCAAAGGATGTGGTATTCCAAAGAAAAGAAGGAAAGGAACTCTCTATTCTCTGGCTGTTCTGATAGACTGTTAAAGCTAAATCTGATGCCTGGACCTAATAATAGCAAGCCTAATTCTGACCAGTGAAATAAATTCCTCTCTAGTCTTTTTAACACTGTTTGGCTTTTTTCTGGGAAATTTAATTATGCGTCTGTTCATTCATTCAACAATTATTAAGCATCTGTTATGCCCTCAATGCTGGGCTAGGCTCCATGTGAATGCAATCTAATGGGTGGGGTTGACTTGTGTATTTACTAAGGGCATAGTGTAATTAAATTAAGTTAGAAAGCAACTAGAGAGATGAGTGCCCTCTGACAAATCCTTTGGACAATTTAGGTAGTGGATGAAAAATTTAAGATCCGTGAGGAGAATCATGTTAGAAATTCAAAACAGAGTTTTTAAATCAGAATCAGTGCATTGATACCGGAAATGCAAAAAAAAAAAAAAAAAAAAAAAAAAAAGTGAATAAAAAAAATATCTCCTTAAAGTCTTATGCAACACTGATTTACTAGTCAATAAACTGGCAAGACTATACTCTAAAAATCTACACATCGAATGGATGTTTCTAAATAGCTCAGCAGGTACACAAGGATTAATTAAAGGTACAGAACCAGAAATCTGTTCCTAAAATCTTAAATGTACATGCATCCTTCATATTTTGAGAAGAGGGATTGTATTTCTCTCAGCAGATGAAGTATTATATGTACTAACTACTGGACAGTTATCAGCGAGGCATATATAGTGGATTATACTGATTTATAAGCTATAGCTCTGTTTTCATGTTCCACATTTCTCTAGATAGAAATCACACCGGGAATAGTTGTAGAAGAGTCAGCTGTCAGTCACATGAACAAACTATAAGGTTGTACACAAAAATCTGGCTCGCTCCTTTACCTTCTTACTTCCCACCAGCTGCAGTCGCCCCAAACTCTCAACTCTGGTTCCTCAAGCCAGACCATCTGCTGGGTTTCTATTGAGTTTTAACCATTGAGCAGGAGGCCTGCCAACAGTTGGAAAGCTGTAAGAAAAAAGAAAAGTCATACCATGCAGTTCCCCTCTCCCAGCATCAGCTTACCTACTGTATCTGCCTTCTTTTGGCTTCCTTCCAATGCTCTCATAGAGTTATATTTTATCTTTTATGCAGAGTGTGTAGTTATCTGCAAGAGGGTTAAGCCCCTTGGAACTTACTTGGCTGTAAACAAAAGCAGAACTCCATACTGTAAGGTCATAAAGTCAAATTTTCACTATTAATGTCATTTTGTAAGTACTTCAAGACTATCAAAGTGAAGACTCCCTAAATATCTTTTTTGTTTTTTTACTGAAAATGGAAAATTTTTGTCTACTACAAAGAATTTCCATGTGACGTTGTTCACAGAACTTCAAAAACGAGAGAATAGTTTTTTAATCTCAGACTGATTTGTTTTAAAACCGAATCACTACTAACTTTGGGTGGTAATCACTATGGCTAATGTGGGCATCACAAAAGACTTCTAAACCACATCTGTTACAAACATCTTGTGACGATAAACCAGAATTCAGGGAGTTTCGACCATCTATTTTCCTAATCCGCTTACCAGTTATAAGAAATTGGCCATACAAAAATATCCATCAATAAAGGAGGTCTTGAAATAATGAAATGTGGTTATACACATTTACATCAAATAATTTGTAATCTAAGATTGTCATACCTGAGCTTGAAATTAAGAATTAGAGGGTAAATGTTGAGAAGTAGATGAAAGAGGAAGAAGCAACTAAAAATATTGGTCAGGCCATCTTTTTGTTGCTAGTTTAGAAGACTTTGAGTACTCTCATCTGAGCCTTCTTTCAGTTATGATAGTACCTAATGTAAGATTATAACATCTAGCAATTTGCTATTTACTTTATCAGAAATATGACCCCGTATATAAAATTCTGTCCTTTTTGTGAAACAAACCTACCTCTAAATTCTTCCTCATCATTCTCCACCACTCACAAAGCCCTAGCACAATAGTAAACATTATTGATTCTAGAGTCAATTAGTTTATTGATCACTACAAATAGATCTGTGGCCATAATAAACATGCACTAGTGTCGTTTGCGTGTAGGGGATACATTGAAACACTTTTACCTCTTAAGTAATTGGAAATGTCATTGGAGAAACAAGCTTTAAAATTTAATGAATCCAACCAAAACATGCAAAGTCACCTTAAAAAGATAAAATGAATGCCAGCCCAGCAAATTGGCAAGTAAATGGATTGTACATATGAATATGCCCATAGAGAAAATGTGTGGACAGAACAGTGTTGCTCAGCTCCTGAAACAAAGGACTAAGGGATCCCACAAGCAAACCTTAGCAATGTCCACTCCAACAAGATAGTTTTAAGCAAAGAAAAGATATGATTTAATTCCAGGAAGGATTTCATTTAAAAAAAAAAAAAATCACTTGGGTAACCCAAGGCCATAACCAGTAAAGACCATATATAGAGACATATCAGGTATATCTCTCCTAGAAAGATGGGTCTATCAGAAAATCTCATTCATTCATTTACTCATTCATTTATTTCACAAGCTTCTAACTGAGTGCCAACAGAACGCTGGTACGGGGCAAAAAGCTGATCACATGATGGTGAGCCAAACAGACAGAACCCACATTCATGAAGCTTCCGCTCTGCAGGAATGATAAGCAATAACTGAATGTTCACAGCTGGTATATGATGATAGTGATAAGTTCTTTGATGGAAATGTTTAGACGATGATAAGAATATTAGGAAATGGGCTTAGGGAGGTTTGGACACATGCCCCAAGGTCACACTCTTCTCAATTGATGGGCTGAGAGGTATCCCCAGCATTCTGTCTCCAGAACCCACCTTTGTATGCCACGTATGTGTCGGCAAACATGCAGAGAATGTGACTTTAACGTGTTTTTTGATAGGACTTTGATTTTCAAGGTAGGTCTTGCCAACAGGCCAGCTCTGATACAGTTGCCTCGTCTCTGGTCTTCACCTTCACCATTCATTTAAATTTTCTTTTCTACAAACAAATCCTGAAACCCAGGGTCAGACCCTCTGCTATGGCCATGGCAGTTCATGAGTCAGACATAACACAATGATACAGAAAGTCCTCACTGAATGGATCGGATTCGTAGTGTTTTCTCTGTAGTACATAATGGTATCAACATTATAAAGGCAAGGGGAGTGGGCCCCATTGTACATGGGAAATGAGTCAACACAGTTTTGTTGCATATTCCAGAAAATGCAACAAAAATCATTGCATTTCAATCCATGTGTAAAATTTTGATACTAAAATAATTCTTTGAAAAACTCAAAGAGAATACAGCTCATTAAGTTTCTAAAAAAAGGACAATCCTTTCTAGATTCACTCAAGTCTGATGTGTGACAAGCTTCATTTCAAACGTGCTTTCAAAACATGATGTAACTCTGACAAGTCAGACTTTGTAACTTGGCAGAGGCAAAGTTTTTGAAATGTATTTATGTATGTGTTGGGTGTAAACTGTTATTGTACTGGAAAACTTCTTGAAAGGGATTTTTATAAGTCTCATCTTGTCTCTCTCAAGTGGCTGTTAAAAATAGAGTTTATTGGCAACTATTTTCCCTTGTGTTAGAGAAGGATTAGCTTAATCCTGGTGAAATATCTTAACACTTCACTATATTCAATTTTATACAACTAAACTCTTATTATGTGCAATACTAAAATAACTGTAAGTATCCTAAGTGACTCAGAACTTATACATTTGTCAGGTTTGTTTTTATAGACCTATGAAACTTAAATTCTGTTCTCTAAACAAGGTAATTTCTTTGCTTTCCTACATACACCTGAATTGTTCTAATTTTGGATGAATATATACTTCTTTTGCTTTTTCCATAAAATGTTAGAAGGTTCCTCTACATATTGAATGCAGCAAACATTCTGATCTTTAGTACGGTATGCAATTTACAAAGCTATTTGAGGTCCTCCTTTAAAAATAATCCTACTTAGATTTAGGACATTTATGTATACTAAAGCTGTTCTTTCCAATTATAAGAAGTCCAATTATGACTTTTTCCTCCTCACTCTCACTCCCACATTCTGGGCCAGTCCAAAGCTATCAAAACAGGTCCTAATGCCCCATCCACCCTTTCAACTTCCTTTTTATTTTTTTTCTTCCCTGGTTTTTCCTCTATTCATTTTCCTCATTTTTAAATATCCACTGCCCTTCCGGGGCGGGGAGGGGGAACCTGGTATCAGGAAATAATCTGTCTTTGTCACTGATAGAACAATTTGAATTTAGGTCTGTGCATTCCCTCTGACCAAGTTATTTGTCTTTTAAACTTTATCTCTACTCTTGAAATAAAAGAACGTGTACTTAAAGAATTTTAAAGAGTTGTTCTCACTCACATAAAGTCACATACCTTGTAACTACACAAGGTGGACCATGGAGCGTCTAAGTTCAATGACACAAAGAAAAAGAGATGGAGAGAAGTCACACTGGCTCTTAATTGCCTCCAAATGCATCCCTTCTCTTCCCAGTCCCTTGGCCAGCACCAGTCACATTTAGACAATGCTCAGTTTTGTCTTCATCAAGACGAGATACTGCTCTTCTTCATCTGGAAATGTCTACACTAAAACAGACACATTTTCCCTACACACTCACACCCAAAAAGCCAGTGAAACTGTGACAGGATGGCCCCAGTGGTCACTCTCTTTCAGAAAGAGGAAGAACATAAGACAGAAAGCAGCCCTGGTCCATAGCAACTCTGAAATGCTGCCTGGCAGACACGGGAAGGCCTCCACCCTGAGGTCTGACACATGCATCCGGAGAGACCCTTGCTGCATCCCAGCCACCCTCCGGCGGGGTCCTCCTTATGCATTTTCCTACGTAGCCATGTATGAAGTGAGCATTGGAAGACACACATCCAGTGTTTCAGCCCACTTCCAACTTTGGGGATTTTGATGACACAAAAGGTATTTTAAATTTCATCAAAGGTGTTTTTCTGTTTTGTTTTGTTTTGTTTTGTTTTGTTTTGTTTTGTTTTGTTTTGTTTTGCCAGGCTTAGTTTCTTTGGCAGGTCATTTCTATCCAAGACTAAGTAGGCTTCTGATCTTCTCAGTCTCGGAAGCATTTGGCCTCTAGCACAGGAGAGTGGGTGAACACTGACTCTGCCACAGTTATGCATCAGTTCATTTCTCATAACAATCCTGAGATGAAAGCACTGCCATTTTGCCCATTTTAGAGATGGAGATATGGGAGAAGCTATTTTGAGAGGCAGAGTATCCTTCTTAGAACACCTCCAAATATGCATATAGGTAATGCTAACATTGCCAATATGACCTTATTTGGGACACATTAATGTGCCCATTTGGTCTGACAGAAGTAACTATGGAGACAATGGAACATTACATTTGAAAATTGAACTCTTTCAAAAAATGTCCAAGACTTGTAGTCACTGCGTGTTTGTCTACTAGATGTCATAAATATATTCCATTTTTGTTTCTCTCACTCCACATACAGTAGGCTTTTAGTGGATTGGTTGGTTTTTAAGCCAATCACTGAGATGTTACGTTTTCATCAGATAGGTGCCTATCTCTATGATTTGGGGTTCACCAGGAGACACAGGATACTACTCATTTGTTAAAACACTTCAAATCTTGCATCGCACAATTGTAACTTATTAAATATGTTTTGCTGATTATGAGAAGCATAGCATCAAAAAAAACAAAAAACTTTTTTTCTTTTTTGTCCCTGTGGCTTAATCTGTGCAGGCACAATTGGAGATGGCAAATATCTACTAGTTCTTTATTTCTCACCATGAGTTTTAAACAACTCACACCGTGGGGACTGACATTTCCAGGTCACACTCAAAAGGCATGGCCAAGGCTGTTGGTCATGTCTAATTCTACGCGAAACATGGGCTACCTCTGCTCAGAGCATAATTTTGTTTTAGAAATGAATTGCATTAAAGACACCTCAGAAGCACCGATTTAAATCCTTGCCCTGCCAACCCTCTTTGGGAGATTCAGTTACGTCTCTTGAGTTCCCTAAATGAAAACCCCTCTTGATTCCAGTGAGTTTTAAAGTTTGCCCTCCCCCTCCTCTTCCCCTCCTTCTTCTCCTTTTTAATGGAACATATCATTTCTTTTTAACAGAATGTGTGAACTGTATGTTATTTAAATGATGCTGTGGAAATGTTTTTGAATTTTTTTTCTTTGGTACATTTGTATTTTCATTCGGTAAAATTCTGACTTCATTCTCTTTTGGGGCATTGTACTTTGCTAGGTTTCATAAATTTTATATATATATATATATATATATATATATATTTAAATTTCTGACAGAAAGGTGCGTGCACACCCAGGGGTCTCATTAATTATTCCCATTTCACTTAGCATGTATCTATCAAAATAAAGGACAGTGCCGTGAAATGTGTTTGTAATCCCCTGCAAAACCCCTACTAAAGAGAATTCTTCATAGGAAATGAATGTATACCTTGTTTCACACGTCAGGTTAATGGCTATTGATAAAAGTTAACTATTTTGTTAACTATAAAAGTTAAGATATGTTAACTTTTACACTGGTTCAGTGGTTGCTTAACTAGAACAAGTCCCCATTTCCTCAAGAAAGAGGCTGTAAGTTCCTAAAGAATCATAGTAATTGACCTGGGTCTATACATCAAGTCTAAATGGACACCAAGTAAATTGCATAGCATTTGATAAAACAAGTTAGTCACTGTTCCTCTTTCAACCCATTATGACTGTAATTCAATTAGGCTTATTGCCTGTTATTCAATATGATACTACTGCAAAATTGTTCCTTTTGCAATACGAAGTTTAGAGTTTAAGAGTCTGCTCTTCTTAAAACATACAAGCTTTCTTATATTAGAGCAGGATTTCATTATATTTTAAAACTTTTTCCACTGTTTACTTTATCGCTGGGGTCAGATAAAGGAGCCAGAGTCAGAATTAGTCTCTTGCTCTGGGAGGAGGGAAGTGAAGAGAGAGAAACCCCAGTGGAAATCAATTGTGGGTTTATTTGTATTTCCACAGTGTAGAAATTACAGGAACACTGGCAATGGTGGAAGAAAAAGCATGGGGGTGGGGGAGTATCCATATTTTTATTATTCCTAAAATATACTACAAATAATCTTGGGATATTTTGGTGTGGGGTATTTAAAATAGTCTGTGCATCATAAATATTTTCAATCAATCTCAAAATTTTTCACTGTAAAACAAAATACTTCCCAGGCTGAGTTGATCAAAAGAAATTTATGAACAGTTTCTCTTATCTAACCATTAAAAAATGTGTAGATACAGAGTTGATTTTTAGATTAAAAAAAACAAACAAACGAAACTATTTTATGGGTACAGGGAATTTTCATGTAACTTAAATAAAAATCAGATCCAGAGAATGGGCTGGTGTTATTATCTCTGTGACGAGTTACTAAAACTCTGTTTTGTATGTCAAAGAGGACTTTTGGGAAGAGTAAATGAGTTCGCACATGTTAAATACTTAGAAGCGCCCTGGTACACTGCAGGTCTCAAAAAACAAACAGACAAAAAAACAAACAGCTGTTTGACTCTCATTATTACTGTGATTATTATTATGCCAAATAACAATTCAGGTTTGCCCATCCTGTGAAGTCTAGTACAATGCATACTTCCATCAAACTCATGATAGTGTTGACTATTTTCAGTGAACTTAGTGACCGCATTATACAACTTAACACATGATGACATAGCTAACCCTCTGACTATGAACATCCTACTTGTGAATAGCCCACAGATATAAATAGATTGCTGTGTCTTCCATCTACCAATTCAAGTGCTGGGAATGCCACTCATACTTCCATAAGTTAGAGCACTATTCTATTGGAGACACGTAAACCCTTACGAGGTCTGACAAGTAAGTGTACGAACTTGTTGCAAGGATGTTGCTAACCTTTTTCGATATCAGAGCAATTATTCATTATGAATTTGAAACCAACTGGAAAAACAATTAGCCAAGTTCACTATTTGGAAGTGCTGAAAAGGCTTCATGAAAAAGTTAAGATGACCTGAACTTTTCGCCAACAATTCCTGGCTCTTGCATCACAACAATGCACCAGCTCACAGGGCACTGCCTGTGAGGGAGTTTTTAGCCAGTAAACCCATAATTGTATTAGAACACTCTCCCTACTCACCTGATCTGGCCCCCAATGACTTCTTTCTTTACCCAAAGATAAAGGAAATATTGAAAGGAAGACATTTTGGTGACATTCAGGACATCAAGGGTAATACGACTACAGCTCTGATGGCCATTCCAGAAAGAGTTCCAAAATTGCTTTGAAAGGTGGACTAAGCGCTGGTGTTGGTACATAGCTTCCCAAGAGGAGTACTTTGAAGGTGACCATAGTGATATTCAGCGATGAGGTATGTAGCACTTTTTCTAGGATGAGTTCACAAACTTAATTGTCGGACCTCATATGTATACCTTTAACTAATTTTCATAATCTGGGGACACAAGGATGATGTCTTGTAACATTTATATCCCTTAGAGTGCATTGCATCCACTAGAAGCTTGAGAAATATTAAGTTTTGGTCTGATAACATTAGAGCAACTCTAGTAGTCCATTAGTCTTTTAGTCACTACAAGATCTAGACATTCAAACCTAAGACATAAATCTATACAAAATATTTAGAATATTAAAGAATATGTGTTATAAGCAATAACTTTTCTTCCTTAAATTGCCTAGAAAATGACCAAATGCCCCCCACCCCTGTCGCTATTGTTCCTGAGCAATGGAAGCCACAACTTATTTTGTTCAAATATTCTGATATGCGTATTATTTAGATTTCTCTGACATTGTATCCAGTTGACTTAGCTCAAGGTCATTTATTCTGAAATCACCATGAAATCATATGGAATGGAATTTTGCACGGAACAAAAGAGCCCAGTTGTAACTTTCCCTTGACATTTGCACTTTGGCTACAAGCATCTTTTCATTTTATCATCATGGCAAAAACCAGTCAACTTTACATTGTCGAGTTTCTTAGTCTGTCAGACATCTTGTTAAAAGTGATAAATTCAATTAGTTTGTTGAATTTATAGAATGTCAATCAATTTGACGTGTTTCTTTTTCTTCACCACAGTAAATAAACTAACCAGTTTTCTTTTGCACCCCTCCCCTCGGCCCCCCACCAACTGGTAGAACCAAGCACAGGCATCAGCTTTGGAAAAACTTACTCATTTACCACTCACGAGCTCTCTTTTCTGAACACGTCTCCTTAGTATGAGCATTAAATGAGATGCAGAGCCTCGAGCACCACACCCAGTACATGGTAGGACCAAGTGACCAAGAAAAAATAAAATTGCTTGAATATCACACACGTGACAAGAGAAGGTAACTTAGGCTGTGGGTGTTTTTGGAGATGGTGGTGCTGCTTGCAAACCATAGTGGCAAAGGTCAGAGTGGTTATGGGTCTCGGGAGGAAGACAACTGCAGAAAATAGTGTGGAGAAGTTCAGAAAATAATTTATAAAATGATGGTGGAGCATTATGGCAGTCATCCTCACAGGCCCACCTGTGGCTCTGCTTAGCTAACGGAATGCAGTTCTCCCAAGTACTATTTTCAATGTCTCCTACTCCTAATAGAAGAGAAAAATAAATCCTATTCCCAGATACAAAAGTACTTCAGCCACCTAAAACCAAGTTATTTCTTGGAATATCATATTTAATCATTCAGATTTACATACTATTCTATAAAATATCTATGTTCATCATAAAGTTATTTTTAGCCCAAATTGGAACAAAATCGAAAGCTCCCTGAAGCTTTGCAAACTCCTTGGCATGTTGCCCTCTACTTCCCGGGGGACATAATCACGGTCTTGGAGCAAAGGGTAAAGAGGGACTGTCAGTGCTGCTGCAAAGCAGATGATAAAAGTATCAAGGGGGAAATAAGCCTTATTTCAGGTCATCTGCAAGTTCCCTGGAGGCATGTGCTCCTATAAGGGTGATTATAGAGTTTTCAATCTGTCCGGGATGGTTTGGATCAACGCTTAAGAGAATCCAAGAATTGAATGAAGTTAGGGAAGGGGATGATGTGCTCACAAAACAAGTCCCCCAAAAGTGTGCTCACTATTGATGATTAGGTATTAAAAGCAACTGCAAGTCAATGCATCTCCTGTCAGCACTTGTGTATCCCTCCGGACTGCTAGGAAGGTGGGACCTTCTGGCTGTACTTTTGCCCATGTACTCCCTAGAAAATTATGTTGTTCTCTCGTTAAACTAATGAGAAGAATGTTCCTTTTTTTGACAGTTGACAGACTTTATATACCCCGAAATACCAGTCACAGCGTATGCCTAATTATTTTATAAATTATGTTGTGCTGTCACAGACCCCTTCTGGGAGTCAGGCACTTCTAAGCATTCTCATTCCTCCCCTGCCTGGGGCTGAGGGAAACACACCCACTGCCACCAGTCTTGTCTTGCTCACACATCCTGACTCCTGTGGGGGGTCATGTTTATCTTCCCATCAGTGGGTGGTCCCTCTCAGTCTGTCTTGGATCAGTATAATGGGACACCCAGTTTGACTCTCATGATATTTCAAGATATTTCTTTAAATGCTTTCTTCCTGGAAGGGTGTTCATCTTCAACGTATGGGTGTTTCGTTCTTCTCTCTTTCTGCCAAAATAACAGGGAAGATCATTTTCAAACAACTGGAATTATTTTTTTATTTTCTTTGTGAAACATTTTAAGCAGTTTTGTGCATTGGGAATATAAGCTTCTGCTTGAGCCCTCGATGTAGAATTCATTTTTGAAAATGCTTAGAGCTGGGTAATATCTCTAGAACTGCCTGAGTGACCATCTGCACGTTTCCCATCCCCACCCTCCCACACACAGGCACACATTCCATCACTACAATGCAATCCCCTCTACTCCTATTCAAATTCTTATACCAAAGCACATGCATTTCATTCATAAGTGGAGGATCTATAATACAAATGCTCCTGAGAGAGGTAATAATTGCCCTAAAATCACACTGAAGACTGAATGGCCTAATAGATCCTTCCTCTGACCACGTGTAACAGTTGTCACGCTTTGGGCTGTAATTAACAGACAGCATGACTCAGCTAGATTAAACAAAAATGAAAATGTCTCAGCTCACACGACAAGGCATCCAGAGAGAGGGAAGTTCCAGAGTCAGTAAGACTGATAGCTGAGCAGCATCAATCAAGAACAAAATTCCCTCCATCCATTTGTTCTGTCACCCTCAGTATGTCCTTCTTCATCCTGGGGCTCGTCCACTCATCAACAAACAAAATGCTGCAGCAAGTATGTGGTCAAACAATTTCACATTCTCGAAGGGGATAAAAGAGGGCATATCCCTTCCGAGATTCCTTTTTTAAGAGTGAAGATATTTTCAGAACAGGCCTCTACAAACTTCTCTTTCAAATTATGTGAACCAGAATTGTGTCAGATGTGCATCGTAGCCCAGTCATGGACAGGAAGCTTGGCGTGGTCATGCTCATCTTAGACCAGGGGTCCTCAAACTTGAGCTTGCACTGCAGTGGCCTGGAGGACTTATTACACAGGCTACCCCTCTACCTACAATGCACTGAAAACGTTTCTGTTTCACTCTGCAGTCTTGATCTCCTGGTCCCTGTTCAACAAGGTTACAAAGACCCCTTCTGCTCTTCGACTCTCAAATCTATCATGGTGTAATGGTTAATTTTATGTTGACTGTGATAAGGTATGCCCAGGTTGCTGGTAAAACATCATCTCGGGGTATCTCTGTAAGGTGTTTTCAGAAGGGATGAGCATTTGAATCAGTAGACTCAGAAATGAAGATCTGCACTCACCAATTGGGGCAGGAATCATCCAATCCATCGAAGGCCCTACTAGAATAAAAAGGCAGAGGAAGAGAGAATTTACTCTCTTCTTTTAAAAAATATTTGTTTAATTAAAGTATAGTTGACAGCCAATATTATATTAGTTTCAGGTATACAACACAGTCATTTAACATTTATATACCTTAAATGTGATCACCATACTAAATCTAGTAACTGTCAACATGTAAAATTATCGCAATATTATTTATTATGTTCCCCTTCACTGTTTTCACCCATCCCTCCATCCCTCACCCCTCTGGCAACCATCAGTCTGTTCTCTGTTTCTATGAGTCTGTTTTAGTTTTGTTTTGTTTGTTTTTTTATTTTTTTTTAGATTCCACATGTAAGTGAGATCATATAGTATTTATCTTTCTCTGACTTTTTCACTTAGCATAAAACCCTCTAGGTCCATCCATGTTGTCACAAATGGCAATATTTTCTTTGCTTTTTTGCTAAATAATATCCCATTGTGTATGTATATCACTTCTTCTGTATCCATGCATCGGTTGGTGGATACCTAGGTTGCTTCCATGTCTTGCCTATTGTAAATAGTGCTGCAATGAAAATGGAGGTGCATATATCTTTTCAAATTAGTGTTTTTGTTTTTTATCAGAGAAATATGCAGAAGTAGAATTGCTAGGTCAGATGGTAATTCTCCTTTTAATGTTTTGAGTGATCGCTATACTGTTTTCCATAGTGGTTGTACCAGTTTACAATCCCACCAAGGGTGCACAAGGGTTTTCTTTTCTCCACATATTCACCAACACTTGTTTGTTGATTTTTTGATAAGAGCCATTATGACAGGTGAGAAGTGGTATCTCATTTTGGTTTTGATTTCCATTTCCCTGATGATTAGTGGTGTTGAGTGTCTTTTCATATGTCTGTTGGCTATCTGTATGACTTCTCCGGAGAAATGTCTAATCATGTTCTCTGCCCTTTTTTTTTGGTCAGATTCTTTGTTATTTCGATATTGAGTTGTATAAGTTTTTATATATTTTGGATATTAACCCCTCAAATATCTTCTCCTTTCAGTAGGTTGTCTTTTGTTTTGTTGATGGTTTCCTTCACTGTGCAGAAGCTTTTTAGTGTGATATAGTCCCTTTTGTTTGTTTTTGCTTTTGTTTCCCTTGTTCAAGGAGACATAGCCAAAAAGATATTACTAAGACCAATGTCAAAGCATTTACTCACTCTCACTCTTCTTGAGCTGGGACATCAATCTTCTCCTGACTTCAGACACTGCAGCTCCTTGTTCTCGGACCTCCATACTCAGACTGAATTATACCGCTTGCTTTCCTGATTCTCCAGCTTGCAGATGGTATCTTGGCATAACTCAATCTCTATAATCAATTCCCATAATAAATCTCCTCTTATATATCTCTATGTATCCTATTGGTTCTGTTTCTCTGGAGAAACCAGACTGATACACATGGGATTCTATTATGTACCCCTTTGCCCATCACAAATTTGGCTAAGTGGAGAGGTATGGGCATAAAAACCCTTCTTGAAAGTTGGGCGTCTATCTCAGTTCTTTTTTCCTCTGGATAGTCCCCCCTTCTTCCCTATGTGACAAATCTTTAACCAGTTAAAAGAAGAAAAAATGATTCTTCCTATTGTTTTCATTTTTTTGGCTAGATCTCCATTTTGAAACTCAAAATACAATAATTTGATTTTGTATTCTTTGATTTTTCTATTTGGCAAACTTTCCTATAGGTAATAGGTAGGACACAGAAAAAAATAGCAGAAACATAAAATGGACTCATTAAAAATAAAGTGTGCTACAATAATAAAATTGAAAACAGTAACCTGTCTCCTGATCCCCAACCAATTATTCTTTCACTATGTCATACTTTGGCTTTCCTTGTATATTTTGGAGGGCATTGAGCATAGAATTATGTAGGAAAAATAGTGGTAAGATGGGAAAGGAGAAACTTGACTTAACTAGGACCTTTACAAAATTAGCACTGTTTTCCACCATAACACATGCTTTGTATAGCACATTTTGATTCTCAGCTTTCAGAAAGATTTCTAAGTGCAGCCATAGAGTAAAGAGACTATTCTGCACTTTTTCTCCTTGACTGGAGGTGATTCACAGTGAAAGGAAAGATTTGGTAGTTTTCAGATGAGTTGTGATACAAGTGCTGATAGAGGACACTAGACATGAATGAGATTGGAGAGGGAGTTTCAATTAATTTTGATGAAATAAAGCCAGGGAGTTTTGTAGCAGCTTGGCATATGTTAAAGTTTTGGACTTTTCTCTATTTGATTGATTAACTAAGGTAATGATCTAAATATACCAGGAAAATACCCATTTGTTATTCACAGTATTCTGTAAAAGTCTTTATAGTTCTTAGTAAGAATATCAGCAATTGACTAGAAAATTATGAAAGTGGGCCAATTGAAATGGGTATATACATATATTAAATGAGATAATATATTGAAATATTCTGTTAATATTTAAATATAAACTATTAACAACATTATAGGCAATGAAATCTGTTCTCATTTCCCAAATTAACATAAAAAATTGGGGCATTCTGACTCAAAATGAAATTCTGATGAGTAATATTGCTGCATAATATATTCTGGATTACCATTGTTTAAACAATTAATGTACTATTATGAAATATACAACTGTAATATTAATTATTATCAGTTATATTGTTGTAAAGATATTTTCTGTATACTGTTTTTTAAAGCAGATCACTTTATCAGACATGAATATTCATGGAAAACTATGTAATAGCTCATTTCACTTTGTCGTTGAATTTCACTTCAGATATATTCTTTTTAGTAGCTATAGATAAATGTACTTTTATATACATAAAAACTATAACACTAATGCTTCAAAACCAAGTAAAATAGAGAAAATTATACAGTAATCTCCTTTTGTCCATGGCTTTGCTTTTTACAGTTTCAGTTACCAACAGTCACCTGTGGTTCAAAAATATCCAGTGGAAAATTCCAGAAATTAATAATTCTTAAGTTTAAATGGTACACCATTCTGAGTAGCATGGTGAAATCTCATGCCATCCCTTCAATCCTGCCCAAAAGTGAATCATCCCTTTTATCCTGGATATCCTGGCTATAAACCTTCCCAACCTGTTAGTCACTGAGTAGCCCTCTTTGTTTTCTGATCAACTGTCATGATATCGCAGTGGTTGTGTTCAAGTAACCCTTATTTCACTTAATAATGGCCCCTAAGCACAAGAATAGTGATGCTGGCAATTCAGATATGCCAAAAAAAAAGCCATAAAGTACTTCCTTTATGTGAAAAGGTGAGTACAGTAGAAAAAGATATTTTGGGAGAGGGAGAGACCACATTCACATAATTTTTATTACAGTATATTGTTATAATTGTTCTGTTTTATTATGAGTTATTGTTGTTAATGTGCCTGATTTATAAATTAAAATTTCTCATAGGTGTGTATAGGAAAAAAACATGGTACATATATGGTTTGGTACTGTCTGCAATTTTAGGCATCCACTTAGGGTCTTGGATAACACCAATAAGGGGGACTACTCTGTAGGTTATTTTTTAAAGACAAGTAACTTGAACTTTAATGATTAGTATAGTCCTTAATTCTTTAAAATAATTTGTCTTCTCAGATCATTGAGAGAACTGTTTGGTACAATGGACAAATCCAGACTTGAGTAAAGCATTACAAGTACAAAGATTGTGCAGCCCTTAAATGTTGACACTTCTTCATGTGCTCTGTGTTGATGCAACTGGAAGCACAGGAGAGTAAAATGGAGACATGAGGAATTAAGGAAACAGCTCTAACTTCCACACAAATCATTTTCCATTGAATGCTTTTCGTTAAAGCAGAAAAAAAAAAAAAAAAGACATTCCTGACTAAACAATATGTGACAATTCTTAATCTTATTTTTAACATAAACAGACACAAGTTCACGTTAAAGAACTAATCAGTAATAGTTATTGAATGACAAGGTCTTTGAAACCAGAGGACCCCAACCACCTTCACAAACCCACCAAAAATTTCCAGGTTCCATTCACCAAAATACATGTGGGGAAATGTTTCAAAACACAGAATAGCTTTTTACTACCAGTTTGAAAACACCTTTCTCACCTTGTGAATTCAGACAGGCCAAGTGATAATTTTATTGCATCTCTAGATCCCCAAGATGGCAATGTGATTTCACATAATATATTCATTTTTAAAAAAAACTCCATTATAACAGCAGAGTTTAACATGTTTTTCTGCATCAGTTACCTAAAAGTGATGGATCACTCAAATTATATGGAGCACTCTTTCAAACTTAACTGTATGCATTCTGGGGGGGGGGGGGTGTGTGTGATATTTAGAGTTATTTGGATGTATTTTTTTAAAAAAGAATATATAGGCCAAAGATAATAAAAGCTTAATTAACAATTGGAAGGCAAAATCACTTAGCAATATTAAAAAAATCGTTGCTAAAGTTTTCTTTGATTTAAAGGACTGGTTTTATACCAAGTGCTTTCTTTTAATATTTTATTTTTGGGATACTCTTTGTAGTGTTTTGTGACACCTAAATATTTGAAAATCCTATCAACATACTCTACCAACTGTCTCCACATTCATATAAAATAATTAACTGAAGAAATATATTCTCAGTGGGAATATTTTCTGTAACAGCTAGTAAAACAGAAAAGAAAGAAACATAAAAATTTGATAGTCAAGTAGAAGTTTTTTCTATGGTTTTCAAGATACTCCATTACATAAGGATAGTTTCCAAAACGAGTTTCATCTCCTACAAATCCTCTTCTAAACATAATCTTTTGTTTCAGCCATACGATATCTTTAGGATTTCTAACATATTATCCTTTTTAAACAGCTGTTCTCTTTTCTCACAGTACAGTTAACACTGAATTTAAATATCCTACTCCCTCACCCCATAAATGCTTGCTTTAGAACAATAGAAATATAATGCCAGGACACAAAGGTAATTTCAAATTTCTAGAAGCCATGTTTAGAAAGTATTTTAAAAACATATAAAATTAATTTTTATAATAGCATTATTAAGATATAGCTAGCATGCTGTAAAATTCAACCTTTTAAAGAGTACAAGTCAGTGGTTTTTAGTATATTCACAAATTTGTGCAACCATCACCACTATCTAATTTTAGAACATGTTCATTACCCCAAAAAGAAATCCTGTATTCATTAGCAGTCACATCCCATTCCTTTCTGTCCTCTGCCAACTAATCTACTTCCTGTCTCTATGGATTTGTCTATTCCAAGACATTTCGTATAAATAGAATCATACAATAGGTGGCCTTTTGTGTCTGACTTCTCAACATAATATTTTCAAGGTTCATGCATGCGGCAGTCCTTCTTTCCTATGTATTGATGAATACTATTTCATTTTTAGATATACCACATTTTGTTTATCCTTTTATCCATCGATGGATATTTTGAGTATTATGAATAACTGCTATAAACATTTGTGCACAAGGTTTTGGGAGGACATGTGTATTACTCAGGTTGTGCTGCCATAACAAAATACCAAAAACTGGGTGGCTTACACAACAGAAATTTTCATTATCACATTTATGAAAGTTAGTGGCCCAAAACCAAGGTACCAGTACGGTTGGTTTCTGGTGTGGGCTCTCTTCCTGGCTTGCAGACAGCCATCTTCTGCTGTGTCCTCACATGGCTGGGAAAAGAGAGAGAAAGAGAGAGAGAGAGAGAGAGAGAGAGAGAGAGAGAGAGAGAGAGAGAGAGAGCAAGCTTTCCAATGTCTCTTGTTACTAGGGCACTAATCCCATCATGAAAGCCTCGCCCTCAAGAACTCCACTAAGCATGATTATCTCAAAAAGGCCGCATTCAAAATATCATCACACTGAGGGTTAAGTCTTTAATGTATGAGTTTGGGCAGGAGGGACACGAACATTTAATTTAAAGCTTAACCCACAAAATCATTAGCAAATAGAATATCATTTTAAGCCAGTTGTTTTGGAGCCTTTGCACACAACAATAAACAAGTAATGCAGAACTTGGCATATCTAGACATATCCCATGACAAACCCAAGACATGCGTATTTCTGTTTCGGAGTGGAGCTCATAGAGAGACTGGGAAAACAGCAAGAAGACTGTTTAGTGGAGCCTGGTAGTGGGGAAATTGCTTCGAAGGCTGGAAAAAATGGAAGCCAGCATTATGTATTTGCAAAAACAAAGAAAATGAAAGTGCCACCTATAGTAACTCAGAAAATGGAAAAAGTACCTCAAAACTTGTGGATTTCGTTGGGGGAGATTCCAGGAAGGAATGTTGTCTTCTTTTATTTGTAGACAAGATTAGAGAGAAATAAGCTAAAGAAGGGGCTGTTCAGAGTTTAATCAGAATTTAATGGAAATATAGAGTGTCCAAGGAAGTCTCTCCAGTCAGCAAGTGATCCTCAAAGTAAAAAAATGGTTTAAAAAAACAGATACAAGGGAACTTGGCCTCAGCGTCAAGACTAATTCAAGGATGTAGCTGAAAGTTTTTTGGTAAAGACCTTAGAATGACAGGAGTTAGTGACTCAGATTCTGTCATCCGGAAAAAAGGTTTCTAAGAATCCGAAGGATAATGTCTCATACCATCCCACTCGCAGGCCAAAGTAGAAAAGGACCTGTCTTGAAGAGGTTTGTGAGTATGGCTTTTCTCTAATGTATCTGACTATAATCTGATACATAGGAAATCCACAATATTTTAAAGGAAATTTTACCTGATAAACTAGATAACTCCAAGGTTCAATTAAAGAAGACTATAAGAGAATTTAAAATTTTATGTGTAAACATTTAATTTACCAAATTATCATAGACAATAGATAAAATCACATGGTTAAATGTGGAAGTATATTATGAATCTATATTTCCTTACGTTTAAGTTTGTAATGAATATCTTCTGGCTCATATAAGTAATTAAATTTAACATGAACAATCTATGCATGTTTAACAGCTCTATACACATATCCATGTGTATCTATATTTTCATCTGAACCTATCTATATCTGTATCTATATCTATCATATCTGTACCTATCATATCTATATCTATCTATATTTGAGTTGCCCAATGGTTTCTCCTCACGAAACTGCCAGAACTTTGATGATGGTAAGGAAGGTAACTGACCTGGTTAAAATGATTTATTTATCCAAAGTAACTGATTTGGTAATCCCGCACTAACAAGTTAACGTCATTGTCCTGTTTTCCTCTCTGACTGCCGTAACTTGCTCTATAGGAGACAAATCATCATTTAGAAGGGCATATATTCATATCAAGTAAACAGAAAGTAAAAAGTTGATATAAAGGTCAGCCATTGTGCACATTACCTGTAGAGCCATTTGTGATTTGTACTCAACAGTGTCAAAACACAGCTGGAATGTTATGCCTATGACACGATCTCCTATCTGTCATCCATTTGACATAGGCACACTGGTTTTAAATAATATCTTCAGCTTTACTAAGAAATAAATAAATCAAAGATTTCAGTGACTGTGTCTAATAAAAAAAAATGGCATTTCTAATCGTTTGACACTTTCCTTCACATAATCTCATCATTACAGTTACAAAACAGCATTTGAAGTTTCCAAGGTACAGGTGTACCTCCATCGCTTTCTCCCAAATATATAGTCACACACATTAAATTATATTATAAGGTAGTTCTTTTCTATTCTTGCTATCCATAAATACATGTATTACATGGAAGTGTTGGATCTATCTTTTGGATTCAATAAGCAGAAGTTAATTTTTTTGTTTGACATTTTTAGGCACCATTCCCAATACCTCAGCACTGTCCAACCTCTATAAATGTATAGCACTTGTGGGGGCAACATTATGCATGCACACATTTGTGGAAAGAGAAAGGTGGTTGGGGGAATAAAACAGAAATATTTTCTATTAGATGCTCAAATACTAATTATGTGTTAAGCTACTCCACATCTTACTGGAACCAAAGTCGCCCCAACTTTAGAAGTTCATGTTCATCACTCATCTCCTTAGGGCATATTACAGTGCCAAAATTTGTTAAATTCCTTTCTGTGTGAAGCCACTGTCGCTCCCTTATTAGAATCTGTTGCTTGTCAGAAACATTTAGTAACCTAATTGGAACACCCTCTCAATTTAAATCAACTAAAAGTTCTCAGCTTATATTTCAATTCCATTTCTAGGCAAGCCTCTGCTAGCCCCTAGTTTCTTCCTCTTCTAGGAACACATGATTTTTTTTTTCCCCCCAAAGCATGTGGCTGACATTATAGCATGCCCCTCAGGGGAAGATAATTTGCTCATTGTAGATGAGTTGCCTTCAGCAGGTAAGTCTCACCTGGGTCATATCCTTTAAGGGTCTATCCATGGGCAGGATTGCATGGAAACTTTCACTGGAATGTGCAAAATTCTGCCCTGGCTTGTCTTGCTTTATGTTGTACTTTCTTTCCAGGGCTAAATTTCTCTCAAAAGCTAACATCATTACAATTGTATCAGTAACTTTTTTGTATTTTATTCCATCCTTTTTTTGGTTTTCCATGCTGCCCATCAGACAAGCTAGAGCAGGGGTGTCCAAACTGCGGCCTGCGGGCCAACTGCTGCCCGTGATCCATTTTTTATTGACCCACAGCAAATTCCAAAAATATATTTAATTTACTTAAATAAACCAGGTGAGGCAATATGTACTTCACCTCGAGTGAGTGGCCCGGCTGTTTGTGTATTTCACCGCATATGGCCCTTGGTGAAAAACGTTGAAAAAAGTTTGGACACCCCTGAGCTAGAGGAACGTAAACTGGCGTTCTGGAAATTTCTGATTCAGCTATGACACACAACCTCTAAAGAAGTTTGACTTAATCTGTCCAACCTAGTTTCTACATGAGTTGAATACACTGGAAAATTAGTAAATATGTGTGGATGATGGTGTAGGAGGACTGTTTGGGGCGTCGCATACAGAGTATGCACGTAAAATAAGAAATCTGAGCTGTCTGGCCAACAAAACAAAATATTTGGTATCCTATAATAGGCTCAGTTTAATGTCATGTATTTCGTGTGAATGCTACATTTTATTGTGAAGTTTCTTCTTGTGTTATGGCACACTTTGGCCTTGAAAAACAAATCTCTCTCAACCAGTAATATGACTAAGAAACACGTGTTACTACAAATGACCCCCTTCACACTCAATTTATAATTTTAAACCTAAAGTCCATGGTACATTGAAGTGTATTATACTCTACTTATGGCTTCAGGAGATCCACGAAGTACATGAATTGCATATATGTGCATTTGGTGGGGAGAGGGAAGAATGGTCATAGCTTTCGTGATATTCTCAATGGAGACTGACTCCCGAAAATAATAATAACTGGTGCTATAGGTTAACTGATATGTTGGAAGATACTGAAAATATAGATGTAACATGATCATTTAAATTATTAAAGATGATACTAGTTTTTCTTTTTTTATTATCTCTACATGATTGTCTACAGTTTTCCCTCTATATTAATTTCCCATACTCATTCATCATTCTATTATTCATCATCACATAGAATCCATTATTATTCAACTAAATGTAATGTACGGTGCTTTTTAAAACACACAAAATGATGGTCGCTATCTGCTGGGTGAAATAATTGAAAGGGAATATGGAAATGAAAAATATTGTGTAACTACAGACTCTTTGCTGTTTGAACTGGGAGTAATTTGTGAATGACGGGAGAATACAAATAAAGTTGTTTCTGGCAGGAAAGCATTTTACGATAAAACTAAAAAGTATGTGAGAGCAAACTTTTGAAACTCATAGGCCAATAAATTAGGAGGTATCCAATATGTTTTCTTCCTAAACGAGTCAGATTAAGTAAACTAATATCTAAAATTCACTAATAGTTTTTTGTGAAAGTTTTATTTCATAATGTGTTTGTAACTCCTAACATCACAATATGTCTTTTTTTGTGCCAAGTGTATCATTACATTTATCGGGTAGTGAAGAAAATCCCATCATAAATCATGGAATGAATACAGCACACACACATACCAAGCTATTTATTTTTCAAAGTCAGAGGCAAACTCATTTCAACTGCAATTTTGTGATTGCTGTTTGCTTAGATGAATATTCACAGTTTCTTAAAGAACAATAACCAGGAAAATATTTTTTTTCCAAGACTTGGTATGGCAGCCAGCATCCTCTGTCTCCTTGAACACAAACACTTGCAGGAAGCGTTCAAAGTGTGACAAGAACTTACACAATGATTGCTGCCTCCTGGGAGTGACACCTTTGTGTAATCTCTTCCTGGAGTGTACCAGAGATAATCTGTGTGACCAATAATTTGTGGTAGAAGTGATGATACGTTATTGCCTCACAACTGCAAATTCACCTTGTTTACCTGTTCAGTGAAAATGGATCTGGGCCCTTTAAGTGGTCTTCCTTTGCCACCAGGTACTACATTAAACTTTGTTAATAAAGGGCACTGTAGAGATTTTGCAGGAGGAAAAGGTTTTCACTTCTTGGTTCCAGTGGGCTCAATGGGCAGGCTCCTGAAGGACCTGTGGTTCTCCAGACCCCATTCCTGCTGTAAGGCCAACTTCTTCATCACCAGGCTCTCGAAGAGCAGATGGCTTCTGAGTGTCCCTAGTGAGACTTGGCCCAGGAAGAGTTTTCCCCAGAACCGTTCTGGGCAGATTTCTAGTAAGTTCTATAAGTACAGTGCTGTGGTGACGTCCCCGACATTCAGTGAGTCATGGCCGCACCTCCTATAACAAGGTAAGGATCTCAGTCCTAGGGAAGGATCTCTTCCTTGAGATCTTTGAGTTCCTAGAGGTAATAGTTTTTCTTGTGCTCGCTTTGTCAGCACATATACTAAAATAGTTTTTCTTATTTCTTCTATTCCTATGTTCTTTAGGGTTCTTTTTACTTACTAGTTAATCTCTCCTTATTCCAGCCTCTTGGTACAGTTAATGATTCTTTATAGTAAATTTACCCTATTCAACTTGCCATTTGGTTCCACTCTCCAGATTGGACCCAGACCCAGTCATTTCTGGATTTGGTTATAAAAGACGCTGTAGCTTCTGTCTTGTCATTCGTTCTTTGATCATGTGCTTTGGGGAAAGCTCGTGGCCATGACCTGAACAGCATTTAGAGGGGTCCATGTACTGAGGAGCTGAAGCCCCTAGCCAACAGCCACATGAGGGAGCTGGGAAGTAGATGCTCCAGTCCAGTCAGGCCTTCAGATGAGACCACAGCCCTGACTGACATCCTGATTGCAGCCGCTTGAGAAACCCAGATTCAGAGCCAGTCCGCTAAGTGACTCACAGATTCTTGGCCTCAGAAACTGAGATAATAAAAATCTGTGTTTAAACCACTGTGTTTTGGGATAATGTGTTATGTAGCAATAGATAACTAAATGCACTTGGCTTAAAGCTTATTTTTTTAACCAAATTATTTTTTATACAAAATCTTTACAGCAAAAACTCTTTGTAATCAAGACTTTTGATCAGTCAGTAGAGCATACCTATTCCACAACGTGCTACAACTGACTCAACTCAGGGAGCTTATGTGACATGGTGTGAAGATCACAGATTCTGTCAGATAGCTGCCAAAGTGTGATGAGGGAGGACTCTTTTGCTCTATTGAGCTTTAGTTCTTCAAATGATGACTAATACCACCTACTTCAAACAGCCGGTGGTGTGAGTTAAGTGGATGAATGAGTGTAAAAGCCATACTAAGGCTAGACAAAGAGCAGATACTATTATAATTAATACAATAAAACTTTAATCCACACAGAAAATTAGAACAGTTCTTAGCAGTTTATTTAAAAACAATTTAATCTGAAGCATATATTTTTATGGGCTCACCTTCCTAGCATGCTATGCCAGAACCTCATCACCATATTGTATTACTGCTCATTTATTTCTTTTTAATACAATTCAGGAAGCAGGTATTATGTTCCCCCTGTTCATAATTCTAGCCTCAACACCTAGAATAATATCTGACATTATAATAGTCAAATAATAATATCTGTTAAACAAATGAGGGCTGTATGTCACATAGTGATATTCCTGAAGAAATATTAGTTGTAGTGTTAAAATGAATTTAAAATATCCTAGCTTTTAAAATGGTGTTAATATTAAATATTTGTAATAACATCACATTCTTTAATTAATAGCAAATGCCACTACAAGTACATTTTGTAATCTTCATGGAAATAAAATATAAGAATACTATGTCCTTTAACAAAATTTCAGACCTCTTCCCACAATAATCAATAGTTTACGAAACTTCCTGTGGTGCACTGCTTCTATTTGTGATTCTTTAGCACTTAATAAAAAGATTGAACTTTTTCTTTTTTACCAATAAGTTTCATTGTAACAATTACCAATATTCTAGAACAATACTCTTTTTTGGTTGACAGTTTCTCTCCTCACTACTGGCAGTAAAACAGGTGGCTAACGATGTTACCTCTTTCATCACCTGGAATTTCAGAGTCAGTTGTACATTCAGAGTCAAGGACAACATGTTCCATATTTACAATGAAATTATAGTTTCCTCATCAAAAAGCAAATCCTTCATTTAAAAAATTTGAATGGTTCTTAAAATAGAATTCCAGATGGCTAATTTTAGGTGCTAAAGAAAGTCTAATTCAAGACCACTTTCTGGCACCAGTCCCAAAACATTTTCATTTGATTATGGATTGAATATATTTTCATTCATTTTAAACTCTTGCCTCTCTGTATGTTGTCCTGAGATAGGTGAACTCATGTTGGTAGACAAATTGGCCTCAAAAATATATGCCACTCTGCTTAAGTGATCTATTTCTGTTGACATATTGGAAAGATGGCCTTACGCTTGGTGACACATTTTCAGTTGTCAAGGTCACATAGGTCCATGGGGAAATGTACATATGTAATATTCTGCTTCATAATGAGTGGAGATCGCTGAATTATAATAGGTGAGATACAAATCCACCAGGATCATAAAGGCTAGAAAATACAAATCGCATGGAACTCCCCGCTATGCTTTGATGTTTCACTGTTCTTGTCTTTATTTTTTGTTTGTTTTGTTTTTGCCAGGTTCATCTTACTTTTTAAAATCTTTCTTGTGTATCTTCATCTCAGATTTAGGTTGAAAATGATTGTTAAAAGTTTATCTCTTTATTAGTTATTATAATAAATTTGTGAAGTATTTCAGGTTATGCTTAGTTTTGTTTTTTTTTAATGATTTCTTTTTTCTTTTTTTTTTCTTTTTTTTAAAGAATTTGGGTTCCTTCTGCCATTCTGCTGGCAGCGCTCTTTCCCTTTAAGCCAATCCACTATGGCATTCCACACACTATCACTTAACCATTGTAGTAAGCCAGAGAAGGTCAAGTACATGTGTTTGAGATCCAACAGTAGTGCTTATAACAAACTGCATGTTGCACCTCTATAAACTTGTGTGGTAACAACTGTCCCAAGTATCTCACCAGGTTGTGGTAAGAATTGTATGAAATACCGTCCATGAAAATGTTCCATAAGCCACAATGTGTTCTAAAGTTTTGAAGTAGAATTATACCCAGCTAATCTACTTATGTTTCCCCTTTCCTGGAATTGCATCTTTCTCCATAAAGATGCTCTCCCCAACCTGTTGACTCATCTCTAAGGACCAACCTGGACTCAACTTTCTCCCAGAAATCTCTGACCCCTTAGCTGGATCTTCCAACTTGGAACTTCTGCCTCTGACCTTCTATAACGTACTCATTGTATTCATCCATTTCAGATTAATCACGAGGTTCTACCTTGTAAAATACTTTACCCAGAGGCATAGTTTATCACACCCCCGCCCCACCAACCTCACAGTGAATTCCATGTAGTAAACTGCACGCTCATCTGTGTATTGCATCTCTAATAACACCTCACATGGCTCTAGCACACCTGTGTGAGGTACATAACATGTTGTATTTTCATCTCACATATCCTCGCCTTTTACACTGCTGCTGATAATTTTCTTTGTTCTCTTTCTCTCCAAGCCTCTCGGCATGAGGTGCTTCCTTGTGGTACATGAAATCATGAAAAATGACTTCAGTAATTTAAGTTTTTTAGTTTAAAGCTTATATTAAAATATTTATGTTAAAATTTTCACTTTAGATTTTTTTTTAAGTTAAAATTTTGTTTTTATGTCCCAGACTTTGTCTATATCTACTCAAAATTAATACCTCCCTCTAGCCAGTGAACAGAAAACAGTTTGCCATATAACTGGTTAACTGAATTATCGGTCTAAAAATACTTACAGGTACGATTTGAATGATGAATCTCAATCCAAATTTGGATGTAGATTCTGCTTAAAACAATGCTTGTCAACAAATGAAGTTCATCTACCCCCGCCCCTCAGCCCCCCGGGTACTTGGGAATATATTTCAGGCCAAATATTTTGATTGACAGTGAAAAGGTATCTGGTTTGCTCTGCCCGATCGTGGGCATCATCTGGAGCTCCCCTAAGTAAAGAGATCAGGAAGCACACCGATTTACTGAAGTTTGACCATGTTTTCCTAGGACTCATCTTCATTTATTAGCTTAAAAAAACTCCCTGAGAATAGGCCTAGATGTGATAACATCACGAAAAAGCAAGAACTTGCTGCTGAAATACTCATTATCTTCCAGGAACCTATTTTGTAGCCAAGGAAAACTATGTCACATTGTTTTTTGTTTGTTTGTTTGTTTGTTGTTTTTTTATTTTCCTTGTAAACATCTTATGAACAAATGTGTTGATTTTGACATTCAAGAATTGAAAAGGCATTCTGTACCTCACCTTCTTAGCATAAGATATTTTGCTAAACAAAATACCATGCAAGTAATTTTTCATGATAATTTATCTATCTGCTCCCCAAGTTACATGTTCTCAAAATACTCCATGAAACATACATTTTAATAAAGTGCTTGTCCAAGCAAAGTTCACAAAACACTTTGCAAGCTTTGTTTAATTAAACATAATACCACACTTTTCTTTAAATGTAATGATCTATAATTTATTACAGACAATTTTTAATGAGTTTGCACTTTTCTATACCCCTCCTATATTTTCCTCTCCTTCCAGGCACAGTAGATGAAACTGTGATCAACATTATGAAATTAGATCACAATTATTTATTTAATCAAAACAAACCAAGCCTTGTGCCATAGGTGTGGAAATCCATATCGCTGTGCTCTCCAATTGCAGTCCTATTTTGTAATCAGCACTTTTGGCCAAACACATGGTGTAAATTATATGGAAAAATGAGAAGGCATGTTCTATCTCATGCCGTTGCCAGGTATGTTTCATATTTAGATATAAACAATGAGAGAAATTCAAACTTCACAACAGTTGAGTCATTCTACTACTGTGAACGCTTGTAGTTTATTTGTAGTTTCTCATGATTATATTAATAGCAAAGCTGTTCTCTTGATTGGGATTTTTTTTTTCTGCACTGAAGTTATTACACTCCCACCATGTTACCTGTGCCTATTTCATATGTTACTAAGCAGTAACCCAACAGAAGCCCCTCCCAAAGAGAAACTCAAACCCCAAATGCTTATCAAATCCTTTTTACGCCCGAAGCAAGGAATAAGCTGGGGCAAAAAAAGCAAAATATAAGATGTGTTCACAAAGTTGCTAATATCTCATGCACTTCGCATCTAAGGTCTAGGATTCTTGTGCAGGAATACCCTGTACTATTGGGTTTGATAACCTAAATACCCCCAATGGAGGTGTCATTCACACAAGTTGGTTGCAGAGGTGTCTACAAACAAATCAGAAGCAAGCCAAGTTGCTTCTCTTTCCTTAACCATTAGGTAAGGGGTTGAGGTCCTTAAAATTACCTAAGGAAGACATCTACCGTGTTTCCCTGAAAATAAGATCTACCCCGAAAATAAGCCCCAGTTAAGATTGTCAGCCAGATGGACGCATTTCGTACGTTATGACGATTTCCAGAAGAAGATGACATGACTGCATTTGAATAAATGTAGATTGTTGTACAAGAAAAACTAAGACATCCCCTGAAAGTACGCCCTAATTCATCTTTTGGAGCAAAAATTATTATAAGACCCGGTCTTATTTTCAGGGAAATACAATATAAGACCCGGTCTTATTTTCGGGGAAACACGGTAGCTGAGCGTAAGAAATGCCTAACCGTCTGACAGAATTTTCTGATTTTTATGTTAAAGTACTAGAACATATTGGAGAGAAATCTTTACTTGTAAGTGATGAAAACAATATGGAGGAAATGTTTTAGGAATGTATTTATTAATATATGCCATTTCCATTTTTCTAGCCTTCGTTTTTTATATGCTGGTCTATTTCTCTCCAAATCTTTGCGGAAGAGGAGTTACTTGGGATGAAAAGAATGAATAGCCATAAAATAATGATCAATATTTTTATTCTACACTTGCAATTGAAGTTCTCGTGTGTGTAAATACATATTCTAAACACCATTATAAAAATAGTCAATCAGTAGTGCTTATATAAAAGATTGACATTTTTGCATGTATATTTCTCCTACCTTATTTTCTAGCACTTTTCTAGTCTAGAAAAGATATCTATTAATGTATAGTCCTTCAAGTTACATTCTTCTTTTAATAATAATCACAAATTAATGATGTGTAGTCACATGTCCATTTTCTTGGAGGAAAATAACCATATGCTTCAATAACTAAAACTTCTATTTCCACAAACTAATTAAAAGGCCTTGTGGTGCAGTAATCAGAAAAACAGGTGTTTCATTTAGTTTCTCTCCCTTCAAGGTCGAATAGTTGCAATTCAAACTTCCCTGAGATTTCTTTAAAGTCAAGAGAAGTCACATAGCTCCATACTACCTATCACACGATACTATCCTTCTGTCCCACCCCAGAATTTTGACAGAATATAAATCAAGAAGCGAAAACAAACTGTTTTTACAGTACAATATGTTAAAGTATGAATGGGATTCTTAACAATAGATTTGGAGATTTTAGCTTCACAAAAGAAAAAAAGGCTCAAATCCTGTTTACTTTTCTCTTTGATAGATTGAGCACATATATATATTATTTTTAATCTTTGAAGAGATGTGGCCTGCTATAGGAAATATATTCCCTTTTCTTTCTCCAAATGTAATCATCTTATCAAAACCACATCTCTGGGACATACTCTTGGGAGAACAGGGTGCATTACACACAATTTTATAATGCACACCATAACTTTGGATGGCTTCGACCTTATTCTTGCTGTTAATTATTTAGACTCTGACATATTGCAATAAAACATTTCATCAAGCCCTGCAATCCGGGGAACGATAGGCATCAAAACTGTATTGGTAATGCAGAATGAATGGATCGGGGTTGAAAATAATGAGTTTGGTGGATTACATCTGTCACTGTGAATTATTATTGTTGAACATAACAGCAAAGCACTACAAAAATAAAGCTTGTCTTCTCTAGTTAAAGGTGAGACAACTACCTCTAATGAGATACAAAAATTCAAGTGTGAGTTATTAATTATGCACACAAAAGGCTTACCTGCTTGCCCAATCTTACATTTTTGTATGTATATAACTATAGAACAGAATGTCCCTGCCGTGGCTAAAGCTGGTGATAGTTAGTAGTGGCTATTGCCAGCAACTTAGGAAGACATTCTGTATGGCCATATTTGACCATGCAGCAAAAACAAAACAAAAAAACAAAAAATAGTTGAACACGTGTCCAGGCAGCAGCAGGCCCAGATTCTGTCACTGATTCTTCTGCTAATTTGCTTTGTGACACATGTTACTTACCTCTGGAAACTCATACTTATCCTTTGCCAAAGTAGGGCCTTGTACCAAGCTGTCTTTAAATTCAACTCTAGCCTCAAAACATTTCTTGTTTCTTTATATAGAGGATTTTTTTTAATTGAGTAAACTTGGTAGTTTTTTCTTTCTATAGGCAGAAAGCTTGGTGGTGAACTTTCTTAAAGGGTAATCTAAATTGTTTCTCTTAGGGATGCAAACATAATGGAAACAAATTCTCATTATTCAGGAAAAAGTATATCATAGAATATTTTATTTCACTAGCCAATGTTGACCAATCAGAGCAAAGGGAGAGGAAAATTTCGGTTGGATCAATTTGCATAAAGAGGTTTCTGGAAAGGGAAGAAAAACAATGCACACATTTCAATAATGCAGATTTTAAAGTTATAAGCATGGTCTACTCAGCAACTTGGTTGAGTAGACCTTGAAGAGACCTTCACCTAAGTTCTTCTGGCAGAAAAGGACACCAAGGTCCCAGAGGGAGGGAGAATCTGGGTTGTCAATCACGGCTCAACATGGAGTATAAGTCAGTGGGTGGGGCTGGTATTGTCATAACTGTCATGGCAAGCAGTGGAGACAAGTCTCACTGGATCTGTTCATCCTGGCTCACTGTGTGCTCTTGTGCATACTAACCATCATGAGAAAATGCTACAAGAGCATTTTCTGCAGTATTGGGAGGAATCAAGAACATGGAGGCATCACCTGAGCAGTTGAAAAGCACCTACCTGAGGACACTGAATGGGGTCTCAAATCAGCATTCAAAAATGGCCCCAGTGGACCAACTAGAATTTTGACTTGTCACCTCCACCAGCCATCTGGAAGTAATGCCAGCCTATTTGGATCAAGTAGTAGTAGCCTTGGAAGATTTAGGAGTTAGAGAAGAGTCTCAGATAATGAACCTTCTGTTAATAAGGTCAAGTAGCATTTCAAAAGAATAATTGGGAAAAAAATTTTAAAGTGAAAAATTTGTAACCAAAGTTCGTGAACCAGATCAATTGGTTTCATATTTTATTTACTTTTTTATAAATACAAAGTAATACATTTTTCAGTGCACAAAACTTAGAGACCCTAGACAAATAAAAAGAAAAATCAACAGTAATATTTGCATTCAGAAATAATGACTGATAAAATTTTGGGTCGTCCATGCTAGATACAATTTTATCTTTATGAAAATGGAATCACATTGCTTTGTTTACTTCGCAAAATATTGTAAACATTTTAGCATGCATGTTACAATTCCGCAATATGGCTTTAATGGGTATATTATATTTCATAACACAATTTGCCATCATTTGGTGAACTTAGTTTATTCTTGGAATTTCAAATTATTCCCAACTTTTAAATAGTTCTAAATTGAATATCCTTGAACATACATACCTCTGATTGTTTTACTTAAATGGAATTGCTGGATTTAAATGTAATATTTTATAACTTTTAACCAAAAAAATGTAATTGATACTTTCTCCTTAATAATAAGAGTTCCTGCAGTGTAATATCTGCTATATAAACCTACTCAAAGGGGCATTAAGAAAGGACAACAGTCAGTGAAAAAGGAATATGGCCCCTTTGAAAGAAAGCAGGTTGTACAGCTTCATTCTTACTCAGAGAATAATTTGAAGAGCTTCACTCTTACTCAGAGAGTATTTGAAGAGTTTATATACAAACCACAAATAAACAGTATTGGGAAGCTATCAGAATGAGAAGAATATTTTTTCTTAAAGAAATATGTATGGAGAAAAATGAAGAGGTGATCAAACAGAAAAACAGAAATATTCGCTCCTTAGTAGAAAACAGGATAAAAGGAGAAGGTGGCAGTCTGCAGCCCAGAAGAGGGTCCTCACCAGAACCCCACCATGCTGGCACCCTGACCTTGGACTTTCAGCCTCCAGAACTGTGAGAAACAAATGTGTGTTGTTTAAGACACCCACACTATGGTACTTTGTAGCAGCCCCAGCTGACTAAGATGTTCCCCAATTGGAGAATGTAGCTTTTTGGCGACCCCAGGAAAGGAACTGTTCATTCAATGTATGAAGTATCTCTCTGTTCTCCTCCCAGAACTTAAGATCGAATTCCCCAGGGAATGAATGGAAAGACATGGGAATCGTTCTGTCCTGTATCACCCTCAAAATTGTCATTCGCAGCTCCCTGTGAACCAGTGGTCCAGCACTAAGCCAGAAGTCTCTCCGTTCAGGGTAAATCCCCTCCCTTCTTGGTGCACTTCCCAAAAAGGCTAAGTCAGACTTTTCCACCCCTTTTATTTTGAGCCTCTTTTACCCTGTGGCCTAGAGAAAAAAAAACTGACAAATATTATCTTCCGGGAGACCTATGGAGAGTTCATGCATACAGTCTCAAGTGGCGGGACCTAATTTCCCAGAGGTCCCAAGAATGGCACGCAGATTAGCACCCAGCAAGAAACTGATTTTAACCCTTACTGTATTTTGTTGCATATGTCTTATTTCTTCCTCTCTCCAAACCAAATTATTTGACAGGGGTATTTTCTTACTCATAGGACATATGCCCCTGTGAGTTCTAAATAAATATTTGCTACTTGATAATCAAGAGGAAAACAAAAAGATAAAGTATATCTGCTTTTCACTAGGAGGAATTTATACATGTTTTGACGTTAATACTTGCAGGTACTGATCTTATTTATTTCAACTCTCCTTATTCCAACACATAAATAATATTATTCCTTGGTGGTAAATGTCCTTAAATGTTAATGGTATCATGAGCTATGTAACAGCAGTAGGCTTTTCATCATACACATTTTTCTCCTGAATAATATGTATTTTGCTGACCTTCTTTCCAAAGGTGTGGAAACAGAGCTAAGTAGATTCTTATGAGGCAATGTTGAGCTTCTTGGTTTTGCCCAGTATGTGTATCATCTAGTACTATCATACCTCATGATATTCGGAGAAAGTGTTATTTGATTGTCAGGAATAGGTCTAACCTAAGGCATTTCTCATTCATAAGTATAAGGCAGGTGAATTCTCTTAGAATTATACCATCTCAAATGGAATGGCTTATTTTAATATTAATTTAATAACAAGCTATGCACAGTAATTACCTCTTTAGTTCTGCTAAAGTACCTTTCCTTGTCTAGACTTGGGCCGGTGATTGCATTAAATTTGCTACAAAGACAATCTACTCAATGCACGACTAAAGAAGAGAGAAAAGAAGAAGACGATGCTTTCCTAGATAGTTAATATCATGAAAAAGATCAGCTAAGGGGGCTGACATTGGGGACATGCTGTATTTTCTAGTGGAGAGATTATAATAATAATTAATGCCATGCATTTATTTAGAATGCATACTTATCAGAGGGTTTTCACATAAACGATTTCATTCCATTAATTCATCAAAAGGCCAAATGGAATCCAAATAACCCTCTGGCTATGCGCACCTCACAGCCTTCACGTTCTGCATATGAACTTGAAATAGCTTTCATGAGCCTTGTCCGCCCAAAAAGGGAAGTGAACTGGCAAGTGAAACACACGAGGTCAACCTCATGCCACTTTCTCCTTGAAGACATCATTTTCCTCAGTTATTACACAAAATACCACAAGTAGGCCATTCAACCCAATTATTCCCTTGGGATAAAGAAATAACTTATTGATAAATAAGTGTATCATTTTTCTTGACTACAAGGTGTCTGAAATAGAGAATATTGAAACTATTCCTCTTGGACTCTCAACTCCACCAATGGGTTTAACACTGATTTTTTAAAAATCTTTATTAGGTCATGTTTATATAGTTAACATAATAGATCTCAGAGACGATACTAACCTTCAAGAAACTAAGCTGCCATGGGTCTTCAAATAAATATCTTTATTTTTCACCAAAGCATCTAACCATATAGTTCAAAAAAACATGAAATCATTTAGATTTTTTTAACCTGCTAAATTCTGAGACTTTGGGAGGTGTGTCCTGATGACAATATCTTTTCCAGAAAGTACTTGTTGCAATTCCATCTTGAATGGAAAGTACCGTAGAAAGACGGGCCATAAAGAATGTGCAGGCCAACTATTTATGCTGTGAAAGAACACTGTTTGGCTTCCTGCATGTTTGCAGAGAGCAGTTCTTCACTGGTGATGCAAAGACAGGATTGCAAAATCGGCCCCCAGATGTTGGGCCCAGGTTTCAGGTCTCATGTAGTGGGAACATTATTAGTCCACCCCCTGCACTGAGCACAGTCATGAAACCACGGACATGCATTACATTTGAGGTATTCTTTAAAAGCAAAACAAAAGCACTGTGAACGTCAGGCCCATGGCACCTGGGCAATCTTCAGGTGTAACTCGCCCTTCCCCTGGGTGTGAGCTTCTGGCTTCATGCCTTCCCGAGACATCTCTTTATCTCCAGCTCATCTCTCATCAGTGCCTGTCAGTGGGATAGCACAATCCCAGATTGGAAAAACAGTTCTTATGGAGTTAGGGAAATGAAAAAAGTTTTTGGTGATGGAAATCCCCTCCACTTTACCAACATTTTATTCATGTTTGGAAAATACCACTTGGTGGCTGTTTCCATTTTCATCTGCTTCAGTATTTCCTGTTTTAATTCAGAAATCAAATGTGTTACACACCAGGAGGGTCTTGGACTAATTCCAGATCGATAAAACCAGAAAGTAACAGCCAACTAACCAAAGTTGCTGTCCTTGCCAGATTTTATGCACAGTTTTAAAAAGTGAATATAAATTGCTTAAGGTAATTGAACTCAGTTTCAGATACAGCCGGTATGAAAGTCAACCAGGCAGAGTTGAGCCACGTTTATATGTCATCTGAGTGCAGCATGGGAAAATATTTGTTGATTATATCATAAAAGAACGAGAATGAGTTGTCTTTGTGACTTACACACTTGATTTTCTTTTCCTTGTTTCTTTCCCCTGGACTTAGCAATTGGAGGAAACATTGGTCAGCATTGAATGAGTGGACCCAAAAACTCTTTCAATCCTTGAGACAATGTCTCTGTAATAATAATAAACAGAATTAGGGTATTTCAGAGACACAAGGAAACGGCATTCAACATTCATTTATTCAGTACGTATTCTGGATGAGGCACTAGTGCAGCCCCATTTTACAAACAGATGAAGCCCACAGTAGATGTAATGACTGTTCTGAGGTCGCTCAGTCAATCACTGTCAGAGCCAGGCGTTCAGCCATCCAGGATTTTTTAACGCAGGGCAGCTCTTTTTCCTCTGGACCACACTGATTACTCTCCCACAGTTACTTATTACACCCATGTCAGTGTGCCAATAAGACCAAAAACTGTCTTCACTCAATATACCACTTGATATTTATTTTGGGGAAGTTTGTAAATAAGTGAACAAACTGTCTAATTGCTAGCCTGGTCTAGGAACTGAACTAAATTTTAAAAAGAAATTTATGAACCACAAACAACAAAAAATATATTATTAAAATTGAAACCAGGAAAAATGACCCACTGAACTATTAACCAAAAAAAAAAACAAAAACCAAAAAATTATCAAACCAAGTGACAAAATCTTCGTCTGCAGGCCATGAGGGAAAAGGCTGGGAGGGAAACTGATCAGTTTGTGGTCTTCTTAAGGCAACTTATAACTCGTCCCTCGAGTGATGGGAATTTTCAAAGGCTCTTTAAGGGAAATAGAATGCCCCTATGCAAACCCTCCTTTAGATTCCTAACGACCACTGACTTCTGATCAAGAAACCCTATATCACCAGTAATACATCAAATGTATTTCCTCAAAATGAATGTGTTAGTAAATGTATTTAACTTTCCAGGAGGAATACTGGATTTTGTTATTAAACATCTGAAGAATTTCATATATTTCCTATTTATAAATTACTTTCCCAAATAATAAATGTATCATGTTTCCCATATTCTTTTTTAAAACTTGGCATTATTATCTCATTTTCAGAAATTAAAGCTAAGAAAAGTGCATCAGCAACAGAGGTTCTGCAATGTATAGCAACCCACACATCAGTTGGCTGAAATGAACCACTTTCCTTTAACACCTTGGTGTGCGAGGAAAGAAAAACATAGTCAGCAACCACTCCCCTGCGGACATAGATCAATTACCAAAAAGCTAGGTTTTAAGTCTCACCTTGTCTCTTACCATGCCAGTTTTTCTTCTATCAGTTATGTCTGTTCAAAACTACAAGCTCATTTTTTGATATGTGCCTAATTATGAAAGGGAAATGAGTTACTAAAATCCTCATAATACATTTAAAATCTAAGTGGAAATTCTTTCTTTTTTGATTGTACACAAAGATATCTCATCAATAGGCATAACTATTGACGAATTGATTGACACATCAGAATACTCAGAACAAGCTCGTTAAGTCTCACAAATTATGGCAATTTGGGAAAACATTGAAGGTCGAGGCCAGATTTTGCCAACATAGATTTATCGTGGGTTCCACATCTGCATCTAAAGATGGAGGGGGCAAATTTGCACAGATATCTTTGATCCACAGATATGGGGAGAGAGAAGTTGATAGTAATTAAATTATTTATGTGACTGCTTTCAGGATGACGTTGTCTTTAACTGGTCTTCAAACCTTCACGCTGGTGACAGGAGCATCCAGTCTGGACTCTGGGAACACTACTGTTGATGACCCTAAGACCACATCGTGACTTAGGTCATCTATCTTCCCCATTGCATACCGTAATTCCTCCATGAAGCATACCAAAAAAAAAATGCTAATCTATATTTAACTTTAGTAAAGTTAGTTAATTTATTTTAATAAAAAAAATGCCTTGGCAAACCCAGGTGAAAACTCTAATATTGATGCAATCAGCTACTCTTCTCCAGATAATTGCCACTTGGGCTGAGAAATTGATAGCATGCCAACCTAAAATGCTTTTAAAGACTTCAATCAACGTTCTCTCCAAAAACGAAGAGAATAAAAAGCCAGCGGGCAGGACTGTGGATCTCACACTTCCACTGTTAACATCACCCAGCAACACATATTTATATTACCGGGACTTGTCCTCCAAATTTGACCTCGGCTTGGCCTCTGAATTTGTGCAGGGAAGGGAAAGGACAGGGGTTATATAGTCCAGAAAAACTAGAAACAAACTGTCTTATTAAATTACCCATATTTGCAACCAAGCTTAAAATAACACAGATCTGCCAGCCTTCAGAGCTCAGGTCTGCAGCTTACTTTCAGATATAATAAAACAACACTGTCGATTTTGTCTTATTTATGTCTTTGAGTCTTCATGAACTTCCAGAAAAAAAACAGATAAAAGGACTATAAAATCTTGTTTTAAAGCCAATGTGTACTTGCCAGCAAACGAAAAGTAAAGATTTTCTTTTTAGAAGCAGTATTTGAATAGGTCCTACTAACTCACAGAATAATTCTTAGTTATTAAAAATAAAAATCTAAGCATGTATTTATTTAGCAAACGTTGAATCATTAGCATTTTAAAATGCAAAAGAGGTGTGGAGAGGTGCAGATACTTGAAATGAGAGCTAAGGATTCTATACTTTCACCATAAATAGTTTTATTCTCTGCTTATATTACTGCGTCACTCAAGACGTTGCTGTATCAATAGTGTAACTGAATTGCATCATTGTGTTAATCAACATACAAAATAAACATAACTTGACTAATTTGGTCACTCCATAGAGCTGTGTCTTTAATCTGATTATTTTGTTGAATCCACTACATTGATCTATTTATTATCTCTTATTACAGGAGAGTGGGGTCAAAGCTACATACACTGGAGCCTTTATACTATCCTGTCCAGGGTACATGACAGGGGATACCTTAGGTAGTGACAAGTACATTTAATGACATCATTTTTGTACATAAGAACTAAATCCCCTTAGTTGAGGTTCAAGGCAGATAACCTTTAAAACAAGTTTCACTTTTGTAAAAGTGTAAGAACAAGTATACGAGGAAAAAAACTAAGGCTAAAATTGTTATTAATAGATGTTGTATAATAAAGTATTTCTACTGAATCACTTAATAGTAATCACAAATTATCTTAATTACCTTGTAATAATTGAATAATTCATAGAACTAAATATTTCAAGTTGTGATTATGCTATTTGGCTCATATGAAATTACCACTGAGTTAAAAAATATCATCCGAAAACTATGCTATAACAGATTTTATGAAGAATCTTTTGATTTATTGTAGAAAAGAAAAGAAAAAAGTGTTCTCCTCATAAAAAGACTGTGAGGCAAAGGATTTTTCCTGTTTTATAACCCTTGTGTTTAAATAAGCTTCTCAAACTCACAGGGCTAATAAGAAAGCCTTCACCAAGTTGTATCTGTGTGTCTATACTTTTGAGATATGGTCCTATAATTACTTTTAATTTGGGGGATAACTTCTAATCCTAAACATTTCTCATTTTCATCTTTACACATGCATACACTTCGGTGATAAACAGTCATTAGAGGTTTCATTAAACCACTCCCCCTCCACTAACTCCCCAACCTGCTTACTTGGGGAAATGACCTAATCTGTCTGTGTTTCAGGTTCCTCTTCTGTAGATTGCAGATAATAAAACCTACCTCCAATGGCAGATTTATTAAATGGGATTACTTATGTCAGGAACATAATAAATCAATAAGGATTTTCTCCATTACCAACAAAGAGCAAACCATAGTAAACAGTCATCCTGAAATTCTTCAACTTCTTCCATTTTTATTCTTAAATTAAGTCCCTCGCAGAAGCTGTGATGCTTGCAGCACCTGCTGAGAGAAGTAACCCTAGTTTGACCTTGAGCAAGGGATGGCCGTTAATTGATCCAAAAGTAATAATCTTATTTAGGGACAGCCAGTCCTTGAGATTGGTTGGTGTCCACTGGAGTGGTTTTGCATAATCATAATGATGTATTCTTTGACCAATAGAATTCTATGATTTTAATGAGAAAACAAGGGAGAATAAGACAATCATAGGAGAAGTGGACCACTAGGGATAGAAGCATGGGTTTTCACATCACAGAAACCTGGGATCAAACCTGGTTCTACCTAGCTGGGTTCCTTTGAGAAGTCCCTTCATCCAGCTGAGTCTCAGTGTCCTTTTGTATTCTCATGTCCCTTGCTCATTGCCCAGCCATTGGTTTCCATGCCTCATGTCTAAGCATCCCCAAACCCACCATCTACACTATGGGGTCACCAGATAAAAACCCACCATCTACAGAAAGGGGTCACCAGATAAAAAGCAGGAAGCCCAGTTAAATTTGACTTTCAGGTAAACAACAAATAATATTTTAGAATAGATACATTTCATGCCAAAATATTATTCCTTGTTACCTAAAATTCAGTAACTGGGCTTGTGGGTTTTTTTGTTGTTGTTTTTTTCTGAATCTGCCGCATACCAGTTACCCACCAAAAACATAATCATATATATGGATATATGTATCTAATGACAATAGAAATTTTCCAGGAAAGATTTTAGCAACATTCAACAGATGGTCACCTCTATTAATGGACAAGAGTCCCTGTGCACTTAGAGATCTCTTTGTATTATTCATTCATCCAGTCAAGTATCATTTATTCAGTGGCTAGTAAAGTAATGTATTATATAAAATGTGGAGGGAGACAGAGTGTGACTCCTGTAGCCGTGATGGAGCCATTTCCATGGTCAACAGGCCAATCAATAGTCAGAGTAGCCAATTCCTCTTCTCTACCCAATTTCCCTTTTTCCCCTTTTTGCTTTAGAGGAGTTACTCCTAAAAATACCTCCCTGGTACACTAGTAGAAGATTGCACCTGAACTGAATTTTATTACAGCAGCTGCTGCTCACCAGTAGAGAGTTATCCAAATGGAGCACCATGAAGAAAGTTCTTGTTGAACTAGAAATTACACCTAGTGAGAAAGGCTGATTGTGAAGTGTTAGAGTTCTTCAAGCTGTAATTCACACAAGGGACTGAGCCCAAGATACAGACACAGACCTGCACTGAAAAGGGTGGAGGAAGCCGGGGTTATTGGTGAGCTCTTGGTTCAGACTCTAGAAAGATTCCTTCAAGCCAAAAGCACATAGAATGAAAACAAAGGTCACAGTCTCCCCATCCTTGGGCATAATGCACGGGGAGGATTGATCACCCACAGGCCCTGGTGTCACCAGCATTCACTTTCAGAAAAGTAAAGCAATCTGTGCTTAAAGAGAGCCCCCTTTGTGAATCCCATTCTAAAGTATACTTACTCATAGTGGTCTATTCTGAAATTTCATCATCTGTAGACACTTTGCAAAATTGACTGGTAGAACTGCCACGTCCCTGGAAACTTGTGTGATGACCTGGACCCTTTGCATAAATCAAGAGGACTGGTAATGGGTCCGTGTTTGTATCTCTCAATGAATTCATAGTCGATACACAGTATTTTTCAAATAATTTACCACCCTCTTATGCCCCAGCCTATTTGTGATATAATTATAAGTTCACTGAGGTCATTCATCCCACATGACCTCCTTTTTGCTACCTCATCTTTCAATGCTTCTGCCTATTTCTGTTGTCTTCCGGCAGACACTCCTGTCACTAGGCCAATTACCAGCATCTTTTTAGCTTTTCCTTCTGACCGAATGGACTCCTTGTTCTCCCACCGATGACAGTCTTAGAAGGCTACAGCCAAACTGGCCGTTAGCTTCTGACCTCTCTACAGTCTATCTTATTATGGTAATTGCAGGGCTGGAAGGAGCAGACTCTAGGCCAATTACACCTGTCCCTGTCCCAGTTCAGCCTGGGCTTAAATTACTCCATGGGGTAGAGAGCGTAATTTGGCTCCACTGAACAACTTTTTCTCTATTCTTGTGAAATTTGGAGACAGACATTCCTAATTATGCTTGTCATTAGGACATAATGACCCAGTATTTCTTTAAATGGCATCATTCTTTATCCAAGAAACCAATGCACTGTATTAATAGATAAATTTACTGAGGTATTTTAAAGCAAAGAAATCCTTAAAATGTTCCTTCTTGGTGTATAACAAAAATATAAACTGAAAACATTTTAATATTACCACTATACATAGATGTATGTGAGTGTTTAATATTAATAAGTCAATAAATATTATATTTTTGTACACTTAAATCTGTAAAATTATACATAATTAAGTTTATAAATGGATAGCTGTGCAGTATATATACATAATTATGTTAAAGAATATATAGGTACACATTGTGGCTAAATGAACTAGTTTTTTAAAACTGCATTATGTAAAACATTAGGAGGGAGAAGATTTTATGTGCATTTGTAAATTAAGTATTCTGGTTGCACATCCTAGAACACAAATGTATAATCATATGCCCCCCTATTAATCTAAATTAAAATTAACTATACCTATTCTTTTTATTTTAGTTAATTCTTAATAGAATGCCCTATTTACCCTCAAGTCCTGTATTTACAGAAGTGCTTACCTACTGCTAAGGAATTATCCTTAAAAAATAATTTGAGAAGCAAAAACGTCAGAACTCCTGATTGGCTTAGTAATTTTTGAGTCCTTATGAGGTCTCTGAGGATGCTGCTCGGTTGAAGCAAACCCCTAAATCATAAAGCTTCTCCATCCTCAGTCCTGGTGTCATTGTTGCCCACCCACCAGTCTTTTCTTTAGTAGAAGTAGCCACTTAAATACCATATTTTGCGATGCATAATGTGCTTCCATGTATAATGCCCACCCATGTTTTTGGCCCAAAGTTTCAGGGAAAAAATCTTTTGTTTTAATTTTTTAATTCAAATTTTTATTTGTTTACATTTAGGTATTTGTTTTATATATTGTAAAAGATTTTTAGCATTTATTTTTGAGCATATGATGGTACAAGAAATTTTATGTAACAGGTAACTACAAAACAGAAGAACAGATACAAGACATTTTACGTACCGATAACAAACATTTACGATATTTAAGCATCAAAGAGGGCCAAGAACTCTTCGTCGTTGCAAGTTCGTCCTAAGATCAACAAAACTGATGATCGTATTCCAGAGTTTCATTTTGCATACGGATGTCATTATTGATTTCTAGAGTTACACTTTTGACTCATAAGCATAAATAAAAGAATTAAAAACATTTATATAGATATGGAATAGCACTACCCATGTATAATGCGCATCCTTATTTCTCCCTCACAAATTTGGGAAAAAAAGTATATATTATACATGGCAAAATATGGTAATTCTGGAGTGAGCAGGACTGGCTTTCATAAATACCCTGCCTTGAATGCAGGAGTTCACTCTCCGTGTAGTCTCGTCTCCATCATCCCACGACACATTAAAGCATGTGTCGGAAACCGAATAAGGTAATTATTTGTTATTATTCGTACATTCTATCCCCACAAAGAAATCAGAGCACAGCCTAATACTTTTACCATAGTCTTCACTCACATCCGTGTGGCTTAGGCTTTACTGAGATCCATCATTGCCTGGACACTTACTAGACATCTGACTCCTCCAACAAGTCATAGTGGAAGATGGAAGCTGCAACACTAGTTCTAGTAACCCCACTACTGCTTAGGAAACTACTTCCTCTCTCTCAGTGTTTCCTACACGGGGGGTGATCATCACTACCAAAAACAGAGGGTCGTTGTGAAATTCAGTCAATAAGCATTTATGATTCTTAGCTCGGTGCTTCACATGGAAAGAAACTTTTTATACTTGCTAGTATTCTACAGGGTGTGCAGTAAGCAGACCTGAGTTCAAGTCCTGCCTCTCATGTTTACATGACCCAGTCACTTAACGTCTCCAAGGGTGGGAAGATTAAATGAGATAATGTATGTAAAGTTGTTAGCACTCTCTTGACCTGTCCCCCAAATATCGTATTGGCCCTTGAACTTTTCTTTCTTCCCTCTTCCCTTTCATTCTTTCCTTGGATAACCAAGTCATAAACCTATAGTTGTGTAAGGACCACACGTAATCACATAATTGCATTTCCATTTCTCTGGAGGAATATTACATTCTTCCTATTCCTCCTGGTTGGTCTTGTGTGCTGCCTTGGTCATTTCCTCTTTTTCTAAGGCTAAGACCTCAAACTTTGCAGTTCCTGGCAGCATATATGGGCAGGCCATCCTCTCCTCCATTCAGGATCATTTCCACTCATAATGTCATCATTGATGGATCAATACAGTCAGTCACTGCAGGTAATACACCTGTAAAGGGTACTCTACCTTATGACGTCCCTGAGGACCCAGAAAGACACTGCAGCAACTACCCAAGGCTTCTACCCCTGTGTGCACCCTCAGACTCTTCCAAAGCAAACTGGAACCCACATAAGGAGCAAGTTCCTTCAGGAAGCCCATTTGGCCTCTGTTCCCCACCCCAAATTCTTCCAGTCCTTTCTTGTGAAAGTCTGAAGTCTGTTTATCTTGAAATTATGAGAAGCCTTTTCCATTCAATCAAACAACCATCTAAAGATATCTCTCCTTTGGGGTTTTATACCAGTTGGCAATAAATAGTGGTAGCAACAGAGATTTCTGAAAACCATTGATTGTCTGAGCATATTCAGCACAGGTTCTCCAAGGGCACGCACCTCAGTCACCTGCCGGGCCGGTTTCAGCCCAGGCTGTTGGGTCCCATTGGAGGTTCTCATTCCATAGCTCTGGGATGGTGATGCTGCTGATCCAGGAACCTCTCTGAGACCTATTGACGTAAAACCTCAGGGACATTTGTTAACCCCTCTTCATCATTCTGTTTCTCAGCTGACCCTCTCTACCTCCTTGGTGACTCACAACATATGGAAGGCCTTGACCCTTGTTGCTTTTAGAGGCTACTCCTCGAGACAAATTATTCCTGCCTTCCATGGCATTGATGCCTGAGCCCTGGGGGTGCCTAAGGAGGGAGAAAGATTATGAAGTGTGCCTCTGATGTTATCATTCCTGGATAAGACCTCATTGATATCAGCATTTACCCAGATCAAAATTATTTTCCTAAACCCAGATTGAAATACACATAGAGGATAGGGAGTAATTTTTTTAACCCAATAAAGTGCACTCTCTTTTTTATCTCTCCCTCTCAGATGAACAATATGTCATACCCTGGCCAGAGCTTGTCATCTGTGTTTATCTCATCTGGTGTCTCTAATTAGATTGCAAGCCCCTATGGGCAGTAGCTGTGTAGTTGTAATTCAATTTTGTACAGTGCCTGGCACAGCCTCTTAACCATAAACAGGGTGCTCAATAAATATTTATTGGTGATGGTTATCTTTAATTCCTCAGGAAGCTTAGGCAATTCTAGGCCCCTCTACTTAGTTGAATGATAATGAAATTGATAAACTATCATGGGAGAAAACACATGTGTGGTAGATTTTTGACAACCAAACCACCATCAACTACTCAAAATGGAGAGGAAGCATTTAGTACCCTAAGGACGTTACAGGTTTCATGTCTTGCCTTGTGCCGAACTTGTAAGGGTGACCTGAGCACTGGAAAAGAAAAACACCATAAACCAGTGAATCTTCTGGCACTTTCTTTACGTGATGCTGAAGCTTGCTTGTAATATTAGAGGTTTTCTCTTCACCTATCAAATATTCTAAGACGTCAAATAAATTTGGTCTATAAAGCCCATATTATTTTAATTTTTGGCAAGTGTATTTATCAGCCCCAGATGGTTTTTCTTTGTTAAAATCATGGAACTCACACTACTGGTAACATTACTACACATTTGGCTGATACAGTCTCTTCCCTCTACAAAACATTTCTAACCTTCAAGAATAAAGCCTGATACAAAAAGTGAAGTAATTGGAGATTTTTTTCCTACAGGTAAAAAACGTTTAACGGCTCCTGAAATGCCTCCAAAAACACATGCCTAATTGAAATCAAGCATACAGACAGTAAAAGAGTAGGTGCTGTGTCGATTATGGGGAAAGTGAGACAAGAAATTCCAGGACCCAGGGAAGGCTGGGGAGATTTTGTTTTCTAGGCCTGCTCACGTATAAGCTGAAGGCCGTGCCTAGGTGGTGCACTCAGGAAATGCAATAGCTGCATTGGGCAATGCACACTGGGTGGGTAGCCCAGCCAGTGAGAATGTTTGGCTGCCCTTCTGATATTCTATTGGCAAGCACTGCAGTGAGCCACAGATCTGGTGGGCCTTTCCCCTACTCTTCAATGCAAGCATGAGTTAAAAAAAATACGTGTGTAAGAGGTAAAAGGGTGAGAGACAGAGAACGAGGAGTTTAAGAAGAAAGCGTGAGGTTGCCCAGCATCATCCTGTCCATTTGGAACATTCTTTGGAGAAATCATAATTCATGCTTTCTTGCTCGTGATTCCTTTGGAACTCTTTTCTTGGCTCCTGAGACTTGCTCACCTTGTGACCTTAAATATTTCCCTCACTGCCTTTGTGGCTTGCTCTGCTCTCCAAACAGAAAGCTTCTGTTGATTGAGAAGGGAATAGAAAATAGAAGAATTCTGAACGAAGACGCTTCACCCAGGTCTCCCCCACCAGACCTAAGGTTGGCGTGTTTGTTATCTTTCATCTGATTAGCACTAAAGAAAGGTTTCCTCCCCGTGCCTAGGGATGTAGTTTTTAGGCGCTTTTCTCTTGTTTTTGATCGACCTCTGCACATAAGCAGCATACAAACGTTTGGAACTGGAGAGTCAAAAGTCCGTCTCATGACTTGTGTGGGATTGGAAGTTTGGCTTTCAGACACTGTCAGAATTACAGAGTTTAACATTCTAAAGGCTGAAGTGTGCCTTTCCTGGGTGAATTCTAACCAAAGGAAAGAAATAAATGAAATGTGAGAATGTGTGTGTGTGTGTGTGTGTGTGTGTGTGTGTGTGTGTGTGTGTGTGTGACACAGGGTGACCAGAGACAATGATGTTTAGGGACTGGTATAAAAGTGGCCCAGTGGTCAGAAACACCCTTTGCACTTTTCCCACCTGGAACCCAGATGCCAGAGCACTGATCATGGCCGCTGATTCCATTCCTTCCAGCAAACTTCTCCATGTCTGATTCTCCATTGTCCTTCTATAAAATAAGCCATTTGGAGAACATGACTGCTGAGATCCCTTCCAGCACAAATAGTTCAGAAGAGCGGGAATGTTCATCAAGGCACCCAAGAGTAAAGATTTTCTCAAGAGGCCTGTGTTCATCCCAGCTTCCCTGCGCACTGACTGTAAACTTGGTCTTGAGCAAGTGTCTCACCTCTTTAAGCCCCAGTCTCCTCATCCAAAAAATGGGGATGATAATAGTATCTACCTAAAAGAGTTACGATGGGAATTACCGTGTTTCCCTGAAAATAAGACCTAGCCGGACCATCAGCTCTAATGAGTCTTTTGGAGCAAAAATTAATATAAGGCCCGGTCTTATATTACTATTTTACTATAATATAAGACCAGGTCTTTGTAATATAATGTAATATAATATAATATAATATAATATAATATAATATAATATAATATAATATAATACTGGGTCTTATATTAATTTTTGCTCCAAAAGACATATTAGAGCTGATTGTCTGGCTAGGTCTTACTTTGGAGGAGCACAGTAACTAAGATGATGCATGTAGGATACCTGCCTGGCACAGAGTAAGAGCTAATAAATCTAAACCATCATTATAATTGTGTCGTTAGCATTACAATTATTCTAGGATCCTAGAGCGCATACCGGGGATGCCAAAAAATATATGTACACATTTTAAGAGATGTTAACACTTTGGTCAACGTTGCTCAAGCAGTAGATCACCGTAATCAGAAGTGTCTGGACGCTGATGAGCACCTCTTGTAATTGCAGAGGTCAAACATGATTTGTATTTATCTTTTGTTATAGGTATATATTATTACAATTTTAATACAGTTTTACCTTTCTTAAAATATGTATACTTTTTTTGGCACCCTCTATATATCAGAGAGTATTGTCAGTAGCAAAGGATTAAGGGCACAGTTGTGCGGCCAGACTGCTCGGGTCACTGAAATGACCACACAATATCTGGCACTAGGTTGACAATTTCTATTACCTATTATTGTTCTCTCATCACTAAAAGTTCTGTTGCCCTTGGGAGGGGTGATGTGGGGGGTTGCAGATTTTTATTTTCATCTTTATGCTTTTCTGTACCTTCTAAAATTTCTACAATGAATAGAAATTACTTTTAAAACAGAAAAAAAATCCTTTTCTTGGTTTGTTTTAAATACAGTATTGACTAGATCATGGACCAACCATTCATGAATGTATACACTGCTATCTGATAGACAGGAATCATTTCTTTGTTCAGAGTAAAAGTTTACCTGGTTCTTATTTGAGTTATTATAATGGAGAGCATGTTTGTATGAATCAGATTGGCCGGCATCACCCGTCTGGTGTTGGTGGAAATACTCTGAGGCCTCCAGGTTTCAAACTATGTTTTCTCCCATCAACCTGAAACTTCTCCCCAGAGTTTCATTGCTATGGGGAGACCTTGCTGCACATGTGATGACAAATTTCTAGGGATGTCCAGTGGGGGAATCTTATAAATTGGGAGCCCAGCTAGTGACACAAACAAAGAGACACAGGGAATGGACGCAGTAACCAGCAGAGATAGCAAATGACCTGTGTCTTCCTCCTGAAGTGATCACAGTTCTATTTGTTACAAGGAAAGCTTCTTCCTGCTAACAGGGAAGGTAAGAGGCCCCAAATAATGCCTTTCATCACTCCAAGTTATAAAATACAATGAAGGCTTTTTAAACAAGAAGGGGGCGAAATCCTTGGAAAAAGTTAGAACACATTTTTAAGGGGTTGAGTGCCCATTGGTAGAAGGTACAGAAAAGCATAAAGATGAAAATAACACAGCAACAAGAAAGAAAAGATGATTTCCTGTGATCAGTATAAATTTATATACACACGACTTGGGATTTTATCATTACTTTTACATATACCAAAGCTTATCAATCTCCCACTAACATGTGGCCAGGACAAAGGAAAGTTAGCACGTGAGCCCTGTGTGTGTTTGGGGGCACATGCAAAGAGTAGCAGGGAAGGACAGCCTATAGTAGACCCCAGAAAGCTTGCAATTTCTTCTAAGACTTGGGATTTTATCTTAAAATGATATCGATTCATTATTTCTCTATAATGAAATAATGAACCAAACACTTGTTTTCTGATTCTTTGCCCAATGGTCTTTCTAATTTATCGCACTGCCTCTTTTATGGCTAACTGTGACACTCTGAAGAAATACCCATCTTTGTTCCTTTGAATGCCCATTTCTATCGGGGTTAGCAATTATAAAACGGGATGTTAGTATCCCAGAGAGAAAAAGCAACACCACAGGTGATAACACTCTACTGGGGGGATAGGGAGATGAATATGTATAGTTCTGATGCAGCAAATAGGAGGGACGCCATCTTCCCAAGCACGTATGCAAGCTATGATTGAAAACCTGCCAGAAATAATCAGGCAGTGATCACTGCCCACTTGTGCTGACTCATGTAGGAACAAATGATACAGTCATTAAAGCTCTACAGTACAACACTGGAGACTTTGAAGTTCAGCTCAGGAAACAGACCTGAGGGCACAGGTAGTATCTTCATTTCTCTTTCAACATAGAGCCTGACTTCAGAAAAGATGGAGTTTTTGACAATTAGTTAAGTCAGTGGTAGAGTATAACTGACATTTTGTTTTCTAAAATTAAGCTCTTCTAACTGATACGTACTGAAAAAAATTCCAGTGTAGATAGTAAGAGGGTCCTTCCGCATATTAAAGTTATGATTTAATGAGAGCATACTGACTGGCAGGAGTTTATTTTACAAAAGACAGGTGGGAAGTACCTTGCCACAGACTCAGAGAAGCCATCCCAAAACAGACTTAAAGTAAATGTGATGAGAGACAGTAAGAAACCCAGAAAAAAAAAACCAGAACTAAAAACAGATTTTATGGACAATATAATTAATTTTGGATAAAGAGAAACAAAGTGGAGTAGACAGTTTCTAAGGGTGGATAGTGATTATCATAGGAACTTTATCAGGAACAATATGAGATCTGACAAATAAGTTGCGAACTCATCCTAGAAAAAGTGCTACATACCGCATTGCTGAATATCACTACTGTCACCTTCGAAGTACTCCCCTTGGGAAGCTATGCACCAACACCAGTGCCTAGTCCACCCTTCAAAGCAATTTCGGAACTCTGTTTCTGGAATGGCCACCAGAGCTGTCGTTGTATTGCCCTGTGTGTCCTGGATGTCATCAAAATGTCTTCCTTTCAATATTTCCTTTATCTTCAGGTAAAGAAAGAAGACATTGGGGGGCAGATCAGGTGAGTGGGGAGGGTGTTCCAATACAGTTATTTGTTTACTGGCTAAAAACTCCCTCACAAACAGTGTCGTGTGAGCTGGTGCATTGTCGTGATGCAAAAACCATGAATTGTTGGTGAAAAGTTCAGGTCATTTTCGTCTAACTTTTTCACACAGCCTTTTCAGCACTTCCAAATAGTAAACTTGGCTGTTTGTCTAGTTAGAACAAATTTATAATGAACAATCCCTCTGATATCAAATAAAGGTTAGCAACAGCATTGCAACAATTCACAAACTTAATTGTTAGACCTCATATATGAATATTACATGTAGAATCTGCGAAACAAAACAAATATGGGTTTTACGTTTTTAAAGTAGAAACTAAATGTTATCATTTGTTTAAAAGAAAACGCATCTACTAGAAACATTGCGAGTTTGTACATGATGAAGGTTGCATACTTGTGTGAAAATCCACGGTCTAGAAAGTGGATGCACAGTGAAGACCGTTGAGATTAGGATTAAAAATTATAGAAATACTATCATTGTGGGAGAATTATATAGGCAGCTTAGACAAATGAAGGCCATGCATCATGCTTTCTTAATTTAATTTTTAATTATAGATATTTGAAACATATGTAAGTATGTAAAATAAACCCTTTTACCTATCACTCACAATATTAAGTTTGCCTTTTCCTCTCCCTCCTCCTCTTCTTCTTCTTCTGGATAAAGAGATTTACAAACAATAGCCAAGTCCCACACCCACATCCCATCCATTTTCCTCCCTCTCTAGGTAGAGATAACCAGCACAGAGGGCTATCTGTTCCATTCTTTTTTATTTTTATCAAGGAATAAATTCACAAACAGCACAGTAAATGGCTTTCTAGGTTAAAAAACTTGAGAACAGCATATCATACATATAATTTTTAAAACTTTATTTTTTTCCACTTGACATCATGTTTTTGACAATTATCACTATTAATTCATGGAAGACTAGGGTATTTATTTTAAACCTTTATAGTATTGCAAAACAAAGCTTCCAACATTGACGTACAATTAAGTCTTTTTTTTTTTTTAACTATTGCTTAAAATTCTCGAAATACAAGATTTTACATAGCTCCTGCATATTTCCTCAAATTTTTCTTTGGGAGATAACTAGCAGTGGAATTTGAGGTAAAAAAAAAAATTATGTACATCTTCCACTTAACAATATATTACAGAATTGATCTCCATGGCTGGTTTGTTCATGTACAGCCCTTTCAACATTAAATGAAAATCTCTTTTTACCGCATACTCAACAGTACTTGGAGTCCTCAGGTTTCTACCAGGTTTTCAGTGTGGTGTGTATGAAAGAGCATGGTGTTTTAGTTTACATTTTCCTGGTTAATGTAGAGATTCAGCATCACTGTATATGTTTTCTTTTTTTATATATTTTATTTTTTAATTAAATTTATTGGGGTTACCATGGTTAATAAAATCACGTAGATTTCAGGTGTACAATTTATAACACATCATCTATGTATCACATTCTGTGCTCACCACCCAGAGTCAGTTCTCCTGGCCATTCAGCTGCCCTCTTCTTTAAAGTGTTGCTTATATTTTTAAGTTTGTAGAATGTAGAATGGTTCAAACATTTCAATGTTTTTTTAAATACCTTTTTTATTTTTGGGTCTTACTTGAGAAATTTTTCCTTCACACAATATCATAAACATGTTCTTACCTAAATTTTTTAAAAAGCTTTGTTTTTCATAGTTAAGACTCTGTATACAAGGTAGAGATGTTTCTCTATTTGGAGAGTTGATTATCCCAGAACCACTTATTAAATAGTCTATCCATTACTCAATGATTTGTCATGGCCTCTGAGTCGTATACTAAACAATTATATAATTTATAGGTATACACACACACACATATATGTATATATACTTACATGTTTATATATAGTAGTAGTACATATAATATGCAAATAGTACATATACATTTATATATAAGCAATATATAATATATATATTTATATATACATATTGTTTCTAGTTTCTCTCTTCTTTTTACATTGGTCTATTTGGCTTGTTCTTACTTTTAACCCTCTGAAATCAGCCATGATTATTGTTATTGTTGCTGCTACTGTCGTTGTTATGGTATTGTTATTATCAGTATTGGTTTTATAGTGAATGCTTATTTAAATTTACCCATATGACCACCAATTTCTTTGATCAAAATTACTTATTGCGTGTCAACTGACAACTATTTTCTCAGATAAATTTCTTCCCCAAATAATTCTTAATAAGTCTTCAGGTGGGGCCTGTGAGTTGTCTCTCAGTCTGAGAAAGTCTTTCTTTTCCCTTACTCCTGAATAACAGAACAACTGGATATAGAATTTTCAACTAACAGTAATGTTCCCTGAACTCAAAGAAGAGGTCACTCTGCTGTTTTCTGGATTTTGAGATGTCTGCTGTCGGTATAATTGTTCCTTTTTTAGATAAGTCTTTTCTTTCAAATTATTTTTAAGATTTATTTTTTGGTGTGCTGCAGCTTAACCATTACGTGGCTACAGGCATTTTATGTATCATTCTGGGACTTGATGTGTTTCTTCATTCTAAAGATTTGTACCTCTCATCACCTTTGAAAAATTATCAGCCGTTATCTTTTCTAATATATCTCCGTTGCATTCTCCATTCTTTCCTTTTAAACTCCTTTTCCTATGGATATATGTCAGAGTTTTTTCTATTCTCATGTCTCTTGACGTCTTAAGATTTTATAACTCTCTGTGTTACATTCTGGGTAATTTATTTATAATTTATTCTATTCCAGTTAATTTATTTCTTCAGCTGCATATAAGCCACTATTTATTTTGCCTATTAGGTATTATTTTCCCTAATTTTATATATATACATATTTCTCATTGCAAAAATTCTATTTGGTTCTTTTTCAAATCTGCTTCTTTTCTTAGTGACTTGTTCTTTCCTTGTGCTTTGACTTCTTTTATCTCTCCTCCTTCACTTTATGTATTTTTTTTTTAATTTGGACTCAGGTTCAGAGAATGGAATTAACCGTGTGTCTCAGACATTAATAATGACAGCTGCCACACGTTGGGCTCCCTAGAAAGCAAACCTGAGGCAGAGATTAGACTGTAGGGACTTTATTAGGGATGGTTCTTGGGTTCCACATGTGTGGAAGGGAAGAGGACGAAGCAGGATGGGGCAGGGAGAGAAGCTGAGTCGTGGTGCCTCCCTGTGGAAAGCAGAGTGAAGCTGCTGCCCCTTCACAGGTGACTCCAGCGGGACAGACATCAGCCCTTTGCAATCTCATGAATTGGGTGCAAGCCACCCCAGAAAGAGGGTGGTAACTTTGGATGAGGCCGTTTCCTAAAGGAGCTGCCCGCTGAGGTCTTCTCCTTGTCTGCCATGCTCCTGGCAGTTAAAGGGTTAAATCCTTGAGTCCTGAAGAGAGTCTCGGCAGCCCCTTATGGGCAGCCCCTGCAACAACTAAAAGTATGTGGCAGCATTATGTACTTTCTCCACATTCCTGTGAAGCAGGTACTGTGGTAAGCTGTCAGAAATGAGGAAACTGAGGCACAGAGTGATTAAGTACCTTGTCTAACCAACTAGACCCAGTCAATTAGGTGGCAGCATTGAAATCTAAATGGAGGTCATCTGGCTTCAACACCTGTGTACTTCCTGTTATGCTATGGGTGCCTCAGGTCATGGCCTGCCAGCATCTTCAGTCCATACAACAGCCTGTTGCTACTTTATTTCATTATTTTTCTACCCTAATCCCCACTCCTATTCTTCTCTTGTGTACATAGATTGTATTGTTCTAGAGAAGTCACATGCTTACTATTTTCTCAAATTCAACACTATTTGAGACTTATCCATGTTAATACACATGCCTCTACTTTAGTCTTCAATCTGCCTAATAGCTCATCTCTTTAAAAACGTGTATGTTATAGTCTCTTTCAGATTTGATTTTACTATGTCCATTTCTGGGGTAAAAGAGTAATATCCTTGTTTGTTGAATGTATAGACTCTTGATTGTCAGGGATTTGTTCTTGGTGTGTGTTTCAGTGTTTGTTTGCTAGCTCATCTTCAGTAGGATTTTTTTCTGTGGTAAGTCCCAACTGCCTGGATTGGGGAGGTTCCCTCAAGAGCTATTTTGGGTTGGATTCTTCCAGATGTCCCAGGAACAGCACTGACGTTGGACCACTTTTGTGTTAATTTCTCAGTAAGAAATTTAAACTCCAATCCTACTTTATGGAACAAAACCAGCCTTCTGCTTTCATACCCTGTGTTCCCCGAAAATAAGACCTAGCTGGACAATCAGCTCTAATGCGTCTTTTGGAGCAAAAATTAATATAAGACCTGGTATTATATTATTATATTATATTATATTATATTATATTATATTATATTATATTATATTATATTATATTAAAGACCCATTCTTATATTATAGTAAAATAAGACCGGGTCTTATATTAATTTTTGTTCTCCAGCTAGGTCTTATTTTCGAGGAGACATGGTATGAGAGAACTTTGCTTTGCTTAGAAAGCAACAAGAACTAAATTTATCTTTGGTCTCCTTATGTGGATGAGCAGATTTTTTTCTAGTCTCCTTTTGCTCTGTGTGTAGTCCTTCAGAAATCTGGCTCTGGGCTGGGGGTCCGATATAGCTCCCTCCTCACCAGGCCTTACATGCCACTTCTGCAAGGGCAGGAAGTCCCATCCCCGTGCTATGATCAGAACCAGCCTTCTCCCTTTCCAGGGTGATCACGTGTTTAAGGAACACTTGTAATTCTACCATCTGGCCCCTACAGAACCCCTGCCTTTCCTGCAAGCTCATGGACATCTTAAAAATGGTTTGTTATATTTTATTCAGCACTTGATATTGTAGCTGGAATGCTTGTGTGTTAGCTTAGATCATTGTGTTGCCAAAAGCTAAAGTCCTCTCACCTGAATCATGTGTTCTTAGTGCCTGAGCTAAATCGGGTGGAAAAGGAATCATTCATCTACCTGCTTAGCAGCAGCCTTTTTTTTTAACAGCTCTATTGAGATATAGTTCATACCTTAAAACTTGCACTTTAAAGTATACGATTTAGTGAGTTTTAGTATATTCACAGTGTAGTGCAACCATTACCATGGTCAATTTTAGAGTGTTTTCATCATCGCAAAAACACTCACGCCCATTACCAGTCCCTCCTCATTTTCTCCAGCCTCTCAGCCCCTGGCAACCAGAAATCTACTTTCTGTCTCTATGGATTTGCCTGTTCTGGACATTTCCTATAAATGTAATCATATGATATGTGGTCTCGTATGACTGGTTTCTTTCACTTGACATAATGTTTCCAGGGCCCATCCATATAGTAAGTAGCATGTGTGAGTACTTCATTGTTTTTTATTGCTGAGTAATATCCCTTTGGACATATATACCACATTTTGCTTATCCAAGTTGACGGACATTTGGATTGTTTTCATTATTTAACTATAGTTAACAATGCTGCTATAAGCATTTGTGTATAAGGTTTTCTGTGGGTATATGTTTTCATTTCTCTTGGGGATACACATAGGAGTGGAATTTCTGGGTCATTGGCAACTCTATGTTTAACGTTTTCAGGAACCGACAAACTTTTTCAAACTGGTTGCACCCTGTTACATTCCCACCAGCAGTGTGCGAAGGTTCCAGGCTGTTCTGCACATGCTGAAATGCAGTGCATTCTAGAGTCTTGAGGTGCAGAGCACTGCGCTTTCTGACACCTCTGTCCACTTTTGAAGCAGAGCATTCTCTTTGGATGTTTGACAGACACCTCAAACCCAGTAAGTCCCAAATAAGAACCGTATCTCTCCCTTCCTATAAATGTGCTTCTCTTGTATTCACCAACTTGCCCATACAGAAACCGCAGAAATCTGGGAGTCACCCTAGGTGCCCCAATCTCGCTCATGCCCCCACTTTTAACCTTCACTTCCCTGTGAAGAGCTCACAAAGTCATCTTCCACTGTGTGTCACAAATGTGATTGCCTCAATTTACATTCTCACATAAATCATTGAAATGGCCAGTTTACTGATTGCCCTGCCTTTGTTCTCATCTGTCTGCCAACCACCAGCCAACTTACTGGGCATGAGGTCTTTATAAATGGCAAAATGCAAATCCAATTATATCCTCCCCCACCTTCTCTCTTTTTTTTTTTTTAAATGTGTCCCAGAACTGACAGGAAACTATCTAAATTCTATAGTAGAGCATCCAGAGCCCTTCAGGATCTGGCCACACCCAGCTCCCCAATGTCTGTCTTTCCTTTTACAACCTCTGCTCCTACAACACTGAGCTCCTTTCCATCCCCCTAACTACCTCTGCTACCTCAAACCACAGGCTTCAGTACATATTTACTTATCACCAAATTTGATCACAGCACTTGAAGTGGGCAGGGCAGACTCTATTGATGGCACTCACGCTTGGTGAAGAGAGCTGCCCAAAGTCCTACAAAAATCTAAGGCAAGAAGCCGGAGCTCATATCCGGGTACTCTGAGTCTGAGACACTTCGTTCTGCCCCGTACCCGTCTCCATGCTAAGCACAGAACCAAGACTGAGCTTTGCCTTCACTGCCTGAATCTCATCGCATTCCCTCTTAGTTACCTTGGATCCTTTAACTGCTATTCTCATTCCATGCACCATTACACTCTCTCCATTTTCTTCATTACTGCATCATTTGACTTTAGCACACACATTTATGTTTCATCATACACTATTTTGCACTTTTAAATGGTCTTATGTGGTGATTTCTCATCTAGATGAGGACTGCCCACGATTTTTGCACAATGCCAGGCGATGGTAGGAATTCAATTATTATTGCTTGGCTGGTGGCTGGATTCTTCCCATAGCCGTCTTTTAGCCTTTATCCAGAAGAGTTCCCTATAAAGCACAAATACTATATAGCATCTTATGTCAGAGCATTTTTACAGTTTCTATTCTTGCCATATTACAATATACTAGTTTCTTGTATTACTATATATATATTGGGATCTGGGGCCTTGAAACATACAACTACTTATTATTATTTATATATTTACATTTGAAAATCAAGAACCATATATTGGTCCTTATTATATATAATTGGGGGGGGGGATAATGGTATTCTGTCAATTAATTATAGTGACAATTAAAATAGACTTATCTATTTTGAGTTCACCCACAATTTTACCAATTCCAGAATCAGATGGTTCTTGACTTTCTTTAATAAACTGCTCTGCCTGGCATCGTCTGACAATATCTTACATCTCACTGGAGCATAAATCAGAGGTGAAAACCTTTCATTTCATCAGTCACTGATTCTCTGTTGGTTTATATAGAACTTTCAATTGTGCCAAATGCTTTAATGCTTTTGGGCTTTACTACTTCTCTTTCACAAAAGCCTCATGAACTAGAAAACAAACTTTATCAACCTTTTATTTTCTACCATCAAACTACAATTAGAACTCACACTCCCAAAGCCTTCTCCATTGCTCAGTTTTTTATGCTTTTGTGCCGTATATTTTTTTATTTATTTTTATTATTATCAGTGTGTTATGTTAAGATCATAATCTCCTCCCAAACAGTGATTAAAACTTGCATTTAAGAAATGCAGGGGAGTTTATGAAAAAAGTTTACTATTAAATCTCTAAAATAGGTACAAGTTAAAAGTCACATTGGAATGTTGATTATTAAACTTTCTGAAATTCTATAATATAATTGAGCTGCATCAGAATTTACTCAGGGACATTTCAAGTGATGCAGAACATAAGGTCTTGACTAGTTTATTTTCTGCTTTGGAAAATGCAAAGGACCTTGAACAGTGAAGTCTATAATAATCTAAAATTGTCATCATATCTGACACATTCTTGCCCATAGTATTAGTCAAATACTATTTGATTGGTATACCGAATCTAGGTAATATGTAATAAATGCATTAATGTTAAAAGGATGGTTCCATTTAGTTTTTCAGCTTCAGATGAACATTGACAATTAAACGTTAATTTAAAAATTATTTTAAGATAATGCAGCCTACACAGGTGATTAATTTATGTTACCTGATCATTGAATCTTAACTTTCGTATGGATCCTTAATTATCCCATTTTGTGTTACTTTTAAAAATTCTTTTCAGCATCCAGACTTAATGGAGAAATCCCCTGATTTTTTGATCTGTGGAAGATGTACAAGAAATGTAAGACACCTGTGTACACACACACACACACACACACACACACACACACACACACACCTCAATTCATCTTTTTCTAATGATTGCCTCCAAGCAGCTCTTTCCATGAGCTGATGGCATTGTGTGTCAGGTAGAGCTCACGTCTTCACAAAACAGAGCTATGCTGCCTCCAGAATTTTAATTTCAAAACGTAGCCTTTTCTGATTCTGTGCATATTCAACAGGTGACATTTGGAAAATGTGAGGCCCTTTCACCAAGGAAGTCTTTTAGAGTGAGTCATTGTGTTCCTTTCCAACTCCAAGAACACAGATAATGTTCTGACTTATACTTACGTTGAGAGTGTTCTTTGGTACTTGTTCCAGCTAAGATGGTTAACTTGGAACTTGGAGCTGCTCAATTAGATGATTTGGTCTATAGCAGTACTGTCCAGTAGAAGTTTAATGCAAGTTACAAACGTGAGCCACATGGGTAAGTTTCCATTTTCCAGGTAGTCACATTTAAAATGTAAAAAGGAAATATGACATTAGTTTTAACAATACATTTTATTTCACACAATATGTAATCATTTCAACATGTTATATGTATAAAATTGAGATATCTTTTATACTAAGTCTATGAAATCGTGTGTGTGGTGTATATACTTACAACACACGTCAATTTTAACGAGCTACATTTCAAGCCACCTCCATGGTATCAGATGGCTCAGATCTAGAGCTTCTCTATGTAGCAGTCACCAAAATCATTCTCGTATCAGGATTCTTTTTGTATCTAATGTACCAACATTCTTCTTCTCAAAAAGATGCCCAGCTATAAGCCAAGCAGTCAACAATTTCAATAACAAACCAAAAAGAAATCTAGTCTCTCAGTTTGGTTCCAGTCATAAGATTTAATCTTCTATGCTAGCAAAAATACTTGGCTGAAAGGATAACCAACAAATCACTAATTTCATCCTTCTCTCTCAAGTAGGCAAACAGTAGCAACAACAGAAAAAAAAAAGAAAAAAGAAAAAAAAAAAGTCTGTCTGAGTTATATTGTAACCAGGGCCTGGGTATTTCCATATTGATATATTGTCATGAAGATACATGTCAGTAGCTTAAGTGATAGTCACATAGGAAAAATGGGAAAGTGTTGGGCGTGATTCATCAGTCTCAGCGCCCAAGGGCAGAGATTGAAAACCCATGATATGTGCTAACACAGAAATCATAATTGGAAGGTTAACTGAATTCATTATAGTTTGTGTCTTCCACTTTCCATCCTTTCCTCCTATGCAGAAGCATTGCTCCCGAAATACACCTAATGGTACAGTGCAGTATTCTTGGCAGGGAAAAAAGACTTCCTGATCTCATGCTCTGCAGCATCAAGACTGATAGGCCTGTCGTCCTTCAAAATGATAGTTGGTTTTTGAGGGTAGTGCATTTGTTTTGAAATGGATCTTCTTATGGTCACTTAGAACCTCTAGTCAAGGAAAGGTTAGGCTTCACTTGTACGTGCCCTGTCCTAGGCGCATTGAGCAACCCTAACAGTATATTCTGATGGACATGTGCTTTCATAAAGCTTGGAAAATAAAGAGATTTTAACAGAAAAAGAAAAAAAAACTGATAGGCCTGTAATTTTACCAAAGTGTAGCAACCACAAATGTTCTTCTTTTTCACATATGACTGTTTAATCCCTGTTAGAAACGTGCTATGCTACGTGAACGAGTAACGCTTTAACACTGTGGGTTTCACAGGTTAATTACAAATTGCTAAAAAGAAGGGACCACAGTCGCCCAGTTTATTAGGTCGTAGATATAAGACACTATCAAGAAAACCTGTTTCCCGCACTCCTGAGTAAGGAGAAAATGGAAAACTTAGGAATAGAAGTATCTGAGCGGTTGTAACTAGACGTAAATTTGGGGTGTGGTACAGTTTTAATATAAGTGGTAGTTTTATCTGATGTGAGTTAAAGTGTTAGGCAAGTGATTTATCTCCACTCGTCTGATCTCACAAAACTTCTAAGAAAGACAAGGGAAAGAGGCATACGAGAAATAAACTGGAAGAGAAACTTGTGAGTTAATTGGTTTAACCCATGTTGAGATCTAATAGAATGACACAGCAGAATCTGGTTTGTTCCTGTTTCTTTTTGTACTTGCACTGCTTTAGAAAAAGGCCTAAGAGCTACTCAGCTCATGTCTGTTTCCTTAAATGGCAATACAGCTGTCTACTGCCCATTCTGATAAAACGGAGAAGCAGGGTGTCAGTATTTTTGTTACATTCAAAAAACGATCACAATGTGTCTATACTTCCTTGAGTAATAAGTGCAGTGCCTAATGCAGGGGTAAAGCTTTAGGTGAGTTTACTTATATCTAAGGCTTTGCTCCTTTTCATCTTAGTACGAGGGATGAAGAGAAAACAAAAACTGACTTTCATGTAGAAAAATGTCCTGATAAATCTGAACTCAGAGTCAAGATACTTGGTTTGACAAAGGACTGGTTTCTGAATACAAATGTATATTGTGAAAACAGAACTGAAAATAAGATTGTTCTAGAAATAAGAAGAGCAAACACTTACATAAGCACATGCATCAGGTACCTTTTATTATTCTAAGTGCTTTGCATTATATTAGCTTTAATTCTTACAACAACCCTCTCCGATGTAGATATTCTCTTTTTCCCTTCTTCTTTTAGAGATAAGCATGTGCAGGCACAGAGAGGTTAAATAACTTGTTCTAGGTCACTCAGCTTGTACATTGGTGCTGGGATGCAAAATCAAGGCAGACTAGAACGAAACGGGGACCCTCAGCTATCTATCATGTGTGGCCATCATGCCGGTGTGTAGTCAGAATAGAGTGTCTACAAAGTCCTAGGTTAAAAGTACTATTGGTCTTTAAAATAACTTCCTCAAAGTGTCCCAAATTTCTATTAGTCGTGTCTCTCCTTCCAAGAAACATCATTTCCAAGAAGCCCAAATTAAGTGCAAATATTATCAGAAAAGCATCACACCTATCACAGCTTCCATAGTAGCACAAAATGTACAGCAGCATTGATGGAAAACAATTTTTAAAAACTGCTGAACTATGAGGAATTGAATCTTGAGGAAACTGAGTTCAGGACAGATTAACTTTCTTAGGTCGGGAGAAAGGATCCAGAAAAACATGAAATCGACATCTCAGGGATGAAAAAACATAAGGAAAAAAGCAAAGCAAAGACTAAGATATGACCCTATATATTTAGCCAAAAGTTTATTCTGTTCCAAATCCAGCAAAGCCGTAAAAACTCAAACCCAGTGAAGATTAAACAAAAAGTGAAAGATAACTTTTCATTCAAGTATCCGATTATTGTATTTCTCTTTTTTTTGTTTGTTTTGTTTTGTTCAGAGGATATTGTGATAGAATCAGAGCAAATATATTTTGAACATATGTGGACCAGGCTCATTTCTAGACATTGTGGTTGGATTAGTTTATTGCATCTTCACATAGATCCTATGCAGAAGATAGTATTATTATTCCCATTTTACCAATGAGAAAAACCGGAGGACTTGGTTTTATCATGATCTAAACCCTATAAGGTATGCAAAATGACTTTCTTAAGGTTGAACGTAGTAGACTCAACTAGTAAATGATAATTTAAAAAAAAAACTTAAGGGATGATTAAAATCCTCCATTTCTCATTAACATCCATCTGAAATTTGATGCCTGCACACAAGAGCCAATAACCCGTCCATTTGACTATATAGCATGATTTTTTAAAATAAAGAATCGTTGTATCAGAAAGCTTGATAATATAGGAAAGGGGCACAGGGGAAATTTTTATGTGTTTTTACCTTTCTACTATCCACTTTTCCCTTTCCCCATCCTTAAAAATTGATCAATAGTCAGAATGCACTTAAAAAGTCCGACTTTAAAATTGAGTGTGAGAGTTAATTACAATTAAACTACCTGCAATTGGTCCGTGTGTTTGATCACAGACCACTTCACAGAATCTAATTCAGAGATAGATGGCCCCTTAGGCTGGCGGGGCAAGGAACATGTTGCAATTCCTTCTACAATAGGAGGTCTGAGGCAGAAGAACCTTCCCTTTTAAGTTTGGCTTCCTATGGAAATTAACTCTGAGTCCCCCTGAAAAATATTACGATGCAAACATGGGATTCATTTTTTAATTTCTTAGAAGCCTACGTGTCGGGCCATTATGTCGATGGTTCGTAATCTTTTTATCATATACTTCACAGAGAAACCTCATGCAATTTAAGAAAGCTCCTCACACAAAGACATATATATAGATACACACATTTCAGGAATTTTGTGAACCCAGCGCAGCCTATGTATGTGCTCTATTCTCTGTCAGATACCAGATGCACAAATGAAGACCAACTGAGTTAAAGCAAAGGCGAGGCCAGGAGACACTCAATTCGTGGAACAAAAACATTCCTCAGTCCTAGTGGGCGTTGGATTATATCATTTATTTTAAAAACCTCGGAAAACAATGGTGAGGGATTATCTTTCACGCACCTCACTGCTGGCCTCCTCTTCATTTTGCAATGATGTGTCTTTTTTCAGTGTGTCTCTCTCAGGAATACATACAAGAGAATGAATCATGTTCACCTGCAATATAAGGGGAAAGGATGTTGCTAATTAAGAGCAGGGCAATTCAAACTTCTTCTTAGCCCTGGGGAAGAATACCCAGGTGTGCTGAGACAGATAGGCTCGCAGAAAGAAAAGGAGATGCTCTCTAGTCAAACACACAGCTCTCGCCCTTCTCTCGTGAATTGATTTTCCCACTGGGTGACATCCTGGCAATTTCTGCTACCCAACCGATGATATAACTAAGTAGATGAAGCTGAAAGCCGGGTCAGATAGAAAAAGAATGTTTAATCTAACAAGAGCAGCCTGAGTCTTGCCATGAAGGGAGGCTGATTTAACAGGCAGTTGCAGATTAAATAGGAAGCTGAAACAGGAAGAAAAATCATATTAAACCATTGAAGAATGAAGATAGAAGAATGTCACAATGCCAATTATTTGGACAAAAAGCACAACATTTCCATAAAACTTTCAACAATAAGATAAATGATATCTGCCTTAGATGTGCAAAAATAGGCCTTTGTTCTCAGTACATAGTTTAAATAAAATGCTATTGTTTAATTAATAGACTGTAACTTCATGCATTAAAGAAAAGCCTAGGTCATTGGACTATTTTAGACCACAAAATTACTTCTGAATCTCAAAAACAGGGACAGCCAATGTGTTTCGAAGTTTGTAACATAAACCACCTATGTTTGAACTACCTGGAATATTTTTAAAAATTCAGATTCTGAAGCCCCACGGAGCTGTTGAATCAAAAACATAAGGGTAAAGTCTGGAAATCTGCATTTAAACAACCTCCTGGGTCATAAACTTACCAAACTATGAGAACTATTCATTCATACCCTTATTTCTTCCTTCTCCTTCCTTCTCAACAGTAAAAACCCCTTTACTATTAGGGAGCTCCCACAGTCACCCCATTCCTGACCCTCCTCACCGCCCAGAATGGTTTCTGTGGGGGAAGAGTACAACTGAGGGGTGCCAGTGAAAGGCAAGGGGGGAGAGCTCTTTATTCCCTAATCTCGCTGCTGCTACTCCCAGTTAATGAGACTTCCTGTCCCATCACCCCATCCTCACTCTCGCACTCTCGCTTCTTCCCATCCCCAGTGTTGAAACACCCGGATGAAAGACACTGAAACAAAAGGAACTTTTTATGTCCAAAGACCCACTCATCTGTCTTCCATATACCTTTTGCCTAAAAAATCTAAGTGGGGAAAGAAAAAGGAAAGAAGCAGCCTTCTGGAAATGAATCTTTTTAAAATGCCTTCCTGTTTCCCCATGCAAGGTGATAGTCAAATTCCCAAGGGCAGGAACAAGACAGTTTGGAAGCAACAGGACATAAAATAGAGGACAAACAAGAAAAAAACCCAATTCTTGTGCCACTCAGGATAAAGCGGTGGCCGGAGAATCCAAGACAGACCAACACTGCCATCAGGGCTTCTGTTGGGAAGAGGCTCCTTGCCTCCACCCCCAATGCTTGCACCATAATCCCAGCCCTCAGTTCCTTGCTCATCATATCACACCATCACCACACTCCACGCTTCAGCTGGCAAGATGACTTGGAAGAATTTGGAGACCTTCCAACTCAATGCTCTGTGGAGAGTGGCAACGGAGGAGAGGACAGAGAGCCTTCTACCAGGTGGAAGTGGCCTGCTGTCACAAAAGGTTCTCTGAGCCTTTTCCAACGGCAACCACTCGGCAAGATTCTAGAATTCCATTAGTAGAGTGTCACTGATAGGATACTACACAACTTTTAACTTCTTTTGTTAGCCTGAACTGGAGCCACCATTTACTCATTCCCTCATTTAGATTACATTTGTGAAATTAATATCAATTTTCTGAATAATCCAACTGTCTTATCATGACCGATGTTTATGTGTTCCACTGTCTGTAATCGTAGAAGTCAGTGGGTGTTGGAGGCAAAGAAACCTTCATTTAAATAAAGGTCCGTCACATACTAACCGTATGATTTGGGACAAGTTATGTAGACTCACCAAGCTTAAGCGTCTGCATCTATAAAATGAGGATGATAGTATATATCTGGAATGGATTCTTGTGAGGATTTAATTAACAAGTATTTATTGAGCTCTTCTACGTAGGCCGTGCATGTTGGGGAAGACCCACCGGCAAACAAGCAGTGTCATTACCATGTGCCAAGAGCTCTGATGGGGGCTGGGGTGGGAATAAAGAGCTACAGGAGATGACGAGGGGGATGAGGGATGGGTGAACGTGACCAAAAGGTACAAACTTGCAGTTATAAGATACAGAAAAGTCCTGGGGATGTAATGTACAGCATGATGAATATAGCTCATAATACTGTATTGTATGTTTCAAAGTTTCTGAGAGAGTTTTTTCTCATCACAAGAAAAAAAATGGAATTGTTTGTGACGATGGATGGATGTTAATTAAACTTACTCTGGTAATCATTTCATGATATATACAAATACCAAATCTTATATTGAAAACCTGAACTGAATACAATGTCCGATGTCAATTTAAAAAAAATAATAATAACTACAGGAACATCCAGGAGAAATATCTAAACTATTCTTGGGAGGAAGGAATGCTCACGGAAGGCTTTGCAGAAGTGATGGCATCCACGAGGATACCTCAAGGAGAAGTCAGTGCTAGGAAAGAGGGATGGGCAGGAGGAAGAGCTTGCCTACGCACAGAGGATACCCAGAGTGAAGCCTGAGGAACAGGTGGATGGGAAGAGATTAAAGTCCAGATGGTGGACAAGTAAGAAGCAGTTAGACCCAGGAGGGCACTTCCTGTGCCAGGCTGTTGGGTGTGTGTCCTGAGACAATGAGAAGCCACAAGCCACGGGATGGTGTCATGGTGTCAGTCTAGGAAGATCACTGTAGTTAAAGGGAGGATAAGATGAGTTGTCCTGTAAAGTATCTGGCACTTAGCAGGTTCCAATAAGTGATATCTGGTATTATTTATTAAATCATTTGCATCTTTTTTTAGCTTTTTATACTCTTTATTTTTTAACATTTGTTATTTTTCAATTGCAATTGACATATAGTATTATATTAGTTTCAGGTGTACAACATAGTGATTAGACATTTATATAACTTATGAAGTGGTACCCTTGATAAGTCTAGTACCCATCTGACACCACACATAATTATTATAATATTATTGACTATATTCCCTATGCTGTGCTTTACATACCTGTGACTGTTTTTATTACTGACAATTTGTGCTTCTTCATCCCTTCCCTTTTTTCATCCATTCCCCCAAGCCCCCTCTCATTTGTCAACCATTAAAATGTTCTCTGAATCTATGAGTTTGTCTGTTTTTCTTGTTCTTTTACTTTGTTTTTTAGATTCCACATGTAAGTGAAATTATGAGGTATTTGTCTTTCTCTGTATGACTTATTTCACTTAGCATATTATAATACTCTCTAGGTCTATCCTTGTTGTTGCAAGTGGCAAGATTTTATTATTTTTTATGGCCGAGTAATATTCCACTGTATATATGTACCATCTCTCCTGTATCCAGTTGTCTACTATCCATGGGTACTTAGGTTGCTTCCATATCTTGGCTATTGTAAATAATTCTGCAATGAACATAGGGGTGCATATATCTTTTTGAATTAGTATTTTGAGTTCCTTCAGATAAATACCCAGAAGTGGGATTACTGGGTCCTTCTTTGTCTCTTGTTATAGCCTTTGTTTTCAAGTCTACTTTGTCTGATATAAGTATTGCTACCCCCAGCGTTTTGTTGTTGCTGTTGTTTCCATTTGCATGTAATAACTTTTTCATCCCTTTACGTTCAGTCTGTGTGTGTCTTTCAATCTGAAGTGGGTGTCTTCTAGGCAGCATATGTATGCATGTGCATTTTATTAATCGGAATAACCTATGTGTTCTGCTTAGGGGTTATTTTTCATGTGAGTTTTTCTGTACTGAGGCACTGTGTATGTTTCTTATATCATAAATTATATTATTGGCATTTGACTCATCACTAGGAATAGTGGCAGCAATTCAACACATGACAATTCACACATGAAAGACAGCTCCACGACTATTGATGTTCAAAACACACCCAGTATGGAATGCACAGTGGCTTCTGCTTCCTTGGGAGTCTATCATTGTAAGACCCCCGCAACTCAGATTGGTATTTTAAATACTTGACTGTTTTTAGTAACAGCCAGAGCAGTTGATTGATCACCCTCATTACTCATGATTGTAACGTAAAGTTGTCACCTTCCTTCAGCCATTCTTCGACAGAATCAAACCTCAGGCACAAGCCTCAAGTAGAACAAACCCACACAGACCCAACTGCGGATGGATGCTGAGAGCCCAGAAATTCCAGAGCTATTTTCTTGTCTTCTTGGGATGCTTTGCCTTAGTACTAGTAAAACCGAATCACTTTTGCCTGTAAATTTTTAAAATTTTGAGGCTGAAATTGAATTCCATCTACCAGGGCATTGTTTAGAGTACACACAGGGGAAAAGTGTGGTAAGGTCACTCATTTTCTCCATTAACGTTTATAAGACATGGACGTGCCTCACTGAGCATCTCGAGTCTTTGGGAACTATTTCAGGATCACTTATTAGCTTGGAAGCATCAGTCACAAATAATAATCACCATAAGGGATAGCTATATGTGGGTTACTGAGCAACAGAGAAGTAAGAAAATCAACTGAATCCCACCTGTTTCCTTGAGTCAAACCACAGTGAAGGAACTGCTTAGTTTGAAAAGACCACAGCCCTCAAGGGGGAAAAAAAAAAAAACTTCGCTTTTTATTATTAAGATTATTTGCACAGGTCAGCCTCAATTTTTAAATTCATCAGTACTTCTATACCAACCATAATGTTATTTTGAAAGTTCTCATTTTCTGGGTTGTTTGTTATTGTCTGTTCTTCTTTACTTTTCTTTTCTTTTCTTTTTTTTTCTTTTTTCTTCTTTTTCTTCTTCCTTTGGTTACTATGTGAAAGTGCTCACATTTATTTATATGCATTTTGCAAATATGTGCCAAGTGCTTTTTAAACATTTAACACTCTGTTAAGTAATATGGATGTAACAAGTATAAATTATATTTTGAATAAAACAAAGACACATATGCATGTTGGAAAGATCTAAAGAGATATGAAAATATGTGTGTGTTTTTGTTTTCTTAAGTTTGGTTACTCTCTTGTTATTATATAGTTTCTTTTTTTTAATAAGGGTACTACTACTGATGACAATAATAATAGTAGTAATAATAATATTTATCGGGTGTTTTCAATGTCTCAGGAATGTACCACTGCTTGCTTTACATTTATTATGTCATTTAATTATCCCAAGAAATCTATGCAGTTGTTCATATTATTAGCCACAGTTTACAGATGTGAAAACTATGATGTTGAGAAATTAAATAACTTGTTCAAGGCCACATAGTCCAAAAGTGGTGGAGCCACTGACTTCCTGACTCCAGGTTCTGTTCTCTTAACCATTATTCTATGCCACAATAAATACACAAATAAAAAAAATACACATGCCTGACCTCAAGAAGAGAAAATTCCAGCTGTGGAGAAAGCCATATATACATAAAATATTCAATCACGATATGAAAAAAATGGAACAGCTGCCAAAAAGCAGATGCCCAATGAATAGTAGAGTCAGTAAAAATTCAAAGGTAGGCACGAATCCAGCAAACGGGAGAAGCGCAGGAATTTTTATGGTTTTGGACATCTTGAATTGGCTGTACAAGGATAGCGGAGCATGGAGGACTGTGCAGGAAATGTGGGGAGAGGGCTAAGTGTGGGAATGTACGTGGTGAGTCTGGGGACACACAGTCACGGTTTTACTGGAGAGGAAGAGGCATAAAGTAAGGCGGCTAGCTGGCGTCAAGTGATAAAAGGCCTCTCATGTCAGGGCATGTGCCTTTGGCCAGTGGGAAGACTGATCAGACACAGAAAGAGACTCTCTGATGTCACTGAAAGACCACGCAGGCTTCAGGGTCAAAGGGCCAAACTCAACCCTATATAGCATGTATGACCTTGGGCAAACCATTTCATCTTTCTACACTTCCGTTTCTGAAAAAGGGAAATTAAAATTAAAATGTTCACTTTGCAGGGTGAACATTTGGATGAGAGACCATTTGAATGCAGCATAGAACAAATGTGGTTGGCATACAGCAGCTTTTCAATAAACAGCAGCAATCTTATCTCTGTTTGAATGCATTTGTTGCAACCATGGTTCCATTGCTTAAAATAGTTTTGATCTTCTTGCTTATCATTTCCCTCAACCAGAGGTTGTATCATTGCAAAAGAAAATCTGCTTCGTTATTTTTTCCAAACATGCATTGATTTTTTTCCTACTATAAATGTACAAAAAAAAATCTTCATAATTCAACTGCTCTAATATTAACATTTTAATGTGTTGTCTTCCATCTGGTTTTCCCTGGGTGAGACATTCTTTTATTCACCATTATCATAGTAGAGATGTATATATTTTGCCATTAATTATTATTTATCTGTTCCTTTTGCTAAATAATGTTATTGCAAAGATTGATAATGTACTTTACCAAATTCCATTTCAATTGGTTTTAGATGTTTCCAAAAGTAAAATTTCACTCAAAAGTTGGAGACTTTCAAGATTAATGCAAAAAAAAAAATTTTTTTTCAGATTCTAACAAAGTACAAGTCATTGTTCTATTCCTCAAAGGACGTTTTTAGACAAATAAGATGCAATCCCTACCCTCACATTCAAGGAGCTCCCGAGGGCAAATGAAACCGGGTCACACGTGGTATAAAATGATGCATTACACCATGGGATCGGAGTGCCATTCCAGTGTGCTTCCAAAGGTGTTTTTGCACCCTGTTGCACATTGTCAAGTATCTTACAGACAGCACCCCCCAGGTTTTCCTAACTGAGGGGCTCATACTCAGTTGAATGTGTAAGCCCATGTGGATACATTAAAAACCTGTTACATTATTTTATGGTCTTTCTTCACTCATGCCTAGTGAGAAAATATGTGCGCTTTCCCACTCATCCACCTTGCCTGTCATTTCTGGCCACTCGGCGAATATTTTGTAACCTGTGAAAGAAAGCAAGGCTTTGAAAACAGAACCAAGTTCTTTTTTTTAGTGATACACAACGTTGACAGAAATATACTCCAGAGGAATTTAGTGCAGCTTTTTTCGGGTTCCTGGCACAGCTTCTTTCGTGCATCAGTAAGTGAAAAATGAGCCCGGGACACTCCTGACAGTAGAACAGCAGTGAGGAGAGCCTTCCCCACAAAGCCACCGATTAGATTCTACTGTACAAACAGGGAAACGTCTCTGAACTCCTCACCTCTGAAAGGTAAACACTGAGAAGGAAATGCTCCTCCCACGTGCTTTGAAGCATTCACCTTGTAAAAGGAAAAAGGACTTCTTTAAAGAGTTCTTCATGCAGAGAGAAGAGGAAGTTCTTTGAAGTCCAGGATAATTTGGGGTCACCATGAAATCAACTATGCTTCTGTCTGACCTTTTGGACCAAAAACTATAAGCATCCAAAAGGCAGCTCTCTCAGCTCCCTCTCACTCTTTAGCTAAAAGGTAAACCATCCATTAGTGGAGAGAGTAACAAATCTGTTGAGATTCTTCTCTCATATAAAGAATAGAATTGTGTGTTAGAAAAGATATGCCTTTGTGAATTTAAAAAATCCAAATAATGTAATATGTTTTTGCTTTGTAGTACTCAAAGCCAGCATCCAAGAGTTAAGTACCCCTCCGACTTAAATTTCAGTAGCAAATTAAATAGCTTATTGAAGGATCTCTAGGAAGAGCTGTATAAACACAGCTGGAAAATTCCCAGGAGGATGGGCAGGTCCTATCGATTCTTCCATTTGTCCACATGGTTCTCTGGACCAAAGCCCAATAGCCTGCATATCTACTTCAATCCCTGATATTATCTCTTCTTCAGAGATTCTGAGCCACAATTCGGTCACCAGTCTTCCTCACAGTCACCGCTAGAAGAAGAGTGTTTTAGCGATCTCAGAGACGTATGTATGGGTTCAAGATGATTTGCACCAGAAACTTTGAAACAAGTGTCAGAGGAAGGGAAAAAGCTATTTTTATGTTGTTATGCATAGTTCTACAGCTACCGCTCTTGCTGGAAAGGATAGGTTTTATTTACATACCAGGTTTTAACTGTGGGTGGCATGGCCAGCTGGCTTGCTTGGCATGGCACTAACAAGGATGAGGTGGTGGAACTGTTTGCCCCATGGGCCAGACAATGTTGACTGAGGTGAAATGACTGTCACCACACAATGTACCCCCTCCTCATGGCGAGGCATCTCTCCATGTCACAGGGATGTCAGTGAATATGGGCAAAGAGAATCCAAAAATTGACATGATTTTGTATCATGTCATAGAGGCTTAGGACTTTGTAAAGCTTATGATACTTGTAGGTCAGTAGTATCATCTCCATTTTTAAAAATACCAAACACTATATGTAAATTACTCATTAGATGTATGTTGCCTCATGCTTGAGGATGTCAAAAAAAAATTATCAAAACCTTCCTGAGTGTCCACTATGGCTTCACATGATGTGGGTCCCCTTTCTTATTTCCTAAATTTAAGGAGAATATTCTAAATCCGTGTGATATCATCATTGATAAATGTAAGTACACAAGTTAGCCTCAAGTAGGGCATATACAGATCATTCTCTCTCAAGATGTGATTCAGGTTGTCGACATACAGAGGTTCAAGAAGAGTTTTAGCACTATCTCTTCCTTTGTAGAAATTACAGATTAGGAGTTGAGATGCAAATATGGATGATGGATTCGCAAAGGTTTTCCAAAGTTAAATGAGCAGCATTCCACGGGTATTTTCTGAGACTCTGAAAATGACAAAGAGGAATTCAATTACGAGGCAGTTAGTTGCTCAAAATGCTGACAGTGTGAGGGATGGAATACCAGCTCAATGGAACAATGATTAAGTCCTACGTGACATTTTTATTAGTCTGTTTTATCTCTTGCATCCAATTTTCTTCCTAGCGTTGTGAATTTGAATCTTTAATTCTTAAATTTATATAGTGTTTTATCTCATTTAAGCCTCATAACATCATTTGGGGATAGGTTTCTTTTTTTCACATTTTACAAATGAGTGAACTAAGTCTCATAAAGGCATAATAATTTTATCACAGTAAAGTAACTAATAATTAGTAGAACCAAAACTTGAGCCCAGTTAACCCAAAACTAAATCCTATCAGTTCTCCCTTATGTCACGCTTGTCACTGTACAGGCATTCCCCAAATGACAAATAAATCATATTACAATACTTTGTTTTGGAATTTAAATCTGAATTTAATCTCTACAGAAACAATGTTGTAAATGGCAGTTAAGTTTCTGTCTGGTTCAGGAAAGACAATTTAACCTGTAAAATGAAATGAATCATTGTAGACTTGTTAGACAGAATTCTGGGACCTGGAAACAAGAAACTTGTGATGACAGCCCTTCAAACTACCAGAGGTATTTGCATTTTTACAAAAGGTACTTGGTATGCCAGAACAAAGCTATAATTGGAGAAAGTACATGTAATATTTCAGAAGGAAGTGGAAAGCAAACAGCCAGTGTGGGAAGGAGAGAGTTTAGGGCCTGCAGAGAAATCTACCACTGAGGTCACGTCTACTTAATACACTCCTGATTTCCATACCTTCTTTTCTTCCTCTACATTAAAAAAAAAAAAAAAAGCAGAAACATAACACACACAAAGAAAAGTGCACAATATAAATATACCATTCAATAAATCACCATAAATTCAAAACCCATGTAAACCCCTCAATGTTCAAGAAATAAGACATTGCCGGCCCTTTGGGAAGCTCCCTTCTACCTTCTCCTACTCAAAACTCTTGCTGGTCCTCCAGTGGAAACAATATTTTTATAACTACATATTTTTATAACTTGATCTTCTTTATAGTTTTATTACCTATGTGTATATTCCTAAATTCTTTATTAATGCTTTGCCTACTTGTTAAATTTTATATAAATACGATCATACATAAGCATTTTTTAGAGTCTACTTCTTTTTGCTTAACATTATGTTTGTGACAGTCAACTATGTTTTTGAGCAGAGTTTCAGTTCTCTTCATTGCTATATAAATTCCACCGTACATATTTATCTATGATAGTGTCAATGGTTCTTAAGTTGTTTTCAGTGTTTAACAAGCAAAAATAATCCTGAAATTCTTGTTTATGATATTCACACTTTTCATTGAGTATATATCAATAAGTAGACTGGCAGGTCATAATAAATGTAAATGCTTAATCATAATCGATAATGCCAACATAGTTTCCAATGTGATTGTATGAATTTTCACTCCCACAAGCAATGGATAAGAGTTTCAGTGTTTCTATCTTTGTCAACATTTGGTAATGTCAGTCTTTAATTTTAGCCTTTCTGATGAATGAGTAGTGTTACATAATTGTGGTTTAATTAGCATTTCCCTGATTACTAATGAGGTTAAACACATCTTATAAGTTTACTGGCCAATTGGATATCCTCTTTTAAAAAGTGCCAGTTAAAGTCTTTTGCCCATTTCACTATTTTACATACTTGATTTGTTGGAGCTAATCATATATTGGATATTCGTTAGTTATACATGCCAAAAAATATTTCACTGCTCTGTAGCATTTTTACTTTCTTGTGTCTTTTGATAAATAGAATTTCTTTAATTTTATGTAATCTAAATTGTTCATCTTTTTTTATGGCTAGTAATTTTTATATGTATTTTAACTTAAGAAATCTTTATATATCATGAACATATTTTCCTATATGATCTTTCAGATGCTATAGTTCAGTACAGTCCACCTGGAATAGCTTTTTATGTGTGGTGAGAGATAAGGGTCAAATGTGATTTTTTTCTCATATGGCTAACCAATTGCCCTAGTACCATTGATTGAAAAGGCCACATTTAGCTCTTCAATGTAACATTGTCAGAAACAAGTGTTCAAATAATCAGACATCTATTTCTGAGCTCTCTATTTAATTCTATTCATATGCCCTTGTGACAGCACTAGATTGTCTTAATCACTGTGTTGTATGAATATGTCTTAATATTTATTACAGCAAATCCTTTCCTCTAGTTCTTCAAATAGTTCTGCTTTGAGTTTACTTTGCTCTTCCTTTCCTTGTTTCCTAATTTAGAAGCTGAGGTAATTGACTTGTGACCTTTCCTCTTTTCTAATTTGTTGCTCAATGCTATAAGTTTTCCTCTTAAGTTCTACTTTGGCTGCATCCCACAAATTTTTATAATTAAACATTACAAAACATTTTTATAATTTAAAATGTTTTCGTCTTGATTCAATTTGGAATATTTTCAATTTTCTCTTTGATTTCTTGTTTGACCCATGGGTTGTTTGGGTTATTATATTGTTATTATGGATTATTATATTGTTTCATTTCCAAATACTTGAGAATTTTCCAAAAATCTTTCTGTTGATTTCTAATTTAGTTTCATTGTAGTCAGAGAACATTTTTCATATGACTTGTTCTTTGGCCTGCAAGACTGTCAGAAGTGCCACTTACTCTTTCCACAATTAGGAGAGAAAGAAGTAAAAACAGTAGAGTTAAAAACTGTCCCAAATACTGGGGTTATTACCCTAACCCTCTGTCCTCAACTAGATCCTGGCTCAGTAACTCATCTCCTACTTGTCATCTTTCCAATGCATTCAAGCAAACTTTTAAAACTATTTTTTCCAACTATTCTAATTTTTCTCAGCAGGGAGTTGGTTTGAACTATTTAATTTATTATTATCAGGGGGAAAAAAAAAACCCTTTTCCCACTTGCCCTTGTTTTGTTTTGTTTTTTCTATTATTACTGTGGCAATAAAGACTAAGAGCATTAGTAAATAAACAATTGTAGGCATATACATACCATTTATAATTTGAGTGCATGCTGTTTGGAATCTTCCCAAATAATTGAAGCTAGAGATACTTCTTATTTCATCTTTAATTTAAATAACATAGTTAAATCAAACATCAAGCTTGCTTTCTCTGAGCTCAGTAACTCTTCTCTGAGACACTTATTTGGCCCTTACCTAAACTATTTATATTATAATTTAATTGTTTTGTGTCTATAAGTCCTCATTCCTTGACTAGTTTGCAAAGTACTTTAGGAGTGAGATTATGTCCTACAATTTTTTCTATCTACTTCTGCTACTTAAGACCATCCATTTTATTAAAATGACAGCTACTCAATACAAAGTTAGCTGATTGAGATTTGAATACCCTCCATTGCACCCAAGAAGAATTCCAAGCTTTTTGATGCCATTCAAAATCTTCATGGTCTGTCACTGCCATGCTCTCCAGCTCTATTACAATCCTGCTTCTCCAATGCCTGGACACAGAAAGTCTATGCTCTAATTCTACTGACCTGCCATGCCATGAGTCTCCAAACTCACTGTATTCTCACAGTTGCATCTTTGTAAATTCTATTTCCTTTGCCTGGAATCCCTTCCTCTCTGTCCTACTCACTATTTTCCCACCACTTTCCCTATCTAACACCTACTAAGTCCTGCTCAGCCATGAGAAATCAGTTTAGATATCACTTCCTCTGGGAAGCTTCCCTGGTTTATTGGAGTAAGTGCTTACTGTAGGTTTTCTGTCTTATTTATCCTTATTACAGTCCTTTCAGCGCTGTATTATAATCACCTCTTTATTCGTGTGTCTCCTGCACTAACTACATATTTCACAAAAGGCTTATGAATTCATTGTTTACATAGTTATTGCTTTCTCACATTCTAGATTCTCAATAAATGTTAAATAATTGACTCGGTGAAGGGATACAAGGAATGAATGAATATAGGCTGAATAAATAGTAATGTGTTGAAAATTGCAGAAATTGTAAGAATGTGTGAAAAAATGTTTTAAAATATGTTGTCAGATGTCAATATGCTATGATAAAAGAAATTATACTTATCAAGGAAAATCCTTAAAGAAGAGAAAAAAGTAAATGAAATGTCCATCTTTCAAAGAAAGGAAAAGTAAGATTGGTCAACCTAAAACACAGTGCCAGGGAAGTTACTAAGATAAATCATCAAAATGATCAATTTGCAATCACCTAGAAGAACATAACGAACTGGGTAGCAACCAGCATGGCTTTTAGAGGAACAAATCATGCCAGACCAATTTAATTTCCTTCTATGATAGAGTGACAGGTCTTGTAGATAAAAAGGATGCAATAGATGTAATCTCTCTAGACTTCTGTAAGCCTTTGATTCTGTCCTACCTGACATTCTCATCAACAAACTGGGGAGATCTAATCTAAACCGCACAACTATTCAGTGGGTGCACAGCTGACCGGACAGAGGCATCTGGAAGGGAGTCGTCAGTGGCTTAACATTAACCCCGAGAACAGTACTGGCAATAGCCTTGTTGTGGGGCATAGGATTATTTGAAATATTTTAAGGTAACAAAAAAGTAAAATTATAAATATAGGCATACCTCTAATAAAGGATATGTTTACACAGAAACTGCTGCAAATAAAATTGGAGTCAAAAGAGTATTTCTGCATTAAGATTACTTGACATAAAACAAATGATCACCAAGCAAATAAATACCTTGTGAGTGACAAATCTTTACGCTAAAGAGATTACTTTCCATACAAATTACAGTCCCAGGTCCATAAGAGTAACCCAGAAGGGTTATAACCCCACCAACACCGACACCAGATCCTATACTGTTTTCCTGAGTAAAATTTCTGCTAATCAATACCCTGACTTCTGCTTCTATCATCTGTTTGTTCTGTGTTGCCATGGACTGCCAGTTCCATCTTCCACTATTTGTTTCCCAGCTTCCTCAGCTGTAGAAATGATCACTTCAGCTCAACCTTCTCTCTTCTTGTTCTGTCTCATAACATCTGCCTTCACGCATAACATGTGACCACCTATTCTTATCCATGTTTTCTTCCCTTGCTGAATATCCAGACAGTGCAGAAGAGTGAGATAGTGTTACTGGAAACTCAAGGTAAGCAAGAAGTTCAGGAGCAACATTTAGAAATGAGGTAATCATCAGGGTCATCTAGAATATATTTTTTTAAGGACAGGTTCAGTAGGCTTGGAGGTGGGTCCTGGAAAGTGATGGATGAGAGAGTAGCCTTGATGGAGTGGACAGTTGAAAAGGATGAGCAGAAAACAGAATCATGTTAGGAGTCGGGTTGTGAGATTCATACAAGAATCAACCATCATCAGAAAGACAAGAGATAAACGCTGGCATGAATGTAGAGAAAAGGGAACCCTTGTGCACTGTTGGTGGGTATGCAAATTGAAATTTGTGCAACCAGTATGGAAAACAGAATAGAAGTTCTCCCCAAAATTAAAACTAGAACTACCATACAATCCAGCAATTCCTCTTCCAGAAATATATCCAAAGGAAATGAAAACACTGACTTGAAAAGATATCTATACACCCATGTCTATAGCAGCATCATTTACAATAGCTAAGGCATGGAAACAACCTGTGTCCATTGATGGATGAAGGGATAAAGAAACGATAATGTAACGTAGTATACAACATGATGATTATGGTTAACACTGCTGTATAATACATAGGAAAGTTAAGAGAGTAGATCCTAAGAGTCCTCATTACAAGGAGAATTGTTTTTTCTTTTTATTGTATTTATATGACATGGTGGATGTTAACTAAACCTAATATGGTGATCATTTCACAATATAAAAACCAATCCATCAGGCTGTACTCCTTAAACTTATACAGGGATATATGTCAAGTATTTTTCAATAAAACAGGAAAAAGTATCCCTCATAAGAATTAGTTTTTAAAAACTTAAGAAGGAACGTAGATAAGATCCTGCTGTCTTGGTACAAGACGGCCTGGGATTGTCGATTTCCAAAATCTTGGATATTAACAGATTTCCTGAGTGGCCAGTTTCCACATCTTGTCCTGTGGTGGCCTTTCTGTCTGGATGAGAGACTGTTCACCAACATTCAGAAAGAGATAACTTGTCTTTAGGGGTGAGTGAAAGCCTTCCAGCAGCTGTACTGCTGCTATTTTTATGCAAACTCATGGACTAGTAGAGATAAGGGGAGGTCTGCTCTGCTCTCTGGGGAAAGAATCGTAACTCTAAAATGGCCAATTAGATTAAACGTCCCTTCTGGAAAGAACAAACTAACAACTAAATGGAATTTGTATTATGTAAAGAAGAGCAAGTTAGATTTTGTTTAAGATAACTTTGGAATTCATTTATAGGCCTCTCCTTCATAGAAACAATTAAGCTCGACTAGCACTAAATATCTCAAGTAGTGATAGAACGTATGAAGTGGAATAAAAAAAATTGACGTTTTAATGAGAGAGTACAAGTCAAAAAATATTTTAAAAACACTTTTTCCTACACATCTGATCAATATTTCAGATGGTAGAACGGCAAACAAAGGGGGCAGGGAGCTCATTCACTCAGCTCCTCAGTTGGCTTTGCAGTAGACGACTAGGTGATGCTGCTGACACTTGTCATAGGCTTAACGATTTCTGGGTAGCAAAGTGTCCCCCACATACTCTATATTTTTGCATCGCCACCCTATCTCTGTAAAGTTACCGGAAATAGTATTATTCTTCCCATTTCATGGGTGAGGAGACTGGAATAGGTAATTAATACAAGATCACAGAATTTTGAGTGTTAGTTGAACTGTAACTAAACTGAGATCTTTCCTTCCTAAGAGAGAACTCTACTAAATCACAGAATTTTTTATAGTTGTTGATATATTGTGAATATACGTTCTCAGCAAAGGTTGTAAATATCACTCTCATGAAACAGCTTGTAAATTCTAAATGTTCATTTGTAATGAATTTGATATTTATAGGCTCCTAAAAAATATAAATTTGAGGGTGTGGAAAATGTGGCTCTGTGTCATTCAATTAGATGACTCAACGAGACTGTGGCTGGTGCAGGCTGAGCAAATGAGGCCTTGGGATGGTGACGAGATGAGTCAGGGACAGAGTCTGAGCAGTTATATAAATAAAGCCAGTGATCTGGAATTACTAGCCATGAATTAACGTGCTTTGGAGAGAGAATGACATTTCAAGTTGTAAAATATGGTGATGGTTTTACTCAAAGTAGCTTTTAAGTACTACACTTGAATTTTATTCACTTTATAGACCTAAATTAATTCATTTTAATCACATTCCACAATAAAGTGTTATTGTACCATTTAACTCCAAGGGAAACTGAATTTAAAAAAAAAAAAAGGTAAATAGCCTAAAGTAGAATGTAAAGGGTTCCACTTTAAAACTGATTAATTATGAGTTATTGATCAGGAACAGTGTTCAAGAGACAGAAGTAAATTTAACTCTTGGCTTAAACCTCAGTTAAGTACACAAAGCAATTTCAATCTTAACTATAACAAAAGGAACTATCCAATGAGGTTTCTCTTTCTTGGTTTTATAGAAGAGGAGGAAAACTTAGCTTGCGGGAGAAACAGGAAATAATAGCTAAGATGAAGGAAGGAGATGGTAACCAATGTTGGTGATCACCATGGCATTTCATACATCCCAAAGTGACCAGGAAATCTCAGGTGAAAGCAGGAAGTTTAAAACCTACCCTCTGTGAACACACTTTGATATTTTACATCTCTTCTCCCGTGTCCCACTCCCATCCCTGACAGCCTCCCTAATGCTTTCTTAGAATGCCGGCCAGTCACGCTGGTGAAGCTCAGACACACGTATTAATTACAAACTCAGGTCACTGTTTGGACCCAAACAGAAAAAAGCACTGGTATGGTGGGAGGTGCCAGAGGAATGTGCTATAAAAATACAAGTAGAATTTACTGATGAGAAGCAGGAAAAGGAAAAAAAGCAGGGAAAGGAAAAACTGAATAGAGCTCAGGGTCTGCACAGAAAAGGGGAAAAAATGGTAAGCATGAGTCTGCATGCAGGATGCTATTGATGTTTTAATGATTAAAGAAGAATAAACATTAAGTGTACAAACTTGCAACTAGCAGATAAATAAGTCCCGGAGAGCTAATGCAAAACAATATAATACTGTATTATAAACTTCAACGTTGCTAAGAGACGATCTAAATTATTCTCACCACAAGAAAAGGAAATGATAGGCGATGTGATAGAGATGCTAGTTAATGCTACGTTGGTAATCATATTACAATACATAAATTGGATCAAAACAACACTGCACACCGTAAACTTACACATTGTATATGTCAATTCTATCTCAATTTTAAAAAGAGGAAACATCATAATTTCATCAAGAACCAGGAATTCCCTAATAAAACACTCATAATCATCAACAAAAATTTCCTCCATGTCCAGCTCTGTGTTGAGCCTTCTCCATGCATTAACTCAATGAATCTTCACCAGAATCCCACATTTTTACAGCTTTGAGGATGAGGTAAAAGAGGCCCAGAGAGATCAAATAGCTAACTCAAAAACATACAGCCACTAGCCACTCAACAGAAAGCTTTCACTGGAGGAAAAGGAATAGAAAAAAAGAAAAATTAGCATAGCTAGCATTTATTGACATTATATGCCAACATTGTTCTAAGCGTTTTACATGTACTGCCTTATTTAGTGCCACAACTCTATGAGGCAGCCACTGTTTTACCAATGAGGAAACTGAGGCACAGAGTGACTGAGTTGCCCACAAGCTCCCAGCTAACACATGACTGAACCAGGGTTCAAACCCTGACTGAAGAACCCTTGCCCTTAAAATAGTTTTGACAATAATGCCAACCTCACAGGGTTGTTTTGAGTATCAAAACAGTTGACATATGTAAAATGCTTAGGATTGTGTCTGGAACATAGTAAACGTTTAACGAATACTAATTTTATTATTACTAATGAGATTATAGTAAAGAGGCCTCTTCTCGAAATGGAGAATACAAAGCCGGTGAAAATATAAACCCGGCATGATCAATGTTCTAAGAAAATTTCATTGAAAGAGAATAGGTGACATATACAAAATGGTGGGATTTTTCAAGGTTAACTCAACTTAGATTTGAGCACCAGGCAGTTTTAATGCACAGGGGAAGTGCATACCCTATACTGGGACATGAAATTAAAGGGAATGCTTGGCCAGGAGGAAACTGGACCAAAAGTTGCCTGGGACAGAGCCCGTAATTGGACATCTAGCACACAAAACAGGAAAATCAATTTATGCCAGCATGTTGTTTGTGAACGAAAAAGAAAGCAGTGTAACATATTTCTAGAACTCTCCTCCCCACTGTCCTCTAAGCTCCTTGTCCTCTGAGTGTGCAGAAAAGAGAGAAATAACCAGGGACCCTCATTCTTTCCTTACCCTAATATTAGCAATGAGAAAAATTTGAGCCAGCCAGTGCAGGAAACCTACGGGGTGGGCAGCAGGGTCAGATCTTGAGTCTCCTGCTCAAGTTCGCACTAATACATTGTGGGCAATGATTTATCCTTCCTTTTGAATAATCCATTTGTATTCCTGGTTTGGACTTTTGCAAGGCGAAGGATGGTTGATCTCTCAGCCTAAGAGTCGAAGAGCAGAGAATTCCTGTTTGATCTTTTGACCTTGCTTTCTTGTCTGAGATGAAATTGTGTTGACAGCAAGGTCAGCTTCCCAGCCTTGCAACCTGTGCGATCACCCTGGACTCCCTGGGCTTGATTTAATGCTCTGCTGTCACTTCTCAAAATTCTTAATACTTTTTATCTTTGAACAAGATAAAAATCTTGTTCAATGAAATCTTGTTTCATTGTTTTGTAACATCCAGTGAGACAATGGAGATGTGTGAGCAGAGGCATTACACACGACATGTTCCTCCATTCCCTGTCACCCCCTTCACATATAGCATTTCTGATGCCCCGTGACCGCTGACATATAGATTCAGAGAGACTCAAGAACATAAGATAAGCATATTCTGTTGCTAGAGTGTGCATGTATCAAGAAGTGAAGTTAAATAGTTGAGTTAATTTTGTGCAGCATTTTACCTGCTCTGGTAAGAGTAAACTACATACGCACATACAAGCAACAAAATATGCATTGTGTCATTTCAATGCATACTAGTTAAATGCTCTTACATTTGCACTGAAACCTGACATTGCATGATATAAAGATAAATGGTAAAATTTATGCTAGTTTTTTACATTTTGAAGTTTTCTTTACCTAGAATGACAAATAACAAATAACGGCGAGAGATATAGAGATAAAGATAGAGATAAAGAGAAGCTTTACATTTCAGTGCATTTAATGGTACTTTTTTTTTCTATTTTTTTGAACAAGAGGCCCTACATTTTTATTTTGCACTGGGTCTGCAAATTATGTAGCCAGCACTAGTTGACAGATTCTGCATGCCTGGGAGCAAGAGTCTTTCCGAGGCACCCCTTTCATGTTTGAGTTCATTCCCACATGTCCTGAGTCACTTGTTAGCCCAGGGAACTCCTGGTGTGTTTGGGCAAGACCAGTTAGACTGCCACCGCTTTGGAGAAACTGGATCCCTCGTTCCTGTTCCTTCATCCTCTACACCTCCCTCGCCTTGGCTGGACTGAACCACTTTACTCTGTGTTCCCAGAGTCCTCGGTGAGCTTTTTACTAGAACACTTCTTATTCTGTGTTGGCGTGTTTCCTGTGATTTTCTTCCTTACCACGCCATTAAGTAGCTCTTGGAAGATGAAGAAAAGCAACCTGAGTCTTTCATCTTGTCATGTCCAGACCCTGAACCTGGGGCCTTGCAGGTGGCGGTCGTTCACAAACATTGTTAAACTGAATTACACCTCGTCCTCCCAATGTCCACTTCCTCATTCCCCTTCATACACCTCCTCACTCACACGAGTATATAATAAAACCTTTTCTTTCCTAGTCCCTAATGGTAGAGAAGAGAACTGTTTTCTTGTTTTTTCATTGTCCCATTGAACTAAGTACAAAAGCAAATAGTCTGATTCTAAGAAACACTCCATAGCAACCAACAAAAAAGGAAACCCTTTTTCCATCTCATGGCACCTTTCAGTCAATCACACCACCTACCAGGTCTGACAATTACATTCGCAAACTTGTTGCAATGATGTTGCTGACCTTTTTTGATATCAGAGTGATTATTCATTATGAATTTGTACCAACTAGACAGTTAACCAAGTTTACTATTTGGAAGTGCTGAAAAGGCTGTGTGAAAAAGTTAAACGAAAATAACAGGAACTTTTCACCAACAATTCATGGCTCTTTTATCATGACAATGCACCAGTTCATGTGACACTGAGGGAGTTTTTAGCCAGTAAACAAATAACTATATTGGAACACCTGCCCTACTCACCTGGTCTGGCCCCAATGACTTCTTTTTTCACCTGAAGATAAATGAAATATGGAAAGGAAGACATTTGGATGACATTCAGGACATAAAGGGTAATATGATGACAGCTCTGATGGCCATTCCAGAGAAAGAGTTTCAAAATTGCTTTTTGAAGGGTGGACTAGGCACTGGCATTGGTGCAAAGCTTCCCAAGGGGCATACTTCGAAGGTGACCATAGTGATATTCAGCAATATGGTATGCAGCACGTTTTCTAGGATGAGTTCATGAACTTAATTGTCTGATCTTGTATATCAGAGGGAAATGGAAGAGATAGACAACAGTAATGAGTTTTACAGACCAGAATTTGATTCCCAGACTGGCTTTCAGCACATGCCTCTAGCCAAACCACTCAAGTTTTCTGAACCTCAGCTTCTTCATTTCAGTAAATCGGTGTGATAATAGTATGCCCGGATAGCGTAGTTGTGACATAAGCAAGTTGTTTCTGTAACATGTGCCGTATATTTTGTAAATCCATAATACGTAACTGATTTTATCATGGTTCCTGTCTCCAAGGAGTTTATATTATTAGATTCTCAATTGATGTTCCATCCTCTGACTGTTTAGTGAAGACAAAGGTCATCAAAGGCTATAAGGCATCTGTTCCCTGGAATGGTCAATAGGTGCTTCTTTCAGTGAGGAAAATTTCATGGGTGAGCTGGAGCCTGAAATAAATAGTTCTAGTCTGTGATGAGACAGAAAGGGTAGGCTCCCCAGGTTTGGAGGGAAATGTCAGCCAAGTATGCACATGACTGCTGTTTTCGTGGCCATACCAATCTATGTGCACAGAGTGGGCACTGGGCAAAGGGTGCGTAACCCAAGGACATTTAGTATGAACGCTGGGCTACAATGTCTAGGCTCCTAGTAGTTTGGACTTGTATGAACCAGTCACTACGAAGTCTTGACCAAGGAGTCTTGCTCGATGTGCGTATGTGTCCGTAGAGAACTTGGTTTGTATTTGTTTAGACGCTTTGGTCTGAATCTCAATATGGGATACTTAGAAGTAGGGACCGTTATTCTACATTTCCCTTCTCCTGGCAGGCCACGAGCGGCTCGCTTGATGACATCAAGAGCTGTAAGCATCCATGTCCAGTGACACCCTGGTCCTGATGGCCAGAGATTCACTTCCTCAACTTCTGCTTCTCAGAGGAAAGCATTTTTAGGAAGAACATTTTATTCTTTGATATTTAGTGAGCAGCTCCTTTGAGGAAAATAAGCCAGTCTCTCTGACCTGAAGAAAACTCACCTTTCATAGAATGTATAAGGTACCAACTCATTTTACCAAGGAGAGAGTGGAGTTTTTACACTTAACATTTGGACTCCTGTTGCAAACTGTATAAAATTAAATTAATATTTAAAGCCATGGACTCTGTGTGTGTGTGTGTGTGTGTGTGTGTGTGTGTGTGTGTGTGTGTCTGTGTATGAGAGCTGAGGGAAGAGTGAGCAGAGATGAGGAGGAGATAAGGTGACAGTGGCAGTTAATGAGTCAGCAGCTGGTGGTGGTAAGCACTTCAAAAACTGGACACAGAAACAGAAACTCTTTTCAGGTTATACCTTCTTTTGTTGCCAACCCTTTTGCAGAAGAGCATAGATTTTCTTGACATATTTTGGGCCTTTTTTTCTGACTTTCCTTATCTGTAAGTAATCTTGGAACAACAAATATTTAAGACCTATCTCAGAATTTTTTTCCAGAATCTAACTTTGCTGTGATTAGTCTGCTCCTTCCAAACACTTACTACCTTAGTCATGCATTTGGTTTTCTTTCTTTGTCCGCTCCAGGTCAGCTCTAACAGTGCAGACTATTCCTGAAGGCCCTTTTTGACCATATGAAGAGAAAGTTCTCTGCAGACTCTGTTCCGTGTACACTCACCATTCCTATAATGGAATGCCAGCTATGTTGCCCGAAGCAACCTGACACATGCAACAATATGTGTATTCATTGAAATATTTAACAGCAAAACAGTTCTACAGCACAGGCTTTGTGATCTGTGGATCACAAGCTCTTAGATTCTCGCTTCATCCCTCGCCACACATCACCCTCTACCCCCAGAAAATGCATTTTATTGAACATTTTGTGGCAAGATTTATGACAATTATCATCCAAATCCTTAATTAGCAAGTGGTAACAGATAGGCAGATAGATCCACTTATAGTGACATCTCTGACAGATTGACACCTCCCCCTTTAAAAATACCTGCAAGACTTCTCATTTTAAATGTGACCATGCTCAAACACAGTTGTTGGCAAGCCTAGTCTCGTGTTTGTGGAGGGGGAGGGGGCTATAAAAGCAACATGTTCTCACAAGCATGGCAGAGCCCATGCATAAACCATTTGGCTTTGCAATTAAAAACAGGTTTGGCTTCCCTCTGCATCAGTAAGACAACGTCAAAGCAACATTCATCCCGAAAATTTTCCCCTGTGAATTCAAATGAACTGTGAGTCTTGGATTTCTCTTTGTTTGCATGTGCATGCCTTGAGAGCGAATTTTTGGAAGGGTTCTGTGTGTTTCTATTTGGGTTAATGCCTTGATATGTATATGTGTTGAATCACTGCTACCAGATTGGTCTCAGTGACACTTTCCATTCTGTGTGCCTTGGATATGTGGTTAGCATTTTGGATTCGTTCCGTCAGGCTTATTACTGCCAGTAAATTAACTCTCCAAGACCGACCCTCTTGCCCTAGGAAATGATCACTCATTCTAAAGATCTGCCTGAGCAATTGCCTCTCACAGACTGGACCTGAGTTACAAAGATACTGAAAAACATAAACATGTTTACTACTAGGAAGTGTCATAAACTTGACTACAATGATGGCTAATTGTATCTTTATCACTGTCATTTTTGAACTATTAGATCCCATCCATCTCCTGGGAGAAATCACTATTTTACATCTAAAATCTTCCCCCTCACTGTACAATGAAGAGTTTAAAAGAATTCTATGAAAGGTAATCGCAGTTCCAGTGAAATCAATTTTCTACAGGGTAGTTTGCTTCCATTTTCTTTCCCTCATTCTTTTTCCCATCCAATTGCACAGAAAAGAACATTCCCCTTATTTGAGAGTTTACTGTTAAATGATAGGTTGGAATGTTCTGCCACAGAAGAAGTTACAAAGTAGTAAGACCTAAGCCATGAGTCAAAAACTGTCAGAGTCCAGTCCACTCTGCCTATGAAGAGGTTTTAGCAGCAAAACAGGTCACCAGTACGTAGGCCCGTCCACTGATGAACAAGGGAAGTTCTATCAAAAGCCAATGCATTAAGAATGTCAATTTTTTAATAATAATGATGACGATCAATAGTAATTAAAATAGAGAGACAGATAAAAAAGAACAATTAATCTCGGTGCAGTACACTTGATCTAAAAGTTATCATAGAATGATTCTGCCCCTATTTAATTTATTAAAGTCTCATCAAACTCCACTTAAGAAATTTTAGTTTATTCATGTTCCTTTGGATGAAATGATCTTATCTCACACTATCACCACAAGAGTTGTTCAATAGAATAATTACTAAAATATAGATTGACTTTTTAATTGTATTGTTTTGCAATTCATAATTTGACATAAATATAAAACATGGTTATAATGTGTGAAATAAAAATATTATCAGCACAAAGTAAATAAAAATATACTAATATACATGGTAGTATGAATAGATGTGCTGAAAAATTTTTAGAAATTAACCTATTTTGTCATGTTTACCTTTATATAAAAGTATAGCTATATATTTTTATATATAATTTTTATATACTTTTATATGCAATTATTTATATTTCTCAAAATATGTTTTGCTTACTTTTGATCTATGGATTCAGTGAATAAGAAAAGAGGAAATACATTTCTCTAAATATAAATTTTTATTTTTGCTCTGATAAAGGAAATAAATTCCCTCAATTAACAAGGTATTAACTAAGCAGATGTTTTCTGTTTTTATTAATTCCCTATATTAGAGATTTTTCATTGACTTGGGCTCCCATTGGCTAGACTGGGTGTTTTATAACCAGGTACAAAAAAGGCAAACTATCAGAAACAACTTTAAGTTCACTGCAATTAAGACAGAAATAAATTTAACCATTAATGTCACAAAGATTACATTATAATTTTATTAAAACATATCATAGACATAAAAATAAAGTAAAAGTATATATGTATGAAAATAAAAATAATTTAACAAATCTTTTTCTAACTTGAGTCTTCCCCTCCACTTACCAAAATATTGCTTCTTATTGAAAACATTTTTTTAATGAGCGAGGAACTGCTACCAATTAATTTAAATATTGATTGGAGTGAGAACAGAGTCTATGCTTTTTATAAGCTTATAAATTTTACTGGAGAGGCTACTTTATATGAGTATATTCTTTATTAATTCAGTGTTAATAGCTTTACTTCCTCACAGTTAATGTATCTGAAGTATGGTAAAAGAGAAAAAGGAATAAAGGGAGTTATTAGGTCTTTAAACCCAAGTTTTCAAGCATCAGTAAATGACACGATTAAGTGATTAAAGAAGGTATTGAGTTAGAGAAGGGTTAAAAAAATGAAATATTCAAAACTCATTTGACGTTGTGATCGACAGTCTTTGCGAGAGTTCCAAGAGGCCCAAGGGACAGGATTGCTTCTAGGAGTGGGCTGAAGAATCAGAAAGTTATTAATGAAACTTCTTAGATCTTAATCGTAAGCTTCCATTTCAGTCAATTAAACACCCTCCGTGTAAAGAAAAAATATACACAAGTCATTATATCATTATACTAATTTGTCATATGCCTGAACTGAAAAATCCCATTGCCGAATTTATTCTCAACAACTAGAATTATTACATAGTAGTTTTTAAAAAGAGTATTGTTGTTGTTTTGTTTTGTTTTTAAGCCATTCTCCAAGTTGGAGAACTTACTCTCCCAAACTTACCGTGAATCACATTTATGAGGAGGCTTTCTTTATGGAAACAAAATGAAACTAAAGCACCTGCCTATGGAAACCACATCACTTGTGCCGTTCATATAATGCTAAACATGAATAACAATCAAGTCCTCCGTTTTTCTCCATGTGGTTTAGAGCCAGGGAAAGAGCTCAAAAGGGAAATTCTGTCTCTCTTCCTTGTATTTTTGGTGACAAGTGTCCTGTAAAAAGCACAGACGTGCCACACAGGTGTGTTTGGAAGTCGCTAGTAAAAATGATTTTAAAACATTCAGAAATCGCCAAGCTCTGAGCAAATGCTTATTAAAGAGTAATAAAATTGTGAAAATTGAGGAAAAAACATCCAGTAAACTTTTTTTGTGCGCTTTAAGGAAGTCGGTTTAGTCTCTGTCCACGTGGGCTTGGCTGTGGTAAACTCGGGCAAGAAAAACAAGCTTGGCCATGATTTCACAAGAGTGTTAAGGAGACTGAAGAACAGCAGCTCAATATTCACGAGGTCGCCCATGAAGGCAGAGAGGCATTTCTGTCGTTCGCTATCATAATTCTAGATTTTCACAGGTGATTGAAAGTTCTGCAAACTAATCTCCCAGATCGTGCCCAAGCTCTCAAGGCTAAACTAAGTATGATGAAGTGGAAAATGGTCATTGAGTCTATTTCTGCCTGATTTCGGGACCATGAGGCAGGTGCCTGAGCAAATTTGGTCATTTTTGACAAGCAATGTGGGGTTGTTTCATCTCTGGTAACTGTAAGAAGAATCAGCGTTGCGTGGTCTTAGCGTTCCTGATGCCGTCGATAGGTATCCCTCCAAGATGTTATGGTTTTGCAATGGCCAAAGGGAAATATTTTCCCCCCATCTTATGACATGTGTAGAATGTTTAATTTTTTATTTAAAAATTTATTTTAGGCGAACTCAATCAGCTAAATTTGGCATGAGTATACCTCAATTCTGAGACTGTAGTGACTTTACTCTTTATTCAGTAGCACTGTTTTTACACTGCGCTGATGTCTAAGAATCTTCCAGAATGCTTGTTAAAGATGTACTTCCTGAGTACTGTCCAAGACCTAAGGGACCAAAATCTGTAAAGAAGAGCCCTGAACATAAGCAGTTTTTTTAAGTATCCCAGATTGTGCTTATGATCAAGCAAGTTTGGGAAATCCAGCTTAATTGGAATTGATTTGATGTTGAAAAAAAACCAAAATGCCCCAGAAGTATAGAGAGAGGAATCTTTACTATGTAGCCCCGAGAAGTATAGTCATCTCTTTCCTTAGAGACTTTCTGAGGTCTGTTGTACAGATTTAGAGATAGCACAATAACCAGTAGTTGGTGGCCAGTTTAAACACACACAAACACACATACACAAACATTTCAAAAAGCTGTTTCAAAGGGGATCAAATTTATGGTGATGGAAAGAGAATTGACTTTGGGTGGTAAACACACAATGTGATAATATAGATGATGTAATACAGAATTGTACACCTGAAATCTATGTAGCTTTACTAACCATCGTCACCCCAATAAACTTTATTTTTAAAAAAAGCTTTAGGGAAATAACAGCTTAAAAACTGTAACTAGAGAATCTCAAACATAGTGGTCAAAAATTTGTTAAATGAAAGAGAAAAATTATTCAATCACATAATTATATCTAATTATCCAGTATCTACTTGACATTTCATTAGAATAGATCCTGGGGTAGTGAATTTAATATGTCATATAGATGAGAGGCTAAGCAAAGTGTGTATAGAAATTCATGGGGACATCCAAGAGCATGACTTCCAAAGATAAAAGTTGCTTTGAGTGAAATGGAATAGTGCAGTCATAAAAATATAGTGCTTTTTTTCTGGATTATTACTTCGATATTGAAAATAATATTCTTTATAAAGCCAAGAAATGGCAACAAATGTAGCATAAGAAAATCATTTTTGTTTCACCTTTTGACTAAGAAAACTGTACCCAACCACACCACACACCACAATGATTAAAAATTCATTTTTTTGTGTTGAATATATGAAATTATCCAGGCTGCTTATGTATTAGTTTACATAACAAACAAGTAAAAACACAAATGGGTTCAGTTGGACCAGTTCATACAAACCACGTAATACAAGCTCCTCCGATATAATAGCTCTTATAGGTCAAATATCCCTTTCCACTCCCCATCACCACCAAATACACATTAAGTTGAAGTAGTGGGGTGTAGATGAACAAGCTTTTATCTCATCATCCAATTAACATTCTAGATATATTTTTCCCAGAGCATTCTTCTGAATAAATGGCTACCACCACTAATCATAGTAATACTCTTGTTTTTATATCTAAAAGATATTAATATTTAATAAATCAACAGCTTCCTATCACCTTAGTCCAAACAAAGAAACTGAGGCACAGTTGGCTGACTTGCCCATACTCATAGGAGCCGGAAGGGGTTTTCATTTCAGATCAGTGAGACTGGTCACTGTTCCAGAAAGACCAAGACCTAGTGGCAATCAGGGAGAGAACAGCAATTACTGTAATTATTAGTTTCGTCTGTATATCCAATTAAACAATTGTCACTTCCATAAAACTTCACAAAGGAAAAACCATAATGAATAATTTAATGCAAAAGTAACAAAACGAAATTTCCACCTCCAGAAATTTTAGTGACTTTGACAGCAATTGCAATCTGTGCCATAGATCATTGCTTGCCCTTTTATTTTGCTGAAATGCCTCTAGGGGATCCTAATAGCTATATGATATGTTTGCTTTGGAATCAGATACCTGGAACAGTTAGCAGATGACCTGAACACTCAGTGATAAATTCAACCTTGTCTGTTTGCTTATTTGTTACCTGTATGTTGTGATGGAACATTCCCACTCAAAGATTGGCTTTCAAATTAAAAAGCAAGAGTCTGGAAAATTGTTCAGATGATATTCATAGGTTTAAGTCAATGATAATACTTTCATTCTATTTCCAAATGGAGATAAAAAGGAGATGTAGCTGCCTTTCCTTTTTTTTTTTCTTTTCCTCTAGACAGAGAAAACACTTTGAGACTTTCAGAGAGTCTCATCCGTTGTGAAAATAAGGTTTAACCCTCCAGCTGTGTCTGTCTCTATCTACCTCCCTGGGTTTGGCTGCAGGAGAGTGGGAAGGAGACCAGACCAACGAGCTTATTCTTCATTCAGTCTCATCTCCTGTCCGCATCGCTACCAGGCCACCAGAGTGAACAAGGCAGAGGTGTCCAGCCCCTGAGAATTCATAGGCAAAAATGAAATTTTTCCTGGACTCCCAAGTGAAACAAACCTGGAAGTGCTCCAATTATGAATAGTTCTGTGTGGAGGGACATCCCATGTCTAGGACAGGGAAAGGTTGAATCAAACAGGAGACCCAACATCTCATTCTCCTTTCGTGGACAGCAGAAAAGTCCCCTAAGCGGCAACCACACAGCTCCTGGAAAGGAGAAATCCATCCTGCTGTTAGGTGGAAAAGAAGGTCTAACTATCCACTATCTCTCAGACATCAAATGTCTATTGAGGACCTGTTTTTATATGTAAGAGACTGCCATGTGGACAAAATCAGTACAAGCTGTGGTGTGGCCTTCAAGCGTTCATAATCTCCATGAGTAGACAAGACTGAAACATGAGAATGTCTTTGCCAAAAAAGTGCCACATGAGACGTATGCAATTTTAGCATAATTATAGCAACAAATACATCCTACAGGATTTCTGAGAAAAATAAGATCACGGGCTCCTGAGATGGCTGGGAAAGAAATAAATCATAGATGGTGAGCAGTTGAAGATCTGAGAGAGTTTGGAAGTAGGACAATAATTATTTCTGATGTTTAGAATTTACCCTGACATCTCATTGTTTCTGATTCTCTTTAATTCATTTAAAATACTCTCTAACCAATGAAAAGCTGAGAGATGAGATCATCATCATAGAGCAAGTGGCAGAGAAACAAATGTTACAAGGTATTTTTCTTTTTGTTAGGTCTTTAATTTGTTTGATTTGATTTATTCCTTCCCTGTAAAAATGATTGGTGTTGAATTTGCTGACTTCTGTCCTAAGGATGAGGCAGGGGTGTTTAAGAAATCTCTGAGCACATTGAATAATTATGCTCTGTTTTCCTTTGTATACCATTCCAATATTACAGTAATGGTAGTTCTAACAAGTCAGTGCAGATTCACCAAAACAAAGTTAATGAAGAAGTGAAGACTACATTCAACTTGTCATTTTTTTCAAGTTTCTTTGTTATGTCTAGCTCTTTTAGCCCAAACTTTCTCCACAATTCTATACTTATTACTCACATTGATTTGATATGTTCATACAATTTTCCCACCGTACATTTTTCACAATTCAGTGCTGACAGGATTGTCTCTTTAACCCTGTGCCAGATAGAAAACTACACTCTTGTCAGGCCTACAATGCATGGGTTACCAAGGTCATTTCCATGGCTGTCGCAAACGTAGAAGAGCGGACTTCCCACAAGGAAAAAGAAAAAAAAAGGCAAGGAAGGAAAAAGGGAGGGAAGGAAAGGAAGAGAAAGTTGGGGGTGGGGAGGAAGAAATAGAGAAAGAGAACAGTAAGCATATATTATTTTAGAGCTCTGTCTTGGCTTGTCACAGAGATATTTCTCTTGAATGAAATAATAGTGCAATAAAATTATAACATCAGTTACTTCAACAACAAGCCTCCCACCCACACAAGTTTGCCAGTCAAATGTCTTGCTCGTTTTTCTTGTTACATTATTATGACCAGCCTCTTAGTCAAGTCTCAGTTTGACTAACTTATTGCCGTGGGCAACTAGTTAGTCAACCTTCATCCCATTTAACAAAAGCAATGAAATGGCCCTGAACGCTCCTGTTGCTTCCACTACTGGCATGAGCTCAACCAGATCATCTAGATAATCGGCTATGTCTGAGATTGAGGGGTCCTTTAGGACCACAAGCTCTTTTTCTTTAGTCCTTCCTTTGCTGCTTGGGATATGTTCTCAACACAGTATTCAATCCATTGAGACAGGTATTCTAAAACACTTTTTTTTCTTCTTTGCATTTACATTTGGAGAAGGAGAATTCCAGTAATTTATAGGGGAATAAGGAACCAAAACTGTGATAAAAATAATAATAATAACTGACACTAACATGTCACTTACCATATCCCAAGCACAGCTCAGAGAGTCTTGCCCAGACAGACTCCCTAAATCCTCGTCACAATTCACTGAGGTGGGTGCTATAACTAACTACCCCCATTTTACAGACCAGAACATTAGGGCACAGAAACGTTAAATGATTTGCCCAAGGTCACACAGCAGGTGAGTGGTGCCATCAGAATTAAAATCCAGGTGGCTTGTCTCCACATAAACACTCTTAACTACTGTTGATCCACTGAAAACAATGCAGGAACATCACATAGTAAAGTTCTATTGCAGTCTGCACATTTGTAAAAATCTAATCCAGGTTTAAAAAAAAAACAACTCTAAATATAAGAGTGATGGAAAAAATGGCACATGGGGTTGAGGAATGATTTCCCAAATCCATCCTTAAATACTGAGAATCTGAATCCATGTGTCAAATTTTCTACATCTAAAGACTCATGTGAACAAATATATCTCCTATCCAAGAAGCACTGAGCCCCAGTTTCCTCATCTGTGTAATGGAAATAACACTCTCCAGCCTTGTAGGGTTGTTGTAAGGATTAAGATAATGTATGCAAAACCCCGGAATAGACGCCAATCTATGATGGATGGTCGATAAGTTGTAGCTACCCTTTATATCCAACTATTACTGGATTTCCCTCATCTTCCTCATTATCTTGTACTTAGGTATCGACTCTCACTTCAGGAAGTAAATGAATGTCCCCACTCACCCATCAAAACAAACCACAATGCTGTGAAATGATATCTTGAACAGAACGCCAATTAGGAAATAGTGAACACACTGGACTTAGCAATCAGCTTTGAAAGGAAGCACTCCTATGTGACGGTGAAAGTTGTTTTAGAAAGATCTGCTAGAGCAGATATGGAGATGGAAACTTGGATAGACATGCCGACTGAAAGAAGCAAGTTACAGCGACGTAGTTGTAATTAGATAAGGTGCCTCCAAACACATTTATGATTCAGAAACTCAACTCCACATGTTTTGGGAACCACCCGAGCCTATGTCTACTGTGTATTCTTCTCCTCAGTCTGATCATCTCTGCCTCTCTCTTCCCTTCGGAGGAGAGCAGGCCGTCCAAACATGTGAAAGGGCCCAGCTCCCAGATTTTGCAGAAGGAGGCATGGCAGGGCCAGCTGCACACCTTTGCAGGTGTTTGTCCTGTTGCTCTGGCCATGGCTTCACTGCTGTGCTTCTGAAACACAGTTGGAGTCCTGCTTTCAGTGGTCACAGAGGCCACTGGGTTCTAGGAGCAATCCTAGAGGGTGTTTCTCATACCGTGACATATAAAGTTAATTACAGTGCAAACGGTAAAAGGTTACACCTAACCTACTTCATACATCCTAATTTCTGGCTGCCACTACCATTTCCCACACTGAGAGACATAAAAGTTTCATTTAAGTAGCTGTGACCCCCATAGGTTTAATAGGGAGGGCCTATACAAGCATACATGTGTGTCTTGGTCTTTATTTGTATATTTCTGTGTCTGAACTTGTATGTGTCTATATATGGGTATGTCCAAATATATGTGTGTCCATCTGTGTCTGTGTGTGCCTGAGGGTGTGTCTGTCTATATGTGTATGTGCATTTGTAAGTTGTGTCTGTATGTGTTTGTGTGCTTCTGTACAATGTGTCTCTGTTTGTATCTGTATGTTTGTGCGCTTGTGTGTGTGCATACCTGTGTGTGTTTGAATGTGTATGCCTGTCTGTGGGGGCATGCTTAGGAGTTATGCAGGAACCAATGCCAATTCAATCTAGAGGACAATGATTCTGTTTAGGGACAAGCCCTTAATACACATTTGAACTGTGTGTGGATATAAATGTGGCCTGAGCAAGGTAGACAAGAAGGGAAAAGAAGAAAAAGGGGAAAGAAGAATGAATGAGAATTGGAAGAACCAAGGACCTGTTCTCTGATGCTTTCCTGGTGATGCCTGGTGATGCTACTATAGGCCATGCTGAATTGACCACTTTCCTGCACAATTTTGAAGTGATCACTGGGGCCACAGGAGTTCCCACATGAGAAAGACAGTCTTCAAGGACAGAAGGAAATCTTTTCATCTCCCTCCTATAACACATAATATATGACAGCCCATAAGCCCAAGAGAAGAACTGTGTTCAGTAATTTACTAGGTGACTACTAGAGGTTTCATTGACTTTGTTCCTTTCTCCAAAGCTGGCATCATTGCTTTAATCACATTAGCATTTCTTAATGGCAACAATATAAACAATGATATTTGAGATCAGAAATACCAAACACATGAATCCTGTATACATCTTAAACTTGGCCAAAAAAATAGTTTATTGGAACTCCCTGCAAAATTATAACACTATTAATGAGGAGTAAAGAAATACGCATAAGGTTAATGCAAAATACTGATTTGACAGAATTAAACCTTGCAGAGTTGCTAACTTAAATGCAATTTTCATGAAGAGCTACTATTATCCTGTGAAGTAGAGATCTGAGCAATTGATAAAAGGTACTGGAGAATGTGAATGGTGGTTAACTGCCAGTTACTTTTACAATGAAGCTTTAACTTGACACAATAAGCCTGAAGATACCTAGGACAACTGCTGACAATCTCAGAAGAGAAAGACATTCTGATACACATACTGCCTTTACGTTTTCAAATGTGATTAAAGAAATAAGGTGACACCTTGAGAGACGTCCAATCAAGAAGCTTTCAGAAAGATGGGAATGGCTTAATTAACTGCTGATTAACTTTTGGCTAGAGATATCTTCTTAAAAAGACTATATTTGAGTTAACTAGCTTGATGAAAACTTACACGCCGATTTTGGTGTTTCATTATAAAACTAATACTCAGGATGGTTTCTCTAGATAGTTTTCTTCTAAAATGTTTACTGATCACTATCTTTGGGATAATTTTGCAAAAGAGCCCAGCTCTCCGCTTGTACTGAAAATTATTGTGGTTTGTATGACAAGGGGAGGAGGGAACAGAGAACATGGGATTTGAAAGATAATTTTGGAAAAGTTTATAATGAGTGTGTGTGTGATATTACACTGCGCTTAGATATCAGGGCACAGTTTACAAGGCCTGGGCTGATAATCAGAAGACCTAAATTCTAATCTCTACCCTGCACTGATTTCCTAATTCACCTCAGGCAAGTCATTTCAGGTCGCAAGGGCCTCTCTTAGCCAAGTTGTGTTGATCTGAATCCTTTCTCAACCACTCATAGCTGCGTAAACTTTGGCAAGTTACTCAACCGCTTGTACTTCCATATTCTTATCTGTAATAGGAGGATAATAGTAGTTTCTAGTTCATAGGGCTGTGGTGAAGGGCAGATGAGATAAGAAGTGTAAAATATTGTTGGGACCATCAAAAATCCTCAGTATATACTAGCCTTTGTTATTAGCTCCGAGTCACAGTGTCCTCACGCAGACCAGGAGAGGGTCAGAGTAGGTGACCTCATGAATTCTTTCAGTCTTCTAGAAAACTGCCATATGGATGGAGCCCATAGCCCAACCTCCCAAAATCTCTGTGGCCACATGGAGCCCTGCTCGATCTTATTTACCAAAGCTCACCCACCGTGCTGCTGGTTGGTCCCACAGGCCTCACTGATTCCCATTTTCCATGCAACTGTAACAACGGTGTTTATCCGATTTCTCAGACTACAGCAAATTCACGGCTCAAATTAGAAAGGAGAAGGATTGTTGGAAGAAAATCACGTTGTAAGCAAGAGTGACTGCAAACAGCCTGACATTAAGACGGTAAAATGAACAACTGTGATCACAGAATGCAGTGCGTGGGCCCCGCCATGACATCACGTCATCAAAAATCTTTGAATTACATTTAGTAAACTGCTCAAGGTAGCTTCTAATTCTAGGACAATTTCTATAAAAAATTCTTAGCTTTAATATGGGCTGGGGGATTATCAATTTTCTGACAATTTTCCTTATGGGAAAATATCACTGGTTATTGTTTAATTTGCGGGCCCGCTTTTATCTCTCCTGCGATAGCATCACTAGCACAGTGCTAAACACACAGGAAGGTGTCCACAACTTTTCTTGTCTCCCCGTGGGGATGTGGACATAGGGTGAGAGACTGTGAGGCCAGGTAACCAGCACTGACAACAGCAATGCCTTCTGGGTAAGCCTGCCTTCAAACCCCTGCCCCATTTGCTTCTACACCTCAATAGTACTGACTTTTTCCGTTGGCCTCACATCCCCTGGCTCCTTTTCAGCTTAGACAGTGACAGGTTCAGGAACTAGGACTCAAGCAGACCTCAAACAAGGTTTCCATCATGCCTCTGCCACTTGCCAGCTAGGCCACTCTGAGCAAAACATTTTCACTCTTCTGCACATGATTGTCTCCTCCACAAAACGTGAATAATAGTGCCTCACTTCCCAAGGCTGTTAAAGAGAGTGAGATTGTGGGGGCAGAGCACAGTGCCTGGCATGGAGGGCGCACTGCAGATGGATTGGCATTCCTGATGCCATTGTAATGGCATCTAAATTCTTAACGGGTCTTCCCCAATCATAGTTCATCACATCACATAGGATGTGCAATGGGTGAAGCATAGGTTTGGAGTCAGTCAGGCTTAGGTTGGAATTCCCATTCCATCATCTACCACCAATGTGACCTTGGCACATTATTTAGGCTTTCTGAGACTCGGCTTCCCCCATCTGCATGTTGAGGACACTACCACTTACCAACAAGCTTTTCTTTTTTTTTTCTTTTTCAATAACAATTGACATTCAATATTATTTTATATTAGTTTCAGGTGTTCAGCGTAGGGGTTAGACATTTATATACCTTATGAAGTGATCCCCTGAGTAGTCTAGTATCCATCTGGCACGATACATAGTTATTACAATATTATTGACTATATTCCTTCCTTATGCTCTACTTTACATCCCTGTGACTATTTTGTAACTGCCAATTTGTACTTCTTAATCCCTTTACCTTTTTCACCCTGCCCGCCCCCAACTCCTCTGCCATCTGGCAACCATGAGTTTGTTCTCTGTATCTATGAGTCTGTTTATGTTTTGACCTGCAAGATTTTGTGATGGGGATTTCGTTAGACAACATATTTAATTAAAGAGCCTGATTCTTGGGAATGAGTGATTAACACTTAAAGTATCTTATCTTGTGCCTGTGGTCTTCAAAGTAGTTTCACATACGTTATCCTACTTTATTCTCACAGAAACATGGTAAGGCAGGGAGGGCAGGTGTTTTTATGCCCCTTTAAAAGAAAAAGAAAGAAACAAGTTAGAAATGTTAAGCGGTTCATCCAACACCACTCAACCCATAAATATATCAGGATGGGGACTGGCACTGAGGCATCTGCCTCGGAGACCAATGTTTCCACTCTAATTTTTTGTTACTATGCTTAAGGTCATCCCTGAGCTGCATATTTCAGTGAGAAACATCGGGGAGAAGGGAATACAAGTAAACACATTTTTTTTTCATCATCTTCCAGCACCATTAGAAGATCTGTTATGATGTCTTCAGAAGAAGGTGATAGAAAGCCCCATCACAAAGTGGCTTCAATAACAAGAATTTGTGTTGTGTCACATAATTGGAAGTCCAGAGAGCGACAGGAGGGTTCGAGGTGCAGTATGCTCAGTAACACAGGAATGTTAACAGACATTCTTTCTCTGTCCTCTCTGTCATCCTCAGCATTGGTTTCGTCTGAAGGGGGGTAGCTCTTATGGTCATCAGATGGGTGTTGGTCGAAATTGGAGCTACCAGCTCTCTTGTTCATATGCAGTTGGTCCTCCCCCCAGCATTGAGTATCTGTCCTTCCCTCAATCTGCTAGGGCTGTGCCAATCATAGGTTATCCACTGGGCCAATAAGCAGAGGCAGAAATGCCTGCACTTCATTACTTCAGGTGACACAGTGGATCCTACAGTGGAGATTGAAGTCACCTGCTCCTTTGTCACTAGAGAGCAGGCTGAACACAGAAATAATTAGGATTTTTATGAAGGAATAGAGGGGAACAGGTGTTGGGTGGGTAACGAACAGTATCCACTCCGCGGCGTAATAATTCACTATTGATTATTAAAATGGCATTCCCCTTTTAATCTACCTGCACTCGCCTTAAAACATTGATTTCCGGTGATTACTGGAATAAAAATTGTGAAGGGATTTTCCCATCAATTTTTTAAAATTTCTCTTACGACCCCATCATTTTAACTTAAAACCAAGCACCAAAATCTTCCAACTTTTTATATGAAACCTAAGAAAGGTGATGGGAGTTCCTATAAAACTAAGTTTTATCAAGAGAAATCAATTTGGAACACAGACAGGTTTTATTTTCCTAAAAGGGAAAAGAAATTTAATGTAGTAGATCCATTTGATAAAGAAGAAATACATAGAATAAAATTGAGAGCATGACAACGGTGGGAAAAATAGAAGGCTAGACAGTAGAGGGCCTCTGTTTTTGACCCACTTCTCCCCTAACCTATTATGTGTCCATTGGTTAGTCACTTAAGAATAGAACTAAATTGGAGGTTGTAAATTGGCATCCCATAGATCTGGCCCTGGATGTGATTTTATTTTATTTTTATTTTTTAAATTTATTTTTGCCAGCACCTAAATAAGGCCTAACTACCTGAGATAACCCTGCTGTTGGGAGCATAGTGACAGAACTTCTGAGAGCAAACACAACCAATCACCAAAAGTCTAGGGCTCAGATACCAAAGGTTCAGGGTCACATAAAATAAAAATATGCTTACAAGTTATCCCCAGAGCCAATAAAAATCCATCACGTTATCAACATACCAAGAAATAAATGCCTTGACTCAGAATTACTGCTTGCAAGTTATAGCCTCAAGATTGCTTATGTAACTCAAAACTCTTTTTATTACCTTGTATTATATGACCCAGATCTGTTAATGGAAAAACATAGGGTACTGTCTTAAGGAGACATTCCCCAAATTGGCTATTGTACAGGTTTTTCTTTTACCTCATGTTTGAGTAGAATGAAGTCCATCCATCTTAAGAGCCCACATGTGCCCCAGAAATGGAAATGACGGTGGCATCAAAATGACTGGCCATTTATACATACGGAAGCCTTTTTGACTCAGTTGACTTGCAATATAGCACCTGACTCAGTTTCATCAAAAGATAGCTAAGCCTTTGTCTAGCTGGGAAGTATTCTCTTTTCAGAGAAGTACTACCAACCACAGAGCTTGTGTGAGCCCATGAAATGTGTTTCCTGATGCCTGTGCTCCTGGAGGTAACGCCTTTTCCTTTGTACTGCTCAGAACTCATTCGTCTGGATCTCATTCGTTTGGCACATCTTGAACATTACACAATCATATGTCAGTACAGAAGATTTTAGCTTCTTGTTGCCGCTCATGCTAAGCCATCCTCAATGTTGTAATATCAGTGATATTTCCAAGAGATAACCCAAAGGTGTCTACTGGCTATATAATTTGTCAGACATTAATGGAGATGGGAGCTACGGTAGCAGTAAACATACGGTATTTTTGTCATCTTTTCCTGATAGGGGTTTTGATAAGATTTAAGAGTAGCCTCAGGTTTAGCTTCCTTAAATACTAGTGTGTGTGTGTGTGTGTGTGTGTGTGTGTGTGTGTGTGTGTATGTGTGTGTGTCTTTGTTTATTTGTTTGTTTGCAACAAGTGATTTAAAATACCACATGTGCTAATCTTTGTCACTATATGCCAAAGAGTTGCTAAACTCTCTGACTTTATGGTCAGCTTTGACAACTGCTTTCTCTTGCTGTAAAATGTACTGTTTTCAGTGTGTTAGTCCTGATACCAGCAAACATGACGAGAGCTAACCTCAAGGAAATTCTCGAGAAAGTCCCAAGAAATGTCTGAACGGTGTGCCTCCATTAGCAGATGAAATAGTTCCCAAAGATCCTCATTAAATTCCTTTTTGAAAACTTAGCAACTTAATAGAAAATAGCACACACATGCTGCATAAAATTCTGATTATTTAAATTCAGTTGATTCCTGCCAGAGCCTGAAGGTTTTCCCAAACTGTGATTAGGAAAATGAACAAAATTGATCAATTTGACCAACTTAATCAGTGCAGTGGAATTTCAGAAATCTTCCACGGAATTAATCATAGAATTTTTAAATTAATCTGATAAGATAATTCAGAAAAAGAAAACCCACAACTTTACTGAGTCCCTGAGGTTGATATTTCAAAGCTGTTCGACATCTGACCCACCTGACCTTTACAGGATTTTCAACATGGCGTCGTTGCATGAACAATATATTCCAGCCAACCTAGTCGACTGACTGCCAGGCATGTCTTCTCTTTGCCTTTGTCCGCCCTGTGTCCAGGGCTGAAGTGCTTTCACTTTCCTCTCTGCTCATCTCCTAAGCTAAATTAAGTCATGCTTCCTTCGTGAAGTTTTTGCCAATGACTCTCTGAACCCCTGTGGTACTGATTATGCATCCCATACATTGTAAAATCTCTTGGATTATTGCTATCATTTTGAGTGATTATTACTATTCCCTACCTGACTAGGCATTTCAATTTTATATGCCTCACGTAGATTATCATTTCCCTGAGATGCTATATATTTGTCTTTGTGTCTGTCCACTGCCTTATGCAGTGCCTTGCATATGGCTGACACGGATTATATTAGCTAATCTGAATAGTTTAACTGATTGAGTTTAAATCATTTAATCGGAATACGAAGGTAGAGCAATGGACTGTTAGGGAATAGTTGTAAAAACTGTTATTATATCTGGGGCCCAGACACCTGAAATAAATTTCCAAATCTGCCACTTACTAGATTGTGACTTATCTTGAACAAGTCCTTTCACCTCCCGGCTTCAGTTTTCTCATCTGTAAAAATGAAAGAATAATGATGACTCTCCACCTGTTTCACAAGGTTACTGTGAGAGCCAAATGATGTAATGTCTTTGAAAGTGTTTGTACAAAGTGAAGTACCTTTCAAATATGAATGCTCATTGTTAGACAAACGAAACACTGCCTTTAGAAATCCCATATCAAATGTAGGGAAGAGCCCCTGAATTATCAAGACTCGTGTTAGTTTTAGATACATTTGATCAATTTCAAATACTGCTATAGATCAGGTTGAAAATAAGATATTCTTATTTCCATTTACAGATGAAAGTTTGAAGTTATCTCAAAGCTAATGATTGAAGTGAGATTAACGATGGCTCCAAAATGAGAATCTTCATTTTTTCTAGTTTGTAGCTTTAAGCCTGTGGTGTCAAAACTGCGGCCCACAGGCCAACTGCGGTCCGCAATCCATGGTTAATTGGCCCGCAGCAAATTCCAAAAATATATTTAGTTTACTTAAATAAACCAGGTGAGGCAATACGTACTTCACCTCAAGTGAGTGGCCCAGCTGTTTGTGTATTTTACCGCATATGGCCCTTGGTGAAAAATGTTGAAAAAAGTTTGGACACCCCTGCTTTAAGCCTAATGAGCACTTTCCAAATTTTTCTTTAAGCACCATAAAAGCTCTGAATCTTGGGAATTAATATAAAGCAACACGCTGAAAATATCCCTCTGTCCTCTCTACCATTCCTGACACCCTACATTGGCATCAATAACATCCCTGGATCCATAATTTGACTCTATCTTTCTTCAAAATCTTCCTGTATTTTTTCATAGTCCTCAAATCCATGCCTCCTATTTTGTAAGTCCATAGCATTATCATTTCTTCATCACTGCCTTCCTTTGAGACATTTCTATTTGGATGACCCACAAGAATCTCAAAATTAAGAAAACCAAAGTTAAACTTGTCATCTCGTCCTCTCTTATTCACCACCACCCCTCCCCTCCCATCCTGAAACTTGAACTCTTTCTTTATTGGGACATGCTCGACCATCTACGAAGTGGCCAAAACCCAAAACTTGGTAGTCATCCTTGCCCTTACCCTTCCTCAAGATTTACCAATGTCTGCTAATTCTGTCTCCTTTCCATCTCATCAATTAATTCATAAACTTTCATAAATCTCCATGTTCAAAACCTGGGGTTGGCCCATCCATTGCATATTACCACCCACCATAGTTTTCTAACTATACTCCCGGTGTTCAGTTTGCCTCGCTCCAATCCATGGTCCACTCTAGAGCCAGAGTCATCCCTATCAGATGCAAACTTAATCTTGTCAATCCTTGGCTTACAATCTTTCACTGGCGCCCCATTTCCATCTGCATAGTAGATGTAAAATGGAAGATGAACCATGCACCAAACCCTCTCCTATGCAGCCAGTGCCTCCCTCACCCAGATCATCCCTTCTCCTTCCTTCAAGCCTCAACTTAGATGTCAAGGTAGCCTGGAATATTTCCCTATTAACTCTCTTCCAAACATTGACTGCTTAGCACCCTACACTTAGCCTGATTGGACATTCTTCCACTCTCTTATAATTGCCATCTGCTTCCCTATGCTCCAGTAGCTTGAAACCTCCTTCAGAGGAAGATCAATGTTTCACCAAGTTGTCTTTGTTACTCTTGCCCTCCGAGCAATCATCCATGCTGTCTGGTACATAATGCACTGTCAATAAATACAAAACTTAACTTATTCCTCCTCCCTCTACACATACTTTTCTTTATCCTGAAATACCCCTCTACCTCTTCAGCTCTGTTGGATTTTTGAATCATGCTTATTTCAGGAAATCTTCCTAAATTAATCTGCTCTAGTCAGTCCTTGCTCTGCCTCCCTTCTCAATGTATTTATTAAATGGATGTTTATCGTGTTCACTTTTGGGAATGTTGTCGATAAATACCACAAAGTTGATGCACAGGTTTATAATGTCTCCCTATACCCACTTTGAACTCCTTGGGGAAGCACCACTCCTCATAAATCTTCAGTTACCCCTGACCTTCACTAGCAGTCAGATAAGGCTCATTGAAGTCTATTTAGGATGTGTCATCATCCCTTTCAGTGTTCACACCCCAAACTCCTGTGAATCATGGTTCATCATGCATCTTTCTCCCTCACTCTCACATAACACTGACAGACTATTCATTCTATTTCCATCTAGCAAGAAGCCAGCGTGGTTATTGACAGGAAGGCAGAGTGGAAGGTGCCCTACTTAGAGGCAGTCAGGACTTGAAGACCCAAGATGTGCTATCTCCCTAATCTAGGGCTCCTTCTTTTATGTTGGGCGAGCCATTTCCAACACTTTAGGGTTTTCTTCATCTACTAAGAGAAGGATTTGCAAGAGTCCTACTAGATCTACACCAGGCTGTATCACAGAAGTAATAGTAACCCAAAGGACTGATCCATGAGAGTCAAAATTGACTGCACCATAATGAACAAAAATCTCTTTCATGTGTTTGAAACATGTTTTTAAAGAAAGAAAATGTCAAGGATAGAGCTAGAGCATCAAAGATTTTAGTTTTACATTCATACAGTCTGTGCCCTTAGCTTAAATTTTCTTAGCTAATGTCACTCCAATGCTTGCTACGTAGAAGAAATTTGAAGAACCCTCACCAAACTAGTGTTCCCAGGAGAAGGAAGTACCGAGAATGAAATAGAAAGCAATTATTGAAGCAACCATGAATCCTTGCAAAGAAACTACGCTACTCTGATCCCCATTGTCCTGTTTCTTTATTTTTGGATTAAAGTCCATACTTCGTTAATTTGTTTAAACTATTTTACACAAAATGTCTGCTAATTGAGGTAACCATATATATGACAAAAGAGGTAGATAAGGAAGTTGACCTGAAAAATGCGTGAAGTTGACTCCATTTTCTTTTGGTTTAATAAAGTCACTGCCAGAGCGACAATATCAGATGGTGTTGTTTGTGTCCCAGGTGTTCTTTTGTTCCAGTGTATCTATCTACATTAACATCAGAATTATCACTGCTGCGAAGAGATTTTTATCTTACTTCAGTAAAAATACTTTAGTAATAATATTTAATAATAATAATTGAGTTGGAAAAATGTGTGTATAGCTACAATATAAATTCAAGGTGTGATCAAAAGATACAGTGAATGTTTAAATTTAAAAAAATTATTACAGTAAAAGACACATTGCCATTAATCCCCCTCAAAATGCTCCCTTTCACTTTGAACACACTTATCCCATCATTCTTACCACGTTCTGAAGCAGTTCTGGAAGTCCTCTGTCGTATCTTTAGTTGCGCTGCTGTGGCTGCCTCCATGTCTTGAATCGATTCAAAACGTTTACCCTTCATGGTCATTTTGACTTTGGGGAGGAGCCAGAAGTCGCACAGTGCCAGTGTGGTGAATAAGGCGGGTGAGGACAAATAATGTTTTTATTTGACAGAAATTGCTGTACCAGAAGCGATGTGTGACATGGAGCCTTCCATGGTGATAAAAACAAATACGGTGAATGCTGCTGCTGAGTGCAACTCAAAGGCAGGGATCTTCAATATGGGAAGTGGTGCATCAAACCTTAGTAACAGTGTGTGACAGCTTCCAACTTGTTTGGTGCAATATGTCAGGTGTGAGCTACGGTTGAGAGAAGGTGTGTTTTAAAGTGTGCCGTAAATCATTCTCCATCATGAGAACACTTTGTGTCACATATCACTTCTGGTATACAGCAATTTCTGTCAAAAACATACAGTGTGTCATCATTCACCTTATTCACCGGATCTGGCACTGTGAGACTTCTGGCTCTTCCCCGAAGTCAAATTATTTGGGATCTTGAGGCAGCCACGACAGCACAACTAAAGACACTCATGAAAGAGGACTTCCAAAACTGCTTCAGAAAGTGGCAAGAATGATGGGATCAGTGTGTTCAAAGTGAGGGGGAGTATATTGAGGGAGATTAATGGCAATGTGTCTTTTACTGATGTAAGTTTTATTTTTTATAAAAACATTCTTGTAATTTTTGATCACACCTCATATGAATTAGGGAAAGAACTGTTCAAAAACAAATATATATATATATATAATTACAAGCTGAAATAGTTACAAACTTTCAAAATTACTATAACCTTACAGATCCTAAATCATTTTGTTCTCCCTTATTTTCATATGTTTGTATGTAACAATGGTCATATTATTTTTACTTTTAATATACATAGTATTCAGTTATGCTGTAATAGTGTGGTTAGTTTATATATTTCCTAATTTGGAGGAGTTTGGATCGCTGAAAATAAACTTTAGGTCCTTATAGATAATTCTGCTATGAATATCTTCATTCAGATTTCTCATTGTATACATTCATACAACCAATTTATAAATGCCACCATGGCCGTCATATATGAATGTACATCCCCCTGTAGCCTATTTTTTAAAATTATGATTTTAAAAAATTAGGACCCTTTGTTTTGCTAGGTGAATTGGCATAAACGAAGATACCTAAAATTTGTATAATTTTCATTTATTTTACTATTGATGAGACTGCATGTCATTCACCATGATCCTTTACGAACTCATCCATACAGTGGGAATCTACAGAGCTGTGTGCCAAGTGCTGTGTCAAGACCAAAGATCAGAAACAGGAAGGGGAAAAAGGGCACACAATTTAATGGGGGATACAAACATAAAAATAAGTCACAGCAAAAAATAAGTTACTTCCATACAATGGAATGCTACATAGCAATAAAAAGCAATGAACCACTGACACATGCAGCAACATGGAGGAATATCAAAAGCCTGATGCTAAATGAAAGCAGGCAGACCCAAGAAGCTGTATACTGCCTGATTCCATTTATATAATATTCTGGAAAAGGCAAAACTATATTAACAGACAACAAATCAGTGGCGGCCGGGGAGCAGGGGGAAGAAGAGAACTGACTCAAAACTGCTGGGCGAAAGAAGTATTCTGTAACTTAACTGTGGTACCGACTGCATGACTGTATACGTGGTCAAAATGCATAGAGTTGTACACCTAAAACAGATGAATTTTACTAAATATAAATGATATTTCAACATGCTTAACTTTAAAAAGTGCTAAGTGAAACAGTTTAAGGTATTTGATAAGAGTAAAGCTCTTGGGTCGGGCTGCTAGAATTTGTATTTCTTCTCCATCCCTACTGACTACATCAGCTGGAGTGATTTTTTAACCACTCTGTGCCTCAACTTGCTGGTCTTTAAAATGGGTGTACATTATGGTGCCTACTTTGTGGCACTACTAGGAGAGATGATCAATGCAAAGTATCTGGAATACTGTAAGAGCTCAATAGATTTTGCTTATTTATCTACTTGAGCATTAAAACAGAATAGCAATCACTGTCCAGTGGAAAATGGGCAAATGACCAGAAAGGCCATTCATAAATGAAGGAATACAAATGCCCATTAGTCATAGAAAGATAACTTTGGCCTAACTACTAGTCAGAGAACTATATATGAAATATAAACATCACTTTTGTTTACAACATAAGCAAAATGTTTCTTTTCCTTTCATTCTTTAATTTTTTAAGACTGAGGCCCAGGGTGGGGGCAGATCTGTTGAAACAGTACTGTCATATTATTGGTAGGCAGTAAATAGATTTACCTTTATAGAAAGCAATTTGGCGTATGTACCAAGGATATGAAAGTATTAAAACTCTTCAATCCAGTTACTTTAAGTTAAAAACTTCTTTTCCTTAACAAGTATCAGCAAAGTTCAGAGAAATTTATGTCAAGGTTATTTATTGTGATATGTTTAGAAGAGAAAAAGATGGTAACTCCATTTTTTCTAATAGATAGCTATTAGAGAGAAGGTTAAATAAAATTTAATATATGCATACTGTTATGTAAACACACACACACGTTTTTGGAAATTACTAAAAGGGTGCAGGAAGAATGCAGCCAAAACAAACTTTTTCAAAGGGTCAGTATCTGGCTTCTGGAGAAAAATAGAAGTTCCTCAGGTGGGAAAAATTGGGAGTTACATTCCAGGCAGGAGAGTTAGGTGCAGAGAGGCCAGTAGCCTAAGATCACTTAGGATGGCCTGGGAAGGTCAAGTACCCCTGAGTGATTGGCATATAGAATTTGCAGGAAGAAATGATAAGATCCAAAGCAAAAAAAAAAAAAAAAAGAGCCATCACCAGTTTTTAAAAGATCTAAATGCCATGCTAATAAACCTGGACTCTATTTTGCAATTGCAAGCCATTAGAGTTTTTTAAGAAAAGGCTTAACACAATTGTTTTATGACTCCTCTTGTGAGTAGTAAGTAGGACCATCCCATTTTCCTCTTTGGACATTCACCTAATAGAATTAGATGTAACAAAAATTAGCTTAAAATTAATAGCAGGGGATATCACCCAAGTTCAGTACACTAAATAGGTGATTACAAGTACAGAAAGAAGCACAGAGATTTAAAACATCGCATAACAGCCCACAAATGCTTGCTGAATCCATCTTTTTCACTGGAGAGCAAGTCCATTTTTGCCATCACCTGTTTTTTGTTGTTTGGACGAATGCTTTTCTAAAAAGGGCTTGTTTCCTCTACTTTGATCTGTTTTTCTCCCTTCTGGGTTGTTTTGCCCACTTTGAGAACACGGTTTAGCTCCTGGGTATGTTTAAATCACATGTATTTTTTTTAATTTTTGATAGGGGAATCAGCTAAAGTTGTAACATGTGGAATCCTAAATCAGCAGCGCAGTTAAAGAGAGTCATCCTCCTTTGCTTTTCAATCTTTGATCATCATTTTGCAAAATGGCCGTCACTGCTCCTAATTAGTAATCAAGGCTTGGAGTGGTTACGCCCTGAACAAAATACCATCTTCTTGGCCAAACTTTTATCAGAAGGCGTTGTAGAAACTCATTAAGTCCCTTGAGTCAAAGACCCAGGTGAATCATTCTGAACCTCCACCCAGTTCACCTTTTTCCTCCAGTAACAGTTAATTATATTTTTCCTTTTTCCCACTCCCACCTCCACCAACATTCAATCACATGTTCCACATGTCCACACACACTCACTCTGATTTACAAGCTCACATAAGGTTCACTTGCCTGGCACTCACAGGAAAGCGATAAGAAATAAAATGTCTATAGGTTTTCTACTGAGTGTCTGGCAGTAAGAAAAAACAAAAATCTAAGAACTTAGTCCTAAAAGTCATGTAGCATTTACTATTGAAATTCAGACTTTAACATCATAATAAAAAGAATGTAAGGCAAACACGTTACATGAAAATATTCAAGTAATAGTGTGCTACCTTATTAATTATTTGAGTAATTAACATAGCTTGCATTACTAGAATCAATGCGTCTTATCACTGCAAGAGTGCCTGCAATTGATCGGGCTGGGTGTGAAGACCAGCCCTCTCACTTACCGTCTGTGTGACTTTCAGCAAGTGACTCAATGACACAGAGCCATGATTTCATCTGCTGGACTAATACCTGTCTCCGATGGCCGCTGTGGGGAGTCATTGTAATAATATATTCTCTGCTAAACACAATGACTATTCTTTGGGAGGCAAAAATGCAACAATAGTAAACAGCCTGATAACATTTACTGTTCTAATCATTCTACCTAAATGAGCTCACTTCTCCTCTCAACAACCTCATGAAGGAGGCACCACCACGATCCCATTTTACAGATGGGGAAATTGAGACACAGAAAGGTGACTTTCTTTCTTCAAGATCATGAAAATACAAATTGGTACTAAACTGGATTTGAACCCAGAATGCATGCATTTAACCCCTGTGAATACATTCCCTTCTCTCCTTAAAGATTTAGGAGAGGGTTAACTGACAGTCTCAAAAATTCAATGTCATCTTGAAGGTTACTAACTGATTTGGAAGGTAGGACCTATAAACCTAACTCTTCCGATTCCATTCTAATATAATAAAACAAAACAAAGATAAACAAAAGATAGAATAAAGCTTGGATAAATGTACGTGGCGGGGTTTGAATAAGAAATGAGAATGTTTCACTACTACTTTGTGATAATGAGAAGTCCAATTACAGTGACTAATTAGTTGGTAATGATCAGTTTTGAAATAGTCACTTCAGGTTCCTTATCCTACTTAAGTCAGATTCATAACGCTCCAGAAAGATCCTATCTTAGGAGTTGTAAGGAGGAAATCATCTTTGCTGCTCACACTTCACAATAGGCAAAGCTGGATTTTGGTGCTGTATCCCTCTTTCTTCCTGGTGTCCCTCCCTCTTGCCCACGAGCCCCTCATGCACACTGTCCATTGGTAAAGTAATGAACCCCTGAAAGGGAGAATTACAGTCAGCAGAGTTGAGATGGACTAACTGATAGTGGAGCCCCTAAAGACACCTCACAGAAACAGCCACCTACCCCTCTCACACATAAGACAACCCACTTCCTTGGGTATTATTTGTGGACCCAAGCAAAACCTTCTAAATCTCCTAGCCTTTTGGAGTTGTGACCACACTTACCAAGTCATGCTTTTGCCTCCAAATGCACAGGGATTTTCCCACACCCACCCAAATAGCTATACTGGCCGTGGAGCTCAAGGCCAAGGGCAGTGAGGCTACAGCCAGCTGTACTTGAAGAGATGGGAGGTGTGGGTGTGTTATCTGTGCCTCACCAGCTCCTGACCTGAAGCAAGAAGAGCTAAGGAAACCTACCATTCCAGCTCTCCTAAGGGAAGAGAATGTAGGTCAATGAGCTGTGAGAAGAGCCTCACCTTCCTTAATTGAACTAATCAGTGATGGGGCTACTAGGTGTTAAGGTTGATTAATATCTATCACAGGGAAAACTGATAGCAAAGCATAATCAGGACAATGGTAGTTAACACTCCTTTGTGCACTTGCCATGTGCCAGGCACTCTTCCAACTCCTCCGTGGACTATCTCATTTCTATTACTGCCATCCTTGAGCTTGGTGCCACTCTCTCCATTGCACGGAGGTGGACATGGAGGTGGAGAAAGGTTAAACAGTCTTTCCCCAGCTGCCGTAGCAAGTGAGGGCGACAAGACACAAATCCAGAAATCAGAAGTGAAAGCCCTTGTTCTAAACTCCTTTCCCATGAATAATCAAAAGCAGAGGTTGCCAAGCTTTTTCTGTGAAGAGCCAGAAAGTAACTCTCTTAGGCTTTGCAGGCCAAAAGGCTTTGCTGTCTTCCAATACAACTTGACTTAGGTACACTGAAATGTGCATTTCCTACTACTTTTATGTGCCATGAAATATTCTTCTTTTGATTTTTCTCCCCCAACCATTCAAAAATATCCAAACCATTCTTAGCTCACAGACCCTATGAAAACAGGCAGCAGACAAGTTTTTGTCCACAGGCCAATAGTTTATTGACCCTAGATCAAAAGGATGGAAAAAAATTAAAGCAAAGAAGTGTGGAGAGAAATATGAATCACCAAGTCATTTTCCTGCCATTTTCACATTGTATGTGTTTCACTCGGAAGATTATTGTCCATTATTCTTCTTTATATCATTTGAGCCCACACAGTCCAGCTCCAGAATCTAGTTCAGACCTCCACGTCTAACAGCGGTGTGGCCTTGGGCAGTTTACTTAACCTTAAACCACAACTTCCTCATTGTAATAACAGGCGTTATCTCACTGGGGTGGTGGTTGTAGGCATTAAATTAAATAATACATGCTAAGCAATTACCACAGCTCCCTAGCACACTGTGAACTCTCAGTAAATGTTAACTCTTATTACTACAAGTGTTATTATTATTACTGCTACTGTTATCAGCATTATCATCACCCCAGGTAAGAACATTAAAAGCACCTCTGCTGAAGCTCACCTCTGTAATCCTCCATCGACTGGGTCTCTACTTAGGAGGTGAATACAAAAGGCTTTTAAATATCTTCCCCACTCTTCTCATGATATGGTATCACTCTATCACACCCCAGGTATAGCCCCTCCCTGAAAAAAGTCCCACTTAATACTCCATATTCTCACCATTCTAGAAAAATAAATGTCCCATGCGCAACGCCTAACAGAATCCTTGCTGTGTCTCCTTCAGTCTCTCCTGCAGGACTATTGATCTGCAACCCTCCCCAACATCTCACTCGCCTGTCTTTAGCTTTCCTGATGCTGGATGCCATGCTCCTGGGTCACTACAAAAACAAGGAGATGCCAGACCCTGATGGTGAACCTCCATGAATGAGAACAACCACATCTTATCTCAGTTAATCAGGCCACGTGTGTGTAACACTCCTTCACTGAAACCACGGAGCTCAGCGCTTGTCACCCCTGCGAGTCTCTTTCTCTACCACTTATTGAACATGTATTGTGTCTCTGGCGCTGTGACACTCTCTAAGCATTTCTGTCCTGGCAGCATTTGCTGTGACAGGCGAAAGGTACAAATAGGATGCTGATGAAGATGCGGAAATGACCGCCATCGCTGTGTGGGCCGAGGAAAACCATGGCTCCGCTCGAAGTCCTCTTGCATCATTATCTCAGACTCTTGGGCCGTTTTCTCGGTTACAAGACTTGTGGGCAAGTAACATTGGTAAAGTTCGTCACTTATCGGCTGGCGAATCAGCTGAGCATGACTTAGTTATCTGATTCTCTAGTTCAGAGGACTGATGGGTTATGTTCTCGGAAGGGCATGACAATTCATCAGGAAAAGGAGTGAGCGAAGGTTCCCAGAAAATGCCTTACTTGTCATCTCGAAGTTTTCCATATCACTGGAGCCAAACGTTACCCCCCACCCCCGCCACCCCCCTCCCATCCCTCACCCCCACCCCGTCAGCTAGAGTAGCAAGAAATATCCTGGCCCTTTGGGGGAAAGAAATAGGCTCCTTGTAATTTTTAAAGTGTGTTGATATGAAATCAAATAATCATAGCCCAGATAATTGTAACAATTGAGTATCTCAATTATTGCACCAAGTACAGACTCTTCCCGCATGCATGAGCACGCAACGGCCTGACTTCCAGGATCATTCCCCCATCATTTCAAATGTCTTCTCAGTATTTGTGTAATGGTTAGTTAGGTAAGAGCTTTTCCTGCCTCCCAAACCAGTTGCTATAAGTGGGACAACTCTGTTGATTAAATATTTTATTTAATTTTTTCTAGAACCACAAAATTATCCAATGAGTTGAATACATGACGATGAACCTACTGGCCCAGCTACTTTCTTGATTTGACTGTAAAATTTAAGCACTCTAAGGAATGAACAGACAGATCACTGGACACAGAATTCTGTCTTTTTTTCCCCCAGAAAATCAATCGTAGGCAAAAATGTGAAGTAAACACAGTTTATCTCTACATACCCCCACCTCTAAGCTGCCAACACTATTGTTTTCCTTTGCTCCCTTCCTCGTAGCTACTTCGTTGGAAGTTGCTTTCATGCTTCCAGATTTCTCTTGGTTAACATGAATAAGGCAAGGCTAGGGAATACATTCTCTCTTCCAGTACAATGTGATATTTTATTTTTTAAAATTATAGTAATGTTTCACACAAAACAGTAAGTATCTAATAGCAGCATCTCACACATTTATAACAAGACAGTGAGGATAGCATTTCTTACTAGGACACTTCCAAGGATCTCTCTCTTGCTACCAATAGGCAGCCACCTCCTCACTTATTTTAATCCCATGCATACAGCCATTTGCCTATTGGTTCACAATCTGTTACCCAATTTTAGGAGTTGGGGGCATAATAAGAGAGATTAGTATCTACTGTAAACAAAGCTTTCTGAAATCTTCCAGGGAATTAACAGATAGTAGAAATGCAATTCACCATTCCCTGCCAGAAGATACACGTACACACACACACACACACACACACACACACACACACACACACACACTATGAAAAAGTAATGGGAATAGAGAATACTGGTGTACAAAGGCAGCAAATGTGACTCTGTTCAGAAACATCCTGGTCTCTTAACTCATTATCAGGAAGTGCTTAAAGAATTCCTGGTACATAGTAGTCACTAGATCAACAATTGTTAAATAACTGAAAAAGTGACTAATTTGTCAAGTATTTGGAAGCAATCTGAAGACACACTTTTTTTTGTCCTGGGTGCCTTATGAGTTCAGGTCTAAGGAAATTTTTGTTCAAGACATTTAAGTATCAGGAGCCACTAATGATTTCTCCTGCGCCTTACATTAAGTGCTGTATCCATCCTTATTTTCCCATCTGAAAAAAAAAAAAAATTAAGTATAACCCTACTCAAGAGAAATGAAAACTTACATCCACACAAAAACACGTGCACAAATGTTTATAGTGGCTTTATTTGTACTCACCAGAAGTTAGAGACAACCCAAAAGTCCCTCAGACACAGAATGAATGAACTATTACACACCCATACAAATGTCACACTGTTCAGTAATAAAAAGGAGCAATAAAAATCATGCTAACACATGCTATAGCACAGCTGAACTCAGAAGCACTACACTAAGTGATGGGAGCCAAAGTTAAAAGGCTGCATGTGATATGATTCCATTTATACGACATTCTTGCCATGACACAACCATAGGGCATTTCCTATGCCCCATGACTAAAACGTGGCAGAGGGAATTGGCGGGTGTGATGGACTCGTCTTATATCTTGATTGTGACAGTGGTTACTCAGCTGTCTACATTTGTGAAAACTCACAGAAGCATGCCCTACAAAGGGTGAATTATACTGTATGTACATTACAGCTTAATTTTTTGAAGTGAAAATAACAATAAAACAATGTTTAGCAGCTCAGTAAGGTAGATAAATATTTTACAGGTATTCATTTTTTGTCCCTGCTGAAATACACGTTTTATTTTTGAGGTTTAAATTTGGAACCAGCAAAAGCAGCATCGGCTTTCAAAGAGGAACATTATGCAGCCTCAGTTACCGTTGAAGGGACCGGGGACCTAATATTGTGGGGACCTCTGAATCCCCTAATATTCTAATCCACCATAAGTGTACTTCTTACCTGGCAAGCACGTAACAAGGATAAATTAGTTAATGTATGCAAAGAACTTTGAACATGAAAAGCACCAGGTGAGTTCTAGAGTGCTGTTGCTCACACTAAAACTGGACTGAAGGTGGAAGCACTTTCAAAGCTAGTGCCTGGGCACTCTGTCGATTTTTCAGCTGGCTCCGACACAGCGATTACACAGATCTGCATCTTTGTACTGAAGCAGAAACCACTAGAAAGAAAAAAGGTACTGTGCAAATGCTACCAAAACAATGATGAGGTGGCAGCTTGGCTGACCAGACATTTCAAAGCTAAGAACGAACGTCTGAAAGTAATCATCTTAGAAGTAAATAGAGCAAAACATATTAGCAATTACAGAACATCACACTTTATAGAATAGATGTGTGTTCCAAAGTGCGCTGCACACAAAGAATTACTCTACTAAGAGTTTATTTTGGAGAAGTAAAGTGTCTCTTTATAGTGTAAGTCATCACATCTGAAAGAATGTGATGGTTAAGTTCAGAATGTTATAGATTAAATTTTCTTACCCAGGCCACGGTCTTCTCTGGTGAGGTCTGCAGCTAAAGATGGATGGGCCAGACCGCAGCATCCATATCTCCGCCTTCATAACGACACAGCCAGGGCAGTGAGCACAGCTAACAGGCACTCTGCAGATTGCCCAAACCCTCACACCAGGCTTGCCCTCCCAAAGGGCTCTACTTATTGTCTTGATTTTTATCTCCCCTGCCTCTTCTCTGGTTGAAGTACAAAGCAATAGTGAAGACCTGGACAACAGCCAACAAGTCTGAGGGAGGAGGAAGAAGAGAAAGGAGATGTTTGGCTAAGCATCTAGTGAGAGAGCCTGGCCTTGAGTCTTTAGGAGGCTTTCCCTGATAAGAGCATTACAAATTAACCTGCAGGTTCATCTGCTTCATTGAAAGACTGGAGCGTAGGAACAGCCCTCATTTCTCTCCCTAAATGTTAAATAAAATCATTGGAAGAATGGGTGCCTACACAATTCTGATGGGCAACATGATATGTTGAAAATTGGTTTTGGACCAAGTCCTAGGGTACCTGAATTCTGGTTCCAATCCTGACATAACAGAGCCAGTGGACACTGTCCCTGGCATGTGGTCTCTCTGGACCTCAGTGTCTTCATCTGTGAAGTTAGAGAGTTTTATGAGATAATCTCTAAGATCCCTTTCAGTTCTAATGTCCAGATTCAGCTAGTTCTCCTTTAAGCTAAAATAGCTTTCTGGGGAACCTAGAAATAACTCCAAGATTTGTCTCTCTCCATTATCCTATTTTCAGAGCAAGCTAACTGAAAACAGTACCATTAGTGATACTACAATTATTAGTTCCTTCATTCTTATATACAGTGCGAACAATCTCACATTGTGCCTTAATTATACCTATCATTCAAAGACATGCCTAGGTGCACTACAGAAATAATGAAATGGAGAAAAAAAAAAAGCTTATTTGCACAAAGGCTGAGGAGAGTCCTACTAGAAGATTATTCCATGGAGAGGAGAGAATCATGCAAACAAGGTTGGCCCAATTAGAAAGCTTTAATTTTAAAGAGGCGGCAATTCTGACAGCATGGTGTCTGGTCCATGGACTTGCATACTAGCTTAGCTCCCATAAGCAATAAGACCCTTAGTCAACCTACAGAACGTAACACCTAACGTGGAGAGCGTCCTTCTCTACCATTGTGCAGTGTAAGCCCCTGAGGACACAAGTAGATCAGTAGGGGCAGTATTTCCTGGTCAAACTGAGTGCCTGAAAGCCATAACTGCATAGCCAACTGTCATGGCAGGACCTAGAGGGGCAGGGACCCCAGCAGGCAAGAGGCGCCCAACCAGGAGCTGACTGAAGCTGGATGAAAGTTAGAAATTCCCCAACTCCAAGGGGAGGCACATGGGTAGGGGTTTTGTGAGTAAGTGTGGCATGGTCCTCAAAACTTCTAGTTATAAGGGTGACTGGGAAGGATGGGAAGTTATTGGTCCAGGGGGCTAAAAAGGAAATGGGAGTGCGACCCCACAAAATTCAGGTTGTAAGTTGTGTTTTGTTTTGTTTTTAATTCACCATGTTTCCATAATACTATTATTTTCACAAAGGAAATCACAGAAAAGGAGTTACAGTTATTAATCAAATTCACTGCGTGAGTATTGGAGTGTAGGAGATGTACTCCATGTAAGTATTATAAATACTAGAAGAACATCACAGAATGCCTTTTCTACCTCTCAGTTGACACAGCAGTGAATACTAGGGATTTCCTCGTCTCTACTTAGAACCAGGAGACCTTTCTCAGCCTCACCTCTGTCTTTCCTCCCACTCTTTATTCCCCAGTTTTGCCACTGTCCATATGTATCATCAGATGTTATAATAGTAACTTGAATTTTTTTTTTTCAGATGTATATAGTAAAAAGAGCCATCCCATTCGATTGGGGATTGAGGACTTTGGATGACTTTAGTCCCTAACTTCAAAAATATTTTCTCATAATCTATATTGTAGGGAAGCTTATCAAAAAGAAATCTGGTAAGTACAAAATGTAACTGCAGTCCTACTTACTGCGATAATTCATAGAATCTTTAGAAGGAAAATTAGGATTATCTTCCATATAGTTGGTGTTATGGTATATTTTAGAACTACATTCTATCTGGCTGGCTGTCTCTCCTCTACCCCTCTCCTTTTCTTTCCCTATTTCCTATCTTTCTCTAGGAAAATCTTTCCATAATAGTTCCTGACATTTTGTAGCTTCTCTCGGTCTTATCCACACTAAAGATGATGCCCATAGATGTTGAAGTATCTAAATGGTCCAAATTACATCCATTATCCTTCTAGTAAGTCAACTGGTTGCAGAAGACCTTTCATCTATACTCAGAAACTAGAGTAAAAGTGTAGCTCAAATGTTCTCCCTTGTATGAAATCTGTGATTCCTCAGTCAGAGATTACCAATTCCATCTCTCATTAATTCTGTTTATTTTTTCATTCAACCTTTTTTTTTTTAACAAATATTTTTTAAGTCCAACTATTCTTGAGGTGAAAAATCAGGCACCTTGTGATTTTCTTGTGACTTTTATCATATTCAACTTTATTATCTTAGCTGTCCTTTATTTTTTTTACTGTGTGATTGCATTTATTTATTTATTTATTTATTTATTTATTTATTCATTCATTCATTCATTCATTCGTTTCAGGGGTACGAAACAATGCAATAGTTAAACATTTCACCCCTCACAAAGTGGTAACCCCCTCCCTCAATCTATTGTCCCTCTGAAATCGTATGTATCTATTACAATTCCATTGACTCTATTAGCTGTCCTTTATTGAGGCACTACTATGTGACAGGAACTGACCTGGGTACTTCACATACTTTCATTCATTTCATCTTTACAGCAAATCTATGAAGCCTGGGTGCTTTCTCTATTTGATAGATAAGGACACAGATCCAGACGAACTACATGACACCATGGTAGATAGAAGAGACGTATCTTTCTGACCCCAATGCCTATTATTTTTCTAGTTCATAAAATAGATAACATCAGAGCTACTCTGACTGAAGCAGGGTCGAGGGACCCAGAGACCTCTCAGCTCACTGTCCCCCACTCCTCAAGGAGCTCTGTAGATCTTCAGGGTTCCCCAATCTGAAAACCACTGCACTACCATACTCCTTTAAGCCCTGCATAATTTAAACCTCCTCAAAGACAAGAACTGTATCTTATTAATTATACTAGTTTCCATAGCACCTTGTTTGTGCCATAAACATGGAGGGTGTTCAGTAGAAATTAGCTAAATTATTTAGCTCTCGATCACACAGAACATTATGCCAGAGAACAACCGTCATCCTTTATGAATTTCTACAGCCATTGGGTTTGCTCAATGCCGTCCATGAGGATAAGCAAATTCCCTTTAAGGTAAGACTTTAGGATAGAGTTTCTAGGAATAGGAACTCACAGCATCAGAGATTTCCAGAAGGCTATTCTCTTCGGGACTTTTCGTGATATGTAAATAAGGAGAGTTTAGAAAGACCTAGAGTAGGGTGAAATAACTACTTTCTACTGCAATTTTGTGACTATCAGGTAGTCCAGTGGAGTACAGGACTAAATACTTAAGGGAAGGACAAGCTAGCATAAGAAAAACAGCCATCAGGATAGGAGTCAAGGAAAAGTTTTACGCTAGTGGTGTCTGAAAATTGGGAGAATGATCTGAAGCAAGATATCTGGCTTCCTGCAGCAAGAACCCTATTGTTGTCTTGTGTCAGAGCAGAGAAACAATCTCAGAGTCTCAAATCTCCCTGGAGAGCCCACCTGGGCAATGCTGCCCAAATTGGGTTCCAAGGAACCCTAAAATCCCAAAGATGGTAACAGGCATGCGCACAAAAATGTTCAATGGACAAACAGGTTTGGGAAATAATATTGCCTCCACCGTCTTCTCTTAGACATTCTCAATGCATTTGCAAAACTGAAAGTCCCAAGAAGATTTGCCCACATTACCAAACTTATTTAGCCATGGAAACCTTTTCAAGGTATACCAGTTACCATTTTGCAAAACGCTGGCTCACATTGGACTCATTTTTGCTACTTATATGTAGCAAAATGGTATTCCCTAGTAATTGCTTCCCTTTATCCCCTTCATCGGTATCCATCTAGGAACATGGAAACAGGCTGAGGGCTTTTTGAAGTTTAACGATAGACCAGAGTAGTCTAGGACAGGGGCTGCTAAACTACAGCCAGCAGGCCAAACCCTGGCCACCTCATGTCATTATAAATAAAGTTTTATTGGAACAAAACCACATCTGCTCATTTACATATTGTCTCAGTCTGCTTCCGGGCTACAACAGCAGAGTTGAGTAGTTGTGACAGAGATCATGTGGCCTGCAAAGCCTGAAATACTTACTATAGGGCCCTTTACAGAACATGTTTGCCTACCCATCGTCAAGGACATCTCATGTGTACTTAAGCCATGATTCACAAAAATTTGAATTTTAAAAACCATTATATCAACATTTTCTATTCTCTCTCTCTCTCTCTCTCTCTCTCTCTCTCTCTCTCTCTCTTTCTCTCTCTCTCTCTCCTCCAAACTCCTGTGCATATCTATTTTCTCGGGTGCCTTGCCATATTTCCAATGGGAGACCCAATTCTCGAGACCTATGGAAATAAGCCTGGCTCTTACAACCCATGAATTCAACATGAATGAGTGAACAAACTCATATTGTCTTCTCTCTCCCTCTATTTCTACTGTTGTTCAGATCTTTCGTCATTGCCTTCAGTTGTAGCTCCTATGCTAACCTTCTAAGCCTTTTCAGTTCAAAGGAATATTCTAAAGGAACCAAACAATTCCCACTAATCCTGACACAAATAATACCCTTTGCAGTGCCCTCTACAAATATGAAATATCACGTGTAGAGTCTCTTTCTGCATGTAGAGGGTGGCATACTCATGTTACCATCCATGCTAGCACTATTTTCAAGCTCAATCCAGCCTCTATTTAAATGTGCTAACAGTGGTAACACTTTAGCAACAGAAATAGAAGTCGAATCCCATAAAAAGCTTTTTCAATAGAATCCCTTGGGAGCATCTTTCTGTAGAAGAGAATCCCAAGATTGTTCCTTTAAGGAAACATATGTATTGTGTACTTTCCTTCTTCCAATATTCAAAATTAAGCCCCTCCAAATGGCTCACACACTGAAGTTTATAACCTCAGCCTACACAAGTCCAGTGCGAAAAGATCTACAGCCTGCAGGCAGAGCAAGGAAGCTCTTTAAAGATGAATCATTTTCATAAATGAGTGCAGAGGGAGGTCAGGCCAGGGGACAAGAAAGGTTACATGTGTGCCTGAGATAAGGCCCCATCCATCCTCCTCTTACTGTCAGGTCTTGATGGGTGAACATTGCCTTGAGCTCCCATAAAACATGTTGTTTGTAGAAAACTTGCAGGTGGTTCATAAAAAAGTCCAAACTGTTACCATGAAATTTATCTCCCACTGCGGGATCTGTTTATAATAGAAAGGAAGGATCTCAAATAGAAATTAAGTATCTCAGACTGACTTATATTGGCTAGGAGGATTGAAAAATTCAACCTGCTTCCCAATCATTGCATTAAAAACGTCAAAGTCTTTGTATTGATGACATCTTGACAAGATACAAGTATGTTCAAAAGAAAAATCATGTCCATTATGTTCACAGCCCTTTATCCGTGGGGTTAGAATAGGCTAGGTGAGATTTTATTGGGAGAATTTAATCAGACGACTGAACTCTTCATCACTTTTTATTTCTGAAGAGTGTCAAGGATCTGTTATTTACAATTTTCCCATCTGTATGGTCAAAGTGAAAAGGGCATCTCAATTTTTTTTTAAAAGTTGTTAGGAGGTGTTTATTATCTTGAAGCCGAAAAGAGATTGGGGGCACTGGCAACATTGACCATAATTTGAGTTATCTCCATGTAGAAATTGAAGGGAAATGCTGAGACAATTCATGTAGATAATTCAGACCCTAAAACCTCTGGTACTTGAAATAAAGAGATAAGTGAAAGAGAAGTGTTCAATTTTGTTCATGTTTGTTTTTCCAGTGTCGGTTTGTAATTGGCTCAATTCATCACATCACATACACATACACCTGTATGGTGGTTTGAGGTTGCTGAAAATAGTTGTGGCCATAAATTCCTGTCAAATTGATGACCTTAGCACATCTACATGGCAGAATATTGTGCTGAGAACGGTTTACAGAATCCAAGTGGCTTAGAGCTGGAGGGGATCTGAGGTAGTATGCAGCCCAGGATTTCAACCCCCAGCACAGACATGGAAGGCAGGTGTCTGCAAAACTTCAAGACCTCTTCAAGGACTCACGTGTGCCCTCCACCTTGACAGTAGCTGTGGTCCAGGTCTTCATCCCTCCCACATGCACACCCAAACCTTTCCTCCATTCCTTCACCTGGGTGGAGAGGGAAGGGCAGACTGAAGAGGAGCTGAGAAGCACTGTTTCAATGCAACACCTTTATTTGAAAAATGAGGGTCATGAGACCTGGCTTTATGAGTAGCGAGAAACCAGACATGTTTACTTCAGCGCCCTCTCAGTCCTCTTGTCTCTACTTTAACTCATCTCCAAGCCCACACTCTGGCTATCTGGACCACACTGAATCACCGTTTCCTCTCTGCACAGGAAGTCCCGTGTTCTCTACCCAAGTCGCACCTTGCTTTTCCTTATTTCATGTCAAATTAACATTTTCTCCATGTCCTGTTTTCATCTCTCACTGCTGAGAGAACATCTCTGAGGTCTTATCAGTTCTAGGACTGAAGGTTTCCCTCTTTGTAATAATAGCAAGTCAAAAGGCAGCAGATAATTCTGGTCAAATATGCTACCCCCAAAAGAATGGATTTGTACTTATGGAGTCTCAGGCATTGTGGCAACCAGAAGACAAGTATATTTGGAAATTAGGGGTCCTCTCAGCACGTTAAGTGACTACCTTTATACTATTTTACACATTTTTTGTTGCCAGTTCTTGTCATATATTTCAATATTGAAGGGAAGTAGGAGCCTACTGTTTGGAATGTTAGGCTATAGAAATCTAGCAGGTGACATGTCACCGAAAATGTTTAATTGATATTCTCCAAAGCAGATAACTTGGGCGCATGTAATATGGTAGGGAAGCAACATTGTCCACATCATTCAATGATTGATATTTGCAATTTTAAAATCATAAAATACTGGGGGTGCCAAAAACATCTATACACATTTTAAAAGATGTTATCTTAACATGTGATCTTAAAATGTGTATACCTTCTTTTGGCACCCTCTGTAGATAGGACTTTATCTGCCCTCTAGTCTTCTCTACTGCTTCTAGCAGGATTCTATCTAAAATGACACAAATGAGTTATTAACTTCATCCTAAAGGCCTCCATGAAAAGATTCCTCCCCAATCTGTCTTTCATTCCCGTGTTTCATGTCACTCACTGTCATGGATTGCTTTCTAGTCTAAGACCACCTCCCATGACAAGGCATGAGAGAAGGCTTAGACTCACTTATTTCAAGAACAAATATAGCTTGAGCATTTCTAACGTGCAAGTGAAGTGTTTCATGTTGCTTAAAATCAAGCAAAGATAAAAAGGCAAACTTAATATTTTTGTAAGTCATGGTATATAATAATAATAATAATTGTTAGAGCATAATATAATGCTTAATAGCATAACAAAAAGTACTACGCTAAGAATTGAATTCAAAATAACTAATTTACTCCTACCACAACACTATGGAGTATAAATATTACCATTTTACAGATGAGAAAATTGAGGCTTCTGTTAAGAATCAGGGTCATCTAGCTATATAAAGTAGCAAAGCTAGGCATTTGTTTATTAAGTAAAATTTTAAATATTCTAAAATATTTTTGGTATTTCCCATTTCCCTGACCTCCAGGCACCCATTAATAACCTTTATTTTAAATAAATAAATAAATAAATAAATAAATAAATAAATAAATAAATAAAACTGCATTTCTTGGTCTTAGCTCAACTTCTGAAATGTGACTGTTCTGAAAGTTTATGAAGGACACTAAACTGGACTAAACCAATTATTTTGATGTTTTGTCAATTGAAACAGTATTCAATGGTTAATATAGACATCTGCTTTGATCCAAAAGGAAACCATCAAAAAAAATCTCACCAGATGCTGTTCTCCCCTGCCCAATACAACAAACCGTGAGTTGTATTTCTTCCCATCATCACAAGTAGGCACCAGATAAAACATTCTTGAAATGTTTTATTTAGAATTGTTTTGATAAAATTGACTTAAGTGACTCCTTGTCCTAATGTATAAACCCATTCTCCAACCTTTTATTGAGCACCGATGATTAAGTGCAACACATACCAGAAAATAGAATGATGAGCCCAATGCCAACCGTGTCCCCAAGCTGACAGATAGTCAATGGAGGGGGTAAGATATAAATAAAAATAATATAAGGTAAAAAGTTGGAAAGCCCATGGGAAAATAAAACCCCCAATTTGGAGGTGATCAAATTGAGCTTTATGGTAAAGAGGCCTTTGAGTTAGAACTGGAAGGAGAGGGGAAAAGAATGCACATGATATCAAAGTCTAGCAAAGCAAAGAGAATGTTTGAGGTCTACGGAGAACAAAAAACCTTCTTATGTAACAAAAAATGTAGGCGGTATAAGATTTTGTGACTGTCATACAAAGGAGTTTGAATTGAATTCTCTTAGAGGGAAGAATTCATTAAAGATTTTGAACAGGGAGGGGGAAGAAGTTAAAGTTTTGCATTAGTACTAATGGTCCATTCCAAGCTACTTCTCAACATAGAATATACTCAATACATGTTTGGTGACTTGTTGGGTTTACACAGGGATTGGGGAAAGAGGCTACTAGAGCAGTCAAGGAATATTTTATTAGAACCTAAACTAGGAAATGAGAATACAGAGGGAAGAACAGATGAAAAAGATTTTATAGACATTAGTAAACATCAGATATCAGCTGATGGTGGAAGGTAACGAAGAATCAAATATCAATCCCTCATGACAGGTAGGATAGTGGTAACATTATCCAATAGTACAAAACATTAGAAATATGATTTCTACTTACCCAAAGCATATTACTTTTGTCAATATTGGTCGGAAACTTCTTAGTCCACAACTTACACAAATATTCTATCTTCAATAAACCATCTTGATGTGTTGAGACCCAATCGAGGCAAACATGGCAGTACATATGTTGCCAAGGACATTTGCAGGTCAGTATTAAAACTCTATAATGATAAAGGACAATACTTGGGGAAATGAGGAAGAGGAAAACTTGCAGAACAATTGGCTCATTATTCAGAAGAATCACTTTGCTCTAGCTAGTTATAATCACTCTCTTGGAGGAAACAAAAAAAAGTTTAAAAAAAAAAAGATAAATGTTTTGAAAGGAAATAGGGTAATTAGACCTAATTCTAACCTAAGAATCATATTTTTGAGAAGAAACATGGGAAATATTATTTCAGATAAAATGCATGCAGCCAACATGGAATAAAGGTAACTGAATTTCCCTCCCACCTGAAACAACAAAAAAATGGACAAAAATATATGAAAGAATGGTCTGTAAGAGCATGTATATCAGACAGTGAAGGATAGTGATCCTTGAAAGATGAAAAGCAAACAAAGTGAGCCTTCTAATAGCCCCAGAATTCTGCCTTGAGAGAGCCTCCTGGCCACAGTGCAGGGAGGCGTAACTCAGGTGGGGCTCGGTGTATTACATGAGTCATGGAGATGCAGTTGTGGTTCTGGAGAGACCTGGGCAGTCCTATTCTAGGGGCAAAATATCAGAGAAGAAAGAGCTGCTGGGAGAAAGAATACCAGATATCTGCAGGGAACACCCTAGTATCCAGCTTAGTACCAATCAGCTCATGCATGTGAGGAAAGTACCCATGGCCAGAGAAGGGACCGTCCAAAATTTGGACTTAGAAGGAACAGTGTCTGGCACTCACACAGGGGTGGGAACAGTTCCTGAAAGCCTGATGTGAGAGCCTCAAGATTCACAGGGCATCGGGTGGAGTATTTAAATGGGTCTTTCCTCAGTAGTGGAGAGTAATTAGCTCTAGGAAAGGCACTGCTCTAATCACCTGACAAATCTTAACAGCAAGACACAGAGGTTCAAACTGTTTCTAAGTAACTCGACTGCATCCCAGAAGCAAGTTCAAGAACACTTACAGGAATTAAAAAATAGTGCCCACTAATGTAAATTTCACAATGTCTGGCATCTAATCAAAAAGTACCAGATGAGCAAAGAAGAGAGAGAATATGACCCATAATGAAGAGAAAAATCAATCAGTCAAAACATACCCAGAACAGACACAGAATTTAGAATTAGCAGACAAGTACACTAAAACCATTATTCTAAACATATTCCATTTGTTAAAAAAGTTAAGTAGAAAGATGGAAGATATAAAAAAGACCCCTATCCAACCTCTAATGATGAGAAAATCAATATGTAAAATAGAAAACTCACTGGATGGAATTAATGAAAGATTATCTATTATAGGAGAAAAAAATTAATAAACTTGAAAGACATTGCAATAGAAATGATCCAAAGTGAAACATAGAGAGAAAAGAGAATTGCAGACAAAAAAAGAACAGTATATCATGGAGCTGTGAGAAAATTTCAAGCAGCCAACTGATCATATAATTGGAATCTCCAAAGGAGAGGAAGGGGGAAGAAAGTTATTTGAATAAATAATGGCTGAAATTATTGAAAATTTGATGAAAACTGTAAACCCATAGATCTCAATAGCTCCCCCTCACTCATCTACCCAAATTTCCTTTACTTGTGACATGATTTCAGGTAGAGGAATACTAAGTAAATGATCGTATTAGCATTTAAAACATACCACTAAGATAGTAATATGTGTGGCTGGTTGGAAGATGAGAGATAAGGAATATAATTTGCAATATTACAGAAAAGAAATAATCCCCTAAACTAAAGCAATGGCAATGAGGGTGGAAAGAAGGATCCAAATTTGAGAAATACTTCAAATTGTAACATTGATAAAGTCCCTGACTGCAACAGAATGTCAATCAATTATGGGATATGAGACCTATCTGAGGTAACTACTTTGGGGGAATTCAAAGAAGACTTTTGATATCAGAAGTGTCATTTAGGATGGGTTCTAATGCTGAGATGGGGGGAAAGTATTTTAGTTGGATGGACTAGCAGAAGAAATGGTACAGAACAAGGAAGGTACCATATAATATCTCAAAAATAGCAACCAATCTGGTGGGACTTAACTAAAGGGTCCTGACCAGAACATAATGAGAAGGAAGCTGGGAAGGTAAATAGTATTAAGTCCACAGAAGGCTTTGAAGAGCCAGGTACGTTTTAGGAAATCATTAGCAGTGTCTGAACAGGAGATAAGACGCATGATTTAGGATATTAGAAGGGAGGAGGCAGGGAACCTGTTTGTGAAACCCTCATAATGGGCTAGTTGATGGTTAATAAAGAACTCAGCTGGCATGGATGCAGTCAGAGCAGACAGATGCGAGAGACATCACAGAAGCCATGTGTTGGGAAGGGGGGGGGGGGGAATGTTGCAGGATTTCTGGAAAGCCAGAAAGCCTCAGGCTGTACACTATGTAGGCCCTTTTCGAGTTTCCTCTTGTTATCCATGAACTCCAGACTGGAGTTAGTAATCTGAGCTTATTCATGCCAGCATGTCCCATAAAGATATAAAAGGAGATATACAAGTTCACAAATAGACATACACATAGATATAAAGATACCCAGATAGACTGATACCAAGGTACATCGACTCATAGATACACTTACGATGGATACCTGTTTGTTATTCCAGAACTCAAAGATACATTACAAGGAGGGAGAAAATGTTCCAGACTTTGGCTCCAGAGACTTCTTTAAAAATTGGGTGATAGGTCAGAGTGAGTGGGATGAACAAGAGTTCTAAGTTTTCCAAACCAGTTCTTCTATCTCTCCACTACATAACATTACCAGTATAACAGGCTCACCTGTTGACTGAACCTAAAGACACTCCTACTCTTTCTCCAAATGCCCCAAGTCCATATGTGCACACGGAGATCCAGTTTTAAGCTGTCTTCCTAAACACACACAAACAGCACAGTGAGTGACATTGCGTTGTTGAGTCAGCCAGGCTAGGGCTTCAAGCTTGTGTGATGTTCCAGCTGTTTCAAAACCTCAGGCTCAGGACACTACACTGGCCCTAAGGCTTTTATGAGAGCTATAATCCGCAGCTGAGCGCAAGCAACGATTTGATGGGTTACAATCGTGGTGATGGCAGTTCACACATTTCATAAATGCTGATCACGCGTTAAGTCGCCAGGTTCTTTGTGATGCAATGACTCTTGAATTACTGGGTAGCTTAGTTGGGTTTATTAGTTAATGCTACATGATAACATAGTAAAAACAATTAACTCTATCACATTCAAAAGGAAGTAGTGTAAGGATCCTCCACTGTGGTTTAGAAAGCAAAGGTAATTATAGCTCTACCCCATAATTGTATGGTTTATCTCTCTCTCTAAGCTTACCACTTGACGATGACAAAGGCAATGCTATGCAACTTGCATTGGGAAACCTGGGAGCCATGCGAAACAATGAAGGGATTTACCCATAATAAAAATCTCAACTTTTGCTGGAAACACAAAGTTAAGATCTTGTCCATGGCGATTTTAACTAGAGAGATAATAACAGGATTTAAAAGGAAGCAGATGGACAGAACAGGTATTGGGAGCTCATCTATGAATAAGATTCTTTGTTCTTCCCATTTGCTTTCGAGGTGAGTGAGGTTTAAGGTTTCTTCTATAGGAAGGCAGCGAAATGCCATGTGCCTGGTGGCCCCTGGCCCGCTGTGTCTGGCTGCCTACATGAATAACTCTGCCCCCTGGTCCGGTGCCCTCACACAATAAGAAAGGAACCTGATGTTAGATTCACTACCTGGGTTTGAATTTTGCCTACTTGCCAGCTGTAAGATTTTAGATAAATTACTTGTTCCATTGACCTCAGATTTCTATCTGTAAATTAGGACCAATAACTAACTTGCATTATTACTGAGATTGCACGTAAAAATGCTTTGCAAACTAAATATTAAAAAAATACCATCGTTCTACCATATATTTGTTACGTGGTACACTATGGTCATAGGAACGCAACATATTGTATAAGAAACATGAAAACGTTTCTAATTAAAAGTTTATGAAATAAAAACTATCAGGTGTTACTTTCTAAACCATCAGATTTTGAAATGTTGCTATCATCCTCGCTAGAGGAGCACCATTTCAGCTGGATATGAACACAGATGCTACTTAGCAAGGCCATGTGAAGAAATAGTTGCATAGCTAAGTACAAAAATATTATGTAGTCAACCATGGTTACTGCCTAGATGATGAAACAAAATATGCCTGAACTGAAATGAAAACATCTCTAGCATTGTGTTCTATAATAACCTTTCATGTCCCAGGAGAGGAGGTTAAATGGGATTCTCTCACTAATCTTAAAATATTTGTCGATCAGATTAGAATATTTGTAATAATGTGTGGAATACTAATGTTGTTTCCAGTTACAAAGAAACGAAACTAGCTAAGTCTCAATGTCCATTCCCCCCAAATATCTGACCCAGAAGATGTTTTAAGTTTATTAAAGGGGACATGAAATGAAAAGTGGCAATAAAGCAAATAATAAGACATATCTGGGGTTAAGACGCTACAAATTTTCTTAGGCCTTTGGAAATACTGCCCACATCTGCTCAAACCTGACACCAAAGCGAACCTCTCCCACCCCTGAGCCAACCTGAATGAAAACCAGTTCCACTTTAGCTTAACTGTATCAGAACCTGTATTGTTGTTCCTGGGCCTCTGTAAGTCCTTGTAATAGATCAAGTCAGGACAGCATCCTCCTAATTTAGTGTCGTGAATAGTACAAATAAAGCTTTCAGTGACATCTAATGAGAACATGTTCTTTTCTCTTCCCTAAGACCATTATTCCTAGAGGTCCAGATGTCCCCAGCCTGTCAGCCATTACCACTGCAAGCTGCCCAAGCATATTTGAAAGCCATCCAGTCGCTAATTTGCCAAGATAGATTTAAAAGATATGAGACAGCTTACGGTGGTGGTCTCTGTGGCTCCTCCAAAGCAGGGTTCTGAAGCCCCTGAGGGGATTCCTTTTGCTGATGGTGGGCTATTGTTTAAACAGTGGTTTGCCTCTTTTTTGGATTAATAATATCGTTACACTTTTTCTCCCTCCGCGGAACCCCGCCATTCCCAGTCACAGACTTCATTCACAGCCCATCCGCTGAAAGTTCTGCTCTCAACACACTAACAAAGTGAGCCATTTATAGGTCAGAGCTAGGAGAGAAAAAATAGCACTCATAGATATTAACTAAGCCTTGAGAGAATTTTTCTTATGTACTCAAAAGACTTACATGCTTTTTATGTGGATAAACTCTGGCTGATGCCACCAAAAATGAAGCAATTCATGTTAAAGTAATTCCCTAATGCATAAAAAGGACTATACAAATGCAAGGTATTTGAGAAATAGGTAGCGTATCTCATTAGGGATGAAAGGGACAAAAGGGACAATTTTCCCCAGCCCACTTTTCACAGAGCAAGCACATGGGGATTTGTAGTCCAGGAAAGGAACCATAGATTTCTAGAGTTGGACCTACATGTGAATGCTGAATTGATCTCTTCTTGATGACCGTGGACCACTTGATTTCTCTGGGCCTCAATTCCTTATTTGAAAAAAGGGGTAACATTACCTATCTCACAGGTTTTGGGGAGTCATCATGAGCTAATTTACATAGTATATTTAACAATCCCTGGCGCATCGTGCCCTATCAATAATAATAGCTATTCCTATTTCTTTTGACTCTGTGAAGATCAGAAACAGAGGCTAATTTTTTCATAGAAGATAACACAGAAAGCGTAATAATAAGATTAAACATGTACCTAATATTAACCATGTGTCGTGTATGGTTAATGGCATCATTCTATAGAGAAACTGAGGCATAGAGATAAAGTAATTTGCTCAAGGTCACACAGCTAGCAAGCGGGGAGGCTGGATTTGAACCCAAGCAGCCTGGCTGCCGAGTCCATGCTGCCGACCATTACACTCCAAAATACATGTTCTAATTGCAGGTCAGTTATACTCGTGGTCCTCATGGTTTTAAAAACCAGAAACACACCTAAATGAACTTGAATATAGAGTTTGTCAGCCTAACAGAGACTCTTGAGGCCATGAAACTCAGTTCCCAGTCGTGACTCACTGGAGCTGAAACCAGAGAGTAGTCCTGAGCTCAAGGTGGGGCCAACCACCTCAGCACAGGAGTTGTGCCCTCACACTGTACAACCTCTCCTGTTTCCACTTTCAGATGGAAGTCCCTGCTCCACTCAGTCTTTCAATTCTGTTCCTCCATGGCTCAGTTCCTCCGTAATCCAATTGGATATTCCAAGGAAAGGCATTATCGTCAGACAGTTTAAGGGGGAGGGGCGTGTCCATTCCTGAATCAGTCAGGTCTGTCTGAAGAGTCTGGGTCCGCGCCACAAATATGGCTGCCAACATTCACTGTTAGCTGATGCTTTAGAGAAAGGAACTATCTATAGGCACTTCAGAATAGATCTTTCCCCTTGTTACCTTCCTGCCCTCTTATCTTCCCTATATGGGTTGTGAGGAACATAGTTGTTGAATTCAATCTTTGGAATCAGTGAGACTGAAAAATAAATTCTGCCTCGACCATCACTGTCCATATGAGATTAGACAAGTTATCAAATCTCTCTAGGACCATCTTCTGAGGTGTCAAATGGAGGTGATAATAATAACAACTGCCTCACAGGTGTACTTTGAGTATTATGTGAGAGGGTATATGTAAAATATTTTGGCATAAATCTTGGCACATAGTAAGTGTTCAGTAAATGTTACCTGTATTTTTATCACTATTCCCAGCTCAAAACTCTTCATAAATGGACTTCTGCCTTTTGAGTTTCGGGGCTTCTAAACTCCTTTGTCCTCTTTTCTCCCAAATCTTTGTTTTTTCTTTAACAGCCAAATCGTCAAGGCATCCAAGGAATCAGAAAGGGCCAAAATTAGATACATGACAAGACAGAGGAAGGCAGTGAGTAAACCAATATGTATGGTACGTGCTGCTGATTTCCACCTATTTGGTCTCTTCTTTACCGACAGAATCTCAATTTTTATGTCTGTTGACATGGCACACAGCTAACATATTACATTTTCTGCCTGCCTTGCAGCTACATGTGGCCTTGTGACCAAAGTCTGATCAACAAGATGTAAGGCAGAGTTTTGTTGGTCTCCAGAAAAACACTGTGCAACACTTCTATTTTGTGACAGAAATAACTTCTATCTTGCTTAAGCCACTGTTATGTTAGGTTATTGGTATCAGAATATAACAGAATACAACCCTAATGTATACCATGAATCTGGAAGTCTTCAATAAGTATCTAATAATTGAAGTGTTGGAGATAAAAGCATTAATCGGATGAGAATGGATAAGTGGAAAGGAGTACAAAAAAGGAAGGAAAGATAAATAGGACACTTGCAATTGGAAATCATCTTCCTCAAAAGAAAAACCACATACGACAGCAGAGTTTTAGTTAGTTTGTCTAATGTGATTAACCTAACGGGAAATTATCATGACATGGTACTCTACACCTAGACACACATTTAGATACTTAGACACCTACCTGACCCACTAACCTGCTGAGCACAGTGAGTAAATGACTTGCTTCCTCTTTTTTAAGAGGACATGAAAAGCCTTACCTTCCCAAGGTTATCCGAGAATTACTTGGGACGTCACCAACAATATTTCACTAACATCCTCACACACTTTATCGCATGCCATCTCAACCAATTCTTTTCAGCCAAAACTATCTCCTCTCATGTCCTGACTATGAAGTGGAACATAGAGTTCAACCACCGACACAAATTCCCATAAAAATAACTCAAAGGCTCCAAAATGTCTCTCAGGTCCAGCCCACCATTATCTTTTGACCCATGATTGTTTAACTGATGGAGGAAAATTGTGGCTTTAAAATCCTTACTCAGTTCCAAAATTATTTAGCTTCTTTGAACCCATTTTCTCATTGGTGAAATGTTGCACTTTTTCCCCCAAAATCCCTTCCAAAATTTAGAAGATATTCATTTATTCAATATTTATTAGGCACCTATTACATTCCAGATTTTCTTTGGTCTTTGAGATCCAGAAGTAAACAAAACAAAATTCCTGCCTTATGGAGCTTATGCTCTAATGGGAGAGACCAAAAAAAAGAAAAAGAAAAAGAAAAACAAGGCGAAAAAAAGAGTTGGAGAAATTTCTTTTAAGCTACCGTGTTTCCCAGAAAATAAGACCTAACCAGAAAATAAGCCCGAGCATGATTTTGCAGGATGACATCCCCTGAACATAAACCCTAATGCGTCTTTTGGAGCAAAACTTAAAATAAGACCTGGTCTTATTTTCGTGGAAACACGGTATTGTCTTTCCATTCTCTATGCCACTTTGCCCTGGTGGGGCTGGGGCCCTCTCCATCTCCACTAAGCCAGCTGCTCTGCTAGGTTCTGCCAATAGAGGGCGATGGAGGGAGTCTGCAGTGGTTGGGGAGGAAGAAAAAAACCTCCTCCTTCTTATTTGCATCCTGTCATCTGCCAACAGCTTTCTGACTCTTCACCCTGTCAGCAACAGTTGATTCTAGAAGTAGCAAGTGATCCCAATTTGCAGTTTTCCCCTACTTCAAGAACCAGCCTTATTGTACCCCTTCAGACAGCCCCACCCCACACAAGCAGTGCCCCCTCCTCAGAGGTGAGAATTTCAGCTCAGGGGAGCACCTCCTCCATGCCTCTAAATTGTAATCATCCCATTCTCTGTCCGTTGTTCTCCCAGCCTGTATTAGTCCATTAAGGGTGCCATAGCAAAGTACCACAGACTGAGCGGCTTAAACGGAAACTTATTTTCTCACGGTTCTGTGGAGGCTGGAAATCCATGATCAAGGTGTGGGCAGAGATGTTTCTTCTGAGGCCTCTCTCCTTGGCTTGTAGACGGCCATCTTTCCCTGTGTCTGTGTCCTAATTTCCTCTTCTTATCAGGACACCCTCATGTTGGGTTAGGGCCCACCCTGATGACCTTATTGCAACTTGCCTCTTTCACGGCCCCATCACCAAATACAGCCACATTCTGAAGTCCTGGGTGTTAAGACTTCAACATATAAATTCTGGGGAAGACAATTCAGCCCAAAACACAGCCCTAGCTGCTTCCTACAGTTACCACCTTTGAAACTTCAGTTGCCTTTGTTTTGGGGATTTTTTACCTTTTCAGTTCTCTGATACTTCATTAAGACTCTCTTATATTAAATTCTCTCTGTTAACTTAATCATGTGCTTTCTGTCTCTTGAATGGACTCTGGCTGATAACAGTATGTCTCATGATGACAGTACTGTGGAGAAAAAAATAACAAAGCAGAGAAAGGACATAGGAAGTGCTGAGGTGAGGGTAGGTTTCAACTAATATAGGGTGGATAGGAAAGCCACATCAGAAGGTAACATTTGAACAAAAACCTAGAGGAGTGAAGGAACAGGCCGTGAGGCTTTTTGGGGGCATAAAAGACACTAGAATTCTTATAGAACATTGTGCAATGCTCATTGAGACAAGTCATTGCAGAGCACAAAGCTATACATTAATCCTTGCTCTGAGGGACTATTTTCCATGGCAAGCATATCAGTATTTGCCAGTGGGGAGCTGGGAAGTACTGAGCAAGTCTCACATTAAAATAATCATAATCCAGAATTTTAGGGCTGGCAAAGGATCTCATAGTTCATCAAACCCACCTTCATGTTTTATGGACCTAGATCCCGAGAGATGAATTCGCTTGGCCAGGTTCACACAAGTGATTGACTGTGGAACTTGAATTCCAGTCTCCTGAGTCTCACAGTTCAGAGGTCTTTCCAGAGCACCACTGTGCACTTTGCACATCAGTAATGGCAACAAATCTTAAGTAGACTGGAGACAGAGAAGCAGGGATATACCTCCACCAAGAATGCTCAGTTCTCAGGTTAGAAGATAAACTTACTGTTCAATCATACCTTGGATGTGGGGGGGAACACGATAACAAAATTTTCACACACACATAAAGACATGGACAATTGTCGCAGTCTTAATAAAGAAGAAATAATAATACCAATGTATACCCTTGATTACGCTTTTTCTTGGCCCACATTGCAGGTGTGTCCTTGGGTTCTCTTTCTGGACTAGACCTAATCTCATTTACTCCTCAGTCCTCTCCAGACATGCTTGAGAGTGACCCATACAGGGGTGGCATTCCGCCATTAGCCCATAGGAATTCCTGAGGCAGCATTACCAGTTTGTAGAAACTAAAATCCTGGCAACTGACAGGACACTGATGGCAAGGATAAGAGAACGAAGCAAGGCCATGAAGCCATTTTGTGAGCTGTGTTCTGCTCTTCGTCTTGCAAGGCTCTTGGGAGGGTATAGGGATTCTCATGCCATGAAGACAAAGGCTTTCGTATGCTTTCTAGAGAAAATTATAAAATCATTTCTATGTGAGTGTCTCTGCTTTGGACCCCAGAGCACAGTGGAACCATTGACAGCAGGCCCAAAGAAGCAACAGGATTGCCTGAAGAAACATATGGACATCTAAGTATTTGATACATGTTCTTGCCTTCCTAAGCCATAGGTTTCCGTGGTGAGTTTGGCTCAGATGGGAACCTCATATATATTATTGTTTTTATATTTATTAAGGATTTAATTACAAATGTCATTAGCATCACTGACACATACTTTTTGATGGTAATTTACATACAAATCACCGGGACAGGTAATGGCAATCACAAGACAAAATTCTTTGTTTATTACTGCCTCTAAGACAGTCAACCACAAGCTGGGAAAAGCAGAGGCTAAAAAGACACGAGTGGGGAGGGATGTGGATTTGAAGAAATGAAAAGATCTTAGAGAAACGATTACATTATTATTGCATTTGGAAACTTTAGTAGTGACACATTGTCATTTCAGTGAAATAAATATAAAATCACGTTAAAAGTTATTTCTGTAGAGACAGTTTGTCATGTGTTATATACATTATTTTTAAATTTGGCTTCCATTATATAGTTGAATATAAATGTAATGCCCTTGGGAAGTGGGATTTGGGCTGGCTGGGGGAGGCCATGGGGAAAAGGTGTCTCTTACTTTTCAGTTCATACATGTGACTGTACTCTATGGTAACTTTTTATTATAAGTATTTCTTACTTTTATAATAAAACTTTTAAATAAATAAACTCAAGGTGACCATCAAAAAAGCTCAGTGTGCAGAGTGGTCTAAGCATGAAAGAAAGATTGGAAAGGCTGGCCGGATACTGTATTATATTCCACTAAGACATTGTTCTTGAAGAACAAACAGAATATCAAACAAATCCCAGAGTCTAGAATTCAGTATGTACTCAGGGAAGCAGCACAGAAGAAAGACCTAACAATAAATAGGTCCAAATGCCAAAAATGATGGTGTGATAATAGAGGACAATCCAGAAAGTGTTTTTAAGAAAACTCCACACAACAAAATAAAGCTACATCAGGCATTAGCTCTCCACTTCTTATTAAACAATGATAAGAACTATAACCATGATCTCAGAATGAATAGACCTAACTATTGGCATTTAACATGCTTATAACATTTAAACTTTTGAATGTCTATTGCTAATTTATCCAAACTAACTTCCCTAAGCTAATTACTAATATTTACTTTTTATCACGAGCATTGTGGGGGCTTTTTACTTGTTTTACTCAATATGTTTCTGTTTTTTGTTTTGTTTTGTTTTTGCACTTGATTTTGACACTGTTCTAATATCAAATGGGCAATAATACAGGAAAGACAAGCTGTGGTGGTCTGGGGCAATTGAAAAATCTTCAGGAAGGAGGTGAGACTCGAGCTAAGATTCAGTATTTGGATGTGCCTTTCGTTCGTTGCCAGTGGAAAGCGAGCTAATGAAATTTTAGCATCTTGCTCCTGTCCCCACCCCTCAAACAAGAAGTAATCGTTTTTTTTTTTCTTCTTTTAACCCACTGCCATGATAGATAGCTTCAGTCAAAAGCTACATTTGTCTATAAAACATATCAGCGTTTGTATTGTTGCTTTTGTTTATTATTTTAGTTCCTTAAATATTAAATGTTGTATAGCGAACAGAGTTCCACACACTGGACTTCATATGACTCAGAAAATGCACAGCTTTTGCATAAATATGGTGTCCCATAGCCCTGGGAAAGCTTCCAGCGCAAGTTGCCAATGCCTCACGCAGTTCAGGCCATCTCGATCACTTTCTCTCTGATCTGACACCCCTCTCAATCCAATAGACGTCCCCCCAACGCACAACAAAAGCCAACATAGCAATCATTCATGCTTTATATAAGCTGAAATAGGTATCAGGACTGGTAGCAGAGATGAAAATTAAATAGAGGTTTCCTTCCCACAGCTTGTAAAATTCCAGTAGAGTCACTGCCCTGTTTGCTCATTCAGTGGCTCTCCTCAGTTTGGTCCATCCCTATGTCCAGTCATTCTGATGGAGACAAGGCTCCCCTATACTCACAGCTTCCATTTGGAGGAAGCCATGGGTCGCCTGCGGCTTTATCTACCCACTGTTTCATCTGGGGTCTTACCTCTCCGTATGCCCTATGCCCTGCACTAATCATGTACCATCACCGTCATTCTTCTCCCCTCTTTCCACAAGCATAATACCAAGTCCCCATTTTCACCTGCACCTGCAAAGATGAAGCTGCAGGTGTTTATCTGTACAGACGTCACCAGAAGTCAGTGCAAGTCAGGGCAGTTCCCCTAGCAACAAAAATTAATATGTAGGAGAGCTCCAGGCTCAGGCAGTGTTTCCTTCCAATTATATTTACTCATTTTCGTGGGGTGTTATTTAATTCCCGAGCTTTCGTGATAAATTGTATCAAGGCCATTCGGTTTTCCAACGCAATTTGCGATTCCGTTATGTGAAAAGACACTGTATTAAATAAAAATTAGTCTTAGTATTAGGTCCCTCTGTTCTCTAAGCAGGAAACTCATTTACAGTAATATGTCTTTGCTTTGAATACCCTGATAGCACAGAAGTGGGCAGAGGAGAAGGAAACTGCGCTTCGAAATGTCAAACAACATCTGTTTCCCATTTCTGAGAATTACAGAGCTTTCCCTGGCCCTTTAACCCTTTAGCCCACATTGTATCTGTCCCCTCATAGTTTATGAGCTTTATCTTCAGAAGCCTCTCAGTAAAATGAAACCTGATATAGAAAGTGAATCTCTGTCTTAGTTCTCTCCAAGGATTAGGGACGAGATTTATTAGAACAACACCACTCACACTGTGATACTTTAAGGTTGTGTCAACATTTCAATTATGAACCTGTGCTTCCAGGAGCGAGTACACAGTCTGTGGAAAAATAATAATAATGATTCCCCAGCTTCAGATTTGGAAAGTGGGATAGTCATTTGAGGATCCATGTTTGGTGTATTCGAATTTTTTTTAAGTTGCATGCGATTGACCTTTCCTAGTGTAGAAAACTATATCCCATGGACTTTTGTATGTTATACTTCAAGACGATATCCCACAGTCAAAGCAAAAATGTAACGGTGAGATGATAAATAATTAGAGAAAAAAAAATCTAAATAAGGTCATTCTGGGAAACTACAAAATGAGTCGGTATTTTAACATTTATTGTGAGAACAAGGCAGAGGCTATTTTGTCACATTCAGTAATAACTGACATTATTCTTCCAGCTTTAACTATAGGTCCACCAGGAAACTGCAGTTTCTTCTAAATGACCTGCAAACCCCCTGCCAACTAGACAAACAGTGGCTGAGGGGACTGACGGAAAGGCAGGGAGGATCAAGGTCAACCTGAAACAAAGCAACGAACATATGAGTTTATCTTTGGTGCCCACCTCCTTACATTTCATTGCTCTTCTGATGCCCATGCCCTCTGTCTGCCCCTCCTCGCCCTGTCCCCTTAGCCTGTCGGCCTGAATCATGGCTCTGGCTCTGAGATTTCCTTCTTTCACCTTCCTTCCCACCTGACACCATCCTTCAGTCGAAATTCATCTGCTGCCCACTTGATTGGCTGAGAATCACCTATAAGGTTAGAAAAGGATCTACTGGATTTTACTGATTTACTGGCAGCCGCTAAACCTTACATGGTTGTCTGTCTCAACGAGGTTTTCATTGTTTAAGGAGCCAAGCTGGTGGAATTTAGGACATCTCTACAGGTTCCACAGGAAGGTATTTTTAAGTAAGGCATCTGAAAGCCCTCTTCAAATAACATCACATAGGCAACAGTATACTTTTTCTGTAGTTAGGAGATTTAATTACTTTTCCATTGTTTTACACCATGTAGGGAATCGATCACAAAATGTTTCAGGAAAGCAGAGCTTTCCTGTTTTGTTTCCTGCTAAACACCTAGCACCTAAAACATGGTAGATACTCAATAAATATCTGGTGACTGAAGGACTAAAGAAATTCATGAACATAGCAAAGACCACTCTATCAGTTATGAAAGCCTTGGTAACAAGTGACTTGCAAACGTGTTTCCTCAATGCAGAAAGAAAAAAAATCTATTACAGTAAAGAAATGATTATCTATATCTTGGCATCTGGAGAAGGGTGATGCAGAAAAGCATTACGTAAGAAAAAAGTGAGTAACTAAGAGAAATACCCAAGAGCAATGTTTGTTCTTCTTTTCTGACTTTTAAATACCATTCAAACCTTTACTTAAGTACAATTTGAAATTGAAAGAAAGGTTAACTTTTCTGTCTCACCTCTGCGTCTCCTGTTTCTCAAAGATGAACACTATCTCAAAAGAAATTGGCATTTTTAAAATATACAGTGTTTCACCAGCTCACCCAACCGGATTGCAAGTGCCTTGAAGGTAGACAAGTGCAATTTCGTTTTCATGTTTTTCCTATGAAGACCCTAATGGTGGGCTGCACAGAGAACATCTTTAATAAAAACGTGTTACGCTGGATGGCTTCTTAGGAATCCAGACAATGTCTTCACATCTCCTCTGCAGCAAACAGCTTATCTAGACTGCTAATGAGCATCAGAGCCTGCTTTCATTTTCATCTACTCTCTCTTCCTCTGCCAAGGCTCAGATAGAGTGAGAAGGAGAGATAAAAGGAGGTGAGACAAAAAGAGAAACAGTCTGACAGTGAGGTCGTCTAGGTATTTAGATGATCTGCGTGTTTGAGGAAACTTCACGTATTGCTTATCTATATTTAATAATTTTTCCACCATAGACCAGTATTACTTTTATGAAGGAAGTTGTGTGTTCATTTTGTTACTAAAGTCTCATGCCACTGTGAGCTGAGAAGCTTAACTTGGCCACTTAACTCCTCTTGCTCCGTCCGTCCCCTTGCACCTTTAAAACAGCTAGACTCAATGGTCTCAAAACTATTTTCAGAGCTGATATTTTGTGCAACTACCTTCTGTTTTTCTGTGTGGGCTTTCCAGAGCATTAAAATTGCACTCGAGTTCCCTGTAAATCTAATTTGGTTTCAATTCACCGACAGAATTCTGGTGTTTTCCATGGAAAGCGAGGGTGCTCGTCTCTTGGAAGTTACCCATTTCTGGCCCATTGCAATGAGGAAGACCCTCCATATAATCAAAAACAAACAAACAAAAAAAAAAAAACGGTATTGTGTTCCGAAGTGTTTATGTCCTTCGTCTTAATAGCAGTTTCTTCTTAAGAATAAGGGGGGAAAAAATCTGCACACACTGGCACAATCAGTCTGATTTCATTCCAGCAAGTAACGACAACAACAATAAAAGCAGGGCCTTTTTTTTGTTGTTTAATTAAATTCTTTCAAGCCTTGTGGAGCAATACTGCTGGGTAGATCTTGTAAGAAGAGATAATTAAAACACAAACAAACTAGTTCTTTCATTTGGAATGGCAACCACAGCACATGCTCAGGACGGCTAGCCCTTACAAACTCCCAAGGGAGCCTTAGTATGCAGCCGAGTATATAGAAATCCTGAGTATTTAGAAATAGGTCCAGCAGTTCGTTAGCGAGCTATAAACCCCTTCACACTGGGAATCAGGCAAGATATCTCTGGAAAGTCAGACTTTTTCGGAGACATTGTCAGTAGAGCCAGGCAAACGAAATGACGCGTTTGGCAACACACTCACAACAGACCAAGGGGTCTCAGAAAAAGAGCTTTCTTCTCTCACTCGGCAGCCTGGGGCTGAGGTGAGGCAACTGAGGTCTCCAGGCCTTTCAAAAGGGAATTAAAGTAGAAAAATATGTTCATACTTATTCATGTATTTTTCCCCCAATGCTGGTGGATTCTGTTTGCAGATTCCACATTATATGATCTGATTTGAAGCGATATATAAACCACACTATTTATGACGTTTCTAGGGGATGGTCAGTATAGTTGTCAATTTTGTTAAATGTGGTAAGGCATATTGACTGGGGTGGATTCTCTGCAATAAGTTTAAGAAAACATAGCATTTGGAGGAAAGTAAACCTAAATTTGAATCCTGCTTTCCTGTGTGATCTTGGCAAAGTCAGATCCTTTCTGAGCATCAATCTCCTCACTAAGTAGACACTGAAAACATTGAAATTATATTGTAATTTTATGTATTTTTCCTATTCCAAGCATGTTACGTCTGTTAGGTTTATAATATGCATGTTTGGGGCAACAAAAATATATTGCAGCCCTAGGAAAAAATAAGTCAGTGAGCAACCTCAGTGGATGGAATTCCCCACGTGCTCTCAGGCCTCTGGACCTTTACTCTGTGTGATCTCTCCCTTGGAAATCTTTCCTTCCATCTAATTCCCACTTATCCTTCAGTACTCAGCTCATCCATTTATTTACTCACCAGTGTTTACTGAGCATCAAAGCAGGACACAGGTAAGTATATTCTAGTATGTTCCACCAAACTACAAAAACCCTGACCTCACCTCCTTGTCAAGCTGCAGCCCTAGCTCTCGCCTTTCCTTCTCAACCAAGCTTCTCAAAACAATTATCCATGTAAGTTCTCTTACCTTGCTCGTCTTCCACCCCTACTGCTTAACTAAAACTTCTCTTACTAAGGTCTTGAATTGCCTCCATATTAATAAATCCCAATAGACGACTGGGCTTCCTCTTACTTGACTTCTAGAACAGTAGGATTTCACACTCTTGGCCACGCATGCTGTCACGTGGAGCGTCCTGTGGGGCCTCCTGTCCTGCTCCCCACATAAGAACGCAGGACATGGTGAGGCCAAAAAGGAACACCCACGGAGCCATAGGTAGGGGCGTCATACCATTATATTCTCGCTGGCGGCTGGGCTGGAGACACAGGAAGCAGGAGCCTCACCACCCACAATCTGTCGTCCACTTTTCTCTGCCAAACAACCTCACTTGCTAGCTGCAATCTGCGCTTGCTAGCTCAGCCACCATCTTCTTGCTAGCCCCCATTTTCAGCTAGCGTAGCCACGGCAGTTATATTAGTGGCCAATGGCTCACTGGTTACAGCTGACAGCCAACTAGCCACAGCTGATGGCCATCTAATCACAGTTGATGGCCATTTACTACCTGAGCCAGCACCTTTCCACGTGAGGCCGAGAGCCTGGAAACTGCACTCCTGGCTCTGTCCACACACATGCCTTATAAGGTTTCCATGATTCCTGCTTTCATGGTTTCCTCTTATATTTCTAGTCACTTCTTTTCAGGGCCCTTCCAGTTTCTCTTCTTCTAAATCACTTAGGGTTCTTAGCTGCAAGCAATGACAACAAAGTCATTTGACTTTCAAATAATTCAAATTAAGTGTTGTAAGTGGCTCACAGAGTCAGTGGGAAGCTCAGAACCATGCAACTAGGGGAAAATACCCAAAATCACCCGAAAGGACTGGCTGGTCCTTAAAGGCGGGAAAGGTCTGGTAAGAAGCCAAGCCCTGGACTCTGGCTGGTACCACCACAGCCGCTGGTCTGGGAATGTACCATGACTACTGCCAACCCTGGTGCACCACTGAATGTGAAATCCAGTCTTGTTGCAACCATGAGAACAGCCAAGGAAAACCCTGACGTTCTCAACCAGCCCATGAACCTAGACTCAGTGCAAGTACTACTGGCTGGTGTACCTGCATGACACACACCCGCTACAGGAGAGGCTGCAAAACCAAGCCTAAGTTCACAACACCTAGCAGGCGAGGTGTTCCATGTCCCACCGTGTGGGGGCAGAGCCCAGAAAGTAGTTTCCAGGCTCGCGGCCTCACATAGACAGGTGCTGGCTCAGGTAGTAAATGGCCATCAACTCTGATTGGATGGCCATCAGCTGTGGCTAGTTGGCCGTCAGCTGTAGCCATTGAGCCGTTGGCCACTAATATAACTGCTGCAGCTACGGAGGAGAGCCGAGGAGAGTGGAGGAGAGTGGTCGGTCGGTTGGTAGAAAACGGACAGCAGGTCGCACGTCCAGTGAACCCAGCCTCCAGTGAGATCATAGTGGTATGACTCCCCTACCTATGGTTCCATGGGTGTTCCTTTTTGGCCTTACCATATCCTGCGTTCTTATGTGGGGAGCAGGAGCAGAGACCCCGAAGGCCGCCCCGCATGACACACCGAGTCTCAGAAAAGGTGGAATTCCACAAACATAGGAAGATGGCTTAGGTGCTAGGCAGCCAAGAATAATGGCAATTAGCCATGATCTTTCTAAATCAAATCTTGTCTTAAGCTTTCTCTAAATTGGCATCTCTATTGGGAAATCTCATCTGCTCCCATGGCTTTAAAACTCTCATATTAATGACCCCCAAATCTTGATTTCTAATTCAGACCTTTTCTGAGGTTCAGATTCACATATCCAAATACACACTTGACAGCTCCATTTGGATGTCTCATAGATATTTTAACCTTGAGAAGTCCAAATCTAGGCTCTTGCTCCTCTCATGCCTATCTGCCTGTATTCTACATTTGAGTAAATAGCAGTTCCACCCACCCATTTCCTCGCGCCAAAAATCTGAGAATCATACCTGACATCTACTGCCTTTTAACTTCCTCCTCCAATTCACGGCCACCTCCTGTTCTGCTTCCAAAATACATTTCTAATGTTTTCCTCATCTCCGCTGTTACCATCCTACACTGATTTACCATCATTTCATCATCTTCTTCCTGGACTATTGCAATAGCTTCACAATTGTCTTCTTGCCTCCACTCTTGACCATATTCAAATCATTCTCCAGGTAGCAACCACAGTAATCTTAGAGACCATAAATTGACTGCCTTGATCAGAACACATGAATAACCTTCCATTTGAAAAATAAATTCAATTAAAATGTCAAAATGGCATCTGCTGACTGTTCTAAGCTCACCTTGAGGCATTATTTTTCTATCTCCATTACTGTGAACCCACCCAAGCCAAGCTTTTAGAGTACTATTCTCAAATTCTTTTTGGTAAATAGCTTTGAGGTGGGTAAGTTTAGTGACTCCCCACAACCTCATGACTAGACTGAAATGAAAGTAAGTCTGAAGCCAAAATCTGTCCTACGTATACATAGTTATTTATCGAGTACATTTTTATTAGCAAGTATATTCATTTACTAGGGCTGTCATAACAAAGTACCACAGACTGGGTGGCTTCCACAACGAGATTCTGAGAATCATACCTGACATCTACTGCCTTTTACTTTCTCATAGTTCTGGAAGCTAGAAGTCCAAGATCAAGGTGTCAGCAAGGTTGGTTTCATTCTGAGGCCTCTGTCCTTGGCTTGCAGACAGCCACCTTCTTGTTCTGTCCTCACACAGTCATCCCTTGGTCTGCGTGTCTTCTGTGTCCTAATCTCTTCTTAAGGGTACTACTCATATTGGATTAGAGCACACCCTCATGACCTCATTTTACCTTACTTGCCTCTTTAGAGGCCTTGTCTCCAAATACAGTCACATTCTGAGGTACATGGGGTCAGGACTTCAATATATGAATTTGCAGGGGACGAGGGATATAATTCAGCCCATGACAACAAGTGAGCAGAAGAACAATGTATACACTCTATCACAAAAGTCCTCGATCTATATCCTTTTAGAGACTCTGACCTCTCCCTGCTTGACAGGTCCATTGAAGTTGACCCAACAACAATGCAGACGCAGCATTCTGTTGCCTATGTTGTTGGCACCAGACAACCGGGATGCTTCTTAACGAATGAATGCACACAGAACGATTTAGGGGATCAAGTTGGAGACTCCATTCCTGACCCCCCAACTCAATTACTTTTCCTATTACTGTCTTGCAGACTTTTCTCCAAGAGCATATGACAGTGTTCATCAATTATTTATTTGTTTGTTAAATGCTATCAACCATTAATGTCCATGATTGCAGACACTGGGTCAGTTTTCCTTACCACTGTAATCCCTGTGCCTGACATTTCTTTATTCATTTAGTAATCCAATTTTCATTTAGCCAGTCAGCCAATAGTACCTACTATGTGCCAGCAGTGAAAAGGCACGTCCCTGACCTTACCAGAATTTACCATGAGTGTCCATTCATAAACACAATATGAGCAAAGAGAAGGAAAGAGTGTACTGTAAGTGAACCATGATACTAACATCTGCAGAAGGTTTCCAAAAGTATCTGTTTCCACCAGCAATTGCATCTCAACATAGCCTGAATGAAAAACTCAGACTAGGACATACCAACTTCCACTGGCAAGAATGTCTCTTTTTTGACAAATGGATTTCAAACTAACATTTTGGTGGAAAAATTGGCACCAGGCCTTAAACACACAACCTTGAGCAACCTCAACCTACCATAAAGATATTTTTACAAAGTATTAGGAAAACATTAATCGTGATGTTTGTATTTTCTGAATCCCTAGTTGGAAAATATAATTTGACAGTAGACTTTTTGTTTCTCAAGCATAGTTTTATTATGAAGCTTTAAAATTTCTTTAATTTGATTATGTTTTTTAATTGGAGTGTGCTGGTCTTTGAGATTCTTTCTGAGAAAAAAAATGGGATTGAACATTAAAAGTAAAATCTGACCTATAAAATAATGGCTCAATAGTGACTGCAGCTATGAACCGCCACAATTTTTTAGCCAGCTGATCCAACTGCCAAATCTTACCTCCCAGTTCATTTGTTAATTCCTGAAATCATACCACTAAAATTTCATTCCTCTGGCTTAAGGTTAGGTTTCCTACTAAAATGCAAAATATCCCTAGGAAAGAACATACTTGAAATAGTGACAGTCATTTACCCCTGGCTCTTGTCTCAGTGCTTAAATATGGGCAGAAAGAGAGAAAAGGAAGGATATGATAATCAGACCCACATGCAGGAAATAGTCTAGAAAAGAAAATTTAGAAATTCTAAGTTAATGGAAGGACATCTTCGCCTAAAACTCTGCCCTGAAAAAAAATGTTTTGAAACATTGGGAATTGAGCTATGCAAGGCAGTCTCGCTAGATATGCACGTAGAGAAGAAAAATATGATCTTCCTTGAGACATTTCTTGAAGCTTCTCTCATTACTTACCCGATTATAATAAACAGCTGATAATCTCAGTGTAAACTGCTTCTGATGTCTGTCACTTAATACTAAGCGGCTATATTTAGCATTCCTAGATAAATAAATTCATTCCTGGCCAACACTGGTATTAAAGAATCTAAAAGGGCTTTAGGAAATTCCCCTAGGTAATTGATACTTTAACTGAGCCAGTCCTAGATTAAATACCTAAAATGAGTTGTAACACCTACGAGCCAATCACTTGTGGCCAGAAGAGAATCATCTGGACATCCTATTGCCTCAGAAAAGCAACATATCAAATATCCTATTCAAATTACATCTTGAAGCATGAAGAAGAAAGCTAAGTCTAGACTCACTAAGATGATTTGGAAAGGGGTTACCGTGATGCCCTGAGAGAACTTGACTTTGATTTCATTTCCTCCTCTGGTTATCAAGTGGGAAAGTCATTTTCCTGCTCCTTCCGGGAATGTGTGTTTTCCTTCCCCTAGAGAACAGAGGGCCCTGGTGTGCACTGTATGCTCCACTGAGTAGCTGTATCTCCAACCAAGGCCATGTCTCCAGGCTTGGGCTTCCCTCAGCACAGTGGTATTGCCTCACATTGTCAAACAAGGTTGACAGTCAAACTGAAAGTAGACATTCCACAAGGATCAGAATTGTGGAACATGATCACTCAACAGTCACTTCTGCACCACCAGTGTCTTTTGATTATTAAATGCTTATTGTGCGAATGCCCCACAATGAAGTAATAAAATTTTATGTTTTCTGTTCTCACAAGACAAAATTGATTATTTGTTTAAAAGATCCAGAATTTGAGGAGGCCATATTAACGAAAATCTGTTCTGTTTAAATTTAGGAACTCAGACGCAAAAATTATATTTCTGCCTCATCATTTCTGCCTTGATCAGAGCTTACCTTTTTTTATTACTTAAACAAATAACACTAAGGTATTTACTTAAACAAGTGAGACTCAGCTTCCACAATTGTGGATGAATTACATATGGTCAAGGTGATCCAATTTGCTATTGGTTTTTGCAATGAATGTTTATATTGCCCCAAACTTCATACGTTGAAATCATAATCCCCTGTGTGATGATTGGGAGGTGCTTACTGCCCTTAGAAAAGAGACCCCAGAGCGCTCCCTCCCAACTTTCTGCCAGAGGAGGATACAGCGAGAAGGTGGCCATCTATGAACCAGGAAGTGGGTCTGCGACAGATGCAGAAATTGATGGCAACTTGATCTTGGACTTCCATTTATTTCACACACTTCTGGACGTGAGAAATAAAAGTTTGTTATTTAAGCCATTCAGTCAGTGATATTTTTGTTATAGCAACCCAAACAGATTACAACACCATTTTCATGCGGGTCTTTTGCTTATAGGTGTCTACTAGGCATTTTGAACATTTATTTAAACCAGTCACAAATTAGATCAGTTGGTTTTTCAGTTAAGTTTGATTTGACTATATAATTGAATAGAAATTATTTTAATTTCTTATTTACCAAAATCATCAGGTCTAATACAATTCATAATTTCAGATTTCTCTATACTTCATTCATCAAATTGAGGCAACAACTCACTTAGAAATGACATCACAGGATTTATGTGATAAGACCATTCCGTGCCAAAAAATATGTATCTAAAAGTAGTCCTTCTCCACGTACAAAGATCCTTTCCTTATGCTTTTTAACCCAAATGAGTCCTGCTTTCTAATACCCAAGACACCCCCTCCCGCCTTCCCACCCCTACCCCCATTTCACCCTCTGATGTTTTCATATTGCTCCAGCCCTTTCTACTCAGAAGGAAAACAATTTAACAATCCAGGATTATTTGAGACCAAGACTAAGGTATCTGTGTCTTCATATATCACTCTCTCTAGAATGTTTAGAGTTTAAAACATTCTGGAACCCACTGACCACCTCTTGGTGGGGAGTAGAAAAGATATACAGATACACAAGTGTCCCACTGTGTGACAGACACTACTAGAGGTGTTTTCACAGGAATTGTTTCTTCTAATCCTCACAACATCCTTTTTCTGTAAGCCTAAATGTCCCTTTTTAGAGGTTAAATAAATTCCCTAAGATCACATAGCTAATAAATGCCAGTTTCAGGATTCCAACCCAAGTCTGTCTGACTCTTTACCGCGTATGGGCTTTTCACTATGCCAAACCTAACCCAAATGAATCTCTAATGGGGGATTTTAACACTGGGGAATTCTAACATGGTCCATGAAGGTGAGTGATATTGTTGATCAGTGAAGCCCTTGAGTTGCAGTAAAGTAACCACATACTCCATCTGTGTGTGAGGCTTTCTTTCCCAACCTGTGTTTTTTCTTTGCCACATTCTAGCTTCAATGCCTTTTCCATTCCAGGCTAGCTTAGCATTCTTTTTTTAATCAATTATTATTCATTCAGTCTTTAGACTGGAAATCCTCTAAAGACCTCAAGGCACCGTATAGAAAAATATTGCATAATGAACAATAAACATTTGGATTACCAGGAGGGTACAACTGAGAATGCTGCATTCTTACTTTCTTCCAGTCCTGGGGGAAAGGGGGAGGTTTCATCAAATTAAAATGGGCTCTTTTCCCCATCTCTCTAGCCAGTCTTCCTCTCTTTCTTACGGAACATGAAGCCTAGACTGGGCAGATTTCCGAACTTGATACCCACCAGCACCTTCCCAAAATGTGGATGTATTGCTTTACTAACATCCAGTGGATGCCCCCTAAACCATCAGTCTTCACTGCTTCTCCAAAATGATTTAAATCATGAAGGAAAAACACCTAAGACCTCCGAGGGACCATTACCGTGTCATTGGAGGGTAAGCTGTCTGAGCTGTCTATCTGGGCATGAGTGCATCTCTAGCTCCATGGAGGCCCAAGTGAGGAGGGAGGGCAAACCCAATGGGCACTACGTCACGTAGCAGCACAGGCATGAAGACAAGGAACGAGGGGCTATTCTTCTAAGTTTTCCCCAGTCACCAGGTGTTACAATTGAGTTGTGTCCCTACCTTCTCAGAAGAAAAAGATATCTTGAAGTCTTAATCCCCAGAACCTTAGAATAGGACATCATTTGGAGATAGGGTCTTTATAGACATGAGCAAGTTAAAGTGAGGACATTAGGGTGAGTCCTAATGCAATATGACTGGTATCCTAATAAAAAAAGGAAAAATTGGACACAGGCAGGCATGCCTGGAGGAGAGAGACACGGGGTTAGATAGCCATCTGCCAGCCAAGCAGAAAGAACTAAGAAAATCTTTCCCTCACAGACCTCACAAGGAGCCAACCCTGCTGACACCTTGATTTGGAGTTCCATCCTCCAGAACCGTGAGAGAATAGGTTTCTGTCGTTTAAGCTGCGCAGTGTGATCCTTTGTTATAGCAAACTAACAAACCAGACGACTAGTTAATGTACTTGGGCAGTTGATGACTGACCTGCAAAACGCAGAATGCATTATCATCTGAACACTGGAAGAAGAATGACAGAAAAAAAATCCTGCATCCCAGTAAGTGGTGTTTTCTATCCCACGAAAATGGGGTAAAGGAATGTAGTTTTCCCCAAGGTCACAAGTTAGATGCTAGCTCCCATATCAGGGTGGTCTGATTGTGGAGGAGAGTTCTGAAACTGAAATGAAATTAATTTAGCAAAAAAGTTCATGAAGTGTAAGAGGCCTGTGTTCGTCCACCAGAACGGAGAATCTGTTGTGATTCCACTAGGGCATAGGGGAGAGGAGGACAGGAAAGGACAGCTCTCCGATGGAGTCAAGGAGACAGTGACCAGTGACCAGGTTAGTTTGTAGCAGGGCTGAGGACAGGGCTTCCTCCGCTGACAATCTGATGGTTTTCCCTCCTAAAGAGCCCAGCTTCAGTTGACGTGTATGATGGACTTGAGGTAGGCACGGCAGGCACACAGATAATGAGTTCAGGCATCATAGATAAATTCCTTTACTATGATTTTGCCAACAACTTAGTCTTCTGTGTAGGAATTTTCTTTGGGAGCGGTGGCCTTAAGGGGAGAGGGGTACAAAAGTAACTCCATATGTAAAGTCCCCAGCCCAGACAACTCAATATGGAAATGTATGCTGGGCTTACAATTTGGCCTGAATTTCAGAACCTTCCATGGGTTTTCTTGGATGGTGACTCTCCTTAGTCTAGTAACAGAGACCCAAAGGTGCTTAATCTAATTATGTCCCAGCCTTCGTGTCTACCAAATGGGGGTGGTATTATCGAGTTGTATATTAAGACCATTGGCTGGAAAGTATGTTAGTGGAAAGTAACTGGTAAACATATACCAGAAATTCATTCTCTCACAGGTCTGGAAAACGGAAGCAGGAAATCAAGCTGTTTGTAGGACCACCCCCCCTCAAGAGGCTCTGAGGGAGAAGCCATTGACATTCCTGGCCTCTTTCAGCTTCTGGTGGTTCCAGGTGCTTTTTGGCTTATGGCCGCATCACTCTGATCTCTGCCTACATCTCTGCTTCGCTCTCTCCTCAGCGTGCATCTCTATGCCATCTTCCCCCACCTGTCTCATAAACACATGATTGCCTATAAGGGCCCCCTGGACAATCCGGTATAAGCACCTCCTCTCAAGGTCCTTAACCTAATCACATGCTTTGCAATATAAAGTAACCATCACTCTTTTGCTATATTCACAGTTCCCAGGGATTAGGAAATAAATATATCTTACGGGGGGGGGGGGGTGTCCTTTTTTGCTGCCTACACAGACTCAAACCACAAAGCCTGTTAGGTTACCTTAAACGTGACCCCTGCTCCCTAATGAGGAATGTTCATTTGTGCTCTAGTCCCAGACCCCATGTCAAACTTCACCTGAGACGTGCGAGGTTAAGATTTAAATGTTGACATGAGCCATAACCCTCTGTTTCTCCCCTCTATCTATTAGGTTGGTACAAAGTAATTGCAGTTTAAAAGGTTGAAAATAATTGCAAAAACTACGGTTTTTACATTTTCACCAACCTAATATAACATCTGGCTAGCAAGTTATCAAAATGTGAAAACATTGGCTTTCAATCATAGTAAGTTCTGATAAGAGTAAGAAGAGAAACCAAGTTTCCAATCTTCATTCGTACTCTTTCTTCTTGATCCCTGAGGGTCCCGGTCAGTGTGTGAATGAGGAAGTAAAAGTGCATTTATAAAATACCTCAATCTTGTCCCCCCATCACACACACACACACACACACACACACACACACACACACGCACAGCACTTAGAAAATGTGTACGAAGCTTCATGTTTTTTCTCCCCAATTACCAGGATCACAATTGAAGCCATACCTGTAAGTGTTCAGTGTTTACGTCTCCACAATCTGGAGAGTGTTAATGTTCAAAGCTCATTTTTCCCTAACAACTTTTAAGAATTCACTTTTTCTTTCTTTTACTGTTTCTTTATTGCTTTACTCACCCAAATCCTTTTCTCTCTAGAATCATGCAGCACAGAGGAATAAACAGAAGGAAAGTAAGAAGTTCGAAAAGCACTTGGGAAAACATTTGAATTAAGTATAAAACTGATCTTAGAATTTTGCCAAAAGTGATGTTTGAGGGAATGACAGCTACTTGATCAAATAGTTGTATAGAGGCAATACCTGGAATTACGACATATTTCAAATTTGTTACGAAGAAATGAATGTATAATGTTCTTGGTAATTCTGGCAATGTTTTAAATATTATATAAGTATAGAAATGTATTTAGGAGTGCAGTTCAAGATGGGGGATCATTTGCTACACTTCGAGCAGCCAGGCTTTAGAAATGCAGTGGTGGTTGTCCCTAGCCGTGTATTAAAATCTTCCGAGAGCTTTTTAAAAAATACCGGTGCCTGGGCCCCACCCCAAAACAATCAACTCAGAATTTCCTCAGATAATTCTAAACGCTGAGCCAATATTAAGAATCCCAGATTCGGTGCTCATTTAACTGAGGAAGAAATCAAAGCACAGAGTGAGGCGGCCTGCTTATCACCCGCCTACCCTTCGTGACCAAGAATGCAAGAAGAAAAGGCTGTAAATAAGCAGCAAGAAATAGTAAATAATTTAAAATAACATGATAGTAGAGAGAAGCCAGAGGGGGCTGCCAGCAGCAGAAGAAATGAGGTGATGAATGCCAAGGGTGAGGATTGTGAAAAGATTGTGCAGCACCCTATGAAAATGTAAATCCGACTTAAATCCTTTATCACCAACTGTGTGTGTACCAGGGAGCTGGCTTTGGAAAAAATACATGAAACTTTTTACTAAAAGTTCAAAGTTTGGGGGAAGCAGGACAGGAGAACAAACTCTGGAATTTCAGACACAGGTAGTTAAGATATTAACGCCCCTGAGGTTAAACGCAAGGGAATCACCATAGAAAATAATTTCACCGAGTTAACCACGTTCGTGTAAAATTTTATTGTCATTTGTACATATTCTCATGAGAGTCCTTGAGTTGAAATAGTTCAAGTCTGCTGGCAATCACTACCAATTTCCTGTCACCATTTTCTATAGATTTCCTGTCATCAGTCCTGCAAATAAAAGAAAAAACCTAAAAATTATTTTAAACTGATCACTGGCAGTTTTGTTGCATGAAGTTTTTGCCTTGGATTTAGCAAACCACTTGGCTATTACCTGATGAATATCCAAATAAACTGTAAACGCCAGTGTCTGTTTCTTTTCCCAGGTTCGTCCCCTGGGCCTGGATTCTCACGAACTCTTATCCAAGGTTTTGATGTGCTAATTTTCTCATCAATACACACTAGCCTTTCTGGGTTTAATTAATAAATATTTAGTTTTGACAAAGGCAGGGTAAGCAGAAGTCCAATTCATGAATTCAATCTTTGTTTATCCCCCCTCTATGACCCTCACTTGAAATTGGTCTTATCAGTCTGCTCTGTTGTCTGCATTTTCATTTGCATATCAAATATATCGTTGTAACCAGGCTGCTTGCAGGCAGTCACAGAACCAGTTGCCCACCGGAGCCTCAGGGTGACATCTGTAAACCCACTGTGATTACGGAGAAGAATGGGGGACAGGGGATTACCCTCATCCCACATTCAGATCCTCTCCTCCAGAAATCAAGACCTTTCATGTGTCCTGTTTTCCTAGGTTTAATCAATTGACTGAGTGATTAATTGATTTAATTCTTAACGTATTTTCGTTCCTAAAACTAGAATGACAACACAGGATTCCCCAACATTTGAACTTTGAGTTTCTTGCTACCAAAACCTCCCTGGACCACTGAGTGTGCCTCAGCAGATTCTAAGGGTAACTGAAATGCATCATCATGACAGAGCTGCATTTCCAGGGTACACTGGAAAATTAGTTGGCTTCAATATATCTGCCCTTGAAACCATTTTCTCCCCACGTGAAGGACAGGCTGATGGTGGCCACTGATTCAAATCAAGTCCCGTTGTTTTTTAGGATTCAGGAATTGGGACTTACAGAATTCTGAGAGCTACCATAATTCTACCTGTATCATTTAGCTTTGACCTGCCCACATTTATCAATATATCCCTTACCCAGAATTCGCCTTTTATCATTATGTGACATCCTGTGTATATTGGACTACTCAAATGTAATATTTAAATCTCTGGTAAGGTTAAAAATATTTCAAAGATTTTTAGAACTGTGTTTCAAAGCTGTTTTATTCGTATGACCCACTTCTCTAAAGAGCATTTTAGAGATGTGATCTTCAGGCACTTGAAAGTAGGATAACCAAGCAAGATCGGGCCCTCAGGCTGATGTCTGGCTTTTAAGAACGCCACACAGAGACCCAGAAGCAAGCATAAGAGGAAAATAATACCATCATGGACGACATTAATTATTCACTTAAAAGTAACATTGTCTCCTTTTAAAAAAATTAAAATATTACAATGTAAAGCCACATGTCAGTTCTCTTCAGTGTGCTAAATGAATTAGGCAGGATCTCTGGAAAATCATATTGTGGTTCTTTCTCTAGGGCACTACTGCCTGGTGTAGTGTAGGCAAGAGCCCCAGACTTGGAGGCAGAAGGCCTGAGTCTTATCTCAACTGTACAACCAACTCTCTGCCATCTGAGCAAGTTCCATCCTATCTCTGAATGTATATTTCCCACTCCGTAAGTTGGATTACGTTTCCATGTAGTCAACTGTGTACCTCAGAAATGTACTAAGTGTTTCTTGAAAAGATTTATGTGATCAAATAATTATGAGGTATCATTGTATTTCTCTCTCTCTCTCTCTCTCTCTCTCTCTCTCTCTCTCTGTCTCTCTCTCTTTCTCTCTCTCTCTCTCTCTTTCTCTCTCTCTCTCTCTCTCTCTCTCTCTCTCTCTCTCTCTCTCTCACACACACACACACACACACACACACACACACACCCATTCTTGGAGATTTGCAATACACATCAAAGGATTTATCAAATGCCTCCTTGAGACATTCTGATAAACCTTTACAACAAATTAATCGATTTAATTGTGTTTCCCAAATATATTTTACCAAGAATCCTGTGTGTGCTCAAAACAGTTTGGGTGGCACTGGACAAGATTTTTCGAAGGGCCTTCCAGCTGTGATCGGCCGGGCCCATGTTCAGATAGGCCAGGCTTCCTGATGGTATCATAAAGTGTAGTGACTGAAAGTGGGACCTCTGAAACTAGACAGCTGAGATCTAGCCTGTAGCTTCTCTACTTCCTGGCCTGTGACCTTCTTTAACTTCTCTGTACTTGGTTCCTTCATCCGCAAAACTAAGACAATAATAGACCATCGAGCTCATAGGGCTTTTATGAGGATTGAATGAGTTAATAAAATATATCAAATGCTGAGCGGATGACCTAACACCTAGTAAGTGCCGTGGAATTGTTAACGTCATCGTTGCACTATCAGACCTTGTCACACACAACAAAGCAAGAGAAGGAAGATCACGTGAAGGAAATTGACATCTGCTGAGCATTTACTATGTGATTTACAGACATAACCTCGTTACACCCCCATCAGAAAACTAAGCTCAAAATATGATCATTTCATTTTACAGGTGAGTGAGTAAAATAGAACTCTGAGGTTTTAAGGAATTTGCTAAACATTACCCAAATAGTATAGTGAGAAAAGGAACCCCCAACGCAGGCATTCCTGATTTCAAGACTCAAGCTCTTTCTGCTACATGATACTGCCTTAAAGGATCAAAAGGAATAAACTTCCTGTCATTTTATAGATGAAGAAATGAGGCAGACAAACTAAAATATGTCCCGGGAGGACAAAATAAGATTCAAATTAGAAAATAATCCATATTCTGTCATCTACCCCTATAACATATTCATTACTGAATCCCAAGTGGAGAAGGAAATATGAAAAGGGAAAAAGGAACTATCTCTAATTTTGATCTGGTTACAATTTTTTAAATTAAGATTATTTTGCCTCTTACTTAAGTACCTACTGTATGTATTATGTCCCACTTTAGCAGACGTTTTGCTCTCTCCTACCCAGCTCAGATTATGTTTTTAGAGAAGCCTAGGTCTAAAGTAGACGTTTAAAGGTCAGATTAATTCTACTGCCTCCAGAAAGGATTGGATCAAAATAATTCTCAAGTGATAATCCTTTACCCTATTCTATTTTTAAATATCCAGAGAGGAGAATTCTGTTAAATATTTGGTTTAAAAATTCAAATATTAATAATACATTTAAAATTTCATAATATGCAAGGAACTTTGAGATGTATGTGAAAATAAAACCATATTAATCCAAAAAAAAAAAAAAAACAGAGAGAAAAACAGAATAAGAAGATGAGTTGATTGTGCGTGATGGAGTACAGTATTGTGCACTAAGAACTGAAATTCAGGACTAAGGACTTGGGAAGTAATTTATTGGATATTCATCTTCCTTTTTAGCAGGCAAGGCACAACTTTACTTAGATATGTCTGCTGCATCCAAAGTTTTAAAATATAGGGTCAAAAATGTATTCCTGCCACATATCCCATACTGCCATTCTGCTTGGTTCATCTTATCACTAAAACTGGTTTTTTACAGCAATGTCAAAGATGATGGAGCTTAGAGAGATTTCCATTTTGCAAGTAAAAAAGGGCAGACAGGTGGTGCACAGCCTGCCGTGTACTTAGATGGAGCAGCCAGCTGCTTAATTCCCATCATCAGAGCCTATTCTGGAACCACGGGGCATCTGATTGAGCAGGCAACGTGCCGAGAGAGAGAGGGGCACATGGACGATTTCTCAGCATCTGAAATTCTCCATTTAGGCTCAGTGAGTGGGAGAAGGGACAGTGATAGGTACTCTGATTTGGATGAGAGGAAACAATCTCTTTCTTTGGGAGTTTATGATGATGAGAAATCCACACAGTGGTTGACAAAGGATGTTTTCTAACCTCTGTAGTAGATAAACCAGATATCAGTCTGCATAATATGACTCGTTCCTGGCAAGTCTTATTCCATGCCTTTTCTTCACTTTCAGATATATATCCACTGGAACGAGGGATTTGTCCCCTTGCAATCACTGAATGCAGTACTTACCTCAAAAAATGAAAACATTTGGGCCAAGTTTGTGCTTTGGATGCTATTTCCCCATTCTCAGAAAACCAGTACATGTTGAGGCTTTTTCCTTCAGGACTCAAAGAGATAAATGTCGAATTTGGTCCCTGGGGGTGCGGCAGAAACTACCTTACCAGAATGTAAAAAAAAAAAAAAAAGAAAAGAAAAGAATGAAAGAAAGAAATGGAAAATTCCTAAGATCCTAAGATTTTTGTGATGCAAGTGCAAAAGAATTCTTAGCTCTGGCAATTCCTGCCCTTCTCTAAGGTGAAAATTAAAGGTAAATGTAAAAACAAGTGGTAGTGGCTGGGGGAACAGTTTACTAGGACATTCTGTAATCTTGTTTACTTTATATAAGTCCACGATCTTTTCAATAGCTGACCTTCAAATGTACAGTTGAATGAGAACGAAGGAAACCTGGAGCTCTGCTTCAGTTTTTCCTAGTGCTTATTCTTACCAGTCTTATCTATGGTTGTAAAATGGTCAAATCCATCATGTGACAGAAATACTCTCTCTCTATCTGAGCAAGACGTACCTCATACTTATAAATTGCCAAACAGAAATGACCATTATGAATCTCTCACAAGCGCTGAAAAACAAGATGAGTCAAGAGTATTTATTTCCTAGGCTCTATTCTTTAAAAAAAAAACAACTCATGTTGCTTGCTTTGTTTGTTGCCAGTCGGAGGTTCCAAAACACACTATATGCCCTCAAGACTGTCCATCTCATCAACTGTCCATTTTTTCAACTTTGACCCCTCTCTTGAGGTTACTAAGCATAAACCATTTACCAAAAGGATATAGTGCATACATTTATGGAGAACTCTTCCTGACTCCTTGTATTAAAATGAAATCCCCCAATGCAGAAGCCATTCAAAGAGAATGGCTATTTTAAAAGAAGCCTTGTAATCTTCTATTTGTGTCTATAAGGACCACGCTTTTGAGAGATTTAGTTAAATTGTGCCATTTCAGACACACACAAAAATCGGCTGCCCCTAAATGTCTTTTTCTCCAGCTTCCCAAGCACTTGTGCAATGGAGAATTCTCCAGAAGGCCTCTTTAACATGCAGATATGTCCTTACCCCAGAGGGGCTGCACCTCAGCCCAGATCGCATTAGAGCAGATTAGTTTATCAGATTAGCAGAGCCCTGAGGAAAAGAAACACTGGCCAGGTAAATTTAACAGGGCACACTCTCCTCAGGGAATAGGAACTGGAACCGAAGGCCTTCCTATAGGCTGGGAGCTATTGTATCATCCCAGAAATCCAAGTCACCAGCTAGTCACATCTCTGTCAGGCGCACTCTCCCAGAAGATAGCCTTAAGCATATCATGAACTCTGGCTCCCTGAATCTGCTTGTCTAAAGCCCACAGTCTGTGGGTAAATCCTGCCTTCACCATTTCCTACATGAACCTTTCTGTGCCTCAGTTTCCTCATCTCTAAAATGGGAATAATCATAGTACCTACTTCATGAGACTATTGAATTAATAAATAAACTTGCCTTTGTGAAACACTTAGAAAAGTGCATGACAAATAGAAGTACCATGTTAGCTGTTAACAGCATCAATAACTAGCTGAATGATCCCATTTTTATAATACCCACCCCCCACACACACGCACCCCTATAGAAAAAGATTGGAAGAATAGTCATGCCTATCAGTGGCAGAAATTATGACTGATTCTTTTAATGTTTTCCCCTTATGCATTTTCTAAATTCCTTACAATAAATATGATTACCTTGACCATAAAAAATGTATAAAAGACTAATTAATGTTGTATGTAAAAGACGATCATTTGCATTTTATTTATACTAACAAAAAAACTGGAAACAGCAAACAATGCCCATTAATATGAATTAGCTCAATAAAAAGATGTCTCATCTATATAATAGAATTATGTACCTACAATTTTAAAATATAACGTTGAAGAATGTTTACTGGTATAAGAAAATACTTATAATACAGCATATGAAAATTTAAGGAACAATGCTGAATAAAAATTAAATCTCAGTTTACTAAAAATAAAGTAAATATAGTTTTATTTGGCCATAAATAACAAAAGGTATATACTCCAAAAATGCTAATGCTAATTATCCCTGTATCACAGGATAGCAAGACTCTTAATTTCTTCCGTATAGTTTATAAATTTTCCAAATCTTCAATAATGAACACATGGCGCTTTTAAAGCAGAAGAAAAAAAATACACTATTAAAAAAATAAATAAAGATTGATGATCAGAGTTCTAGTCAAAAAAAAAATAGGGAAGTTCAGATTCAGTCAAGGAATTAAGTTAATGGACAAAAGACAGGTTGATCTCATTCCTCTTTCTCTGCTCATAATTGCCACTGATCAATCCCCAAGTGTGCAAGGACCAAGGAAGTGTTAGAACTCAGAAAGAAAACATCTGGGAGAGATTTTGAGATGCTAGACAAGAGATTAGAGCTGGACCAAGAACTTCCCTATGTCCACCCAGGGCAAGTGTGGACCACCCCTGTCTACTTCCCAGTTTTAGCAGAAGTCAACCCAGTGAGCATATTCAAAACCTAAGTACCCACTGGAATCTTCTTCCTATTCTTAGAATTTCTGTGGGCCTCAAAGAGTGAAATGAGAGAAAAGTGGATACGAGTCACCTCATTGAGTAAGTAAGGTAGGTAAGACTGGACAAAAGACCATAAGCAGCCCGAGTCAGGAATGTACCCCTGCGGAGCCGGTCCATGGAGTTAATTGCAGTGGCCATGAGAGGGTGGGGGCAAGAGCAAGCTAGCTTCCCTTTCGGCACTCCCTCCAGCCTCCCGCCCCAATCTAATAACCATGTACATATTAAAGTGTTTGGAACAGAATGTGTCAGTTTGCCAAGAGAGATTACGATGCTTGAAATAGTGCTGAGTTGACAGGAAAATCTTAATGCCATGAAACAAACTGTTAATGATGGCATCCTCAAAATCAAAGATGGGAAGGGCTGCAGTATCTTTCCCAAGACTCCTCAAATCAGGCAACATCTCTGTCACTTCAGGTATGCCCTGGAACCCCAATGTCAGTCACTCTTGTATCTTAAGACCACCCCCTCCATATTAGGGTATGTGTGTGTGTGTGTGTGTGTGTGTGTGTGTGACCATTTCTTCAAAATGTAAGAGGAGGCAAGACTATGGTATGGTGAGAGGAAAAACTAGGCACCAGACAGACCTGGGCTGGAGTCTGGATCTCTCCCTGTCCTTCCAGGGTCCCTCTTCGCAAGTTGCTGGCCTCCTTATGGCTACATCGTCTACACAGGGGTTATAAAACCCACCTCACTGTGCTGTTCGGTGGTTCTAGACATCAGATGTAAAGCGCCCAACACAAAGTTTTACACAGAGTAAGCACCCAGTACTCAGGGATGAAAACTGAAATACAAGGAAAGATGTTTTTCTCAGAGCCCTACAACCAGCCTCAGTTTGGTGCTTCTGCTAGGAGATCCCTTGCTCAATTAGGTATTTGGAATGAAAGGGGAATGCGTGCATTTATGTCCTCCAGCCTGCTGAGCAAACAGTCACCTCTGCCGAAATCACGCTGAAGCCCAGACCCAACACCATGGGGAAGGGGAGGAGCAGGGGCTCCTTGCCAGCACCACCTCTAAGAAAAATATGAATCAAATAGTAGGTGGTTGCATATTTGAAAACAAAAATTATCTTAGGAAGCAAGTCTGTAGTACAGGAAACACTTATTCCATCTCTAGTGTTTCAATTGCTTTGAGAAACATACTGGATTATTTTTTTCCCTAATACTTTAAAGTATAGTATATTTAATGCAGGAGCCCAAGTAAACATCAGTGTTCCCATCAAACAGAGGGTCCCAAATGCAAATACTCTCATCACAGTGTTACAACTTAAAATAGACACTTAGGGCTGACTTGATAGGCCCAGGTTTGTAACACCCTCCCTTTGGAGGGCTGATTTCTGTAAATAGCCATTGTTTTCATTCACATTTTCCTGCTATGTGTCTTAAATATAAAAATCCCCTTCACTCTGTAAATCCAAACACTCCATTCTGACACTTTTGTCACCCACCGAAAATGCAAAAGCATTTCTCAAAGTAACAGAACTCCACAGCTCTGCAAACTTCCTGTCTCACAGCACAGAGAGAAAGGGGGAAAAGTACAGAGTCCCTCTGAAGCCCCCTCCTGACATTTCCAGACTTATTAGCCAGTTTTCACACTGACTTCAATCAACCTCTTTAATCCTCCAAGGAAAGAGCATTTTTAATTCACCGATTGGCTGATAAGCTTGAAGCCAAAAAATGATTTACACGTAGATGAATTGTGCTTACAAGATGGAACTTGGAGCATTAGAAGCAGATCTGAATTTCCTATCTGTCATTTTATTTGCCACATTCATTTTTTCTCTGCCATTACCTTACTGATTGCGATCTTTCAGCGCTATTGGGCCCCTGCTTCCACAGTTTTTAATCTGCCTTTAATCCCATAGATTTTAAATATTCCCGGCACCGAGAGACTGGAGGCAATTAACTGCCCTTCTGATGCTCTCCTTATCAGTTTCCTCCTTGTATCTCCCAGAAGCAGCCCCAAGACACTTCCAGGCTGACAAATACTACCAGCATTTCAGAAGAAGCATCCCCTGCAAATGGGGATATGAAGTCCAGCTGTGCACACTGACGCTAAGCAATCAAGCCATTTTTTTTTTTTTTTTTTTTTTTTTTTTTGGAGAAGGAAGCAGAAAAGACAGGTGGGGGGCAGGCACTGTATGCTCAAAGCCCCCAGCACCCCTGCTCTGAAACAATGCCGTCGCAATGTGTCTTGGGGCTTTAAAAATATGTGAATCGTCTAATCTGTTTAATCTGATTGCCGCGTTTAACTAGAAAACCATTTCCAGCTCTCTGGCTTTAACGAGGGGTTCAGATGGGATGTCAAAAGGAGGTGGCAGGTAGAATAGCCACTTGAATCTGGCTCCCATCTCCTCCCTGGTTCTTGCTTAATTTTGTTCCCATGATTTCAGTGTGTTACAGTGAAAACCTGCCCACCAGTTTTCCTGACCACTAGTTGATAAATGTCCAACACGTTTAACTGATATCTGTTCAGACTTGAACTAATTCAGATTTTCTGGTGGAACTTTCAACATCACCCTGCTATATCAAAGGCTCATGAGCTCTGAGGGTACCTGAGGGATCTAATCAGCGTGACACAACTCAGCCGCCATGAAAGAAAAGAGGATCCTATTCATTCATTAAAACCCACGTGCTCATCTACTAATATATGTGCATTAAGTACACTCTGAAAAAATACTACGTCCCTAGTGACAGCCCACCCAGTGGAGCCCAGAAGTTCTATCCTTTGGCCTCCTAAGGATAAATCAGCTTGACTCTATCCTTGCCTCTGTCATCGATTCCTGTTGGAAAGTTTGAGCCTTTTTGCCTTTTTATTGTAGTGTAGGGTTCGAAGGGAACACCTCTGAATTCCAAGCTATAACCCAAAAGACGAAGAGATAGTCGTCCATGTCCCAGAACACTGGGCAGATCTCCTCAGACCTCCAGTCTCCTCAGCAGACACGTTTGGCAGCCACGTGGCTTACAAATGAGTGAGCTGTTGGGGCTTTGCGTAAGAAAGATTGTTTCTTACGCAAAAGATTGCGTATTGTTTTGCCCGTGGACATAAACACACAAAATGCTTGTAAATTCTTGCAGTTCGGTCCGGTTGCCATTAGTTCACACATAGTCATTGGCCTTTGTTGGTCAATCCTCTCACCACACCTTCAGTCACATTTATTGCAGTTTATGCTGACATCTCCCCGTGGGGAGGCCATGGGAGACTGTCCTCTCTCAGTGGGGAAAAATGAGGTAAGTTTCCGAGTTCTCTCAGTCTCAGGGTTGGGCCCCCAATCAAACTATATTTTCTTGAGGTGAAAAATAGGCGTTTTGTAAAGGGGCCATTGTGCATCCAACAAGGGTTCTCTATCTTTTGGAAGCTGCTCTATTTTTTTTTAAGTACAAACAATCGCAGAGGGCGATGTCAAACAGGAGAAAGGATATGGTAGGAGAGACAAACAATGCATTAAGAGCATGTGGTTAATTGATTGGCTCCACTTTCCGTACTAAAGGAGGAACGCAAGCTCTTTCCATCAAGCTCCACGGCAAACCCAGCACATGGTAAATGGATGGATTTTACAGCGCAAGAAAGGCTGGGCTGTTGAGAGGTTGTTTATAAACAACGCCCAGCAACATAAACAAGGGAGGCATCCAGAAAAGCCAATGAGGAGGAAAGGGCCAAACTTTCGTTATATAACAGGAGAGACACCAGGGTAGCAGCTCTTACTGTGTTGTTTTGCTGTGACTTGCAGCTTTGCCTAAGCATTTTAAAGATTCTTGCAGGTCTTTTTCAAGCTGCCAGCTCTAGCCTACGAATTATGGTAATATGCCACTTCTGAGCCCTCGGCAGGATTTGCAACAGAGAAATCACATCAGCCTATGCTGATTAACAATTCCATTCCATCCAGAGATTTATATAAAAAAACTATCTTACATTTTGCTTTTTAATAAGAATGATCGCTATCTCAAATTGAGTCCCAGCAAATTTTAATAAAGGCCCAAGGTTGAGTGGCATTTTGCATGCTGATTTAGCTGTGATTGCTAGCTTTTGATGAGCGCTAGCCTGGCATGTATAGCTCTCCTCAGAGCAGGTTTAAAGACCAGGAGTAAGGAAAAGGATAAAAATAAAAACTTCCAACCAAAATTCGAGGTCTTTTCTTTCTATGATTGATGACTGAATAAATACCAACACATATCTTTGGATTCAGCCTAACAGTGAAATTCCCTACAGCTAAACAGCTGTTTTTTAATGGCTTTTAATATACTAACCTGTCAAAATATGTTAACTCTCATGACGGCAATTATTATTTTAAAAGATGTTATCAATCTATTTATCTATCTTCTGCCCTGATATTTCTTCTCAGATCAAATGGAGAGTCACAACCAAGCAGCGTTTTGTTTCCCGATAAGTAAATTGTCAATAAATAAATATCTCTTTGGGGGAAGCATTCTTCTTTGTTGAAATAGATGGCACATTAATTATTCTGAACAATAAAACTAGAAGTAAGCTAAGATTTTTCAGCCTATGCCAATGGTTGATGAAAGACATCCCCAAGAGGGCAAAGATTATATAGGCAGCGCACATGAGAATGTTTGGGGTGGGGTGGGGGAGGGGGTAATGTATCTTTAAAAAGTAACAAATCAGTGGTTATAGTTTTATGGGATGGTGTTACTGGTTTTTGTGAGATGTCATGTATCCCCACTGTCAATGATTTCATTACTCTGTGGATATGTGCATATAATTCCATGCTACCATGAAAACCACCCCAAACAGTAAGTGAACATTCTACTCAGCTTGCCTGCCTCCCAAAGTAATGTTTGCTTGATCCACACAAAGCAGAATTTTTCAAAAAGCTGAAGAGTGCAAATGTGATCCAGTTCATTAGCTAAAGATCACCAAATTTCACCCATTAGGTAGGCTGTGAGTTTCTAAAACGGAGATCGTGACCCAGAAAAATGCGGCAGTGAAATCACAGAAATAACTAAATCTCAAAATGCTTAAAACGGTTTTCAATATAATTTTAGCTACAAGAAAGTATCTTTCCAACAGCCAAGTACTTCTTGGATATGGCATTTTCCCTACAGAAGTCCTTGTTTAGCTTCCTTGTTTTTTAGGGGACAATGGAGAAATGAGTCAATATGATGCTCATTACAAAAGATAGTAATCACATGAATTATTATATTATGTAATAACTTAGCTAGCCAATATTGTCAAGAAATTTTCCATATAACTGAAGTCTATCGCTTTATATTACTTTTAAACCACTTGCATTAGAAATAGTACTTTTTTTTTTTCATGAATGAAGCATATTTTATTTTATTTTACTTTAATTCTATTGTATTATTTTCGTTTTATAAAATTAAAAAAATTTCAGGTGTTTTCTGTTTTTTGGGGTTTTTTTATTAGTTTCAGGTGCACAAGACAAAGCAAAACTTAGACGTTTATCATTTATATCCCTCCCACTGTGTGAACCCCCCTCCCCCCATCCACTATCCCTCTGTACATTCCCCAAATTAATTTTCAAACCCCCATGACCATCTTGTGGTTACCGACTATTTTTCAAAACCTCTCACCTTCCCCTTATCCCCACTCCCCCGCCCCTCTAGCAACCCTCTGTTTTTCCTCCATGTTTCCAAAACTGTCTCTGATTAGTTCATTCACTTATTCTTTTCTTTAGATTCCGCATATAAGTGAGATCATATGGTATTTGTCTTTCTCTTTCTGACTTAAGAAATAGTACTTATATTTTATGTTTAGACTTTCTTTTAAAAATTCTGTACAATTTAATAATGTTTGTTTCAGTTTCTCATAATGAACAATTTTGTGATGTACTGAATATTATAAATATATTTATATTTAATATAATTACAATATCATATGATATTTACATATTATAAATGATGATATTATAATAAATGTTATATATTGTAATTTATTTTTTAAAATAAGTATTATTGAGCATCTATGATAAGCCCAACATATTGCCAAGTCCTGAGGATACAATGATAAAGACATAAATCCTCTCCTCAGGTAGCTTACTGTCTACCCCAGGGACCAAGAAGAGACAGGCATTTATAACATAGGGTGGTCAGTGCTGTCACAATGGGAAAGTATTGGTTGCTGTGGAAACTCCTGACTGATAAGAAGAGAATCAGGAAATGATCCCTAATGATGCAAACTCAAAGTTGAGCCCTCACAGATCCGTAATAGCCCAGTTAAAAGACAGTCAAGATCCTAGAGTTAGAAAAGGCAGAAATACAAATAAATCATAACAGCTGTAAGCAGCAAGGACAGCTCAGTGTTTTCAAAGCATTTAACAAATAGTCATGAGGACCTACTACGTGCCGGCCACCTTTCCACATGCTGGAGTGTATTGCAGTTATGAACAAGACAGCTAGTCCAGGCTCCCATGAACTTTACGTTTTTGTAAAGAGAGCCCAAAATCATATCTTAAAAAAAAAGGAAACAAATCAACAATACCATGTAAAATGGAGTAAATACTACAAGGAAAAGTAACTAAGGAGATGGGATTGAGAGTGATTGAAGGACTAGCTTAGATTGGATGACCATAAAAGACCTAAGGGATTTTTAGCCTAAGGTAAATTAGTAACCAGTGCAGGATTTTTTAAAAAGTGCTCAGGTTTCGATTTTAGAAATTCACCACCGCTGCTCTGAGAAGTATGACTTGGAAAAGAGCAAGACTGCAGATGGGCAGACCCAGTCGGTAAAGTGTTGCCTTCATCTGGGTAAAAGAGGAAAGTAATCCACGCGGAGGTCATGGTCCTCAAGTGAGGTAGTGGCACCATAGAGAGAACTGGACAGTGCAGGAGCGACTGAGGAAGTGGCATTGACAGGATTTCACAATGCAGTAACTTGGGCTGCACTGGGGCTTTGGCTCAGCCTGCAGGAGGGGAGCACTGTTCCTGATACAGAAGAAGTAGTCTGGGGGCAGATGATTCAAGATTTCCAGCTTTCACCATGTTGAGTATGAGTATCAGTGTAAGTCTGGATATAAGTAAGAAATGGACGTCCAAGTGGATGTACAAGATACACAGGTGGGTATATAGATGGGGCGCTCCCTAGGAGGATCTAGAAAGATCTTCTCGTGTGAATCTTTTCCTCTTTTATTTACCTGTCCTTCCTCCATATCAGCTATTACCTAAATATACAGTTTTTATTTCCCAAAAATATCTGACATCTTCCTACATGTTGCCTTCTATTTCTGATCTTTCTTCAGCAGGACATTTCTTTTATTATTTCACCTATCAAAAGTCTAACCCCTCGATTAAAGACAAATTTAAGTATCAAAAATATAAAAGAATGGGAAGAAAATAGGGGTTTTATAGGTTTTTTTGAAAGGGAGAGAAAAAACTTACCAACAATAAAACCAAAGGGAAAAGCCAAGAATTTAGATAGACAATTTATTAATAGAAAAAAGAACTTAAGTGGTCAATGAACCCATGAAAGAATGAGCTCACTAAAATGAAAAGAAGGCTAAAGAAAACAATAGTAAGAAACTATTTTCACATATTAGATTCCTAAAAAAATTAAAGGAAAATTAAAAAAAAAAAACTCCTATGTTGGCAAAGATGAAGAGAAGCAGCTATCTTTATATACTGCTAGTGGGAATTAAAATTTATAGCATTCTGGAAGGGAACTTGGCAAATGTATCTAGTCAGCCTTAAAAGATTTATACTTTTTTCCCCTAGTAAAATCATTCTCAGAACTTGTCCTAAGGAAAGAATCGGTAATGTGCATAAATCCTTATGTATATGAATGTTCATTGCAGCTTTATTTATATTTAAAAAAACAGACTAAATATTCCATAATGGACAATTAATTAAATAAATTATGATAAATATACAAGATGGAATCATGTAATACATAAAAACATCACTTAAAGAGTATTTAATAACCCAAGAATGCTTGTGATATGTTTTTATTTTTAACATATTTAATTACTATGCAAAAAATAAAAATAGAGAGAAAAATCATCCAAAACAACAACAAAAAATCACATAGGTAACCTTTTTATATACTATTTTGTGTCCTGTTCTTTTTCAGGTTCTACAGTGAATAGATGCCAAAACAATATTTATTTAAAATTAATATCTATTTCTGATTTTTATATATGAATAGAAGACAACTTCTTTAATATACCTAGTGAACTATTGGAGGACTTCTCATTGAATTGACTGTTGCTTGATATTTTTCTGAAAGTTTGAAACAAGTAAATAGTACAAGAATAAATGACATGCATATACATATGAAAAGATAAAATTATTATTGAGAGAGGTACATTTCTCTACTCAGAATCAAGTTGAAATCTATTAGACAAAATAAAAACACTTAGGTGAGTGATTAAAAAGATGTACCACAATAAGATCAGTGGTTGCCGGGAGTAGTGGGGGGTAGAGAATAGCCGAGCACAGAGGATATTTAGGACAATGAAAATACTCTGTATGATATTCTAATGATGGATCCATGTCATTATACATCTGTCCAAGACCATAAAATGTGCAAAACCAAGAGTGAGCCTTAAGGTGAACTGTGGACTCTGGGTGGTGAGGACGTGTCAGTGTCGCTTCATCCCTGAGAAAAACTGGGCCATTCTGGTGAGTGGTATTGATAATGCAGAAGGCTACATGTGTACATTTTTTACAATAAATGTGATTACTTTTTTAAATCAGAAATTAACAAATAGCACATAATTTACCTGTCTTTAGGGATACTTCCACAAGAATGGGTGTTCGCCAAACCTTGAACCCTCTCGTCCTTTGTCCCTTTCAGAATTTGTATTTAATTCAGCTTCATGGTCATTTGCACCTTTTCTTTCTGCTAGAATGGTGTTTTACTCACCTTTCTGTGTTTGGCACCTAGAAAGTACTGTGCACATTGTACTTTACCAAATGTTCTTGTAATTGAATATCCAATTATAGAAAATTTATATTTAGGACCAATCTGATATTTACAACCGAGAAACCAAAAATCATTATAATTGACCCAAGAATTTGATAAAGATCACATTTTTCAAACAATTAGAAACTCAGCATTAATTATACTTTCTAACATTCATTTTGTTTAATAGATTTGAGCAACATTAAAAAATAATGTGACTCAAAACTGATCGAATCTGTACCTTTTCCTGACTCAACCCCAGGCCAACATACCCATTAGATGGAGTAGATACAGAGCCACTGCCTATAATACTTTTAGGAGTCGAGGAACTGTTTTCATTCAAGGTCAGAGGGGGTAAAAATAAACTTATAGGGTGGAGAATTGATTGCATCTTTATACCAAAGCAGTCATCAAATATGTTTTAATGTTTTTTTAGTAAAGGAAAGGACCTACAAAGTCAAAAATCACTAAGGGCCCATGGAAGTTGTGAGGATATGTGCTCTCAGGACAGCAAATGACAAAGTCAGTGGTAGAGGTCACTGGGGGTGAAAACGGTATGCAAAAGAAAAGAAGATGGAGGATTCGTGAAGGTGTTCCACAATGGTGATGGTGGGAATTTTGAGACAGAGAAGGCTAGTCAAGAGAGAAGAATTGAAAGGGGACAAGATTGTGAAGAAGCCAAAAAGAAAGTGAGTAGATACAGGGAAGTGGGAGAGATGGCAAGTAAGGAAGCTGTAGCTGGAGATGAGAAGGACCAATGCGAGGTCTTGGAGAGAGAGGTACCTGATGATAACAAGGGCTAAGGAAACTGCTCATAAGGAAATTGTGGGTGTGAGCCAACGCCTCAGGCTGATGAGATTCAGTTAGAGACGAAAAGGAGCTAGGAGATGTGGAAGTAAACTTTAGATAAACAAGGAAACCAGAGGATCTCAAAACTTGGGGGACACCACATCAACTATTTCCCAAGCCTCTTTCACTGAGACTGCGAAATTAAAGTCTTGTGCAGGAACAGAAAGAGTACTGAACTTGATGAATGAGATGACTTGGTTCCAGGTTCGTTTTAAACAACTAACCTGGTATAAATCAGACAGATAAACTGTCTAATGTGTGTCATCTCTAGAAATGGTTCTATTAATACCACATTTGCCTGAAAGCAAAGGCCGAGCATTTCTGATCCCTTGCTGTATCTCCAAGCTTTCATTTCTGTCGCTTCATAGTTCCATTCAGGGTGCAATAATGATTGCAATATAGGAGTTGTTTTGCATCATAGCTAAGTGTCCAAAGGGCTGAGACAACGCTTATAAATGATATAAATACACAGGTCCAAGAGGAATGGATATTTCTCCTTTTTTTCAAGAAGAAAAACCTTTTTGTTATCATTACATCACTTCTCCCTTTTCAGTAATAAGCCGTGAAAGAATATGTCTCCACTTTTCCATTTCTTGCCTTTTGAAGTTAATTTCCAATCCTAACTGTAAATCAGAAGTGGTGCAATCTTTTGATATGTTACAGAGCAAATGAAAATTTAATTTCTATAATATCTTCCTTTTTTTAAGTGCTTTGTTCAACTGCAGCTGTGAATGATGGCTAAGTTAAGAATAAAAAGTAACATCAAAGTAACGTCTGTTATTATGATTTCAAACAGCATGTGCCACTTGGAAAGGTTTGGGTAAAATATAAAAATGTGATCAACTAACTGAAGTAGGATATAGGCATATAGAAAGTAAGATATCCAGTACATTTCTGATTTCCTGTGCCCATATAAAATCTAACGGACAATTTTGAAAATGAACAAGCCCGTTGGACGTTAAATTCTTGCATGACTGTGGGTGTGTGTGTGTGTGTGTGTGTGTGTGTGTGTGTGTGTGTGTGTGTATGTGTGTGTGTAACTTGGGGACACCACTGGTCAATTACACATGTCTCATATGGGTTCTCAACTTCAAAAACAAGTGTGCTTTTTCTTTGGAAGAACCAAGCTCAGGAAGGATTCCTGCCCCCATAACTTACAAAGTGCTTTGCTGGTATTGGGGTGGGCTGCAGAGAAAGAAAGGGGACTCATGGAGGGACATATCACCCCTCACAGCTCATGTCTTCATGCTCTGCAAAGCATCTCAAACCAGTGGGCCTATAACTTCCTAGACTTGAGGTTGATTTGGAGAACACCACAAGTCACTTGATGGAAGTAAGATTTCTATGGGAATAGTGGGCTTTTATTGGAAGTGAAACTGGGTTATTTGGACAACAGTCCTCAGTGCCAATAAACTCTAAGTATTCATATTAATAGACTTCCAAGGAGAAGAGGGCTCTATTTTGCTGCCAGCAGAGCAATTTGTTTCATGTCAAAGACCTTCCAAGCAGATGCAGTGCAATTCCTAACAACCCTGGCCAAAGTGGTGAGCCGAGCTATTTTGTTTCACTGAACCCTGAGAGCTGAAAGCCTCAGAAGAAGAAAGGACAGCCACCCTCACCTCGGAGAGCTGGGAGGGAAGTCAAGCCCATGGAAAACCCATCCATGGGCAGACACAATCTGGTGTCTGTGACACCCAAGGGCCCTTTGTCACAAACAGCCCATTCAGGAGAACCAGCCCCAGCTCCTGGGGATTCCTGGACACTGCGACTCAGAGCCCTGATAAGATGCTATCAGCAGTCCCCTCTAAGCATTTGAAGCAGATCGCTGGGACAATTACCATCAAGAGTGAAAGATACGGGCCTTTATTAATGGGAGGTTAATATTGACCACAAGGCTATTGATTTTTCTCTGCATCTTATTTCTGATGGTAAACTTGTTTTGCAGCAACCTGAGGTTGGTTGGTTTGGTTGGTTGGTTGGTTGGTTGGTCATTGTATTAGTGAATGAGTGAGAATACATTTAGATACAATTATTTCAATGCATAATTCTGCTTTTAAATGTATTTATGGTTTTGTGTATTTATTTTTCTTATGGAAGCATTAGGAGACAGAGTATAAATGGTTCTAGCCAAAGATTTTTATATTCCAAATAATAACTACCACTTATTGTCTACTATATTCCAGGCACTGTGCTAGCTATTTCATATATATATGGAGAAAGAAAGAGAGTAAAATTTGACTCTCACAAAATTATACCCAAGGTAAGAATGCTAAACTCACACTTCAGATACAGAGACTGTCCAGAAAGATTGGGAAACTTGCACAAACTCACTCAGATAGTAGGTAGTAAAGTGGGGATTAGAACTCAATATATGTTAGTCTAGTTCCATATAATTCTAAAAATAAGTTTACATCTATGTCATTAATCGTTTAACAATTATTCATTGCAACAATATTGGAAAGCTAGAATTCGAAGTATTCAAAGCTTAATTGTATGAAAGACTATTTAAAAAAAAAAAAAAAAGAACAGACGGAACAGTATCTAGCCTAGATCACTAAGCAGATGATAATGGCTTTAAATGAGACTAGGGGGAAGAAGGAAAACAAACAGAGAATAGCAGGAGGTTTGAAATGACACGTTTAGCTTGGAACAGTTTGTTTTGGTGTTGATTTTTAAAACTACATTTTTAGGTTATTAAAGCAACATGGTAGCAGAAAGGAAAATTGAGGAGAGAAGAGAGAAGGAATAATAAATCATCCATAATGTCACATTTCCCAACACAATTATCCTCAATATTTTTTCTTCCAATAGTTTTCTGTACATCTTTTTGCTTTTAATTACAGTGGAAGTGCATATCACAAGAAACTTTTTTTTCTTTTCATGATGAGATATTTCAAAGACATTGCTACATAATCTTTATACTTATCACTTTTCATGGATACCCTCCATCTCATCCAGTAGATGTACTATAACTGACTTCACAGTTTCTTTTATTGTTGGACATTTTGCTTACTCATGTCTTTTTAGTACTTTAAATCATCTTGTGTTGAATAAATTTGTGTACCCTTTTTAGGGTAGGTGCTCTGAAATATAATTCTGGATGGGTCCATTCCTGTTCATTTTTGATGCTGGTGAATTCAAGTTAAATATTTATTAGACATGTGAATTGTAAGTCTTAACTTCAGGAGAAAACTCAAAGCTAGACGTACGGATATCTCTCCGGGAGGAGAGATGTAGATATGGGAGATGGGTGCTGTCATGGACAATGTAGGAGTTTTCAAACTTGACCCCTAATTCTTTGACACTTCTGCCAATGAGAAGTGACATCTATGTTCCCAACCCAGGAGTCTGGAAGCACTTGTAAATGATGTGAAGAAAAGACTTTAATGGCTGTGGGGAGAGGGATGGCAGGGGGCAGATGCTACTATGCAGTAATCCAAAGCTAAGTCATAAAAGGCTATGCAGCCACCACCTGCTTCTCTAGGCATGCTCAGTTGCTGGATGTTCCAGTTGCCATAAGAAACCCTAGACACAGGGAGAAGCCACATCTAGGGGCTGTGCTTGAGGCTCAGATAAAACCAGCTTTCAAGTCATCCAGCCCAAGACCCAGACGGGACAGTGAAGAAGCCTTCTGATGGCCGCAGTGCCATTGTTTGCATCCTATCCCAGCCATCAGCATGTTTCTGATAAGACAACGTGGAACAGAGGCAAGCCACTCCCTGACCAAGCCTGTTCAAACTCCTAACCCACAGAATACAAGAGCATAACAAAATGGTTGATGCTTCACCACTTCCATTTTAGGGCAGTTTGATCTACAGCAATAACTGGAAAAGAATTTGGTACCTTGAAGTGGTTTCTGCTGTAACAAATCTAAAGCTTGTGGCGTTGGTTTTGGAGCCCACTGATAGACAAAAGCTCCGTGGGCCTCATGGGGGCTCTCACTGCCGGCTTCAAGAAAAGTGACAACATCATGAACTCAATGATCAAGGTAAGAGAAATTTTAGGAAGAGTGTTGAAGATGTCACCTAGCTTTAAATACCCTAAAATAAAATGAGAGTAAGAGAGATAAACTAAAGAATGAATTCCTCTGTTTTTAACTATAATTTAGAGGAAATATATACAGTAAATCCTCACGTAACATCATCAAAAGGTTCTTGAAACTGAGGCAAAATGATGTATAACAAAACCAATTTTACCATAGCCTAATGATGTAAACAAGAATTAAGTTCCCAGGGCATTCACAAAACGAAGTTATTCAATGGCCTGCTGTACTTTGGAGGAAATGTAACAACAGCTAACAGACTCAGAGGGAGTGTAACAGCTAGCAAAGTGTCTTCAAAATAAGAAATGGACTCAGGGCAAAACTCAAATCTTAGCTGCCGTCAGGAAAATGTGGACTCAGGGTGAAGACAATTCCTAACTTACAGTATCCACGAAAATAATAAAATGGTGGTTGTATTATGCCACTAAGATGAGATTTTCAGAACAGAAGCACTACTGATGGGAAAGGAGGAACAATTTGAGGCCTGACAGCATGAGGGGGGAAAAAAGGGTATTTCACAAGCAGAATGAGAAGAGATATTCTTTAAAGCAACAGATTGCTCATTGGCACTAAATGAAATATAACTTCTTTCACTCAGCATAATTCTTTTGAGATTCAGCCATGCTATTTCTTGTATTTCACTGTATGGAGGTACCACAATTTGGTTATTCATTCACCCTTTGAAAGACACGTGACTTGTTTCCAGATTTTGGTGATTATGAATAATGCTACTATGAACATTCACGTACAGATTTTTTATGTGAATCTCAGTTTTCCTTTCTCTAAGACAAATTCCTAGAAGTTGCATTGCTGAGTCATGTGGGATGTATATATTTACCTTTGTAAGAAACTCTCAGACTGTTCTCCAGAGGAATTGTACCGTTTTGTATTCCCACCAGCAGCGTAAGAGAGTTCCAGTTTCTCCACATCCATCATCACTTGATATCATCAGTTTTTTTTACTTTAGTGGTTCTAATGGGTGTGAATTGGTATCTCATTGAGGTTTTAATTTGTATGTCCTTAATGACTGATGATCTTCTTATTTGCTTATTTGCCGAAACTTTCATCTTGGTGAAGTCTCTGTTCAAATCTTTTGCTTATTTTTTAACTGGGTTGTTTGTTCATTTCCTGTTGAGTTTCAAGAGTTCTTATTTCTGAATATAAATTCTTGGTCAGTATGTGATTTGCAAATGTTTTCTTTCAATCTGTAGCTTGTCTTTTCAGTTCCTTAACTGTGTTCTTCGAAGAGCAAATTTTTAAATTTTTTATGAAGTCTAGCTTATCAGTTTCTCCTTTATTGATAGTGTTTGCCAAACCTAGCAGGGAGGGTTTATCCATGAAGGGTCAGAATGAGGGAATTTTTTAGGATATTGGCTCTATTCTGTATCCTGTTTGTAGTCAGGGTTACATGAATCTACATACATATTTAGACACACAGAAATATACACCCAAAAATGTGAATTTAAATTCTTTTAAAAAATATCTTTCATATCTAACTGATATATCTGGGGGTGGAGGAAATGAATGTAAATGGCATGCATGAGAACTCTTCAATGCATACAATCTTATTTTTATTAAAGAAGATATAAAACAGAATTTTTAAAAAGTATCCTTTAACCCTGATTTATATCTATAAGCATGAAAGTGGCATAAGTTTATATTCTGACACTCCTCCATTGTTTAACATAATGTATATGCTAATGATATGTTAATTTTAACAGTTGACCAATAGCAAAAGAATCAGTTCTTTCAGGAATTTTGCCCAGTAAATCTACGTAAGGCTCCATCATGTAATGGTCAGCTCTCTGAACTCTGACAGCATACTTAAGTATTATGGATGCTAATGTTTTCATTTATATCCACACTTGATGGTACACAGGAAAAATGGGTTGTGGAGATTGGTCCAATTGCAGGTTGCCTTACAACAAATGAGCCCATGGCCGGGGGCCTAAGTGACCCAAAACATTTAAGACCTTTCAAATTATTCAGATTATTGATTCCCAGAACAGATAAACAAAATCAAATAATTTGGTCTTTTTCTTTTCCTTTATAACAAATCAAATCCTGAAAGTCTCAAAAGTCACTTCTAATTGGTTTCATTGTTTTGTTTATTGTGATTCTCACAGTGTAGTTTTAATTTGCATTTCTAATGGACCATTGCAGTTGGTTTTAAATGACCCTTAATTGTTTTCTGTTACAGCATAAGCAGTAAGTCCATTCTTAGAGACTAACCTTTACTTGCAAAAGAGCCACTTTTTTATTTCCCTTGTGGCCTTAGAAGTTAGAAATACTAATGTGTGGCTTCATACATATATTAGAAGGTATATGTTCATTCTCATCCTGCCATCAGCGACACAGAAATGATACTGGGAGCTAACCAGAGTGGGCAACCTACATTTTCCTGTGTATGCCCTGGATTTTCTCACATCTATGGCTTTTCTTATGTGATTTCCTCCTCCTCTGATCCATCCTTTCCCTCTGGTATCCATACCCTCAGGAAGCCATCCATAATTTCATAAGCTGGAACAAAGCTCCCTCCCCACCTCAAATGCTGCTGCTGCTGCATTGTTGGGATACCACTGCATTAATTTAGTTTTAATTAAGTAAGTATTAATTGCATCCTTCTTCACATACAGTTTGTTACACAGTGAGATCTATCACCATTCAAGTCCAGTTTCTTATAGAAAAAGATCATGCTTTATTCAATTTTCTCTCTCTCAAAGTGCCTTGAATGTTGAGTCCTTTGTCTGATAGGTGATTTGCAAGGGTTTTCTCCTAGTCTGGCTTATCTTTTCATTCTTCACTGTGTTCTTCCAAAGCGAGGGAATTTTGTACCTCTGATGAAATCCAATTTATTACGATTTTTTTTCTCTTATAAATAGTGTCAGTTATATCTAAGAACTCTGCCAAATCCAGAGATTACAGGTGGGAGGAGCATCTATCTACAAAGGGTCAGCAAGACGGAATATTTGGGGGGTGTTGGAATTGTTCTGCGTCCCGTCCGTGGTGGTAGCATGTGTGTGTTAACACTTGTGGAAGTGTACACGAATTCTTATTTAGCACCTTTGAAAGTGCTACTAAGAGAATATTTGCGTGATTGAATTGTATCATTAAGGGAATCATTTTTTCCTAACTTATTTGAGATCTTGCCTTCCCTAACCATGGTTGTATTCTCAGGCCTCCAGAAAGCTAAGGGAGCTGAGTAAAACAGTGTTCCTCATTCAGCAACCTAGATTAAGCACCTACTCTATGCAAACGTACTTTTTTCCCCTTTCCTTTTCAAATTGCCTCAGATGGCAACCGGACCTGTCACCAGTAACCTGTGAACCACACTAGAGTAAAAATATGGTCCATCTTTGGAGACTTTCTATTCTCCCCCCCCCCCCATTTTGGAGTGATGGGAAAAGGACCCCATCTACACTGTCTGTCCACATTATCAACCTCTTCCAGGAAGGAAAAGAGTGATGGGGCACAGGAGGAAGAGGCAGGAAGAGAACTAACTTCTCAATGTCTTCCTGCTACCCTCCAAAGCTTGCTTTGGAAAGAACCCAGAATACTTCTTCTCCAAGGTGGTGAGGGTGCAACAGCTTAGTAGGTGAGGGTGCATCCTTCAGCTCTGAGCAATCTGCCATGGGCCCTGCCATCTTGGAAATTGGTCTGATCCACTTTGCAGAGGCCTAATTATCTCCTGGCTTCCTGTACAACTTTGCAGGATCCCATCTGCAGTGTCCCACTAGAGATGAGGGCTGGCTTTCACACGGCAGGAAATGCTGACGAGCTCCCAGACCTCACACATGAAAAGGAACTTATTGCTCCTAAACCCAAAGCTTGACGGCTTCCCACAATGAAGCCTTGTCTCCATTTCCTTGGCTATGTGCCAATGAGGAAATTGGACAAGATTTATGAGCGTTGCCCCCAAACTTGCCACAGTAAGGTTAAAACAATTTTTAAAACAGATGAAAAGCAGAAGAAGTTGTCTTGGGTGTGCGCAGATTCTCCGTAGGATTCAATCAGTTTTATTTTAAGTCAAGGGATCTTTCTTGGGAGGGAATGAATGACCCCTTCCTCTGATGACAGTCATTTTATTTTGAGATGATAGCACAGGATTGTCATCATTGGAAAAACATGCTGCTCAAAAATGTCATGTTGTCTTATGTGTGTGATTGATCGATGGCATGTACAGTACCTTAAGATCTTTGGGCTCTTGGACAAAATCTAAACTTATTACAGTTAAGCTAAATCCATTAATTAGTAAGATGAATAAGAGATTCAATCATCAACTAATGTAGAAGGCCTGTGTAGTCGGCACTTAGACCTTACCCCTAATAAATTATACACAGTTCTTTGCGGCACCGCGTATGTACTCCACCCTTTCCTAAGTGGCATTCAGTTGTGGTCACATGGCTCTGTGATAACATAGAACCAATTAGCCAGAGACAGCAGTGAAATGGAATTCCAATTGCAAACTCCTTACAGCTTAGCAAACCACTATATGAAAAGCCTATAGAAACTCAGCATAGATTTAGTTCTCTGCTGAGCAATCAGTTAACATTACAGACTGTCAGACCAATTTCCTTCTCTTCCTCTACCATGATTTTATGTGTCTGAGAACTGGCATAAAAAAAGTGCCATTAACTGCCAATTTGTTTCTAAGGACAGATAGCTTTTATCGGAAATAAAATATAAATAAGATTAGGCCCTCTTAAGATAACACTATATTATAATGAGTTTAAAAAGACAAAAAAAAAACAAACAAACAGATAAATAAACTAAATTGCCTTTTGCAGAAGAATTAACATGTTTGCTGCTTTTGTTTTCTTAAGAGCATCTGAAATAGTAAAGTAGGTTACTTAATATTGTTTACTTTAGCAATCTATATAAAAAGAGCATCCAATCACAATTTAAGTGAAATGTATAACCTTTCTGGAGCTTCTATAACTAAAGAGAGCGAGAAATGTAGAAAAAACAACAATAGAACTCAGTTACTCAAAAGAGGTTAGAGACAGTAAAATGAGTCCTTTATTCCATCTTTTACTGGTCCATTGTATGAAAGATGAGGTATGAGGGAGAAAGTATTTACAAGGTCAGATAGCATGAAAGGCAGAAAATTTACATTGTATTTAAAATATTCATTTACTCAATAACTGTATACAAAATGCTTTTTATATGCAGAACCTCTTCAAAGCATTGAAATACAATGGTGAACAGACACAAAAGTCCCTGCTCTCATGGAACTTACATTCTTGTGAGCGAGACAGACAGTAAAGAGTTAAGTACATAAAAAGTCAAGGATAATGCCATGTTTCCTCGAAAATAAGACCTAGCCGGACAATCAGCTCTAATGCATCTTTTGGAGCAAAAATTAATATAAGACCCGGTCTTACTCCAAAAGACGCATTAAAGCTCATTGTCCAGCTAGGTCTTATTTTCGAGGAAACACAGTGTCAGTTAACTTAAAATGTGAGTAGAAACAAACTAAACAAAAAGATAAAGAGTGATTGGGGAAATTATGACCGACAGGATGACCCAGAAGTATTTCTCTGGAAGGAGACTTCTGAGCACAATGAGGCTAGGAGGAAGTTAGTTATACAAATGGCCCTGGGAAGAAAGCCTTAATTATTTTGGAGAAAAAGTAGATATTTTAAAATTTAATTTAAAGTATAACATTTTAAAGCAATGTTAATTCCAGATGGCTTAAATGAGTTAAATATAAAATAGAAACACTTTTTAAAAACTGAAGAAATATAGGTAAATACTTATATAATTTAGATGCGGGGAGGATGTGCTAAACATCTAAGCAAAACAGAAACTCAAAAAAAAAAAGGCTAAATTATACAGCAGTGTAAAATTCCTTCATATTTGACAGCCCTATAAACAAAATAAGTGGACAAAAGACAGAGAAAGACAGAGTGATTAAATAGTTCAATATATGGATTTAAGATGTCAATATAGAAATAATTTTCAAATAAAAAATACTTCAGATAATATTAAGAAGCACTTCACAAAAGAAGAAATAAAAATTGCCAGTGAAGACCAAGAAAAGTTCAGTGTAACTTGTGTCAAAGAAATGAAAATTAAAACAGGATTGATATGCCAGCCATCATTTATCATTCAAGTTGACAAAGAATTTGTTAAAATGATATAGGGCTGAAAGTAGGCACTTCATACACCTCTGTTGCACATGATACAGCCTGGTCGGTAAATTGACAATAAACGTGTGTGCATCCTAAGGAAGTAAGTGTATATGCAAACGAAGATTCACAAATGAGAATATCGAAGCGTTACAATTTCTCCAAAGCCTCCTGAGATGTGAGGGGGGAAATGAGGAGAGAGAGTAGGACGTCTTGACTCCGAACAAAGCAGATAAACTTGTACTTGTTTAACGTGTTAACATTCTAAATAAGCTTTGAATTGCAAAGAGGTTTGGCAACAAAGTATGCACCCATGTACATATTTAAACTCTACGTATCTGCCTACACATATAGTGTAAATTTACATAAAAATCATAAGTAATCCAAATTTTCAATATTAGGAAGTTGATTAAATAGTCACTTAACTATACTCCAAAGCTACAAGCAATCATATTGTTAATAGTTAATAATTTGGAAAATGCCTGTAATTAATTGAAGAAGTTTTTTTGTAATTATAAAATAGTGTACACAATATAATCCCAATTATGTTTAAGGAAAAAATCCATTATTTATGTATGTGTTTCGAAAAAGACTAAGACTGCACATTTCTATACCAAAATAATAACAATGGTTATCAGTGGGTAGAAGAATTATAGGTAATAAGGTGAGCATTTTAAAAAGGAGTAAATTAGAAGTCACCGAGACCTTTATATATGACGATCTTAAAGGCTTTATATTATATTTAATTAATTAATATACTAATACATATCAATATAATTAAGCATACTGTAATATTAATTAAATCATAAAATACATAATTATGCGATTAAATTATATTACAAAACTAAATTTAGATTTAACTTAAGTAAATATTAATATTATATAGCATACATAATGTAACTTATCATATAAGAAATGAAACTTCTTGTAAAGACTCACAAACAATAGTCCTGTTCAGCTCTGATTTTTACTTATTACATTATTACACAATTTATTTAATTATTATACAATCCAGTAACAGAAATATATTTCTGATTCCCTAATTTTCTCTGTAGCCAGATGGTTCTTCCTGAAATCTTCATTTCAGGAAATAATTCCTATACATACTTAAACAGGCCAGAATGAGAGAAAAAATAAGGAGATAACTGAGAAATGGTAAGAACCACCAACAGTTGTACAGTGCTTTGTAGTTTTTAGGCAGCTTGACATATATAATCCCATTTAAATTCAATACCAACTGGGTAATGTGGCTGGGGCAGGCAAACACCGGTCTCATTTTTTACAGATAAAGGAACTGGGCAGAAAGAGTTTAGAGTGACCAACCCAGGAAGAGCTTTAGGATTCTCTGCCTTCTCGACTTCTGCACATTGAGTTGAAGTATGAGATTTTCAGATCACTAATTGCCCACCTTATAATTACCAAGCCTGGCCTGAAAAACTACTTTAAATATGTGCCATACAGAACTTTATTGTTAAACTCGAATAAACTAAAACTAACTTCATTTTGATACTTTTGAAAATTCTACCACATTCCTAAAGGCAGAGAGAGACACCCTGAGATACTGCAAAAAGGAGGATAGGGTTGCTGCCCTCAGTAAGAAAACGCCTATGCGAACCACGTGATTTCACTCATATGTGGGATATAAAACCGAAAACAACAAAAGAACAAGACAAACAAATGAGAAACAAAAACTCACAGACAATAGTTTAGTGGTTACCAGAGGGTAAGGGGGGAGGAAGGTGGGAGATGAGGGTAAAAGGGATCAAATATATGGTGATGGAAGGAGAACTGACTCTGGGTGGTGAGCACACTATGTGATATATAGATGATGTAATACAGAATTGTACACCTGAAACCTATGTCACTTTACTAACAGTTGTCACCCCAATAAACTTTAACTGAAAAAAAGAAAAGAAAAGAAAGAAAGAAAGAAAGAAAGAAAGAAAGAAAGAAAGAAAGAAAGAAAGAAAGAAAGAAAGAAAGGAAAGAAAGGAAGAAAGAAAGAAAGAAAGAAAGAAAGAAAGAAAGAAAGAAAGAAAGAAAGAAAGAAAGAAAGAAAGAAAGAAAGAAAAAGAAAATGCCTATTCGGCCAAAATAGGGAATCTGCATAGAATTCCAAAGAAGAAAACATAGAAGCCCAAACCAGTAACCAATGAATTCCAACTTCTCCCTTTTCCGGTCAATGAAATGATGGAATATTAACATATACCCAGTGATCTGTATTCTGCTGCTACTAATTTAGCCTATAGGCATCTGAAACTCGTCTTTTTAGAACAGGCCTAACAACAGGAAGTTTATCCCAAAAATATTCAGAAATTTTCTGCTGAAGTGAACTCCAGTTTTGCAAACAAGGCTGGATGCAAGGAGGAGCAATTGCCTGCCACCCAGAAAAATGCTGCCAAGCAATCTGGCAAGGAAAAAGTGTATCCAGTTTGGCTTACATATTTCACAGAGGCATCTCAAACTGAAATTGCACCATTGTGAACTGGTTATTCTTCTTTTCTTTGCATTTATCTCTGCTTATCTCAGGGATGGCACCCTCTACATAGTAACCTCAATCCCTCAATCAAAATATGGGTGTAATCTTAAACTCTTCTCTGTTCCTTAACTCCTTATCTCAACACTTACCACTGCTCCATTTCCATTACCGAATTCTGTCTCATTTGACTCTCCCTCACAAGCATACATCAAATCCATTTCACCCTATTTCTGGTCACACTGGGGATCCCACGGCCACTGCCTTAGCCCACCATCACCCACCTGTGACTGCCATCACGTCCTAACTGTCCTTGCTGCTTCTACCTTGTTGTCAGTTCATGCCTAAACACCCACCATTTTAATCTCACACCCAGCTCTTCTTGGTGCCATTGCCAAAGATTTAAAAATTCTAATTATAAAAGTAATGTACACACTCACTGTAGAAAATTTAAAAATTATACAAAACATAAAGAAGAAAATTTAAAAATTCCCCAGTTACACCTTCCAGAGGTAACCATTGATTTTTCAAAAATCTCTTTAAAAGCATCACAAGGAAGATGTTTAAATAGTGACTGCAGAAATGACTGATTATACTGCAATTATTCTCTGACTTGGCTTATCTAATTTGGATCAAAACAAAAGTTGGGGCCAGAGAGTATTTCCTTATTTCTTGCTCAGAAAACTTTAATTTTATGATAAATTATGCTCAGTTTTCTCATCATGTCAATTATGTGCATATTCTAAATGTGGTCCTACTTGCTTTAAAAAAGAATGTTATTGCATTTGCTTTATCCTTTGGGGGTAGTTTTAGTCTAGAGAGAAGGAAGAAATTCAAGAAAAATTTTGGTTAAAAGTCACTAAGGAGAATAAAATTGAGCTTGCTAAGCAGAAAAATGAAATCAAATATGTCTGCTGCAGTAGCAAATGACCCCAAATTTCAATGCCTTACAACAAGAAAGGTTTGCTGCTCATGCCACACGCCTATCAAGGGTCAGCTGCAACCCTGCTCCACGTGATTTCACTTCATGGGTTAGGCTAATGCGGCAGCTTCTGTCTGGAGGGTGGGTAATTGCTTGAGAAAAGCACAAGAAAATATGGGAGATCAAGTCTGCCTTTAGAACTTCTTTTTTAAAATGCCCCATATGTCATTGGCCAGAGCAGTCGTGTGGCTAAGTTGGACATTATTGGCGTAGAAAAGCATAATTCAGGCTATGGAGAAGCAGCAAATATTTGTGAATATGCAGACTACCCCACATGCCTGATGCTACAATGGTCTGATCTATTATGGAAGCTCTAGACACTGCAATAAGACAAGAACAATAAATAAGAAAGAATACAAGTATTGTTGTTCGCAGATGATTACCTGTGTAGAAAACCTAAGACAAACAACTGAAAAACTACTAGCATTACTAAGAAAGATTATTAAGATGGCTAGCAATAAAATATGCAGACATTAATAGCTTTCTTACATAGTAGTAATAACAAGTTAAAAGGGGAAGATACTAGGCTTGATGTTCCAATTTGAAGTAAGGAATTTGAATTCAAACTCCACACTTATCGTCACGTTTTTTGATAATACATAGCATTGACTTTAAGCACTTTTCATATATTATCTATTTAATTCTCATACCTCTTTTTATCCCCATTTTATAGATGAGGAAAGTGAGGCAAAAAGAGATTGAATAACTTGCCAGACTGCACAGAGCTAGGAACTGACAAAGACAGGATTCAAATCTATACTCTATGGCTTCAGGGCCTGTCCTCTGTACACTATGCTACACTGTTTCTCTTATCTACCTAAGAAAACATGTATAAACATGATACAAATATCTCATCAAGTTAGAGACATTATTGTTTTTACCTTTATAACACAAGAAAAATATGTTATGGTAGCGTTGATTATTTATATCTCCAAACAAAATAGTTAACTTGATTAGAATCATATTCTTTATTTTACTCATGAGACTAATGAGGCAAAAGCAAGTTATCTCATTAATACAGGAATAACAGAACCAAAAACAGGCTACATTCCTAAATCTACTAACTTATTTGCATTCTTTTAATCAAGAGACTTCATCTTTGAATCAATAAATTTTTTTGACAGCACTCTTTTTTTTTCTTTTTAGATTTTTTTTTTATTGGGGAAGGGGAACAGGACTTTATTGGGGAACAGTGTGTACTTCCAGGACTTTTTTTCAAGTCAAGTTGTCGTCCTTTCAATCTTAGTTGTGGAGGGTGTCATTCAGCTTCAAGTTGTTGTCCTTCAGTCTTAGTTGTGGAAGACGCAGCTCAGCTCCAGGTCCAGTTTTCATTGCTAGTTGCAGGGGACGCAGCCCACCATCCCTTGCGGGACTCAAGGAGTTGAACCAGCAACCTTGTGGTTGAGAGCCCACTGGCCCATGTGGGAATCAAATCGGCAGCCTTTCAGAGTTAGGAGCACGGAGCTCCAACTGCCTGAGCCACCGGGCAGGACACTGAATCAATAAACTTTTTGTGGAGAAAAAAAACCCTTTTAATTTCACTAAACACTTGAAATTATGCTAGTGAATTAGTTCTTTTTTTGTTGTTGTTCTTTTTTTTTTTAATTCTGGGAAGACAGAAGGAAATGAAATGTTCTAATGGTAAAGTCCCAGAATGGGATGGAGCTGGGATTGCTGTCCGTTGTCTAACAGGTGAGTGCATACTGAGCCACAACCTGTGGTGTAGCAGGGCTCAAGATGAATTCCACATCATCACATATCATGGGTTTATGGGGAAAAGGAAAACTGTATGTGGCTGGGTCAGCAAGAGGAGGCATGAGTCCTCTGACTGCCATCACCACACAGAGAGGCACACAATGTCCTGAGAGGACTTCTGCTCCTGGAGTGTGGGTCCGTGTTCCACTAGAGGGCTATTGCTTCCTGCTATTTAAGTTTCTATAGGACAGAGATGAAAACGCAGTGTTGTCAGCAGGGCAATACACAGGCTACTTGGAAATAAGGAGTTTGGAGAGTGGGGTACCAGCTGTTTCCTGGACTTGTCTGGTAATGCCAGCTATGTAGCATCTGAAATCCATACAGCAAACAGGATTTTGTAGGACTCTCATTTTTGCAAGGTACCTCAGGTCTAGTGGGAAGCTGGACTTGGGTACAGTACCTCCCATTAGGAGAGGGGCCATCGCCAGATCTCAGGCAACAATCTAACTAATCCAGAACAAATACCCACACTCACTTTCAGACAATTTTGTCCACTCCTTCACAGATAGAAAAGGGTCTTGAAATTCTTGGCCTGAAGATGTACCATGTCAGATTAAATATTTGTTTCCGAGTAAATTCCAATCTAAAGGGAATCCCTAAAAAAACAAAAAAACAAACAAACGAAAATAGCTACTAGCCTTTATCAATACTGCAGTGTTTCAAATGATACATTAATTACTTTGCATCTATTATTTTATTTGATCCTCCTAATAATAGCATGACAGAGAGGTTCCACTTTCCATTTTACAGATGACTAAACTTAAGGGAGGCAAAATCATTTTTCCAATCCCACAGATCTGGTATGTAACAAAGTGGAGTTTTGAATTTAGACTAGACGAAATCTTCAAGCAGTTTTCTTCACCACTGCTCTGCTCTATCTATCTTAAATTATTGATAAGCCTTGTGAAAATGTTTAGAAGCTGAAGTCACTCCATGATTTTTCCATATTTGGTACATATCCTGGTACCAAGTTTTTCGATATATGTTTACTTGAGTGAATAAATAATTGAGAAAAGAGTAAATGAAGAAGGACGAGGATAATTTAAACTTAGTGAACATACTTTATTGCTCAATGTTTTGGCTTCAATTTTGGTACATGTTGCAAAATGGCTTTACAGTTTGGACTTAAAATAGTTCAGAGGAAACAGAGTTTGTGTCAAGTCAGCTGTTATAAAGTGATACCAATCTCAGTGCAATAATGCCATGGGTCAAATGTTTCTCTGCATATTTATTACAAGATGCAAGGGTATACATGAAGACAGGAGGAACGGGCATGAGTTTAAGTCCTCTAACTTAGATCTAGTACAGTAGAATATATCTGAAACACAAAATAATCCACAGTAAACTTGTCTTGTGATCATGAATTTGGCAAAATATCAAGAAATCCGGAAAGTCATCAAATTCCTTATACTTTCAAGAAAGAGAAGTAGAGGGTCTATTACCTTCATAAAGCTTGGAGAACACATGCAAAAACCAGCCAAAGACACCCATCATTTTTTGGGTTATCCATGCAAACAACAGAAAGGAAAGTCTTTCCTCCTACGGGGTTGTTTTTCTCGGTAATAATTGACTGGAGGAACCAAGTATGAACTGAGATCAGTGTCTCTGCAGATCTCGAAGGCAGATAGACACAGAAAATGTCAAACGTAGTGAAGTGCTAGAGGACTTCACCACAAACACGGAATTCCAATCTTTATTACCAGATGAAATTTTCCCTGAGTCACCCAAGGAAGTTGGAGGTGGGATGTTGGGTAGTCAAGGCTGAACCCTCAACTGCTTCGTCTGTGAATCCTGGGAGTAATAATAACAGGGTAATGACCTTTTTGTACTTCACAAAGATGTTTAGCAGATTAACTAATTAATGACTGTAAAGTGGTACATCTTATGAAGTTCATTATGATCATTACGTTCTCGTAATGAAGAGAGAAATTTTGAAATTAGCTGTTCAGTAGGTGGCGTTCTTCCCTCTGGATCTGCGCGGAATCCCATCCGGGCTCTCGGGACCATCTCTGACGACTTTTTTACTCTTGATGGTTAAAACAAAACTATCCACGAGTACTTTCTCTGGGCACATGGGGGAGTTAAGGAGGACATGGCTGTCTTTGATTGTGACTTGAGTATCGTTTTGACATGGGTTCCCTAAATAGTATGTTATCAATATATGTTCTCCAGTATATTTTTTAAATATAAAAACTATATTAATATAGAAATAAAACAAATATGTAAAATAAATTTATATTTATTACATAAAATAAAATATATAAATAAACAGTATTTATGTAAATACATAAACATAACAAAATATAATAATAGCCACTGTTCATGGAACATTTAGTTAGGTACTATTTGCCTTATAATATTTCATTAAATCCACTCAATAATCCTATGTTTTTTACACTGATAGAAAAATAATTGATATAGTGCTCTTTTCGATCTCATATCATCAGGTGGATTGATTTAAACTTTCCTTTTACTTGCTTTGGACAGGAGGTACTCAAAACTGTGCTACCAGACTTCATAAATAATTTGTTCATGGCACATTTCACTTCATCAGAACCATCAGAATAAACATGTGGAAACAACTTGTTTAAAGTTATATCTTCCTCTAACTTCTCATTGTTCTTCATTGAATTTGCCAATCAATTTCTTATAGAGTGAGAGGATGTTGGGTACAGGGTTTTTTGCATCTGCATTGATGTTTTGGCTTAGGTACATCTCTACCTAAAGGACTTTTTAAATTTCAGTTTACAGATGAGAAACTGAGGAACAAAGACAATAATTAATTTGCCCAAGGTCACACAATGCATAAACTGGGGAGCTTAATCCCAGTCTCTGCCTCTCATCCGCTAAGCCTTCCTCCCTTCCATACTGCACACGAGTACATATTCCCTGGTTGCCATGAGAAAATACTTACAATAGTTTTATTTTGAACACAGAACATAAAATTTGCATTTCTTCTATGAAAAAAATGACAATTTTTGATGGACGGTAGGCAGAAATTTGTTATGGTGGTGATATGTTGGAATTACTTGCTTTAAAAAAAAAGCTTCTTGCATTGTATAATAAATACTTTTTTTGTTTACACACATAAGTATATATTCTACTATTGCTAAACTTCTAATGATGTTCTTGTTTTCTTTCCCTATTAATTCAGGGAGTGTCTGTTGTGGGGAACAGCCTGGGGAGGGAGAAGCAGTGAGAGATGGATTATTGGCTTTAGAACTTCTAGATGAGGGTTCCTGGAGATAATGACAACACCAAACCTCTGTACTTTTCCTCCCCAGGTGGGGAGTTTAGCCCCAGGACATTGTTTGGGTGATGGAACTTATTGGCAAGTGAACAGAGAGAAATGAGCACAGCCGATTTCAAAATGCCTGGTGAATACTACCTCTGTGCTATCAACTTAAGAATTTTAATCCGTGGTATCACCAAGGGATCCTATTAACATCACTTTGGTTATCACATGGATATGAATTCTTTTGTGACCTCCTCTAATACGATTAGAATACAAATATTGATTTAGATTTGGTGCTTTTTTGGGTTTTTTTCTTAAATGTAGAATATGATCAATAACTAAGAAAAATAATGCAAAGCTTATGGACTCTGGCCAGTCATAAAAAAAAAAAATACTATTTGTTAATCACCATAAATTGTTCTTTTAATTTTTAGGTATCACTGCCGACTAAAAAAATCCATAAAGTGCTAGACTTTGCAAAATATGGATCAGGGGGGAAAAATGCTTCTAGAACTTACATATAAAATTTAGTGCCAACTCACTGTAAGAACACTGGAAGAGTAGCACCAATTTTAAAGAACGCAGGGCAAGTTCATTACTGCTGCTCTTGGTGCTGTTATTTTTATTTCAACGGTGATGAATGGAATTTTTGCCTCTGTAACGGAAGAGTCCAGAGGAAATCTGACTGAAGTTAAGCTTGATTCCGCAGCTCAGAGACGAAGCTCAAAGCCAGTTTCTTTCCCTCTCTCTTTGTCTGTGCAATGCTGGCTCATCCTAAGGCCCCCTGGAGGCCCCAGGAGGCCTGCCACATACTTCCTTATTTATGCCAACAGGAAAGGGGTTCACTTTTATTTTAGAAATAAAAATAAATAGGACTCTGTGGCAAAGGTGGAAAAGATGAGGAAGAAAAGGAAGATACAACTCAGATGCATAAAAAGCATAAACTACACAGATAAACAGCCTATGGTGCTTTTCATTAAATAGCCCCAAATGCTCTAAGAGCCACAATTCAGGGTGATAGGGTTATAATGAGTTACAAGGAAAAATGACAGGTATTAGGAGCAGTTGTTCAGTCTGCGGGGGTTGATTTTGCAAACATGGTCCCTCAGGAAACATCGTTTCGGCTGCTGTCATCCTGCATGGCAATCTTACCACATCTGTCATTGGGGCATGGTCTCTGGATATGCTCCTTGTAATGAGCGGGGAAAAAACAAAAAAAAAAAAAAACAAATATATACATATGTATATTAGGAATATATATATATATATTAGGTTGGTGCAAAAGAAATTGCGATTTAAAAAGTTAAAAATAATTGCAAAGGACCGGCCTGGTGGCTCAGGTGGTTAGAGCTCCTAACTCCAAAGGCTGCAAGTTCGATTCCCACATGGGCCAGTGGGCTCTAAACCACAAGGTTGCTGGTTCAATTCCTCAACTCCCGCAAGGGATGGTGGGCTCCACCCCCTACAACGAAGATTGAACACAGCACCTTAAGCAGAGCTGCCGCTGAGCTCCTGTTTGGCTCAGTAGGTTGGAGCCCGTCCTCTCAACCACAAGGTTGCTGGTTCGACCTCCGTAAGGGATGGTGGGCTGTACCCCCTGCAACTAACAACGGCAACTGGACCTGGAGCTGAGCTGCGCCCTCCACAACTAAGATTGAAAGGACAACAACTTGACTTGGAAAAAGTCCTGGAAGTACACACTGTTCCCCAATAAAGTCCTGTTCCCCTTCCCTGATAAAAATCTGTGTAAAAAAAAAAAAAAATTTCAAGAACCGCAATTACTTTTGCACCAACCTAATGTATATGTGCGGCTGGGCTCTAAAACAATAGGTCTAACATGAGTTTTGAAAGTGCATGGTAACTGAACTATGACAATTAGCTCTCTATAGGTAACACAGCTAACAAAGATGATAACAGTGTACACTTTTTAACATCGTTTTTCTGAATAATCTATATGTCATAGGACTACTATTTTTCAAACTTATGTCAAATTCCCCACAGGCCACCTTCACATACCGAACTTGCTAAAGTGTCATAAAAAATATTGCAAAGTGACAATCTGTCAACAGCCAAAATAACTCTTGAAAGATCTTCTTGCTTGAAACTGTAGAATCTCATAACAAAAATTTCAGTGGTCTCACCTGTGTTTGTCACATATACACACAATCTACACAAATCACTTATACAAAAATATTTATATGTGGATTGACTTGGGAGAAACACATGAACTCTGTCTCAGTTGTCTCACCTATAAAGTGAGGTAATAGCAACCCTACCTAACTCATTTGGTTTAGGAGAGTTTATTTGGAAATTAAAGAACAGAAAAAGAAAAAGCTGTTCAAACACTCTTGATTCAAATCCATCTGTTTTGAATTTGATGAGGCCATCATCCTCAAGCGAGGACACAGTTTCTGGTGGAGCACACATAGTATGGAGAGACAGGAAGTGACACATGCCTGGAATGGCCGTTAACACAGAGGCAAACACTGCCGCCAGCTGCTCTCATATGCACCTGCCTCCTGTCGCCATCACTTTGAAAAGTGTCGGTATATCACACACATGCAAAACACTGAAGGGGAAAGTCCCCTTTCTCAAAACTTAAAGTTTAATTCGTAGAAGAGGGGACATTTTATGCACCACCCATTGCAGATAGATCCCTTCTTTCTACTGAAGTGCTCCCAAGAGCTAGGGCATATTCTTACGTTCTCTCACTGATCCTTTAGTTCAGTGTGCCAAGCCTGTTCCTACCTCAGTACCTTTGCACTTTCTGTCTCCTCATTGGAATGGCTGTTCCCAGGTCTCTGCACACCATTTTGCTGGCTGAGGATATAGAAATTGACCATAATTTGCCTCTGCTTTCAAGGAGCTTCCGACCTGGTTGAGAAGAAAAGCCAGAAAAAGGTTTTTGACAATATGTGATAAGTGAAAAAAAGAGACAAGTACTGTAAAGACTCAAAGGAGAGAGAAATCACTGTCAAATGGAAGCAGGAAGATTTCACAGGTGTTTTGCACTGAATGTTTATGTTTCCCCAAAATTCAGATGTTGACATTCTAACCCACAATGGGATAGAATTTGGAGGTGGGGCCTTTAGGAGGTGATTAAGTTTCGATGAGGTCATGAAGGTGGGGTCCTTGAGATGGAGTTAGTGTGCTATTAAGAAGAGACCAGAGAGCTTGCTCTCTCTCTCACTCTGTCCACATAGTGAGAAGGTGGACAGTTACAAGCCAGGAAGAGGGTTCTCACGAGGGACTTAATTTGCCAGGACCTTGATCCTGGATTTCCAACCTCAAGAACTGCAAGAAATAAATGTCTATTGTTTAAACCATCCCATTTATGGTATTTTGTTATAGCAGGCCGAACTAAGACAACAGACAAGCTGTGATTTGAACAAACTGTAAGGAGAAGTAGCATTTTAATGAATGAAGGGACATTCCAGGAAGGGGGGGGGGGTTCCTTTTAATAACATATCAGTTCATAAGTTTATAGCATATTAAACAAGCTCCAGGTAAAACTGGATTTGAGAAAAAAACAACTTAAGAAAAACAAATATCTGTGTTGCTTTTTAAAGATATACAGAATAAATCTAAAACATGTAAATTTGGAGAGGGGAATAACATTATCTGTGTAAACTAGAAAAACGAATGGGTGAGATGGTACCAGGTAAAGCCCTTTCTATAATTTTGGAGGAGAATCTTTGTTAAATCCCAAAGTTTCCTACAGTAAACTGGAGTTGCAGATGTGTGCATTTCATTTTGTCAGAGTTTTAGGCAGATTTTCCCCCCAGAGAAGCACCTGTAAATGCCATTTCTGGTCTCTGTAATTTCAGTTCAAAATAGGTTCAGTTGGACAAGTTAAGACATGAACTCTCCAACTGCCAGCAGTGCAAACTCAACCTCAGATCTGAAAATCCTAGGGATGTTTTTCTGCCTCTTCCATCATTATTACCAGGAAGAAAGACTCTGTGAGCTGGCAAATGAGTTCATTATGCCGACGGCAAAAACATCCCACAGCGGTCCTGGCTCTGGCCTCCTGGACAGGTTTGAGATGGTGACAGTGGGAAATGTGACTTAAGACAACCAGGGACTGCTCAGTGGCTTCTCGCACAGTATCACCTGGCATCATTTTAAAACTCCTGATGCTAGGATCTCAGGGAGCAGAACTCAGACATCTGTCTGTTTTAAAAATTGGTCCTAATGTGCAGGTAAGGTTCTGGGTCGCTGCTTCCATTGGGCTGGTGGTTTCAAGCCTGCAGCCAGATTAGCATTACCTGGGTGCTTTTACAAAACAGTGATGTCTAGAAACCATCTGCAGAGAGACTGATTCCACTGGTTTAGGATCAGCAATATTTAAAAAATCCTCAGGGGATTTTACTAGGCACCCGGGTTGAGGACTACTGTGGGTCCTAATTCCATATCTGTTGCCGTATTCATGCAGTTCCTTCTCAGGAGCACGTTGATGGAGAAAGTAGAGTGAGGCCCTCAGTAATACGAAACCCCAAAAGCTAAGCCCCAAGATTGGAGAGAAGTTCATCTCCAACCATGGCTTTCTCAGTCACAGGTGTTTTTAGACCAATTAGACCAATTATACCATATAAACTGCGACGGGGCATAAATCAGAGATGATGGGGAATCTTTGATAAGGAAAGCTCTATGTGACTCAGAATTGTCAGGTTCAGAAATATCAAGCCCTTGAAACATTTTCCTTGAGCTCCTGTACAGGCTGGGGGGGAAACAGGAATTTTTCTCCCTTTTTAGCCTTCCTGCTGATAGCTCCCAATTATTGAACACGCTGATGCCCCATCAGCCCCTAATACACAGCATGTCCAAAGCAGAACTTGTCCTCTCACACACTACATCACTTCTGCCTTCCCACATCACTGTCTCTGGAGTGACATCACAATGCCTTTCTCTGCCCAGGCGCAAAGCTTCAAGTCCCTTTGGGTGACTTTCCGGCTTTCCTGGATCGAGTTAGAAACCACATGGTGGTGTAACTTCTTACCCCCACAGGTCTAACGTCCATCCTTTTCTCTGCACGTCCACACACGGCCCTGTGTGACACCTCTTCTTCTCTTCCACACGTGAGTCCTTGAATATTGTCATCCTCGTTCCCCGCGCTTCCCCTCTCAGTGGCTTCTATGCATCACGACACACACAACTTGCTTGAGCACATGTTTCATCTTGTCACTTACCTATTCGTGAACCTCCCACAATTCCTGTTTTCTACCACTTCTAAACCAAACCTTCTTTTTTCAAGAAACATCACCCATCGATTGTACACTACTCTTCAAGTCTTACATTTTCAATTCCTTCCGCAGGCATGACGTCCTTTATTTCCTTTATTTCTTCCTTGATGCCTTGAGCTGCTCCCCTCTCCCTTCTGCTTACCCTAATCCTACCTGTGCTTAGATGCTCAATGACTGTAAAAGCCACTGTCACACAGGGCCCTTGCTTTCAAGTTCAGTACAAGAATTGAAATAAGCTGAAGTTAATATTTAGATAACTACTCTTGCCAATGAAGTGATGAGGTGCATTTCAAGTGTGAGACAGAATGAACCCCATGGAGCCGACACCTATTTCCACTGGAACCATCTATGTACATCCAGTTCTGCTCACAGGTTCAGTGCCTCCTCTCCACATCAGTGGCTGCTCATTCCAAGGAAGTCAGAGAAAAAGAAAACGGGAGGAAGAAATGCTGCAGAATAATTGATCCTGGGAAAGGTGGTACATCCTAAAAACAGGGTTAAAATAAAAGACCAAAAATTGAAGAAAACTGTAGTTCCCTCACTTGATTGGACCTCCATCTTCGTGAAAGACAATCAAGACCCACAGAGCCTATGTGACATCATGAAACCCACGACGTGAGCACTTTGTGATTGGAAACTTGATAGAGAACAGAAACTATTAGTTGTTTGGAATTCGTTTTACAGATCACTACTGTTACATAGAATCATTCTGGACCGCTCCTCCTAGGATGAAGAACTTTCCGGAATGCCAGTTTCCACTGAGTTTCTGCAGAAAGCAAAAGACTCTCATGGAGATGGCATACTGCATGGCAGGCGATGCCTAGCAATCTGAAATTACACTACAGCCCAGCATCTTATGAAAGGGCATGGCTCACTCCCCAAGGGCTGTGTGTCTGTGTTTTCATGTTCAATTTTGGGACTGCCAGAGTATGCAGGCCAGGGGAAATTATTATCTCCTAGTGATGTCAGATCTTTGTAGAATTTTTGTTTCTTTTTGCTATTGAATCACCCAGGGTTGCAGACAGCCATTTCCATTAATAAAGTGTGTTCTGCTGAGTTTGGGGATATATTTCTTTTCATTATTTTCAAAAGAAACATTGAATTGCTTTTCTGGAGCATGATTTTCAATCCCTTCTGCATTTTTCTTGCGTGTACCCTATTGTCGTTGAGGTTATGGAGCTTGGGAGGAAAAAAAAAATCAAGAATAGAAGTGGAAGCCATGTTATGAATAAATTTATGTGGTGAGTTTTTTTCCACCCACAGAAAGCAGCCTTCCTGACACCCCCTTTGTTTCAGAGTGCATCCTCTGAGCTGCATTTACGCTGTGTGTTGTCCGGCTGTAGCATCTATGAGGCCATGATGTCATCTCTGTCCTGGCCTCTGTCTCTCTCCCACTAGACATGCATCTCCTTTAGGACATGAACTGGGTCATTCATTTCTGTATTTTCATTGCGTATGACAATGCTCAATAAAAGTCTGTGGAATGAGCCAAGGGTATAATTATGTGCTTTTAGACATATAGGAATTGGACCTCGTATTTACATAAAGGCTAAAGACAAAAATGAAACTATGGTAAAATGGAAAGAAGGTGCTGAAATAGGAACTAGTCCCTGAGGAGTAAACTATTAGAAATGGTTATAGGAAGATTTGAGGCAATTGTGTGGGTTTTTTTTTTTTTTTTTTTGGTTTTTTTTTACTTCTCAGAAGCATGAAAGGGTCCATGCAAGAAAAACGAACAAGACAGGGATCTTCTGTGGGACCAGGCTCAGATCAGGGGCTTATGAATCTCTACACATGCTCAGTGCCTTCCTCTTGGGGCACTTTGGGGACAAAAGTAAAGGCACTTGAGTTTCTTCAGTCAAGGGAAGAGATTGTCACAGGGTGTAAACCAATGAGAATAACAGAAAAGGTTAAAAGTGAAAAGGTTAGGATTTTTATTGGAATACACTGTATGTACTAAAGTTTGTCTATGCACAAATTTTGGATTTTACTGAAATCAAATAAAACAGAGTAAATCTAATGAACTTTTGGCACCAGATAGAAATACTGTGGTGGCATGAAAATAGATATGCCAGGAACTCTCCAAATGGAAACAGCGATTCTTTGCAGGAGCTAGCTTGGAATGCCTCCTAAGCATACAGGATTTGAAGTATCTAAGAATTAGTTTTATGTAATTTTGAGAGGTACAGACTCTGGACTCATCTGACTGACCTTCAAATCCCAGATGTGTTGCTTACTAGCTGTGTGACTTTGTAAAAGTTCCTTCATCTCCATTTACCCAATTAATTCAGAGGACGTATGTGGTCCTACCTCATTTATGAAATTTTTGTGAGGATTCAGCAAAATGACACATAGTAAGCAGTCAACAAATATTCATTCTTATTGAAATAATCATCCTACTTAGTGTTATTGAAATTTACGTTCTGCGTAAGACCATTAGGTACTATCAGAACTATAGGTACATATGAATTATAGTTCCATATGAGACTACTGAGGAAGCCGAGAAAATTGCTTGTGTAATTGTGGCCCTTAAAAACTGACCCTGGAGGAAGGGAGTCAGGTGTTCCCAAAAATGACCTTGCATGTCCAAAAGATGAGACATTTGATGGAGCAGGAATCTGAGTCATCTGATAATGAATTGATTTTATTAACAACTCATAGTTTTTGATGCAAAAAGTAAAATTTCAAAGCAACAAAGGAAGGTAAAGAATTTAAAGGCAATAAATAAAATTGTTCACTAACATCTGTGGATAAAGAAATTATATGTGATTTTTACTTTCTTCTTTATACTTTTTATACAGTCCATGTTTTTTATCAAAATGAGATCCTGAGGGGCAGCAAAATGAATTAATTTCAGATCATCTAGCTTATCTCAACAGAAGTTGGATTCTTTTTTCTTTCATTCACTAGGTTGTGTTTTTTTTTTTTCCATTAACTAGATTTTAAGACTGTTATCTCTGCAGGAATGAATCCTCATACTTTATGCATCAAACATCAAAATTCCCCAACAATAAAATTGCCAACTTGATAACCAAGACCTACTCAGGATACTCCTAGGGAATGCCCCCAAGTGCATTCATTGACTCACCTGAAAAAAATCATTGAGTTTCTCTATAACTTGTTATGATATTATTTGTGGTAACTACACACGATCACATTTGTATTCGGTTGGTGCTTTGCAGGAAGAAACATATCTGAGATAGTCAATTAGAAAGAGATAAATTCAGATTGCATATTTCAGACTTGAAAATGTCATTGAGAACTTTTTAAATAACTGGTATAACCTAGTGAGTCTTTTCATGAAGCTATGTGTCAGGTAAGAAACACTTCTTGGTAGCATAATCTTAGGTTCTCATGTTCTGGATGTTAAAAACCACATCGATTATCTTGTTACCCAAGTAATTTGATCTGAGTGACAGCCCTCCCATTAGATGACTTTGAAGGTTCTTCAATGTTCCTTAGTCTTTGTTCTTTCGAGATTCGTGTCTATAAAATGTGGCTATATAGTTTTACTGATATGAATTAATCATATACCTTTACACAATTAAAAAATAAGGCATATTTCAGTTATAACTTGACCATTTGTTCCATTAGTTCTAGGCACATTTTCCCCCATGAAAGTATGACTGGGAGTATGTGGGTCCAAGGTGAGCTACCGACAGAAAAGGAAAATGCCTGAGGACTACTGATAACAGATAGAAGCCTGATTTACAGATTAATTTCTCTGTGGTGGGGTGGATCTAAATAGTAACCAACCATGAACTTTTACGTTTGAACTAGCAATTTCTCTACATTGGGAAGGCAGTTGCCAGCACTGGAACTATGCATGTCTTTTTCGGGCTCTTTCATCATGTCACAGGCCCCAGCCCAGTGCTCAAGGTGATTTTGGAATTTAAGATGAAACTCATTGCTCTCCATAGTCCTCATGATTTCAATAACCAAGCAGTTGTGACATTCACATTTTTCTCTTGTGTGATAAAGGCACTGAAACATGTAAAGGACAAAAAATTCTAAAATGTCCTGTGTTTAACTTTCACTCACAAATCCGTCATTCCTTCTTAGGTTATGTGATGCTTTGACTAGTTGGCCAGTCTGCCCCCCCAGAATGGCTAAATTGGAGGACACACCAGCATCATATTTATTAATACTACCCAATGATTTGGAACAGCGAATAGCTATAAAAGATCATGCAGCTAGTGGGGAAAAAAGGGACAAAGGAAAGAAGGATTTGTTTAATAGACTGAGCTCCATACGTTAATGAAATGACAGAAAATGCCAAAATGGAGGCCAAAGTCAACTTGAATGACAGCATGAAAGATTCAGAATTCAAAAAGACTCAACTAGGATAAGGCATTAGAATAAAAGAAGGGTAAAGAGAAAGCACACTGATATGGTGGCATGACCAGTCAAAGATTGGTGAGACACCGGGCCCCTGGGTGTATATGAGGAATTGGAAGACCTGGGCTGTAGTCCCAGCCTGATACTGAAATATTTGTGTGCATGTGCGTGCGTGTGTGTGTGTGTGTGTGTGTGTGTGTGTGTGTGTTTTCCAAGGCAGGTAGTTCTCTGCTCCTCCGTTGTTATATGCTTTGTAGGGGGTAACCTGGAAGGCAGTAAGTTAAGGGAGCCCCAGGTGTCAGAGAATCTAACAATGCCCTCGTTAATGAATCCTCTGAAAATGAAACCCCTCCACGATGGAGTTAGCCTCATAAATCACGTAAAGTGTGTGCACTGCTTCAGTAGAAAATGTCCTACTAAGATCTTTACATGTGCTCAGCTGGACAGCAGGACACTTCCACATGTAGCTTCCATTTGAAAAGCACAAAGAGTGGACTCCAGACCAAACTGTTAACTGTTACTGGGCTTTGCCATCCTCAGTGTCATGGACACTTTTTCTCCTTCCTCCACCTTGGCTTAACTACCACTCCAGGTCAACATAGAAAAGAAACGCCAGTTATTTATAATATTGTTTCATTCATTCACTCACTCACTCATTGGTTCCCTACACTTCACCATGCCTCAGTGTCAAAGCACTCTCTCAACCAGGTAATATCTGCCTTTGATTTCTAACTATGGAGTTAAAAGGCATCTCTGACAACAAGCAGACAGACATTAGGAGTGGCTCTGAGGACTTCCCAGCACAATAATAGGTGTAAGCCTGACTCAAGGTAAACTGATTTACCTTTCCTTAGAGGGTATGGGGAAATGAACATCAAAAAGAATGTCCTAGAGTGTCTTCTCTTTCCTTCTAATGAAGATATCCTGGCACCTGACTGCCTCCAGTTGGCCTAATCCCAAAAGTTGTTCCAGGCAGAAAGTGTGTGTGCCTGGCTCTGCATGCCGGTTGAGGCCACCCACCCTCCCCTCCCAAAGAACCCTCTCATATATGTCCTTTTTTGCCATCTACTCTCTCGATTTTTAAGCCCTCTCTCCGTCATCAGCTTTCCAAAAATATAGTCCATGTTTTCTAGCACAATTGTTGTTTCACTTTGTATTAAATTAGATTTTTTTTAACCATAATCCCCTCCTTTTTCTGATACTCTGTGACATTTGCATTTTTCCCCACTTCTATAGTTAAAACTTTTGTGTATCAGAGGAAAGCAGTAAACCACATTTTCTATATTATTAAAGGCATTCCCATTTTTAGTTCTATTAACTGAGTATTCATTGAGAAGCTTTTTGTCCTCATTCCTGTGAAGGATTCAAAATAATTATGTCATCCATTTCTACCCTCAAGGAGCTGAAACACTAACTGACTAAGCCTTGGTATGAACCAACACAAACATAAAGAGCTATATGTCATCACCCATCCCTTCTTTATAATTGAAACCTAAGTCAATTAATTATTGACAAGTAACAGGTCTCGAACATAGCTTATATCATGACTTTAGGCCAACAGCCCAGTGCAAAATAACACAACATTCAGAGAAGAACGTCATGAAAATCACCCAAAGCCCAAGCAGAAAATATATCAAGTACATGCTTTGAATGAGACTTATTCAGTACTTTATTCTAGCACTTTGTAACCCAATTCACCAAACAACATACTTTATGTTTCTACACTTAATTGCTCTAGGCATCAAAAGCCTTGGGTAGGTTTTTGGTTTTTGTCTGTTTGTTTGAGAAGGCAAGGGGTTTAGAGGCAGAGGAAGTGATGATTTCAAGATAACTGTGGGAATTCTTCTTTAGAATAAATACTGCTAATAAGGCAAGTGCAATGACTTGGACACCTTTGGTGGTTGAGAGGTTCCTCCAGATGTTAGCGCACCATTGGGAATATGCAGGGCCCCTAAGAGTCAGTCCAGACGGAGGCCCACTAGATGTGAAGTGTTTTCTAATCTGCGAGCATTGGATAAAATTTAGGAAAGCTATAATAAAATGAAAGAAAATGGGATTGAAAGGGACCGCCATAATGCACTTGGTCTACCCTCCTGCCTTGACAAATTCTGCCCTTAAACCATTTCTGGGAGCTGGAACCTACACTGTGGGTACGTCTTAGGTAGCTGCGTTGTCTCCACTCCACCATCATGGAAGTATTAATAGTTGTTGCCACTTACTGCCGATGTTTGGCTTTATAACTAACTTTGACTCCTTTCTATGATTTAAGCAAACTTTACTTGTGTTCCATGGAGATGATGGACTTCTGTCCAGAGTTCTCTAAGTTGCAATATGTTTTGAGTTCAGTGGAGCTAAGTTATTTCTCAGTAGTTTTCTTGTTGATGTGAACAATTCCCATTCATTTCACTTTTATTTCATAATCGTTTTCCAACATTTGAAACACGGCTGCCTCACTCCTTTAACATTTTTTTTTTTTTTCTCAGAAAGGGAGGCTTAAATATGTCCTGCAATTTCTGGTGTCTACAATATTTAAGGTACTTAGGGGAACATAGAGTTTAAGACCAAATCCCTATCCTCATGAAATGTATAATCTATTAGGAAAGGATTAGCAAATAACTATAATGCTATGGAAAGGAATTGCCCAAGCGATTAATCAAGAGAGTCAGAGAAGGAAGAAATGTTTTTATATAGAAAGAGGTGAGGAGAAAAAAGAGAGAAGGAATAACGCCATATCTCAGACATAGCTAAGCATGGCTCGCTTCCCTACAGCACGGTAGGATCGCCTGGGAGCGGCTGAGACCCAGAATTGGATGTGTCAACTGGGGTGGAGCAGCGACTTGGGAAGCAGAGCCAGAATTAGGTGCTGGAAGAAAGTCTGGTCCAACAGGCAGAACATGATGTGTGGAGAGAATTGAAAATAAGCACAGATGGTAATCCAGCCTGCCAATCTTGGGGTATGGATGGGAGGGAAAGAGGTGGCATAGTAAGAGGGAGGGCAGGGAGAAAAGGATTAACACAAAGGAAAGGGGGAAGTGACACACAGAACAGCAGCAAGGAAAAGGCAAGAGGTGATATTTGGAGGCACCAATTAGAAAAGCCAGCGGCATTGGGAGCAAAGCCACTGAGGGTCTTGGGTAGCATGTGAAATCGAAACAGCAACATTAATAGAAAAGGTGTGTTGTATTGTATATCAGGCATAAATAAAGGCATCACGTGTATGTTAGCTCACCTACCCTTCCCAACAATGTTATTGAGTAGCTGCCATTATTGCTATTTTGCAATGTAGAAAACAGAGGGTCAGAGAGACGACTAAACATGCCCGAGGTTACACGGCTGGTTAGGGAAGGAGCCAGGCTTCAGACGCAGCACTCTGGCTTGAAAGTTACATTCTTGGCCACTACACTACATGAGCTGACCGGGGCTTGGTACTGCCTGAATATTTTCAAGAGATCTATTTTCCTGAGGGCCGATGCCTTCTCTGCAACTCTGCTCTCATCTCAGCAGCAAACAATCAAGTAGGTTTTCCCTTTCCAAGCTGTACGGAAAGGCACAACCTAGTTCCAGAATGGCATTTTGTTTCCAACCTTTCAGGCATATCTTTCAGGAAAAATAGAGGCATAAGAAAAGGAAGGGGTTGGGAGAAAATACCATCTTGCTTTCAATATTTCCTCTATGAATAAGATATTTTGTCTGAATAAAAAGAAAAACAGAAAGAAGACAATGGAAACAACATGATACTGAAATGCCAGTTTCACTAAGCAAAACTAAAATGAAAATAAAGAAGCTGAGTTAATCCAAGGAAAGAAAAGGCATTTAGGAGCCCTAAAACATAGTTACCTGCCAGAGTAACCAACAGCTTTAACCACTAAAGAAAACTGTCAAAACCAGGAAGTTAGAGATGTGGGGGGAAACAAAAACAAAAATAAAAACTCCTGGATTGAAAAAAGGAGAAGAAAAAAGAAAAGGTGAAGAGTAGTCTTTTAATAGGCCAGATTAAAGTAGAAGAGGGTGTTGTATTGATTCAAGGAAAACTAGAACAAGAAAAGGATGCTGAACTGGTTGCATGTATGTCAAATCCACCACATCAGTCATCATTTTACTATAAAACAAAAAAAACAAAAACAAAAAACACAGTTTAGGTTAAAATGTGTTGATATGAATTTAAGCTTTACAAGGTTAAGAAAAAAAAATAACTATTCTCTCCAAATCATGCATGTTTGCCTTTTTCTCTCCATTTTTTTCCGTTTTTTGCTAGTGAATGTTTACCTTCCTATTTGAATTTGGGATTTGGAATGAATTTCTAATTTTCTCAGCCATTTTACTATTTATAAAACTTACTTTTCTTAGTGGAAATGTAACAAGGGCTCAAATATATTTACACACACACACAAACACACACACACATGAAGATCTAACAATTAAGTTAGCGAACTCATCCTAGAAAACGTGCTGCATACCTCATTGTTGTAATATCACTACGGTCACCTTCAAAGTACTCCTATTGGGAAGCTATGCACTGACGCCAGTGTCTAGTCCACCCTCCAAAGCAATTTTGGAACTCTTTTTCTGGAATGGCCATCAGAACTGTCGTTGTATTACTCTTGATGTCCTGAATGTCATCAAAATGTCTTCCTTTCAATATTTCCTTTGTCTTCGGGCAAAGAAAGAAGTCATTTTGGGCCAGATCAGGTGAGTAGGGAGGGTGTTCCAATACAGTTATTTATTTACTGGCTAAAAACTCTCTCACAGACAGTGTCGTGTGAGCTGGTGCATTGTCATGATGCAAGAGCCATGAATTGTTGGCGAAAAGTTCAGGCCATCTAACTTTTTCACGCAGCCTTTTCAGCACTTCCGAATAGTAAACTTGGTTGTTTGTCCAGTTGGTAAAAATTCATAATGAATAATCCTTCTGATATCAAGAAAAGGTTAGCAATATTGCTGCAACACGTTCGTGAACTTAATTGTCCAACCTCATGTACATATATTTTCAGAGATTTGAAATTCTAACTGAATTTTTTTAAATGACCAGGACCATGTCCCAGCTGGGACAGCAATGTCAGCCATTGTAGGGGTACACGCAGATGACCATGAATCAATTGTACGATGAAAATCAGCATCAGTTGTCAAGGCTGACAAGTGATGGTATCAGTTAAGAGGCCATCTGCTGTAGAAGTAAAAGATATTGATAAGACATTACCCAAAGAACTGTATATTGGCTCAATTATAATTGAGAAATACATACCATGAGAATAAACATAGAGTTCACAGAATAAACAAAATACCATATTGAATCAGTCCAAAGACCCATCCAACTTATGACTCAGCATTCACACACATTGTAAAATATGTAGGGGAGGGGCTGCACTCTCCCAACCCCCATCCATAAATAGCTGCACACCACCAATACCACCACCCAATTAAGAAGAACTGAGCTTGTCCCCATATCTTGGCTCCACCATCCCAGAATTACCTACCTAGATGGCAGATTGTTAAGACACTTCTCAGCTGTAACCTGGACTTTCACACTTCAAGTGGCTAAATGCTTTGTCTGGAACTAAGGCTAATACCCTGACACAGAGCTATGCTGGACATGAAAGCTAAATCTATGCTTTACCCCACATCTTTAAGGTGTTTCCTGCTGGACAGTTGTGTTCATCTCCTAATACATCCCAAGCATTCACTTTCCTAGTCCTCCACACTCACTCACTGTACCTCTGGCCTATCCGTCCTCCACACTCACTCCGAAGTGACCTTCTGAGATCTAAATTGGATCACCTCCGTCCTCTGCAGAAATGAGGTGTCTGCTGGCATCTGTCACCTACTGGAATATGGGACTTGTGCTTGCAGAGCTCACAGTCTATCAATATCTCTCCCCAATCTATGTCGTGATTTGCTTTTAACATTCCTTCCCATGAATCTGCAACAAAACATAGCCCCTGCCACCTCTTGAGATATTTAAAGTCCATTTCATCAGTCATCTATTCCATGAAGCCTTTATAATACTCTCCAGACAAAAATAATCCCATGGTCCTTTATGTTCCCATAGTACCTCGACCATTCATTTATTCATGCATTTAACAATTATTAATTGAACATCTATCGTGGGCCATGTGCTGTTCTAAGCACTGGAGATACAGCATTCAACAAAAATCAGCCAAGTCCCTACCTCAAGGGAGCTCCCATTTGAGTGGAAGGAAACAAATAATAAACAAGCAAGAAAATATATCCCTGAAGGCAAAAAGTACTATGGAGAAAAGTCAAGTAATGGGAGGGAGATAAGGTAAGCCAAGGAGTAGAATAGGGCATTGTGATTTAAATTAGGCTCATTAAGAGGTGAGATCGAGCTGCGATCTGAAGGAAGTGAGTGAGAATGAATCATGCAAAACGTCTGATAAAGAGCATGCCAGCCAGATTGGAGAATTTAGTGGAAAGGCCTGGAGGTGAGAATTTGCTGGAAACATCTATACCCCTCCAGGAGGGCAATGGACTGAGTGGTGTGAACAAGAGTGAAAGTGGCAGGAGATGAGGTTAGGAAGGAAATGGGAGGTGTGCAGATAAGTCAGGGGCTTGCAGAACAGGCAAAGGATGGAGGTTTTTTCTTTGCACAAGACAAGACAGCTTTGGAGCTCTTGAGAAGTGACATAATGAGATTTCCTTAAAAGAACTCCTCTCAGAGGGTAAGGGGGGAGGAGGGTGGTAGATGAGGGTAAAGGGGATCAAATATACTGTGATGGAAGGAGAACTGACTCTGGGTGGTGAACACACAATGTGATTTATAGAGGATCATAATACAGAATCGTATACATGAAATTTATGTAACTTTACTAACAATAGTCACCCCAATAAACTTTAATTTAAAAAAAATTCCCCTAGAGAACAAATGGCAGAGAATACAACAGTGGAGACAGGGCTGCCAGTTAGGAAGGCAGTCACTCCAATTGTACAGGTAAGAAGTGTAGGTGGCTTAGATTAAAAAAAAAAAAAAGGGAAGGGCAGAGAGGATGAAGAGTACCCAAATCAAGATGTACTTTGAAGACAGGTTTTGCTAATACGTTAGATGTCGGTGAAAGAAAAAGAGGAGTCAAGGATGACTTCAAGATCCTTTGCTCAGTTGACACGGAGCATGAAAGAATCCTTTACTGAGATGAAGCAGACTGGGAGGAGCAGGTTGACTGGGGGAGAATCAGTTCTTCTTTGCACATGACGTATTTGAGATGGCTATTAGAAATCCTAGTAGACATAAGGACTAGGTAGTTAGATATTCAAGTTTGGAGTTCAGGGGAGAAGTCTAGCTTAGAGATATAAATGTGGGGTCGGTTGTCAGATTATATAGGTATTTAAAGCCATAGATGGAAGGAAATCACTCAGGGAGTGAGTATATAAAGAAGAGAGATCAAAGGACTAGGACACCCCAATATTTAAAAGTAGGGTTAATAAAGAATACATGAAGGTGGTGTCCTACACCACATGAACCAAATCTTTCAAAAAGGAGGGTCAACCACGTAAAATGGGCCAATGGCTGTCAAGTAAGAAGAGAACTGAGAATTCACCCGTGGGTTTAGTAACATGAAGGGCGTTGATAACCTGGAGAAAATATTTTGGTCAAGTGGCAGAGGCATATCCTGAGTTTAAAACTGCTTCAAGAAAGAATAAGTTGGTAAGAAGACGGCGATTATAAAAGACATTTTCAAAGAGTTTTGCTGTAAAGGAATGCAGGAAAACAGAGAAGGGTCAATGGAAGGAATTTTTTAGATGAGATATTTCAGCAACTTTGATGATAATGGGAAAGATTCAAAGAGAGGAAACTTTGATAATGCAGAAGAGAGATGCTGAAGTGATGTTCTTGAGTAGGTCAAAGGGATTGAGATCGAATGTCTAAAAGAGAGCTTGGCCTCAGGTTGAAAAAGGAACAGTTCATCCATTTTGTCCAGGCAAAAGGTGCTGATAGGGTAGTGGTTGTGCTGGGGGGACACTAAGAAGTTTTTTTAACGATTGCTTTTATTTTCTTAGTGATTTAGGAAGCAGGATCGCCAACTAGGGTGTTGGGTGAAAGAGGGAAAGGTGTGAGTCGTCCAAGAGACTGGGACAATGAATGGACTAAAGAAATGGAGTAGGCCCCCTGAGCGCCCCCTAGAGGTTGTGAACTTAACAGCGATCATTGAGCCTGGTTCATCGACAAATCTCAACACTACGTTCTCTCTCGCGCGCTCTCTCTCTCTCTCTCTCTCTCTCACTGTATTCAGGTTAGGTATTTATCTTATTTCCCTCACCAAATCCTAATCACTTAAAAAACAACCCTTAATCATTTTTGAACTTCCAGCACCTAGCAAAAATGCCTGATAAATATGTGTCAAGTCATGATTACAGGAAGGACCAAACACACGGAAAAAAGATATATTCCTGCCCCTCCCCTCTTGAGGTTACATAAACCAGGCTTCTAAACATGTCTAATTATGACAGCATTGTATAGCATCATACCCCTTGGCACACTCAGCCCAGAGACTTGTACTTGGATGGGCCAAATAGACATTTGCTTAACGAATGAGTGAGTGAGTGAGTGAAGCTTTTTAGGCTCTATTATGGATTCTCGTGTATTTGGAGACTCAAGCTCCCAAGGTTTACCCCAGCCTACTCAGGAAGATAGGTTTTCCTTATTCTTCATAATGACAATAGATTTTTCATTTTGAGACAGGCGAGCACAACAAGACAAGCTTCAGACAAAGAATTGGTTCCCACAACCTATGAGCACCCCCCTCCTAGTTTGCAGAAAGGCAACCTGGGCACATAGAGGTCATACAAACCTAAAGGTCACCAATCTGAGCTCCCGTTTAGAAGTTGTCCAAATATAGTCTATGATATGCTGGCATCAGCTGGCTTTTGAACAAAGGATAAAAAAGATTAGTAGATAAAGTACAACTTATTACTATAATCGGAACTCCCTCAAGAAAATTCTTTCCCCCAACACTGCCATACGTATAGTTTATTTATTTATTTATTTATTTATTTATTTATTTATTTATACTTTGCCTCATTCCATAAAGCATTTGAGGAGGCTTATAGTTTGATATTTTCCCCAAGTAGAAAAACAGAAAGAAATAGTTAAATCTTACAAGTTCTGAAGATCCTCCCAGGGTCCTGATGCCATAGATATTTGTCCAGCTTGTTACGTTCATCCCCTATAACCCTGTTTACAATGATCAAAAGCCCCTCTTTCACCTTTTCTCTGTGGAGGTCAAGTTTCCACCCGAATTCTTCCCAAACAGGTGAGGGAAGAGGGATGGGGGAGTTTCCATAACCAAACCATGAGACATAATCAGAGCCAGATGCCCAACTTTCTGAGTCACACGGACTCATATGTCATAAAAAATGAGTGATTGATTTATTATAGGCCCCTAATTAACAAAATATGGTTTAACATACAGCCAGCAGTGTATCCCACTGTGTGCCCATAAAACACGGCTGGCAATTGGGAAGTCACATAATGGCTCAGTCACGGCAATTGTCACCACATTAAGAAGACGCAGCTTGAGTTTTGCATTACATCTACTTAACGTCACCACACAAGGAGCAAAGTCAAATATCTGGTCAATATTTAGTACATAATTCACTTAGCAAAAACTTTTGAGTATATACTGTCAGCAAAACTAACATACACAGAATCATTGGAAACAAAAGCTGGACTCGCTCTGTAGCCTGGATTTCAGACACGCTTGTAAATCATACCTACTTTGTTTAAAATTTTGTCAAGTGACCATTTTGTAAATTAATTTACCAGCATGACTGGGGGCAAAGGATAGACAGGATCATTTGGGGCCATGTTATTCCTCAGTTGTCCCTTGAGAGAGTCTAATTCTAACAAACCAAGGCAGTTTAAATGTGGCGTCAGTGCTCCTCTCTTTCTTAACATGGTTGACATTTATATTCATACCGAACGCAGGGTGGTGCTAATGGTGATGACAAGCATATCACAAATGGTAAAATATCTCTTCAAGGTCTTTTGGCAATTAATTGATTGAGGCACATCCGAGCTATTTAGTTTTTACAATTGGCAGGTGTATCTCTCATAAAACCCAGGTCTAGAGAGAGAGAGAAAGGTCTCCCATGGTTCACTACCTCTCCTATACACAGTTTTAGGAGAGCCTTGGGACCAGGCAAAGCTCTCCAGCTTCTGGTTTTGGGGGGCAGCTACATCACCTACAAGCACGGTGGCAAACAATTGTCTGTCCCTGCCAGCCAGTGCTAACTATGCAAAAGGGGAATTAAAATCAGTGCCATGCAGTGCAATGACTGCTGTGCAGGGCGCCAGCTCCCAGCATTACAGATGCCCGCAGCCAGAGGCGAATCAAAGATGATGAACAGATCAAATACAATCTAGTTTCTGGGGTCACACTTGGTTTTGACAGCTGAAGTTGTCCTGATTGTGTCCAGTCAACCACACGCCGAGCTGCTGCATTTTCTCTGCTGTGAAAATGCAGGTGTCCCCATACCAGGAAGTTGGTAGTGTTAGGAGGTTGCTCTCTAAGGCCCCGCTTCAGAGACTAAGGTCTTACTTATTTGCAGCCCCGGTGTCCACAGCCTGCCCCCTCACAGTCTCTCAAGCCCTGTGTAGAGTAGAGAATTAAATAAACAATACTTGATTCAGAGAAGACCCAGCCCTCCTCATACATACCAGGGGTGCCAAAAAAAATGTATACACATGACTTGTGTTCATCTTTTGTTATCGATATATATTATTACAATTTTAATACAGTTTTTTCCTTTCTTAAAATGTGTATACATTTTTTTGGCACTTTCTGTATTTATCCCTGGAGAGTGGCGAACATCTTTCCTGAGATGGGCACTGAGAATGCCCTATAAAAATCCTTGAATGCAGAATGAGCCTCCTGGCGCTACAGGCAATAAGGGTATGGTTTCTGTTAATCTGTGAAAATGCACTGATTTAAAGGAGAGAAGTGGCAGAATAAAAAAAAATCCTTCAGGGTGTGCTAATGCCACAATCCTCTTCGGTTAGAACTGTCTTGTAAGTTCCAACCACCAAGAAGTTATCAGCATTAAATATCAATAAAATAATCAAATAACCAACAAGAATCAATTACATATTAAGTATCTATTCTATGCCCAGAATTTCACTTGGTGCTAGAAAGGGATGCCAGATAATTATGAGACATTTTCCTTGCCCTTCCTATCTTTAAAGAATACGTCATTCACTTATTAAAAAACTTTTGAGTATATACTCTAGGCAAAACTAGCATACACAGAATCATTGGAAATAAAAGCTGGACTCAATCTATAGCCAAAATTTCAGACATGTTTTTAAATCACTGTTTAAATCTCCAAACAAATTTAATCTTTTTTACCATATGAAGCACATTAAAATATTTAAAGATAATATCCATACATCTTCTTTTTTCAAGCTAAAATTTCTTTAACCGCTCCTCATGTGACAAGATTTTTTTTAAATCATTCCCCATCTTAATTGCCTCTTTCTAAATACATTCTCATTTTAAGCATCTCTCTTAATATGATATAGCTCTATGCTTTCACTCTATGGAATTCCATCTTATCTGTGAAATGGCAGAGTCAGGCCAGTTCCGATTTACAACAACTTCCCCTCCCATAGCTATGTCATCCAGGAGACCTCCAGGGAATCTCCACAGAGAACACTGTCTTCAGATCAAGCACGTTAAAATGAGAGTAAGACTGTGTGCTAACCACTGGGTAGGATGTGGTTTCAGAGACTTTGTCAGGAACAGAGGTCTTATGTTGTTTTGTGTAACAGATGGACAGACTCATCTACAATGTCTGATGAGCAAAGGCTCTTGGAGCCTCACTGGTCAAACACATTCTCTTTACTGAGTAGAAAACAGAGGCCCAGGTGCCAAGTAACTTGCTCAGGAACAACACTGTTAGCAGTGTTTCTGATCCCACCTGGTCTGTCAGAACCCTGCCACATCTCCATCAAGAAGTGGGGACTATTTCCCCTCTCCTGGTGACAGTTTTGACAGAGAGAATGCAATAGAAGTGAGGTTGCATGACATCCGAGGCTAGATCATAGTAGACCGAATGGCTTTTGCATGATTCTCTAGCTCTCCTATCTCTGTACCTCTCAGCACATCTCTGGAGCCCTGAATCAACACATAATAATTCTGATTTTCCAGAGGCCACACACTGGAGAGCCCGTGTGGAGAGACTAAAGAGGTATCTGAGAGGTGCCACTGTCCAGCGCCCAGCTGTTTGGGTCTTTCCAGTTCAAGTGACAGTTTCCACTTGAGCTTCCCTGAGTGAGAACCCCTGAGTGAGATGGTGATGGGGGGACAGAGTGTGTGGGCGGGGAGAGCAAGACCTCTTTCTTCAAAGGTCCTCCATTCTGTAGGTAGTCTTTACTTTTCCTTCCATAGAATTACTTTGATGTGTGATGATAACAGAATGCGGTCAGGCCAAGACTCCAGAAGAGAAATTCACAGCAGGAAGTGATCAGATGAAATGGAAAGGCCAGGTCCTTTATCACGTTCTTCTACATGGTACCTTCTCCTGCCCTGACTATTTTTACACAGTACCGGATTTTAGCGAACCTTAAAAATAAGTGCCCTGCGCCAGAAAGGAAAGCACACATAGCCAGGCACAAGTTGGTCCTTTATGATGAATGTGGCGATGCCACTAAGAAGCAGTGGGCTATTGAACAGAGAACAGAGACTTACAGTGCATCTGGGATCCGTCAGAGCCGCTCCTTCTAGATAGACGGTCTTGGGCAATTGCTTAAACTTATGCAGCTGTCCGTCTTTTTGCTTATAGATGGGAATCCTGCTTATCTCTCAAGGTGACTGTACGAATGAGTGTAAATAAAAGAAGTAAAAACCTGCCACACAGTAGGGAGTCAACAAATGTACTAGTGACTATTATTGCTGTGGCTGATTTGTAATATTGTGATGCATTCGTTTCAATAACAAAATAAAAGCATTATAAAAAAACAGAACTGGACAGAAGCCCTGAACACTGAACTCATCATTTCAGTAGGAAGGTCAGGTAGATGAATCATTAGGTGTTTGTAGAAAGAAAAAAATCTATATCTTCTGAAGAAATAATCCTCTGCAGTTCTTTGAAATAAAATTAAATCTGGGGAAGCACATAGAATTCAAGACCGCAGAGCTAGAAATTTTATAAGATTTGATTGATTAAATAACCCTACCAACCTATTATTTAGTCAAACCTAGATGGAATCAAGCAAACATATCTGAAGATACTTGAGCAAAAATAATGTCCTGGGATTTTTGTTTTCATGTTTTTATTAGATTTTTCTCAGGACTTTTGTTAGTGGGGAGAGTGAGACCCAGGCACTGGTTGTACATGGAATATTCTCTTAGCCACCCAAGTGGATGTTGATAGCTGCACCCCGTCATACGAGAGCAGAGGAAGAGGTAGAACATGAGATTGTCGTCTCCAGAGAAAATGTCTGTGGTCCTGACTTTCTCAGTGAATCGATGCTTAGATAGAAAGGGTAAAAGTAATTCAGGAAAAATAGGACCCTGATAATAGGGCTTATTAAAAGTTATTTTTCAACTGATGGCTATTAAATTCTATGCTGGAAAATTGGGGAAGGCAATTTCTGATTTCATAAGATGAACAGATAGCTTTGCCCCTAAAATCTGGCATTAAGAAAATGATATTCTGGTGAGCAGTGGTGCTTCCAGGACCACAAAAGAGAACCCTCCCAAAAGAGCCCTCGGTGTCTCTCTTGAAAGATGACCTGCACTATTTGTACGTATCTCTGCAAAGGGAAATGAGCCTCAGGGGTTTAACCAGTGGAATTATCCCCTGGCTACAAGACACTGTTTCTCATTGGGAAAAAGACTGAGGCTATGGAAAAATAAGAAAGGTCAGGAGGAGACCTGGTTATCGTCCACGCTCTGACAAAACTAGCTGTGTGCCTGGAGCTAATTTTTCTGATTCTTCACCTAAAAATGTCCTCACTGGGCTCAAAGACCTCTCCAATCATGTCCAGCTCTGGAACCACTGCTTCCAAGACCCACGTTTAGGATGTCTTGCCTTACGCTTTGAGTAGTAGTTTTAGTCAAATGTAAAGTTCGATTAGAGTACCCAAAGGAATATTGCTTTAAATCCAAAAGGTGTCTGTGGGCCATGGCTCTGAGCACTGACTCCTCTTTGGCAGCTCAGGGTCCCTTTCTCATACATGACATGCAAGTGCCATTGGCGGTGTCCATGCCTGCCCTGTGACCATGAAAGGTGCCCCAGTCTTGGCCAGGCGAGCTGCCCACATGTGCACTTGAGCCCATCAGCCATGTGGCTTGCCTGGTCCTGGCCCCACAGCAGCCAAGCAGAACGGCAGGTGAGAGTCTGACTTGGGACTGGATTTCACTCGGAGGCTGGGAAGGGACCAGCTTATGAAGGGGTGATGCTCCTCAACACGAAACTGCACCCAAAGGTCTGGAGTTGTCACAACACTGAGCTCCAGGGCAGAGAAGGAGGAGCACTTGGCAGCTGAAGCAGCAGAGTCAGGGCCTGTCACAGGGAGAGTACCAGGAGGGTTATGAGAGCATTTTCAGAAGGATGCAAAGAAGATTTGAGTGCGGTAAGGAGTGGATGGGAAGGGGGCTAGCAGAACAGGAAAAGCTGGAGTGAAAATGAGGCCGAAAATTAGGAGAGTAAAGAAGTGACCCTGATTAGGAAAGAGAAACCAAAATAGTAGAAGAAAGCATGAATATGATGGGGGGGCGGGGGGGGGAGGAACAGGAGAGAGAAAGAGACAGACACAGAGCACAGAGAGAGACACAGAGACAGTCTGGACTGGTGTTTGACCAAACCTCAGGGCTCCACAGCCTAGTCAAGCTGACACGAAGTTAACCATCAAATACACTATGTGTGGAAATGCCTCGCACAGAACAGGGACCCCAGAGAGCTCTCACCCGCCCTGTCTCTGTCTCTGTCTCTGTCTCTCTCTTTTTTTTTTTCTTTTATGTATTTAACATTCAAATCAGTAGACTTGGAGTAAAACAAATTATCCTCCAAGCAGTCTAAAGCCTAAGAGCAAAGACAGGATCCCCCGAGAGGGAATTCTGCCTCTAGACTGCCACAGAGCAACAACCCTGTCTGAGTTTCCATGCCCACCCTGCCAGCCCTCCACACTTCAGACCTGCCAGCCCCTGCCATCGCATGGGCCAGTTCCTTAAAATAAATCTCTCTATGTGTACATAAACCTGCTGGCGGTTCTGTTTCTCTGGAGAATCCTGACTAATATAGAGGATTCATGTGAAAGAATGACTGTGAAAGAATCCTGACTATTCACAGCTGCCCAGTGAGAAGGTTATCACTGGCCCATCTTATAGAAAAAAAACTCCAGAGAGCCTACCTTCCCCAATCACCCCTGCCACACTCACTTCCTCCTAGAAAGAAATGGACATTTATTCAAACCTAGGCTTTTTTGTTTTGTTTTGTTTTGTTTTATAAATTTGAATAGTGCTGGGTTTTGTTTGTTTGTTTATCTGTTTGTTTGTTTGTTCTTAATTTTATTGGGGACCATTAGGGAACACTGTGTTTCTCCAGGGCCCATCAGCTCCAAGTCATTGTCCTTCAGTCTAGTTGTGGAGGGCGCAGCTCAGCTCCAAGTCCAGTCACCGTTTTCAATCTTTAGTTGCAGGGGGCACAGCCCTCCATCCCATGTGGAAATCGAACCGGCAACCCTGTTGTTCAGAGCTCATCCTCTAACCAACTGAACAATCTGGCCACCCCAAATCTAGGTCTTTTTTTCTTTTTTCTTTTTTTAATTAAAGTTTATTGGGGTGACAGTTGTTAGTAAAGTTACATAGGTTTCAGGTATACAATTCAGGTGTACATAGGTTTCAGGTGTACAATATCTCACATTGTGTGTTCACCACCCAGAGTCAGTTCTCCTTCCATCACCATATATTTGATCCCCTTTACCCTCATCTACCACTCTCCTCCCCCCTTACCCTCTGGCAACCACTAAACTATTATCTGTGTCTATGAGTTTTTCTTTCTTCATTTGTTTGTCTTGAAAGTCAAGAACCATATGATTTCACTGACATGTGGTATATAAAACTGAAAACAACAAATCTAGGTCTTTCTTAACATCAAAACCATTGTGTCCGAAGCCTGGCAGAGGCATCTACAAGCCATTACGTCCCTATTTGAGGCATTCAAAGCTTTTTAGGAATGTCATTTGGCATCCTCTGGCCAGAGGGCCGAACAGATTCCTCTCCACAGTCCTGTGGTTCTGGCCCTCACATTGCCTTGTCTCTGAAGTGGCCTAGCACATGGAGTTTGGGAAGGAGCACTGAACATACAGGACCTTAGTCACTGCACAAATGCCAAGACCTGAGGAAGTACCATTTCGGACAATGGCTTACTTACACTCACACTGTGGCTGAAAGTCTGGGCCCGTTTCCCCCTCTCCTTCGTGTACCTTTTCCTACTTCAACTGGTATGAATTCCTATGTTTGGTCGGTCTTCAACATTTCACAGGAAGGGCCAACCAAGCCTTATTCTCATGCGTGGTCAAATTCTAAATTACACACGGGTGTAAACCCCCCTTACCACGAATTTTGGTCTTTTCTTGACTCGCCAGCTTACCCCCGACTATACACACTATGCAAACATGAATGAGCACGTTTGTAGCTCCTAGGATCTGTCAGGTGTCTTACAGGAGCCTGAGGAAGGCAGGGGTGGGGGTAACCACCAACGGAAGCTCAACTTCAATAGCTTTTATTAACCCTGCGAGTGACTCTAACCACTACCTCCAGGGGACAGCAATGGGAGCAGGTTTCCCTCGCCTCTCCAGTACCGCAGGGCCGCTATTTCGGAAGGAAAAACTGTCAATACACCTGTAGATGTCTCATGTGGCTTTTGCTACCTACCAAAGTAATCAAGGTAATCACTTTTTTCTTGTTGTTTTTTTTTTTTTCTTGTTTTTTCTGCCAGAGGTAAGTGATTTTTCCTGCTCAGAGCTTTTTCTTATGCTCTCAAGAGTCAGAACTGAAACTGAATCTTTTAACCATCAGATTATCAACCAGCATTTTCCTTAGGCCTCCAGAGTGAGGACTGTGGAAGTCTGATGAAGCAAACCAGCCTGCTACCCTGAAAAGACCATGGGAGATGCAGTGCAATAACTCAGTCATTTAACCTCTTTGAGTTCCATTTGGTTTAGTCAATGTTTATCGACTCTTTCGTATGTACTGGGCTGAGTGCTGGAGACAAATGAGCCACTCACTGCCTCGCCTTCAGAGAACATAAGGTCCGCCGCAGGGGACAGCCAGGTACAGAAATCATGGCAACCGCTGATGGCATTCTTCAACAGAAGGATGTGCGTGTATCAGGAAGTACTAGATGGAAGGATTAGCTCCATCCCAGATGAGTTTTAGCGAATGTTTCTCAAGGAAGGTGACACCTCAAGTGAGGAACAAAGAGGCTGAAGGAAAAGATTTCCATGTCTCTCAAGCCTTCTTACAGCTCTGAAATCCAGTAACTTTATGGGCAAATCCAAGAAATGTTGAAAACCAGGAACATCCAGAGTCAGGTGGTCTCTGAGAGCACTGGGGTTTATGGGATAGGGAATCTACACACACCAGTGTCTCCTGAGTCAGGCAGCTATCCCACCAGTCAACCTGTGACAAATGAACAAATCAACTCCCAGAGCCCTCGTTGCAGACTCTGTGCTAGGAGAACACTGGTTAAGATGCTGTCTGAGCTGAGGAGCCCATGGCCTGACAAAGGGACAGGAAAGAACACGGGGAATGACTGCACACCAGGCACCAGGTGGAGAGCAGAGAGTTCATTAAAGGGAGGAAAATGTTTGCTTCTGGAGGAATCAAAAGAATGCTTCATGGCACACAAGCTCCCAACTGAAAATCTATCAAAGTGCACAGAGATAACAGGAAGAAAGGAAGAGCATTCTACACAAAACATTCCGTGAGCAAAGGTGGGAAAATAAAGGCGTTTCAGGAAATCGTAAGCAAAATTAGACCAGAGCTCTGGAACTTAATAATACTTAATATTATTGTAAGCATTACTTATTGAATGTCTACTCAGTGAGCCGAGAATTCAAATGTCCTGTTTCACCCTTCACTGCCAAGTGGGGCCTGGCTGTCATACCCATTTTCCAGACGAGAAAACTAACGCTGAAGTGGTAAAGCTGGGATTTTAACACAGGTGTTTCTGATTCCAGAGTTTGCATTCTGAAGGACCATGCCCATGCTTCTTTAGGTTTTTGATGCCCTGCTGGGAGATACACGCTTACCCTGAGAAGCAATACAAATATTGTCACTTTTAAGGAGAGGACTAACACATTACCACAGATAAATCTGGCAGTAGTGTGGAAAATGGAGAGACTGGAGATAAGCAGTTCTTTAACCTGAATGCTATTGTAATCACATACATTCAAGAATCATAAAAGGTTCTGGACTGAAGCCATGGCAGTCAAAAAAGAAAGGGAAGAAATATACAAGGTGTGACAATTAAGTTCGTGAACTTGTCGCAATGATATTGCTAATCATTTTTTGATATCAGAGGAATTATTCATTATGAATCTGTACCTACTGGACAAACAGTTAATCAAGTTTACTATGTGGAAGTGCTGAAAAGGCTGCGTGAAAAAGTTAGAAGACCTGAAGTTTTCGCCAACAATTCAGGCTCTTGCATCAGGACAATGCACCAGCTCACACAGCACTGCCTGTGAGGGAGTTTTCAGCCAACTCAGCGAATAACTGTATTGGAATATCCTCCCTTTTCACCTGATCTGGCTCCCAATGACTTCTTTTTTTACCCAAAGATAAAGGAAATATTGAAAGGAAGACATTTTGATGACATTCAGGACATCAAGGATAATACGATGACAGCTCTGATGGCCATTCCAGAAAAAGAGTCCCAAAATTGCTTTGAAGGGTGGACTAAGTGCTGGCATCAGTGCATAGCTTCCCAAGGGGAATTCTTCGAAGGTGACCGTAGTGATACACAGCAGTGAAGTATGGAGCACTTTTTCTAGGATGAGTTCGTGAACTTAATTGTCAGACCTCGTACATATAAAAACCATTATGGAGATAGAATCGCCAGGACCCGGCTAGTGAATGGATATGGTAGAAGAGGTGAGAATAAGGAGTTTGAAGAAAGTGTGTTTGGTTTCTGAAGACCACTCCTGAGACAGAGACAGCTGCCTCCGTCTAGCCCCCCAGACCCATAAGCAAGCGAGAGTGAGTTTTCTGAACTTTTTCTTTGCTCCAAAGTATGAATCTTACAAACTCATATTCCTTTTGGATCTTAGATTATGGACAGCGATAATTACTATTTCTGTAAAACCCAAAAATTTAGAGTAAGAAAGTTGAGTATGTAGAACGTGGGTAGGCAAAAATTTCCTTTATAGAAAGTCTGCCCCAATCACATATTTCTGGAGCCCACTGCATATGATAGGTACTTAATTCATATGTTTTAAAGGATTAAGTTAATAAACCACAAGTACTTTCAGCATCTTTCTTCTTGTAAGGCTTTAACCCATGCCCTCCTTTCAAATCAGAACTTCAGTCAGGAGTTAAGAAAAGAATAAAAGGACATAGAATTCAAACGTAGAAATGTGTGCTCAGAGACTTGGGAGGAGAGCGCTTGGTTAGGCCTGGCTTCTGATATTTGGTTGGCTCCTGACACACAGTAGGACCTCAGTAAGCATTTGCTGAATGAGTGGATGGATGAATGAATGCGTCAGCTCATCTAAGATCTTCATCTTAACAGCACACGCTTGAATGGGGGAGTTCGTGCAGCCACCAGCGAACCTCAATGCCAGTGTGATTAATGTTGCTTTTTCCAGAAGTCTTGGCCTGAAAAACTCAACACTGAACACCTGAAGAAAAAAAAAAAAGTCCCATTGGCAAAGCCTACTTTTCACAGTAGGAGACTCCCAGCGACGTTGCCAAAATCCCGGAGGCCCAATACCTTTCTGACTTTGCAATAACTCCCAAGTCAAACAAATTGCCAAAGAGTTATAAGCTTCTTATTAGTTGGATGGATTCCTCCTATTGCTCTCTTGGCTTCACTTTCCCTGCACACATGCTGGTGAGTTCCATCGATAATTCGTGTGCTTGCAAGTTCGCTCTGCAACAGAGGAACGCTGGCATTTCTGGGTGAGCGTCTGCTCTGTGATCTGTGATGTACGATTTCCACTCCCTCCTACCTTCACTTTGAACTGAACTGCTGTGTTAAGCAACCCCACTACCCACCACGGGACAAGCCGAGACCTGAGTCTTCATTAGTGTTACAACACTTTATCCCAGACTAACCAGTAGCACCAGTATTCAAACTGCAGTGTGATGATAACCACAGTGACCCAGACGAAAGCGCTGGTACCATTTCCATGATGTCCAGGAGCCAGCATGGCCCTGGAAACAGCAAGAACCCAGGTCACTGCAGGTGTAAACAGGAGAGGTGCTGGAGAAAAGCTCAAACAGTGGATTATCATCAGACTGCAACCCTGAAGCTACCCAGCAGGAACTGAAATGGAGAACTGGCAGAGAGAGAGTACATTTTACCCGAGTGACAATCAATCTGATTCTCTGGGATAAAAACCTACTTTAGAAATTAAATTGTACATTTCAGTTAACAGCTCTGATTCATAAATTAATGTCTAATGCTCTATTTCGAGTTGAGCAAAATTTAGCTACCGTACCAACTTTTGTTTCTGCAGGGATTTCTATACAATGTAAGATCTGTGTGATGATTTCATTATACAAGATGAAATGAAAATGTTCCATTCAAAATTCGTTGCTCAAGGAAAGCTCCTTGAAAGGAATTATAAGCTAAGTTTTCTGTTTTGTTTTCCTTCGAAAAGCACAAATGCCTGCAGTACACTGTTTCCACTCTTCTCTTGTGGTTATAACGAGGGACCACCCGGTTAGTTTCTGGACAGTATTTCTATTGATTTAAGCCTCCTACCCGGGATTAACAGAAACAATCATTTTATTAACTACAGTCAAAGAGTTACAGACAAAATGTGAGTCCACTGGATAGCCATAATTCCATCTTTCCTCCTTAGTGGTGTTATCTTATTTCATCTAAGGTTTTCCTAGGCACGCAAATAAGATTTTTGAGATCTTGTTGAGGGTGGGCTAAAGAGTGGAAAGACAGAAAAGGAGGAGAGACGGGGAGGGGCAGTGCACCTGTACAAGGTGTGTATAAACAAGCAAATTCTACCCAAAGGTCTCTGATACTCAGGACCTCAGTCTGAAATAGAATGGACTCAGATTGAAACTGAATGTGATCATGACCCAATGCTTCCTGAGAACCTCTCTCCTTCTCCTAAAAAGCACTACAATTTGGTGAAAGAGGAGAGTTCCTCAATAACTGCCATGTGTCACCCGCCTGTGCTCCTATTTCTGCAATGTCTAGAAGACAAAGAGAAAGGAACAAATTTCTTGGGGTCTATCCATCGTAGAGAGGCCTTTCCCACTTCAGTTTTCTAATTCTTTGTAATCCCTATATTTTGTCAGTAAAACAATCTGCCACTCAGGGTTCTCTAGTGGCTTCACGATTTATACTTCCACACCCAAAAACAGATCCTGATAAAGCAATCTTATTTATAACTACTGTGTAACAGACATTAGCCCAAGGGTTACTAGTCTTAACGATGTACATTTGATATAAATATGGCAGCCTGAAATCAACTGGCTGGGATCACACTGAAGAAAATTGCTAAGATTTTTGGATTATAGAGATGGCCTAATCCATAAATATTTCCCCAGCTCTAAAGCAGGAGAAGAGAGTAAGGCATAATCTCACCCTTGCCTACACTTCATGAAGACAGGCTTCTGACTCTTGTCCATCTCACGTTGTCCGCCTGAGAATAAGTTTGAATACAAAGCTTTACTTCCTAAAATGACAAAAAGAATACACTCTGGTTAGAGAATGTTAAACAACGGGCAACATGCCAAGCATCTTATTTATCCTAAGCATTACTGGTATCAGTGGGCAATTCTGTGGTTTCCCTCCGAGTGAAAGAGAAATGAGCTCTTAAAATGGGGTGGGAGTTCCAAAGTGGTGTAAGGATGTTACCATTAGTGGCACCTGGGGGAAGGGTATACCAGACCCTGCATTATGGGTTTAACTTCTATCTAAAATGTCTTCACAATAAGAATTATTTAAAAGAGATGGGGTGGGGCTGGGAGCTGGGAAGAATGAACTCAGAGCTGCAGGAGTGTGGAAGAGCTGGTTCAAAACTGTGCTCTTCAGTGGCGATGACAACCGGAGGAAGCCCCACCTGAGATGTGCAGAGGACCCATCCTTTGGTGACATAGACAAACAATCTCTAGAGTGTTCTTACCTTGAGAACAGGGTCCCCAGGACCTCTGCCAGTCAAGGGAGACTTCAATCGTTATGCACAGAGCAGCGCACCTGTCCAGCCCCTGCAGTGTCCTCTCTAAGGGTCGTTTCTTTCAAGCATCTGGGACTTTCCTGAACTCTTTCTCTCCATATATACCTGGTGCTTTCATAAGCCATTCTCTCCCTTCAACAAACCCAGCTTGGGTGTGGAATCAAATCTGAGAAGTTACAGTGAGCACAGATACATGGTATCTGTGAATCTCTTCTCTGTGCGCGTGTATTTTAATCTGTTATTTAAATTGTAAGGCTTTCCTTGGGAGATGAAAAAGACACTAGAAGAGCTGAAGGCAGTTCTATCAGCCTTGTTTAAACAAAGTTAATGTGGCTTGGTGCAAGCCAAGATTAAATGTGACTGAGTGCTTCTGTCTGAAGAAAAAACCCAGATCGAAAAATAGAAAGCTCTGGCAGTCCTTTGCCGACCTTCTGAAAATAACTACCATTGTGTTGGATTAAAAGGCATTTGCTGAAGATTTTGTGAAGAATTAAGTTTATTCGGTATTCTTTTAAAACAGAAAGGAGAATAAAAGAAAAGCCGTTAGTCAACACTGTCTTAGGAGATGAAGCCTTCGAGATAACAGAGGATCTGGGTCAGTGGGGACCTTAGGCGAATCCGCCCTTGACTGGCAGTTCTTCAGAATTTCAGCGCAAACTTAGGCTTCCTCCCCACCCCCATGTCAAGGGACTCATCAGACGTGGCCACTAAGAAGTGGTCTGTTCCCGTGTCCTGTGGATGAGTGGGGTCATCCTCCCACAAATTAAACTGTGACTTCGCCAGGATAGAAATCGGGGACCAGAAAGAGAAAAGTCAAATTTGGCAGACAGGGACTCCAGAGTGTCGCCAAGTGCTCTTGCTGGCTTTGAGGCTGAATGTGTTGGTCCTTCTTCATACCATCATGACAAAACAAAACAAGATGACTCCAGGATGCTTCCCATAGAAAAGCCTCCAGACCCAAAACCCAGTGTCAGCAGTGGAGAAAGCAGCCTGCTCAGGCACCAGCCAGAGCTCTGCATGCGGGAAGCCCTGGGGACGCAGCTTTGACAATGAGCAATTCTCATAGGCCCTGGACAGCGTCTACTTGAGAGGAAAAGGGAAGGTAGGTACAACTACACGTCTAGCAGTTAATTCTGCCCCTCACGTATGTTGGGAGCATTTTCCTCAAATACCAGGAAGGTTTCATTCAAACAGCATGAATCTCTGTGCTTTCCATCCGCTCTTTATATCAAGATGATGGCAGTATAGACATCATTCTGAAACACTGGTTCCCAAACAGGGCGAGTTTGTCCCTCCGGAGACATTTGGCAATGTCTGGAGACATTTCTGGTTGTCACAACTGCCGCTGGCCTCTAGTGGATGGCGCCCAGTCAAGTCCTACAATGCTGTAAATTCCTAACCCCTGCAATGCAGACAGCCGTCCGCCACCAGGAAGTATCTGGGCCCAAGGGGCAGTTTCACCAAGGTTGGGAAACTCTGCCCGAGAAGATGGAATGAAAATTCAAGTTTCTCCTTTTTCCCGTAAAACATTTTTGGTACGTTTCTGAAAATCCACAAGAGAATGTATGTCCCAGTGTTAATAAACACCTCAGTTTCTGTCATCCTACCATGACCAGGGTACCAGGACCTTCACAAGCTACTCAAACAAAATGACTAGCAAATAATTGCTGAGGGCAGAAAACAGACATTCTGGATGTACCATCACTTGTCTCTCTAGAAACTTTCATCAGTGAATCTATCGACAAACCTAGTAGACCCACCATATGGGCAGCCCGGTGCTTGATGAGGTAGGGACTATAAAGAGGTATGGGAAGCCATTAGAGTCAAAACAGAAAGAGAAACACATGAATGGAAAATTAAAATGCAATATAGAAAAATTAGTAAGAAAATCTAATAAAGCATACATTTAGCCAACGATTAAAGTTGGCAAGTTAATATTTATGTGTTGTGTAAACATTTTAAGAAAATTTAAAAATTTAATGACAAGTAATAGTTTTGACAACTGCTGATTAATTTGCTTGGGGTGGGGGGCAGGTATTAAACCAGTGAATGCTTGTCAGCATTATTTTTTTAATTTTCAGATTCAATAAATGGGATTTTTTTTTCTCCAAAGCCACTAGAAGGCCACTGAGAGATTGGGTTGGCCTCATATTACCTAAATACAAAGTGATAGTTCCAGAACAATACTCCACAAAGGATGTATCAAACTTAGTTAAATCGACATAAGTCATTCTTCACAAAACGAAAAATTTGTAATTATACTAGAGAGTAGTATCGAATTAGGTGACAAAAGGAAAGTCTTTTTAAAGTAGACACACAAATCCTCTTTGGGGCTTAATGTTGCTCAAAAAATGAAAAAATAACATTGAATCATCTGAATTTAAAATAGTGAAAGAAATCAAAAATAAAAAAGAAGATAAAAAAGGAGAAAAATCCATCTGAGTGAAAAAGGATTTCCATGGCCTAACAAACCTACTAAACACTAGCTAGAGCAGCACTTACAAATTTGCTTCTCAATCCTTTCTTCCTTGAAGTACTAAATCTAGACCCTGTAATTGCTCTGCACAAGCAGAGGTGAGCACTTGATGGCAGGTAGAGGCTTCAGTCAGGGAAACTGGAGCTACTCACTTCCTTGGAAAAGCCTCCGACCAGCAAAGCCAGGCCAGACCACCCAAGAGAAGCCCTGGATCCCCAGATGTCACATAGTAGGACTGCAGGAGAGAGTAGTTTGTGGCTCCTCCTTTGTGCTGACAGTTAAGTGAAAGATTATAAACCCAATCAAAGAAGCTCTAGGAGCCGTGAACGGTGTTGGATTAATGAAAGGGTTTTCTTCCGTCTGCCATTCATGTGTCCCCATCTATCAGGCAGGAAAGGAATCAAAACTTGAGATTGCAGATCTGGGGGAGGAAGCTCTTTGCCTGATGTTGGCACCCACCCGTTTGCCTCTTTAATTGTCTGCAGCTGGTTCAAGCTGGGAGGGTCAGCTCTTCCTAGTGCATCCCTGCCAAAGTGTCATCTCACTGCTGTCTGGCACAGAGTTACTTCTTGTTTGCATACTTTTAGTCTACTTGAAAACAGGAACGATACCTGGCGTGACACCAAACACTTTCAGTAGTAGCACTCAGCAGTTGCCATCTCTGCTACATTTGAAAAAGGAAGAGCCACAAAAGAAGACGGACATCTGGTATACCATGAGTCTGTCTAAGCGTCCCCCAGACAACACCAGCCTTGCAAGGAAGACTGCTGTCACGAGAGATTAGGATGTCAGGAACTTGTCAGCTTTATCAAACCATATCTCATAGGAGTGAGCAAACTCAAATACAGAGAGAGAACTAAAAGGCATTTACTGTGACTTTAAAACAAAGCAAAACAATACACACATTTCTGTGTGTAAGTATTTGTATATATAATCCTCTTTACAATTTGACAAGTGCCAAAATAATGGCAAAAAATACAGGTTTCGATATTTTTAAGGTAATTGCAGCCAGCTGATTTCTAAGACTACAAGAGTTTTATAGCAATAAAATAAATACTTCAGGACCAAAGGGGTATCCTAGACTATCTGGAACTCCAAGAAGATTCCAGCTTTGTGAAGACATGGTCTAGGAACAGTTCATGGAAAAAGCTGCAATTGAGCTGAGTTTTAAACATTGACAGTAAAAAGATGCTTTTCATTGTTTTTTATTGTCTGTGGTGATCTGCAAAGCCACCAACATTTCTGTCCTTCAACAGAGAGTTTGACAAAGTGTTTGCTCTCAGATTTCCCATATATTGCATCCCTAATACAGCACCTCCTACCACTGTACCACTGTCAGTGGTGTATTTGCCTGGATTTGGTGTGTTTTTGTTTTTTGGGTATTTGTTTGTTTGTTTGTTTGGCTGTAGGAATGCATTTGCACGGTTGATGCTCCTAGTCAATTTTGGTAGCATTTCTGCAAAATCACCCATTACATGGCAGGAGCACAGGCCATGCCTTAGTAACAATATCTTTACCTTTTCTAACTTTTCACTTACCAAAATTTTATATCATGTACATCAGTTAATATGCACAGAGAAGAGGGAACTGCTTTGACCCACATAGAGAATCAGATATATAAACTTTGATCTCCTGAAGTTGAACCTCTAACCCCCAAAGCCAACCAGCTACAACCCCAGGCAACTGTTACCCCTTGTATAAGACTGATAAATATCACAACATTCCTCGTGACATACCAAAATGTGCTGACTAGGAAGTACACTTCATGTTGCCCTTGAAGGACACTAGATGAGCGGTCCTACAGTCCGTATTGTTACACAACCAGAGAGAAAAGCTAAGGCACCACAACCTACATAGAAACACAGCCTTAGAAAGGAAAGCCACTTGTGAGGCTGTTGAATACTACCCTCTATGGAATATAGGAATTCTCTTCACAACATCCCAAATAATTGGCCTGACTATGTGCTAGCACACCTGTAATGATGGGGAGCTCACAGTCTCACAGTGTAGGCTAGAGTATACGTAAACAATGCTAATATTTATAAAGTGATTTCTATTATCAAGCTAAAATAGGCCTCCCTAATAGTTCTTTCTATTAGTCGTAGTTTTAGCCTCTGGATACACTCAGGGTTCTGGGCTTTCACTGAAAGTTGTGACCAGTCAGTTTCCACATGTTGCTACGCCTGCCATCAATGCAAGTCCACTGGGAACAAGGAGTTTCTTTGGATCCCAGTCCTACCAGGAATAAACTCTTGTTGAAACCTGTAAAGAATTACTCTTCAAAGCAAATCAGAGTCACTTACAACTTATAAGCAATAGTTTGTTTAGCGATAAGAACAAAGTTGAGTGAGAGCAACAGCATCAAAAAAAAAGGCAGAAAAAAATAGACTGATTACATATAATCACATATGTTGAACTATTTCTAGCCTAGATATAATCTTAATATACTGTGTATTGTTACAAGACATAAAGATAACAATAATATTATTTATAAACCATTTTTCAGCCAATGTGCTTGGGGCATTGCCTGATCATATACAATGATTAAACCACTATTAAAAACATCAAACAAATAAAATACAAGCTATTCTTCAGATACGAGATTAGTCCCTAAAAGAATAAAGGACTGATATTAGAAGTACAGAGAAATGACACCAGGTATTAGGAAACATCAGAGAATGATCTTTTCTTTGTGATTTTTCCACTCCAGTTGCTCTGAAAAAATATATTTTAAATCCTCTTTACACATCTTCTAATGTATGTATTTCCTAAGTACTAATTTCCTCTTTAGTTCCTGTTCTAAGATTAAAATTTCTCTCCTTCCTAGATCAAGATCTAAATTTTATGTCCATTCAATCAAATTCATATGACAAGTGGGTTTGTCTAAAATATCAGCCAAACAACAGCAAAAGAAACAAGAGTCATTAAGCCACTTCTCTAATATTGGAGTTTTCCTGTGCTTATTATGTATTTTGGTTAGGTAATCAATGACATTGAAAACAGAAAACATGGTCAATGCCTGAGCATAAAGACCAGACAACCGTAATTTCCAACCTTTCAGCCATCATGACATCCTCTCATTCTGAGTTTTGCAATAACCACTAACTCCCTCCTCCCTTCAAAAAAGATGGGGATGGTGTGAAAAACACTGTTGGTTACCTATACCACAACCATTTCCTCCCTCACCCCCTACTTTCTTCCTTGCTAACAGAACACTTTTTTGTTCAAGTATCAAGGGGTTATATGCTCATGGAAAGTGCACCACTCCCCAACCCCAGGGAGAAAATGTTGAATTTAAGCCATCAGCGTCAATTCCAATTCCTTTTGCTGGCAGCATGCTTGGTCCCAGTTTGTAATGCAGCTCTGGCCAAGAGACATAACAGAATGCCTGATGGGAACTTTTCAGGAGAGGTCTTCCTGCCTGCCATGCCTCAGGCAAGGTGTACACAGTGATCTTTAGAACCAGAGCAGCTCCCTAGGGACTGTGACCTGGAAAACCAAAGGACCAAGCCTACACACTGAGTTCAGTGGAGTGAAAAGATAGAAAGTCACTGGGTCCCTGAGGAATTTATCCAGCCAAACCTGCAACCACCCTACATTGCATTTCTTGTTCTAGAAATAATTTTTCCTTCATGTTTAAATCAATTTAATTGAGCATTCTCGCATTGGCAGCTAAAAGCAATCTACCCAACTCAGAAGGCATCTCTTTTTATATAAGCAAAAGTCATTATATACCTTTGGCATTTGTATTTTTAGGACACACTTTCATACCACTGAAAACACTTGAAATCTCTTAAACCAATTTGAATGTCACTCGGGTAACATTGGAGGGCTTAATATCTACCAAGCATATTAACATGTCATATTTTTTTAATTTCTGTAATTCCCTGTAAGATGGCCATAATTCCTTTTTATAGATAAGGAGAACCAGAGAGATCAAGTAATTTGATTAAGATCACACAGTTTGGAAGTGTTAGAGCCAGAATTTGTAGTCAGATTTTCTGAATCAAAGTCCAGATCACTTTCTACTCCACTAGATCCCATCTACTGCTAGATTGACTATTAACAATGATTTTAACCTACTTTAGGTTACTGTTGACTGTGGAGGTATATTGGAACCTTGGTTGAAATACTAATGTGAAGTTTTTTACCTAGTAGGGTCCCCCCATCTGCTGCAAAAAAAAAAAAAAAAATATGTATATATAGTTCAATATCATATTTGATGAACTGCATGCTCCTATAAGAATTTTGGCTCAGTTGTTAATGACAAAAGCTGAAAATATGCTTCCCACCATTGACGTGTTTTTCATTAACCAATATTATTTAAAAGATAACTAAAGAACGTGGGAGTTGCTCAATCAGACTTTTCCCTTCTAGACTAAAGATTTTTAGGCAACTTGGTCTTTACCCCGTGACATAACTCTAGTGAAAAGGAATCACTGGATCCTTTGATAAACTAATAGTCTGTGCTGCTCGATAAATAAACATTTTCACTTTAAAAATTTATTTTTAAAAATTAACATTTCTTACTTGTTGAGCTTAAGTATTTCTTGGTCTGTTGCCTTTGGGATGGCACAAGATTGATTTAAATTCATTTATTCATTCAACAATGAAGAGTGATGTAATCTGGTTTATATTTTAAAGTCTTTGCCTGTTATGTGGGAATGAATGAGAGAAAAATGAGTGTTGAGGAGGTTACCACCTTAGTTCAGGCAATATATGGTATACTTTGATTAGGATGATAGTAGGAAAAATTGGGAGAAATGGATGGATATTTTAAAAGTTCGGCTAACACAATTGCTGATGAATTAGAGGCAGGAATTGCCTTAAAGAGAAAAAAGCTGAAATGGTTAAAAAAAAAAAGGTAGAAAGTTTGTGAGGGGCAGGGTTAGACGAGTTTTCAAGGAAGGTGGAATTATAAGATCTACTTTAAAATATTAATCCTGAGATGCCTGTTAGACGTACAAGTAGAAATATAGGCTGGAGAAGTCTGGTATATAGGAGAGAGGCCAAAGTTGGGGATAAAAAGTGATGAGTCATCAGCATGTGAAAGGCCTATGTGAGATCACCTAAGAAAACATACACAAGGAGAAAGAAAACAAAGAGCGCACAGGACTGGAGGTCTGAAACAGAAATGACAGCATCTGGGAGACTTCCCTCATGGAGGTTTTCCATTCCTTGAAATCTTTGGATTTTACCTATTTTCAGAAATATGTATTTCTCTAGCTTTCTTCTGTATATTTGCAGTCATTTTTAATTTTCTTCCTTGACCATTATTTCCTCCAAAATATTCGATGAGCCTCAGACTTGGCTCTCCATACCTAAAACCATTTTCAAAAGTCTTTAAACTCAGTTAATTTGTCGGTTAATTCATTGCTATGACATATACATTAACACAATTACATAAGTTAACATAGGTATTATTTCCTAAACTGAAACTTTTTTTTTTTTTTTTAGTTTCAGGTGTACAAAACAATGTAAGAGTTAGACATTTCACCCCTCACAAAGTGATAACTCCCCTCCCCCAATCTATTGCCACTCTGACATCGTATATATCTATTACCATTCCATTGACTCCATATCCTGTGACTATATATATATTAAATTATAGCTGACATACAGTATTACTCAGCTTCATCAAACTTATTTTTTTTTTAATTTCCTTTTCTTTCTGACTAAAGACAGTGGTACTTGTGCAGGCAAGAGACAAGGAAAGACATCACCACTTAACACCTCCCAAAAATATTCGGGGTGCCTGAATTTCACTGGCACACGATTTGTATTTTAACCTCATATCATGAAGGTGGTCCCAAATCCTATTCCTAGAACAACCAAGCAAGCAGAGTTTTGGTGACCTTCAAGTAGTTTGGTTTAATCCAAGGGAAGGGAGATGGAGGTGGAGATGAAGGGGAGTGACTCCTAGGGGAAGATGGAATTGTGAACTAAGGATACTCTGAAGCCTCTTTCTAGTGACTTGACCTATCTAGTTGAGGTCATTGATCCTAGAGAGACAAGGAAATTATGGTTTGATACTAAATAACAGGCTAAGAAATTACGTTTCACTTTATTTACCCATGAAACATACCACACATAGTAAATTAGTGTCAGTCAAGCCTAGAGCTCTTCCCCAAACAAAGTTCTGAAGCTGGAAGGCCAAATACTGTATCCTCCCTACTTCCTCCATGCCCACGGTAGACAGCCTCCTTTCTAGCTGTGTGGCTCCCACAGCTAATAGTAGGTCATCTGCTTCTAAAGGGTCTTTCCACTGTTTGTTTTCTCTTGCCCTTATCACAGAGGTGGATGGTACTAGATGTGTTTCTTTTTAGCAAGTATGAGGTAAGCAGAGGTCAACCCAGTGTCAAACAGAGATGTAGAAAAGCAGATATAGTTACAGTGCAAACCCGCCAGCCTAAAGCAAAAACAAAAGAATTCTTTCAGCGACACTTCAAAACCAATTGAAACCGTAGTGATGATCTGGGGGCCACTTTCTAGATAGAAAGCAAGCCAAAACCTTATGCTAAAGAGCTCTTCTATACTGAGAGGCCAGAGGTAAACAGATGACCATGTCATGTCCCCTATCTCAAACCCCGCTTTGGGTGCCACTCTAGCACATCCTTCAGCAGGAAATTAAATTGGAGAGGGATTAGAAACAAAATCTAGAAAACCCTATGGTGTCTAGCCTTTAATCCTTTAATGCTGAATCTATTCCAATCCCCAATGTGGGAGGAAGGCACTATACTTCTTCAGATGTACTATTGACTCAAGGCCGAAGAGCAAAGAAAGATCATAGGTATGTTACCATGCATTTATCTCCTCAACTGCGAGCCATAAGGCGGAGATCACCTTACCTTTCTTTTCATCATCATTCAGTTTCCAGTTTTTTGCACATAGTCACAACTCAATAAATATTTCTGGAATAAATTCCCTGTCTTTTAAGTCTCAGTATCTCAATTATCCTTGTACTTTAAAATTACAGTTAGCAAGATGCCTAGACCCAAAAGTATCTCTCATTTTATTCTCATTCTACTTTCCATGTCATTTTATTGTGCCTAAATCTCATCTCACTAGTTCTTCTCTCTCTCTCTCTCTCTCTCTCTCTCTCTCTCTCTCTCTCTCTGTCTTTCTCTCTCTCCCCCCCCCCAATTTTTTCACAAGTTGTGAGTCCATTTAATCATCCTTTCCACCCCCTCAGGCTCCCAACATGCTCTTCATTTCCTCCTGCTCACCCTCCATCTTTTTTCCTGATGATCCTTCCTCCTCTGTCATATATTTTATTTTGTTATCACTCTCACTGCCTGTTAACATGGTCCTGCTTCTTTGTCTTAGCAAGGTGACCTGGGAAGAAATCAAATCATCCATCAGCCATAAAAAGTGTTTTATTAAGTACTCTAAGAAACAATGTAATCCAACTATTGCTTCTGGGATGTTTCCAGACTGTCTGAAGTTTTTACTGGTCTACCACCCTTTACTACCCAAACCACTTACTTCCCATGCTCTAAGAATTTAATAAACTCAATGTTGACAGATTGAATTATAGCCTCACTTGATGTGATCAATATGATTTGTGCTTCAGTCCACTGTTACAAGAAGTGGATGAAAATACGTAAGCAACGTAAGTTATTATTAACTGAACTACTGTATAAATACATTTTATAAACCGTTAGAAATTTTTGATTTGAGTTGAGTGGTATTGTCCAATACATAGAGCATTAACAAGCTGTGCAACTTTGGGTACATCACTTGATTTCCTGGATCGCAAGTGGTGGATGCAAAAAAAGTTATGATAACAATATTTTCATCTGAGACTCCTATTTCTCTTCCTAATGTTTCCTTAGGTGAAATCTCTTCCAAGATAAAAAGCCTCAGTCTAAAGAGTTGCCTACAGACCCAGTGCATTGCATGGCATATAAAAGATATCCAATAAATGCTGACAAGATAAATGAATCCCAACATCTCATGATTTTTGTGAAGAGTAAATGCACTAAGAAATGTAAAACTAAAACCTTGTAGACTATAAAACAATATGCAAATGTAATGAATTATTATTAGAATTATTATTACTAAGTTCTCCTTCAACATGCTGACTAATCACATAAAGAACTAAGTAGAATTCAAACAGAAAGTACTATGGAAGTTCAATGGAGACAAGCGTTGGTTGAAATTGAGACTAGAAGGGGGGTTCATTTCTGTAAAAGGCTAATCTGTCATAACAAAGTATGCCAGAATACAATATCTGTTATACCACCTCCAGAGTTAATGACACACATTTTAGGTTTTTATTACAATACCATTCCACTTCAAGTACCGCTTTTTGATAGAGATAGAATAAAAGGCTCAACTACTCTGCAGAAAAAATAATGCAGTGGTTTAAATAACAAAGAGAGTTATGTCTCTCTCATGTCATAGCCCAGAGGAGGAAGGCAAACTGTCCTACCGTACATGGTCATTCAAGTTCCCAAGTTCCTTCCATATTGTTTCTCAGCAATCCTGGAGGGGATTGTCTTCATCTGTATGGTCGAAGGTGGTTATCAGCTGATCAGTGCTCCCGTTCAAAGGAGAAGGAGGATGAAGGGATGAAGAGCGCATGTGCAGTCTGGTAGGGCATAAGACTAAGTGGTACACGTCACTTGCAGGTCTAGTCCACTGGCCAGAACTTAGTCACATGATCCTGCAATGGCACCTTGGAAATACAGTTCCTTACTAGGCAGCCACATTCCCATGCACAACTCTATGGCACAATAAATTTGGGTGGAAGATTAGCCACCAAACTAGAAGGCTTTGTGAAGAACATAGGATGTGAGGTAGGCATTGAGGAATAGCTAAGATAACAGTAGAAAGCCTAGAAAGAGCCATAATTATAAACTGAAAACTCCCAGATCCCTTTCTGCTACCAAAGATCTTATTTCGTACCTTAATCCATGCATTCTTTTTAAGCAAATTCTAGAGAAAGAATAATAAAGCATTTTTCCTTAAAAAAAATCCTATTATAGACCTTTAAAGTAATATTGAGGACCTTTAAAATAATGTATAAAATAATAATGTACATAGCACAACAATTTCCTCTCAGAGTAATCAGAGATATAAGAACATGTATATGAACAAACTTTACCAATATATAAAGTGTTTATTTCTATAAATTGAAATAAATTCCCAATAGTTTTTCATTGTAACAATTTCAAAACAAGGCTCTCTAAATAGTAAATACAATTTAGGTTACAAAATTAACACACACAAAAATCAACAATTTTTAAAATTCTTTAATTACACCTAGTGCTGGGAGCGATTCAGTGACATCTGTAAATATTCAGTGATTAGTGAAGGTATCACAGGGAATGGGATGGAATAACTATGAAGGATAATTAGGAGTTTGCCAGATGGATGAACAGAGAAAAGTCTTTTAAACAAGAAGAAAAGAAGTATGTGCTGTGCCGGGCAGTGTATGAATCTCTCTATATATATCTATGCAATTTAATCTCCACACAACCCGTGATTGTTTTTATGATTCTAAAACTGAGTTCCAGTCAAGTTATTCATGCAGGTAATTTGTCTAAAGGATCAGTCACAGAGCCTGCACCCAACTCAGTTCTTCAGACCTTACCTCCGATGCCCTGTCACTCTGTTTCACTGCCACTCAGTCATGGCGCCAAGCTCATTCATTGCTCCCACAAGTGAGCTGGGAGGAGGTAGTCTGCCAGTCTCCTGTGTGGTCTTCTTTCTCCTATTCTTGCTCATCTCCAGGTCATTCTCCTGGAATAGCGGCCAAGGAGGCCCCTCCTGATTGCCTTGCTTTGCTTTCCTGGCCTCGGTTTGCACTCTCTCCCCTCTCTGCCCCTGGTATTCTACCATCCCACCACAGGGGCCCTCTTTCACCTCTCCAGATGCCCTAAACTCTCCTATCGCCATCCTTCCTACACACTGATGGCCGAAACACCCTTTCTCCTCTATTTGCTTTGCACTCCCTTGTTCTTGAGACTTCAGCTAAAATGTGATTTCCTCAAGGACTTCTCCTAAATATGTAAATCCAAAGTATATCCCTGCCCCCTCCACACCCTATTATTATCTCTCACAGCACCCTATGTTCTTTTCCTTCATAGGACTTTTCACAATTTTTAATTATATATTCAGATAATGCAATGCCGACTTCTCCTGCTACACTGTAGCACTGTGAAGTGTGGGGACTCATCTTTTCTGTTCATCGCTATACACCCATCCATTGCATACCATAAAATGTAGCACAAAGTATGTGCTCAAAAAATGTTTGAGCTTTAAATGAGTGAGATCCAAAATAATTTAAATATAAATGTTAAGTAAAAACATTTAAATGTTTAAATATGAAAGAGTCTAGATGAGCTGTGATAAGCCCAAAGAAAGGAGTTATGCAAAATTTTATCATTCATTCATTTACACAAAAAGTGTTAACTCAGCACCTATTATGGGGGTCTAATTCCTGCCCTCCAAAAGCTTTGGTCTATCATTTGGGTCAGATCTTCTTTCAAAACATGTATGTGTCAGACAATCCCATCTAGGAGATTTTTATTTTCTTTTTCGATGCCTTTCATATGGTAAAAGTCACATGAGTCATTTTCTAAATCAAATGAGAATTTCAAGACAGCAATAGAATTAAATTCTCTCCTCCACTGAAATTCGAGAAGAATTGGAATCATAGTATAGAATCTTGGCATACAGAAGAAACCTTCAGAGTTCAATCATGATAAGACTTACCGGACTTCTTGACCAGGGATAAAAGGAAGTCAGGCCAGGACCTAGGGACAGTCATGACAGAAAGCATGAAAGAAATAAAATATGCCCCACTTGTATCTCTTCTGTTCCATGCTGGTCTGTGTTTTACAAATATTATTTTGAAGATGGGGGACGTCAAGTAAGAAATCCTTGACAGCCCTGAGTTGGTCAAAAGTTAAAGTGCCAAAGTCAATGGTGTGAATATAAGATATGGGTCAAATGCTGCAATAAAAAGATTCAGCATAAAATCAAAACTTCATGATTTGTGGTTGTGGCCCACTATTTGCAAGACTGAGCTTATTCCATAGATATTCCTCCATCCGTTCCTTTATTCATTAACTCCTTTATTCATGTATTCATTCAACAGTTATTTTGTTTTATTCTACACTCAAACTTTTCGGAGGGATATGACAGATTTTAATGTATTTGGCATTTCTAATGGGAATAACTTTCTGAAAATCTTGGAAGCATGACCTAAAAAAAACTTGTCAGCGATGGATGTTAACTAGGCTTGTTGTGATGTTCATTTCACTATATATACAAATGTCAAGTCGTTATGTTGTACACCTGAAACTAAAAAATTGAAGCAGAATTGACATATAAATCTCTATTTTTTAAAAAAGTTGGGTAAGTCCTCCACAAGTAAATGTCTATTTACCTCTGACTCAGCTTTGAGTCTCATCCCCTTTTAAAACCATCTCTCATAGAAGACCCAGGCTTTTTTAGGCACTGGAAGGTGGAATATTTAACTCAATTATTACTGGTAGAACAGAGGTAAGTAATCCCCCTGCTTGCATTAGAAGACAAACACCTGTAGGCAAACACCTCTTAGGGCCAAGGTGCTCTTCAAATGGAATTCACGGGCACCCCCACCCCAATGGCTCCAGAATGCCTGTTATGTCCTATGATTGTTTGTAAACTCGGCCTCCCTTGGAGGAACACAAAGTCTTCATTTACAGGAACCTTTGCTAGCTTTTATTTGCAGAACAAACAAAACATCACACACAGAAAGAAGGAAAAAGAAACAAAGCTCCTATATTATCTCCCAAGATTTGGCCCCATTTTGACAAAAGATTGCATCCTCCCACCTTGTCTCCTCCAGCCAGAAGCAAGCACATACCCTGTTCTAACACCGGGATTGGGGTCAGATCTCGGATTTAGATGGAAGATCTAATTGCCAGCGTTTGGCTGTGTCTGCCTTTAAGGCAGCTTAGAAAAGTACCTGGTGGGCTGTTAAATTGTTGACATACTACTAACTGTGCTATTGATTAAACAAGGAGTATTTATTGACTATAGCTACTTCTGGCATAAAGAGTTAAAAATCACCCAGTGGGTTAGTTGCAACTCTCACGGTGAGGGGTGAGCTCTGAGCTCCAAATTAATGCGTGCCATACTGGAAATTAAAAATCACCTCAGAGACAACAGTGAGCATTTAACACATAGCAACGATTTCGAGAGGTGGAATGATAATCTAATGCCTGCTCAAGTCATACAGTGCCAAATTCTTTTTGTTCTAGAAGAAAACAGAAATGATGTCTTCCAAACTCTCGTGTTATCAATAAGCAAAATGAAACTCAGAGAAGACCACCCGAGGCCACATAGCTTGTGCGTGGCCACGGCCTTACTTTTCGATCAGGGTGTGATTTTAATGCATATATTCAAGAGTAAGTATAGAGACGATGCAACACAGCGTTTGCAAGCAGGAGCAGACACCCTAAGTCACAAAACCAGAGCGTGTGCTTGGCTCCTCGGTGATGCAGAGCCAAGCCTGGAACCCCAATCCCCTTGGGGAAGCTCCTCTCCTGGGACACTCACAGTCTTGGTCCATGCCCTGTCCTTCTTTCTGAAGCACACTCTGATCCTGTTCTAATTCCTCAGCCACACGCTCATCCCAAATCTAATCTTGGTGCGGAGCTCACTTCACAACCTTCGTCCTACACCTTTCCAGAGGAGGGAGATGCACTCACTCCTGTTGCTTCTGTGATTCTTATTCTTGAGCCCATTGGCCCTAAAAACTGGATTTAAAAAGCTAGCAACAGCAGAAAGGCACCACTGTTGTTTCCGCATCTGTACACTGCACTGGTCACACCAGGATGTTTGGTCCCTAGGGCACAGTGATTCCATTGTTACGATGATGAGAACGCTGTGTCATTTTCACATTTTCACCTGGCCAGTGCACAGGGTGAATGAAGAGGTCCACATATGTTGTTGGCTTCCTCGGCTATCTAAACATCTCTGTATCTTCCATGAAGGGCATTTCATTTCTAGAGTTTACATTTTTATTTCCAGAGGATGAGAGTTGGTAATAGGTCATATCCATGTGCAAAATTTGGGTAAAAATTGGATATTCACTTTAGGCGTACTAGTTTAATATAAACTGATTAATTTTACAAAGAAGAGGGGTAAAAAAAAAAAAGAGTTAAAGCACGTTGGATCAATTAGCACACCTTGTGTGGCTCAGGTTGACAAATGTTTTTGTATAAATTGTGGAATTTATCTATGACTCACCTATGTAATCAATTCCACAGAGGATTAGTACAAACTGTAATTATTGGTGGTGGAGGAGTGAAAAATCACACTGGTTCAGGAATTCCCCAAGTATGTTCCAAGCAACATTATGAAGAGAAAAGAGGGTTTCCATAGACCAATAATTTGGATAAATACTGGATTAAACAACATTGACAGGTTTCTTAACTCTTCTCAGAGCCTTTATTATGTTAATATAATTATGAGTCACCAACAGATGGATCAATATACACTATTTCCCCACTGTAGTTGGTCATGGCTTTCTTTTTCAGGGAGAATCTCATGGGATTAATACTTTTCAGATTAATATTAATAATAATGAGGATGGCTGTGTTTGGGATCTTACTCTGTACCAGGCATTGTACTAAGCCTTCAGATTACACCTCATTTAACCTTTCCAATGACACAAGGTCATAGGTCCTATTATAGCCCCATTTTATAGAACAGTTAAGTAGCAAGTCTCAAGTCACACAGCTGGTAAACTACAGAACCAGAATTCAAGTCATTCTGACCCCAGACTTGCTGCTCATGATCATTCTGTTATATGAGGAAGGTAACCACTGCCCTTGCCAATTCTTGCTGAGCTTGGATGAAAACTGCTGAGAAAGAGAGAGAGAGAGGAGAGAAAAAGAGAGAGGAAGGTAGGGGAGGGGAGGCACCATTTGATTCAATTAGAACAGAGTGATTAGATAAGTCATTGCTGTTATTTTGAGGGAGTGAAAACTCAGACAGAACAATTCATTCCCTATTGACAGGATGGAAAAAAGAATGGGTCTCTGGTTTTGACAGGTGTATATTAAGTTAATTTTTTTCCAACAAGGTGCAAAGGAAAGTCAGAGGGTTGTTTTATTTTGTGCAAATATTTCACATTGCCAAGGTGACCAGGGTGACATCCCAGCCACAAAAGTAGTACAAACCACAGGTAGCCAAGGGAAACAAATACAGTTTAAAAGGTAGATTTCAAAGTGAAACTAAAAATTTGAAAAATACACTGGTGGGGAGGGGGGCGGGGAAGAGGCTATGTCAGAGATTTTTTTTCTAAATGTCAAAAAAAAAAAGGTTTTTAACTTTAAATGAGGCAAAAGTTTTTTTCTAGGGCCCATATTCCTATAGGGCCAGTCCCTCCAGTACAAACCCACAAATGAAACTGCCGACAAAATGGAAAAAAAAACTGCCTAGTAGAATTTAATTGAGTTTCCTGAAGGGACAAACTGAAACCAACCAACCTTTCCATTCTCCAGGAAAAAATTTGAATCCCGCATGCACAGTGGAAAAAAAAAAAAAGAGGGAGCAAGTCTTCTTCTGCATTTTAATATCACTGGGGTTTCTTCAAAGCTTTGGAAGTTTCCTCAGGAGTATTCAGAAATTAAAAAATAGAGAGTGCTTCCCCTGTCACATTTTTCCCCTTATTTAAATTAATTCTATTGCTCACCAAAAGTTCAGAATCTCTGGCCCAGAAAATAAATTGAGTTAGGATGTCCTTTAATAGACAGGGATAGACAAGGAAAGAGGGACCCGCCCAAGGCCAAAGCCCAGAGGAATCCCTGAAAACCAGAGCCTCCCCCACCCCTTTATGGCCCTTTGATGGAGTGCAGCTGCCCTCCCTCCTGGACAGCCAAGGAAGACCTGAGGGCTTGGGGCTCCTGCAAGTCTAACCAGGCCAAGGGTCATCTGTCATACGAGCAGAGTATCTAAAATGGATTCTCTGCCTGCTGATTTTATGGGGAGAAGTCCATTTCAGTTCTGATGACTGTAGTCTGTCTTTAGAGAGACCAGAGAAAGACCAAAGCTCTCAGCCATTAACGGTCAGGAAAACCTAGAGAAGCCACATCCAGAGTGGCAGACGGCTTGTGAATTCCGGCTTGCTGGCGTTGGAGTTGGACAGCCTGGCTTGGATGGGAGTGGGAGGAAGGGGGAAGGTTCTAGAGAAACTCTGGACACCCTATCTGAACTCATATCCATTACAGGACCCACTGACTGGGGCCCAGGGTGTCTCCATTGAAATCAGAAATTAAACCCATCTTGAAAGGACCCTAAACTTCCAACTTTTTAAACTTTAAATATAGGCCTCCAAAAATTCACCCAAGCTGTAATCGCATCAAAAGAGCAATGATCTATTCTGGACTTACACCCCTATGCCTTTGCTGGGACAGAACCAAAAAGAACTAAGTGACATCACACTGACTCAGAGGCTTTAGCAGCTGTGTTTCACCTTGTTAACAAGCATATCTCCTGCTGCCTTCAACTGACAGACACCATACTCAGTAGGAGGAGAAGAAAAGTAAAAACCCCACAATCTTTGACCCCTCAGAGCTCACAATATAGTCGAGAAGGCAGAGAAGGGTGGTATTGGCAAGAAAGGGCCTTCGGGAGAAAGGTGAAACCTCGACGTAGAAATTTACAAAAAGATTTGTTCATGAAAATAGAGGTTTTAGAATGAGATAGACGATTTTTGAAGGTTAGAGATTTTCCATTCAAGTATTCATGTATAAAGTCGACCCAAAGCTGAAACCCTAAGAAGATCACAATCTGTGAAAAATGTGTCTATTCTCTTTCTTTTTGGTGTTTCAAACATCTGATCAAAGAGACATAAGGGGCAGATAAGAGTTCAGCATGAAGACTCTAGAAATAGAGTCAAAAAACCTTTGGTTTATTTCTTGAAACAGTCCAAATTCATAATCTTTTCTGAAGTCACTTGGTCCCATTTCCGAATCCATAAGATGATAACAGACTACCCTTGGCACCACCTGCGTCACTAGGCTGTTGAAAGAATTAAAGAGATAGCGTCCGTTAAATGCTTTGAGCTCATTGGCAGGTGTCAAATAAGCTAAATAAGAAATACTATTATCATCGAAGCTCTTCTAATCCAGCGAGCTTCACTGGAGCTTAGAAATACTCCGTTCTCTCTTCAAATCTCTTTCTCCCTAACTTTTAAAGGTTGGCATGACTGATTCATCTACCATTACTGAAAGCAGCCAACAAAATGGAAAAGAAAAGCTTCATGCAAATCCTTCTGTGTTTCTGCACAGGAGGTTATGCAGAGCAAAAATACATCCTACTTCCTGTCCTCCCTGCAGCTCAGGGCCCTATCTGGTTATGCGGCTGTATCTTATCCTCACTCGTACAAAAATTATTCATTTTCCACTGTGAGTCAGAACCTTTTGGTCTCCAAACATACTGACAAAAATGCATCCACTCAAGCTGTCTTATGTTTGGGATGTTTTTCCCTTAAGCACACATTTTATCTCCTTTGCTCTGTGTCCCTTCAGAAAGTATTCTTCATGTGCATCTTGATGATTTGTATATATTTGTCAACTGCCCTATTAAAAATATGGACTTTTTCTCCCCTTGTGTAGATGAAGTATACTGGATCCCCCAATTAATCATGAGGTCCTTGGAAGCAGGGAGTCACTTCACACTTCCCCTTGATTCTGATTTTGGTCTGCCATCTGCATTTGTCTATTTTATTGTATCCTTAAAATAGCTTCTCTGTTTAGGGAGGTGGAAGAGAGTGATGAAACTCATGGGCAATGCATTTTGGAAGTCCAAGAGCTCCGGGTGTTACCTCTTGGGTTACAAGGCAGTAGGAGAGATGGATTTGGCTTTTGCATTACTCTGCCCATTGTGCAAATTCACACGTTTTACATAGGAGGTGAATACTGCTCCAAGATGGTTTTACAATGTAAGGATGTGGAAAATACCCACATCCTATTGCAGACACTGACCAAATAAACTCTTCAACTGAGTCAACCATTCAACAACAAAAACCCAACAAGAAGTCAAGCAGAAGGGATTATGCTTAATTATTTAGTAAAAGACTTCCAAGGAATGAACACACAATCCTTCAAGGCAGACATTGCCATTCACACCCCAAGCGGAGCCTGGACTTTTATTCTCTCTAGTAACAGCTGTGACTTCCATTAAATCATGCCTATTCTCTGTACCCTTCAGACCAGAGTTAAGAGTTCAAGCAGACCTAGAATTATACCAGCTCCAAGTGGTAAATAAGAATAGCAAGGTTAATTGATCACCCCCCACTGTGGACCTTCAACAGAAAGAAAAAAATACTAATTACAATGCTCCTGAACCAAGCGCTTTTTGCTATTTAGGGAGTGTCCGATTTTTTTTTTTTTTTTTTTTTTTTCATCCTCCTCTGTCCAGTATAAACTCTCTCAATCTCAGATTGGTCAATTCTCAGTTTACGCATCATTTACCAGCCCCAGAGAATATGCCCTCATCACACCTTTTAATCTTTTCCTCCTGCCAGAAATAGCTCAAATACTCTGGGAAGCCTCTGACCACCCCACGGAGGTTACTACCATCTCTACAAGTTACCCTGGCACTTAGCATAGACTTCTACTCTCCTACTGTGCGTGCCACTTACTCACTCAATCACTGTATTTTAAAATGCACAACAGGTGCCTGGCATTGTGAGATGCTGGGAAGACAAAGCTGCGAAAACACAGACCCTGTCTTTGAGTGGTCCCCAGTCTGTTGGGGTAAACAGCTTGGCTCCTCAGAGTCTGAAACCTTCTCCAGGGAGAGCAGAGGTCTTTGTCATTCCCCCCCACCCACCCCCCATCCCACCCCAGCAGCTAACACTCTGCCTCACTCAGGTAAAAGAGAGCGCTCAGTCAAGGAGGGTTGATTCAAATACCCCACCAAAAAGTTCAAAGACTTTCCCAAACACTGATGCATGAAAATGCCACATTCTTTTTTACCCAAAAATTATAACATAGACCAAGATTTAGCCCTCTGAATGAGAGTAATATAGGTCAGTTCCTTGAGGCACTTTCTAACTACTGTTTACCTGCTCTCCAATTTAGGAATTTTGGAGGGGATTGGAAGGGCACTTGGGGTAGGGTCTGATGACACATTTACATAACAAAATATGTTTATAGTAAGAGATTCCACTCACTGAAAATTCAAAAGGAACCAAAACAAATTTGCAAGGATGAGGGGCAATTTTTCATCTTCCGCTTACCTTTAGCAAACAGCTCAGTCATTCAGAAGGTCTTTGGAATGTCCCTTTTTAACACCGGAGGGTATGAGGGTGCGTTAGCTAAGCAGGTTATTTACCTTTAAGTAAAGGCCTAAAGGAACACAAAAAAAGGGAAGTTAGTCACTGCCCCCAAGGCTGGGGAGCAAAAGGCACACTTTTTCCTGAGGGTACTAGATGGCTCAGCAGCCCTGTAATTCATTCGGGGACACTGGATTTTATCTTCTCAACTGTCCCAAAGGAGTTCCAGCCACAGCACAGTGACCCACCCCGCAGGCCTTCGTGCAACCCGTCCTCTTCCCAACCTTTCCTCTCTCCAGCCCTTCCTATAGGCTCCTGCTGCACCTCACACACCCAGATACAAAAGCAGAGAGGATCCAGGCCCATATTTTGGACCAATTTTTATACCCTCCACAGCAAATTTCTATGAGACTGTCTTGTTGAGAGTCAATGGGTTAATCAGGTTTGGTTCAGAGCAAAAAATAAAATAAAGTGCACGGTCTCTGGTCTCCTACAGTTTATCGACAAGAGTGAGCCAGTCCCACATGAGGCTGCATCCAGATTCCTGGTCGGAAACCTAGTGCAACACTGATTTATTCTGTGACGGCGCATCATGCTGGTCCTTGGTTCCACTATCCATTTCCAGGTAAAAGGAAAAAAGAAGAAAATGGTACATCTTAAAAGTTCACACAAGTGAGAGACTTGTGTAGAGTCAGGACCTGAAATTTAACCCAGCTTTGCCATTTACTAGCTGTATGATCAAACAAACTACTTCAGATTTCTAAACTTTAGTCTAAAACTTTTGTGAGGATAAATTATGTGTGGTAAACATGATTAAATAATGAATAATAATGGAACGCATGTAAAGGACTGAGAGATGTCTGGCATTTAATTAGCACTCAATAGGTGGGAAATAGAGAATGAAGGTAGGAGAGAATGAGAACAAAAAGACTTACCGTGTTTCCCCAATAATAAGACCTAACCAGAAAATAAGCCCTGGCATGATTTTTCAGGATGACATCCCCTGAACATAAGCCCTAATGGATCTTTTGGAGCAATAATTAATATAAGACCCACTCTTATTTTCTGGGAAACACAGTATTATAAGCTGTCTTTCTCACACCCTTCTCTCTCTCTTTCTCTCTCTCTGTCTCTCTCTCTCCCTCTCCTTAAATACACACATACACACACACACACACACACACACACACACACACACACACACCCTGGATCTGAATCTAGTTGGACCTCCTTGAGAATGACAGTGGAATAGATCTGGGCTTTCCTGAACCCTAGTTAGTCCTAGGTTGATCAAAACCAAGTCCTGGAGGAAGTGGGTTATATCAGGACAAAGTTGCTGAACAGAATTCAGCCCAGACTCAACTTCCAGAGTCCCAGAGATAACTGGAACTTCAGTCCCTCCAGAATGATGTAGGATGATTCCTCAAACCAAATCATTCCCTTAGCTATCCTCTAGACGTGGCAGCACCCAGGATTGGGCAGTGCTTTGAAGGAATTTTGCAGAATAAAACAGAGAACCCTTCTCAAATTCCTAACCAGTGCAAATGAGGGAAATGGGTTCTTTTTCTCCGATCCCTTCTCTCTTCTCCACTCCATCTCCACATACTGTGACTGTGCATAGGCCAGCCACCACTGATTCCTTCAGTAACATGTATTGACCACTGTCTGTGTGATTGTGCTGCGGTGGCAGTATTGAAGACACAAGGATTGTCTCAGTGGGCTCATGAATTGAGGAGGCTGAAACATAATCAGAAATTTATCATTGATTGAAACAAAAACTCTGGTGGACGTGTGGGTAGACTGCCATGAAGAACACAAAGGAGGGAGTCAAGGCGAGAGAGTCAGGGAAGACCTCCCAGAGATGGTGACTCCTGAGATTAGTTGTAAAGGAAAAGCAGGAGTTATTCATGCCAGGGCTGGGGCTGCAAGTGGAAGGTGTGTTGAAAGCACAGAGACAGGAGAAAGGTGGGAACTAGAGCACTAGATGATCCCCTGGGGAGGAGAATTTGAAAGGTCGTAGATGAGACCAAAGAGGGAGGCGAGACCTGGCCAGCTCATGAAGGACCTGTTGAGGAGTTTGGATTATTTCCTGGAAACACTGAGACTTTAAGCAGCGGAATGATATGATCAAATTTCAGTCTCAGAGACTACACTCTGATGACAGTGTGAAGGAGGTGGGAGGTGAAGGATGAGGGTTACGCTGAGATGCCTGCATCAAAATGCCTCATGTTTACTCAAAACTTATAACCTACCCTATGATTCAGCCCTCTGAGTGAGAATAATACAGGTCAGTTCCTTTAGGAATTTTCTACCTACTGTTTACCTACTTTGTAATTTAGGGGTTTTGAGGGGATTAGAAGTAGCAGGCCTTGCTAACTGAATGCATGTGGGAAGGAACGGATAAGCCGAGAACGGTTCCCAGATCTCTGCTTGGTCAGTGGGTGGGTTATGATGCAGTTCACGAAAGAAAGACTAGAAGGAGAGGAAGAGAGGGAAGAAATGGAAGGAAGAATACTTCAGTTTGACTTTCTAAATTTGGAGTCTTAGTCTATATGAAAATATAGCTATCAAGTTGGCAGTTATCTAGAACCATCTGGAACTTGGAAGAGGCATCTGAGCTAGAAGTAGAGTCAGGAGGGAAGTGTGGGCCGTGAGAAGAGAAGACGAGCAAGGTTAGAACCTGGAAAACACCAACATGTAGGGTTGGCAGGTGGAAGGAGAGGCAACCAAGCCCAAGACAGGGTCTCCAGAGAGGAGAAAAGAGATTGGTAGGAAGAGGGAGGTAAATCGTGCCAGTGCAGGAGAAAAGTCAAGTAAGACGATTGGATTTAGCAACAGAGACGACAGCAAGTAGCAGGGGTGGGTGGATGACATTTACCCTTCTTGTTCCCTGTGACATTTGACTCACTATGCCTTCAGCTCACGACTTGTCTGCTGGGGTAAAACGCAGATCAGGAGCTGCTTGGGCCCTGCTGTAAACAGCCTTGACTCAGCAGAGATAAAAGTCAGTTACTGCACTGCTCAGAAGGTCAGCTGTGATGACCAGGACACGCACGTGCGGGCGTTTTGCTGCGTGGGCCACAGATCCTTCGGAAACACTTACTGATGGTGGCCATGATCTATATTACGTTATATGCAGAGTTTAGCACGGACAGTAAAATATTCAGTTTACTTACAATTCCTTCGAATTTGAAAGTTCGGTCAAAAGATGGGTTTTGAACCCTCTTTCTCCTTCCTGGGCTCTGTCAGCACAACCAAAACAAAGTGAGGGTCTGTGTGCACCTTCGTTGCCCAGGTGGGGTCTTTCAGGAGAATTTGGTGCCTAAGACCTGAAACCCCAGTACGTTGTTTTCCTGAACATCCCCAGTTACTGCTCAGGCATCATGCCCTAGGGCCACGCTGGGGGACCACAGCCTCCAGTCCCAGTGGCACATTGATGGCTATCTCCATGGCTTCACCACAACAACCCTGGCAGGGCTACAACTGTGCGTGCGTGACGAGAAGCTGACACAGGGCCACGAGGTGGTACTCAGCACGTCCAAGGCCATCTGATGTGGATGACGAGCCCTGCAAGCTCCCAGCTTCACGCATTTGCACAGCCCAGCTCAACCAGGCCACCAGGGAGCAGAAGGCCAAGCAGCAGAGTGCCGCCCCCTGCAGAGCGACTGGCAGCCAGTGCCCCAGCATCTATGGGTGCAGGTTTGCCGAGTCAGCATGCACGAGGCCCTGCACCGGGACAAAGAGGCAGCTCGAGGAGGCCTCCATGTCACCTGGCACTGTGGTGGTCCCAGGGGACAGTGACCTAGAGCCGTACTGTGCCCACATCAAGAGGCTCCAGTAGAAGCCCAAAGGTGCCAGAGCCAGCGTACCAGAAACGGTCCCCTGAGTGGTGTTTCCTGGATGCCATCAGATTGACCGAGCCCAGGAGCACCTCAACTATGCGACTGAGGTTGCACAGGACAAGATAGGACATGTCCTGCACCCGGAGCTGCTGAGGCAGTCCCCAGCCTGACCGCACAACCGCACCTGCCACTGCATCATGGGGGCTGAGGCCTCGCTTGTGAAGACAGGCCCCCAGGGCGACACTCCCCGGCAGCAGGCTGAGAAGGCTCAGGCCCCTGGGCTGCCTGACTACCTGGAGAGCTGGCAGCACTGCCAGGGACCCAGCAGGAGGACCGGGAGACGGCTGGGTGGCAGTGAGGCCAATGCCAAGGCAGCAGGGGGCCCAAGCTGGCCAGAGGATGAGCGCCCTCTGTCCCCCTCACTGACACCTCCCAGATGGATGGCCACGGGGACCGTGCTCCAGGGAAGGAGCTCTGTGCTGGCCCCTGAGGAGCCTCCCAGCCCTGGGCCTGAGCTCTAAGGAGCTGGGGTGTCTCACCTGTGTCCCTGAGGACCCAGCCTCATCCGGAAGCTCATAGGGGAACAGGAAGCTGGGAGAGTGTTCTGACTATGGATATTGTGTAAAAAGGAATAAACTTGTGTATGGAGTTTCTTGAGCTTTCTTAATGAAAAAATAATTAAATGGATGGATGACTTTTTGCCAACACCATGATAAATTAGATATCGGGACCAATGCATAAGTCAACTTTTTTTTTTAATTGACAAAGTAATTTGTTAGGTATCAAATATAAAGGTCACCAAAGAAATGTATTAATTTCTAGTCACTATCTGGGACATAGAGAATTAATTAGAAAAAAATATCAAGCAACTCTCTCATATTAAAAGACACAGAACTCATGTGTCACTTTTCCTAATATCCCCAGTTCAAGCCACAATCATTAAAACAAGGATGACCTTGTAATGCTTCCATTTTGTTTTTTGACACTGTGATCTTATTACCTCTTTTCCTCTGTGTTGTTTCAACCAATATTAGCAAGAGAAAGCCTGACACAGTTATTTTATTTCAATTTCACTGATGAAATGTGTTCACCAAGGTTGGCTATCTCACATTGCTTCAAGGTATTTGAAGATTCTACTGGTATGACCCATAGCTTTTCTACCTTGTATATAAACACAGTTTACAGACAGTCCTAATTCTAGGAAAGAAACATTTCCAGCACCATTCAATAGAAACACAATGTGAAACTTAAACATACAATTTAAAATTTTCTAATGTGGTAATAAAAATAGTTCCCTTAGCTACCTCTGAAGTGGTAATCAATTAAACAATGGTTATGAACTTGTTCTTTAGAAAAGTCTAATTATTACTTTCACCGAATTCAACTTATGCCTCAACTGACATGTACGGAATATCTGTTATGTTGTAAGCGTTTTTAGGGACTTTTATATCCATCATCCTTCCCTTCATCCCTAACTGCCCCCAAACATACCATAATATCTCCTGTCCCATAAAGGCACCTACATCAGCTAAGTATTTCTCCTCACCACGCGAAGAACTTCTTACCTTAACTAAAGATTTTCAAATGCCAGTACACTGACAAGTGCCAGGCTGTGGAAAAGCTTTCTTAGGTCTAAGACAAAATAGCAATCACAATGGTAACGACAAACTAGTGCTTCGTTATAAAGCCAAATTAATTAAATCTAGATAATTTCCATTATTCTAAGATTGTCCTTCCTTTCTTGTCTTTCTTCTTAAAGTGTCACCTTCGTTTCTTTTTAAGTGATAGAATGATGATGGTGGTGGTGTTGGTGATGATGAATAACGATGGTCTAGACATTTTTGTTGTTTTTGTTAATACCCTTTTCTGGCAAAATAACAACAAAAATGGTTATATTTATCCCTGCAGTCTAAAAACCTCGATTTAGGTCCATGAAGTCCGCCGGTCTATGCCTCACTCAGCCTCTCTGACGCCAGTGAGTTGAGGATGATAAGGCCATGCTGTGCTGTTGCTTAGCCAGTCCCCTGTGGAAGACACTTCAGTGGCTCTTCGTTGTTGTTGAGTTCATATCAAAATCTTTCAAATACTCATACGAACAGCTTCTGATCTGGTGTCTGTGTTCCCTGTCTGCTTCAGTGTCCTGGGTCCCCACCCCACCCCACCCAGGCTCCAGGCACGGAAGCCTCCCTTCTCTTCCTTGAACACACATCATTCCCTTCTGTTCAGAGGCTCTGCCTGAAATCCCCTCCCCTCGCCCACTCCCTTCCTTCCTACCCACTTCTCCAGGCTCACGTTCACCCATCCTTCAGGGCCAGCTGACACAGCACACCTCCACCTCTCAAGAACTCTCTGAGGTCCCCCCCCCCAACAGCTGTTTTTCCTGCTTCACAGAGGGGAAATATTACAGCATATGGAGAGAAGTCAATGGTTTTCTCAAAGTCAGTGCCCGGGATAGATCTAAACCCCAGATTTCTTGATAATAAAATAGAGAGGTCTTTACGGACTCTCAAGGCCAAAATAAGGTTTTGATATTAGTGGAGTGGGGTGGGGTGGGATGTCATGTGGAGAAACGGAAGGTGTGAGAGGGGATTCAAAGGTAGCAGACAAGGTCATTAACAGTTTTGCATTACCCTTGGTGAGTTAAATGTGAAGCTGGGTCAATCCTTTGTACCCTTAAAGACAAACATACAAACAAAAACTATGCCTTTCCAAAAGTGACACAAGTCTCGCCCAACTGCTGCTTTCTGTAGAAGAATACCCCTCACAAAGAAGTTGGGCTGACACGTTCTAGGAGAGCTGGGGGTCCTGGGCCGGGTCACCTTTGTGTGACAGCAGCAAGCCTATCTCTAGGAGCTCCTTAGCCACTCTGTCATCACGTCCTTTGTTCAAAACTGCTGCCTCTTAGGAATGGAGGCATCCAGGAGGGACCAGGACACTCAGGCCCCTGGCGACATACTCTCGGGGAAGTTTCTGAAAGAACACCCTCCTCGGCCCTCCTGACTGTTTACAGCACTTACCTGAAGGATGCCTAAGGGCCATTTTTAACCATGGATGTCATGTTAGGAAAATCCCCCTAGCGTGTAAACTAATGATCAACTAATGGTGCCCCAAACATGGTGCTTGGAGTCCTGCAGCAACAAGGGGATTTGGTTCAGTGGTTCTGAGTAGTTTGCTCTCAAAGAAGCAAAAAGGACACTTGAAGACCTTTCCTCAGACACTTTCTTATAAGAAATTATAAAACAAAGCCCGGCCTATAAACAAAACCCACAACAAAACTCCTGTCCCAGCCACCGCCTGAATCTCTGTAGGCGCTCGTTCTGGAATGACCCACAGGAGGGAAGTCGCTTGGACTCAGAAGCAAGTGACATGACTCATTGGTTTATGAAAACTGGAATAAACAGAAGGAAGTAAGTGCCTGAAGAAACAATAGGAAATATGAATGGTCTGTCTTCTGGAGACATGAGAACTCGTCCTCATTTTGGCAGTCGTAGGATTCCTGCCTGATGGTAGGACATTGTTTTCCCAGAGTGTCCTTTCTGAGCACTTGGCATGACATCACACACCTTCAGTGTTCCACTCTGCCAGGGGAGCCCCTGCATTTCTTGATCTTTCCTCCCGTGAACCAACATGTGGCAACCATGAGAATGAGAAGGGGAAAGCCAAGGAAAATACCCTGCTGACCAGATTCCTAGCACTTTATCCAGGGTTAAAACAGAAAGAAATCTAAGGCCAAAATGGCATAAACGGGGCCACCCCATTCCTTTAACTGTGCAATGTCGTGTTGCAACAAAATAGCAACAAAATTAAACAAGGAAGAAATGTTATGGTTATTGCAATGAACAGGGGTAAAAATGGAAACGGGGGCTGCGAAAAGAGGCTACTAGTTGAGTAATTACGCAGTGTATTTCTATTAGTAAAAATTGGGAATGTCGACAGGGTTATACTAAAGGAGTTTACTTAGAAGTTAGAGCTGGCCCTACCTGCCCACCTCAGAGAATTGGGGTGATAAACCCTTTGAACTGTGTCTAAGTACCAGTACTGTTTACTCTGAGGAAGGAAACTGTCAGTTGTATTTGTTCACGATGAGCCAACCACAATGTCTCTGATGGATTTGGGACTAGTGAAAGAGGGGCACGTCAAGTGTAGGAAACAAGGTTTATCGCGGGATAGATTTAGGAAGACAAAAGTAAGCAGGAGACTGCTGGGCAGGCATTGTTTGCTGTGAAACTTCAGACATGGAGTTGTTTTTCTTGAGAGTCAGCCCCACATCCTGGGGAAAGAGGTGGGGCGTGGGGGCAAAGGCCCCTAAAATACTGATTCTATTATTCACCATTTTTAAGAAATGTAGATTTCCCCCCACTCCAATATTTTAGATGGCTTTTTTTGTTGTTGTTTTGTTTTTCCTCCCTGCCACTCTATCCCACCTTAGCTGAGAGTAACACCAAAACTGTACGATCACAGAGTTATTAATAATCAGTGTGGGGAGAGTTCCGCTTCATCAAGGAATTCCATTTAAAATGTTTTAAATGTTGATAACAACTGGAGTGCAAAGCAGTTTTTGAAAGTAGACCCTTTCTGTTCCTGAAGGCAAATGTTAAGTAAAGCAAATAGGCCAAGGGATAAAACAAAGAAAGCTCTCATGGGCCAAGTCTCGACGTGTGTGGACTCGAGATCTGGTGGAGTTCTTTCCAGTGCTTTCTATGACACAAGCATATGCAATTTGAAAAATGAAGAGTTTGACTTAAGGTTAAACACACTTGAGTCACTGGCGAGTACTGCTAACAAAAAAAAAAAAAAAAGCAGAATTCAAGGAAAAGGCCAAAATGTCCTTTATTTGAAAAAAAAATTTTTTTTTTTTGCAACTAGCCCATGAAGTAAATCTTACACTCCCAAAAGAGTTCAGTGGCTTCAAAGATGCTGACAAATCAACAAAGTATGTTATTGTCATGACTTATTCTACTCTCAGGAAATGCTCAGACTTTGATATTGCCATTTCGGGGTCCTATAGATGGGCCTGCTTCCACTTCGTCAGGCCAGTATATAAGGCACACGACTCCTTTTTTAAAAAAAAAACAGATTTAAAAATATTCATTGGGAAACTTTGTTGTGCCTGAGCTCCATTTCACTCAGCCTATTTTTTTTTTTTTTTAATAAGCTACTGGCCTCTTTCTGTAGAGATAACAACCTCATACCTTTCCTCTGCTGAGATTCCAATATTCCATTCTGTTGCCATCATGTCCTCACAGTGGAGAATCACTTCCTCAAGTCCTCACAGCCAAACCAGTTTTGTAAAGATTCATTCTGTGTCCTTGTCCTCTGAAGACAATATTTTTTTCTGTGTTTTTTGTGTGTGTGTGTGTTTTTTTCAAATAAGAGATCATGCATTACGAGTAAATGTCCCTCCAAACTGTCTCCAAAAATCAGGACTATTCTGCTCTGACGCCATTAGCTCCCGGGCCACTACACAATCCAAGCTGGAACATCTTCGTTGGGCTGTTCCTTTTCCAAAGGCACCCACACTTGGCAAGGATAACCCTTAGGGCTCTATCCTTACTTCTTAGATATTTAAATTCATGGTGGGTCTCAAGGCAGCACAAATAGTTGATTTTGATGATGACCTGAGAGAGGTCGAGCAACAGAACTGTAGCTTGTTTTGTTTCTTGTTGGGGCTTTTATTTACTTAGTTTCATTATGCCACAGAGATTCCCTAACAGGGGTCTTTGAATCCCAAAAATCTGAAAATTTGATGACTTTTTTAATCATTCAAAGAGTTTCATAGAAATAGTTGTGATGCTTTTGAAGTAGACGCATGGTGTCACTCAAGCCACTGGCCACGGTATCAAACAACTGAGTTTACTATTTCTTCTTGTCATTTGCTGTTGGCTGTCATTATTGCACATTCAATTTCTATTTGCTTTGAATAATAAAAATGAGGAAATGAATTATCACTTCCTGCAAATGAATTTTAAAAGCTTACGTGAGGGTTCAGCCACTTAGAGATCCTTGAACAAAGAATGGTCCTCCTGCCTCTGGGAACTGGGTTCTCTAGGACCAAGCTTGGGAGGTGACACCCTGAGGTTGAAAGAGAAAGGTGAGGCCCCATGCCTTGCCCCCAAGCCCATCTGTCAGGTCATATAACTCAGCCTTGGATTTCAATAGGACAAAAAATGCTGCTTAGTTTTCTGGCAGATAAAATGCTTTCAAAACTGATCTAGGTTAGGTGTCATCTAAGGATTTCTCCTAGTGAAAAGTGGGAAAACCTGCTGTGAGCCATTTGAGATGCTAGTGGTGGGAACTGGACAGAGGCAAGCTCGACTCCTTTGTCTTAGTGCACCCAGCGTCCAGGTAGCCCAGGCTCAAAGTTGGTTGAAGGAATGACTGACCCATGGCAAACGCATGGGTGCATGTAGGATGGAAGAACAAGCATTTGCCTAAGAGCTGAGAGTAAGACATTCCCCATGCAGGGCACTGTTGGAGGGAGGCAAGAGAGTGCTCCTGGGCCAGGAGGAAGACTAGTTCTCTTCAGCATTCTAAGTGCATCTACAGAATCAAGGGAAGTCCGTGGAGGCCTCAGAACCCTCCACACCCACAACCTGTCTCCCAATATCTGACTCGGGACCGTTAAGACTAATCTTACCACACCTTTGACCCCAGGTCATGTTGGAAGCTCAGAACTCCCTTGCCATCCCTTATTTCCAAACTAATTCCCATTCAGCTTACACATAGCCTCCTCTAAGCAGATCTATTGGCCCCACAACCCCCATCTTTTGAAACCCTTTCACTCCATCTCCTGATACTTACATTCAACCATCTGCAAACTCCTGTGTATTGTGAAGCTGTTCTCAGAAACTTTGCTTTGGCTCTTGCTCTGATGGAAACCTGGCTGTCCTCTGAGGCTCTGCTGAAGTCACAGCCTGCTCACTTGTACGTCTGGGCCTGGATGTGGGCTGCACTTCCTTCCTCTTCCCTCTTCAAATACTGCTTCTAGGCCATTCTCTTTCCCATCTGTCTAAAAATACCAGCTTTGATTCCTATGTGTTTGACCTCTACCACCAATTACTCCTGTTTGCTGCAGTCAACTCATCAACCCGGCTCCCTACACCACACCACTCGCTCCCCTCAATTCCTTAATGATACCAGCTCCTGCTCGAGCGCTACTCTCTCCAGCAAACCCCGTTATAATTCTCAGTAATCTCAATATCCACGTGGCACGCTCTTGACCGTGTCATAAGCAGTAACCAAAATCCCCTCAGGATGATTTTTATTTCAAATGCCCCATCCTTCAACCACCATTCTCTTTCTTTCCAAACCACTCACTCTAATACCTCTACTCCAACAACCCCTGTGCCCCCCTGGAACTTCATGCTGTTGATTCTATCACCTGTTTATTTTCCTTGTCACCTTCACGCTCTCATGAGGTGTGTGTGAGCCTAGACGTTCTGCACATAAAGTGCTTGGAAAAGGGCCTGGCCTATTGCAAGCACTGTGTAAGTGTTGCTATTCTTATTGAATCTAAGAGTGATGTCAAATGGCCAAGGGATTAGCCAGCTCTGTATCTAGAAGCCTAGTGATTCTGGTATCCTTTCGATCCTGCTCTGCTTAAATATGTGTGTGTGTGTGTGCAGACACACACACACACACACACACACACACACACACAGAGGTTTTCTAAGTTTCAGACATGGCACTTCAACCCAAACTCGGGAGGCCTAAGAATAAGGATGAACTCCTTAACCATAGTAATATAATCAGACCCAAGAAAATTTATAATCATTTTATAATATAATATATTAAAATTTCTAATCTACATTTAAATGTCCTCAATTGTACCAAGAAGGGATTTTTTATAGCTGTGATCTTCCAAACAGGATTCAGTTGAGGTTCACGTGTTGCATCTGGTTCTCATGCCTCTTATAATCTGCTAATGCCCCCTCTAAAAACTTTTTTTAAATATACCTTCCCAAGTAGAATTCCTTATCAAGAGAAATTAGGGCACCCAGGGTCAGATCTCTCTGTTTACTTCTGCTGCTCTTTACGCAGCTCAGAGGGACATCTGTTGTGGTTTCTAATGGCTGTACTTCCATTACATGAAACCTCAATTGAAAACAGTAACCTCTGGAGACCAGGTACCACCCCTCCCAGCGCTGAGGTTTCCTGGGAGTTGTACATTCCTTTGTGTCTTCAGTATTTCTGCTTTCTTTTTTTCAATTGTTCGTTTAGAAAAATCCTTGTTCCCTCTTCCTTTTCACTGCCCCGCACCCCCATCCATCAGGCCTGGCACCCGGCAAATGGAAGGTAAGAACTGAAAACTGAAATCGTGCTATGTTGGTCTATGTCTTGTGTTCCCACACTAATTGCCAGATCTTCCAAAACGAGGGCCTATAAGAGAGGGAGAGGAAGCTTTTATTTTTATTTCCACATTATTTGAAACTGTACAATTAAGCTATCTGAAGCCCTTATTCCCTTCTCCTTAATTTACCCAGTACCTTTTGAAGTCCTGTGTTCTCCGAAGTCTTCTGAGCCATTTTGAAAGTAAAGTTTGCTTTTTCTCCTCTGAGTGAAAATGTCCAGGACCAAGCTGGATAGGGCTTCCCAGAGGAAAGGGTTTGGTTTGCTCCTTCCCAGAGGGTCATGGCACTATCTATTGACACATTCCAAACCCTCGTAAAAGCTGTCAGAGACTGCCCAAGAGAAACACCCGTTAAGTATCATGGGTCTTGATTTTTACAGCTACGAATAACTTTTCCCTTTGAGTTTGCCCAGAGCTCTGCACATGATTAAAACAAACAAACAAACAAACCTTATTTCTGCCTTGCCTGTAAGTTTGCTGTGTGACCTCAGGAAAATTACTTAACCTTTCTGATCCACATTTTTTTCTTTAGTTAAAAAAATTTTTTAACAGTATGATCAGAAAAATCACTAGAGAATAAAACTCCATCATAATAGTTGAGTTGACTTTTTTAAAATCTTTAATTCATCACCACACGTGTATGTGTACAATCAGTTACTTCTAATGAGCAAGTTTCAAAAGACTGAATTTCCAAAAGGAGTCGTTCATTTAACCATATAAAACTTTCCTGGAGGGTCAAAGGTCACATGAAGGCCTTCAGTTTTTTGCAGGAAGCAAGCTGAAATGTAATAGGAGGAATTGAAAGAGAAAGAACATTTCTCTTTTGACTGTCCTGGAATCGTCATTGTGTGGTCGAAGGAAATGTTTTAATGTGCATCTTATTGCATCAACCCTATCAAGAACACTTAAGCTCTGATCCAAAAGTTTCCATCATTTTCCCTCAGGGAACTTCATTTTCTCAGGATGAATTTATCTAACTTTTGTCCAATAAAAATATTACCAGCTAAAATGTTTTAGTACTGGGCTTCTAACAATACAGAGCTGTGTCTCAGTGGAGTATCCATTTATTTTATCCCTCATCCATCATAGTTTTCTTCTGCTCCTTCTTAGTAAAATTCGAGTACATCACCTTGGTTCCCAGAGTCCTGCCACCCCTTCCTTTGTGTTCTAGAAGTAACAGGGCACTAGCCCAGTGGTACGAATTATTTTGAGACTTGTCACCATGTGGTGATTATACTCCCGTCTTACTCTCCTTGTCCTTATTGGCAGTCCCTCCCCCATTTCCCAACCTCAGGTCCTATTTCTACTGTTTTGAGAAAAGTTGGGAGGATCTAAACAGTCTCTCAGAGTCTAGAAAGTTTAAAAATATGCCCAGGACATACTTTCTAAATAGAGAAGTTGAAACCCTAAACTCTAAGGGGCTCGGTTACTTCCATCTATTTTCAAAAGCAAAGAACAATATTTTATCTTGAAATTAAAGTGAACATAAATAACAATGTTTAGAGAAAACTTTCTGCCATGTGTAAAGCCAAAGGGACAGGCTGGATCCTTGCTAAAGCCTAAAAGAGAATTAGGGGAAAGTCAGAGATTTCCTGTCTTTGTAATGAGTTTACTAATTAAATCTTAATTGTAAACCAAGCTGAGCAAAATTTAAATGAACCTCTGGTGCCAGAAGCCAGGTTATTATGGTGGAATTGTTTATGAGGACAGGAAAGTGACTTTCTAAACATCAGATTCCTGTGCGTTAGCCAAGACCTGGAGGAAGTCTCCATGTGGGGAGGCTCAGAAAGTAGCAGGATAAGTGACTTGGGCTTTGAGATAATTAAATGACACTGAGATGTCCTGAGTCCCCTGAATTCAGTCATTGCCAGAGGCTGTGATCTTTCTGTTTTGATGGGCTGGAAACACCACTTCTGCAACAACCCATGCATCCCCGCCCCCACCCCCACCCCTCACGCCCACCCTTCCCCCACTCCTGTCTTAGAGCAACAGGTCTAGCCATTTCTGCCTTAACAATGATGAAAATGGAAATTCCTTTCAGGTTATAAACCCTGACTTCTCCATTGAAAAATAAGTCTTGCGAATGCATCAAAGTCCAAGCACCCAAGAGAAACAAAGCCACCATAATGGGAGAGTCAAAAAGTTGCTTTTATTTCCTCCTGGCATTATTGGGGGAGGAGAGGGTGTAAAAGGCAGCCTGTAAAATAAATAAAAACAAAAATCCTGTGGCTAGATACATGGTTTAACATAATTTATTTATCATAAGATTAAGAAAGTGAATTATCCAAATGTTTCTATTTTGCTTTGTTTGTTTACATTCACTCATTTAAAGTAAGTAACTTGCCTTAAAACCCTTCTTTTTAGAGGCACTTATTTACAGCCAACTTTCCTCCTGCCTATGTATGTGTTTTGCCATTAAAACCTTCCACTTAAAGGGGATCAAATATATGGTAATGGAAGGAGAACTGACTCTGGGTAGTGAACACACAATGGGATTTATAGATGATGTAATACAGAAGTGTACACCTGAAATCTATGTAATTTTACTAACAATTGTCACCCCAATAAATTAGAAAAAAAAAAAAAACCTTCCACTTGCCTCACTTGCCATCGGAAATGGGTCTATGTGCTGAGTTCCATGCAAAACACCCTCATGAGCTAGTGACATGTCACAGATCAGGGACCACGTGGGAAAGATTTCCTCCAAATCCTAAAAGCAATTCTGTTAATAGAAGAGGCGATGGCTGATGCCTGTGGTCCAAAGGTTGCAGGGCTGGTGGACAGTTTCGTTAGCCTAACTACATCCTTTATCCTTCCTTGCTCTCCAAGGAAACCACTCAGAGGAATGTGGGGGAAAGATACTCTACCGAGTAAGGAGCTAAAATCAAAGATGCAATATAATCTTTTAGTGTATAATATTAGACCTAACTACCATGTATTCCACTCATCTGTGTAAGTTTTTAAATGCAACATAACTTTGCTATTTCACACACACACACAAAAAAAAAAAAAACCCTTAATTTTTCTGTAGTCTACTTCTTGGGCCAGAGTAAGAGTAGCTGCCTTCAGAACAAATTATGGGACTAAGCTCAAGGGCCAGAATCTGTACTCGGGTCTTTGCATCAGATATAGGAGGCTTGGAGAAAGTCGTAATTCCAGCAGGAACCTCATTAAACATGAACGCTACATGTCTCCACTCTTCACAAGGCTATTAAAGGGGTTAAAAGAAGGCACTAATTTATTATTAGTGTTATTGTCATTTTGACCTTTTAATCCAGAAGCAAAGAACGCAAGGAAAGCATCACCTGGAGGTCTGTAGGAAAGAAGGCTCTTCCAGCTCTAATTTCTTTGAGTCACTTTCTCAATTATGCCCAAAGAGAATTTTAAAGTGTCTACTATTTATTTACTCAGTAAACTTAAAGGGGTTTTATGGATTTTTTCCAAAACTCCTGGTTGCTGTTCTTTTGTTTGGTTTTTAAAGGAGGCAGCATCGAAATGGAGATTTACATAATAAAGCCTCATTTCACCTTCAAAATCTTCTGAGGCTATTTTGAGTCATCATGCCGCACACAGTTCAGAAATGCCACTTCTTTCTAGATTTTGCCATCTCCCAGGTAAAGGCCATGCTAATCACCAGAGAAAAATTGGAGTGTTTTCAAACGGTCTGCCAGTGGGTGCTGTGCTCCTAGGTGGCTCGTACGGAATAGCTTGATTTGGTCCCACGGTGTTTCATAAGCAAGTTCTTCAAGCGAGAAAACAGTATATGCCATTTAAATTTAGTTACAGGGTCAGGACACTGGACGTATATGGTGTGGCTTTTGTTTGCAAGTTGTTGAGTGTAGTTTCTTGTTAGTTCTTTTAAACCATTGTCCAGCACAACCTTTTCCCCACCCTCTCCCCCAGTAGCAATGCCTTGTCATCAACCAAGCCGGCCTCCAGAGACTTTCTAGGGAATCAGCCAGTACTTGGAACCCTGGGAACCCTAGATTCCTGGAGGGACCATTTTTTAAAAAGATGAAAGAGGGTGTTCAACTGCACCCTAACCATCTAGTCCTATCCAGAGCCCGAGCCTTGCTATCTGTCTCCTCACCAACAGCCTCGTCCTTAGGCCTCTGCTAATTGTCTAGCTTTTGCAGGCAAAAGATACCTTCACAGGACTTACTGGTGCTATGACAAGAATCAAAAAGCCTACTTTTATTGCAAGTATATTTAGTGTGGGACAGAATCCAATTTCCTACAGCAGTAAATTATCTGCGCTGAAGTGCCTATAGATATAAACGTATAAGGACTTTCTTTACCTTTTGGTTAATATCGAAATCGGTAAGTGTCAAGAGAACTTAACTATTATTAGGTTTAATGTCTCAATTTTGCAGGTAAAAAAAAAAGAGAGAGAGACCAAAAGAAATAGCCAGCATATGGCAGAGCAGTACCTCCAGAATTCCATATACACACTGGGGGTGCCAAAAAAATGTAGACAAGTGGACACTTTGGTCAATGTTGCTCAAGCAGTAGTTCGCCGTAATCAGAAGTGTCTGGACGCTGATGGTAACCACTTTGAGCACCTCTTGTAATTGCAGAAGTCAAACGTGACTTGTATTCATCGTTTGTTGTTGGTATATATTGAGTATTAAAATTTTAATACAGTTTTCCTTTCTAAAAATGGCAGAGGGTGCCATTTTTTTGGCACCCTCTGTATATGTCCAGAGAGCCCAGAAATTATAGAGAAGCCATAAACATGTTTTACTCCCATGAGGTGGCTTTAGCCCCAGTGCTAACAGGTGAATGGGAAATGGCGTAATAACATCTGACATCAAGATTTGGGGGACTTGGTTTCATTAAAAATTGATTTTTTCCCAATTAGACTTCCATTTTACCTTAGAAATAGATTTCAGGCTTGTCAAGTGATAACCTAAGCCTCACTGAAAAGTGCTATTAGCCTGCTGGAAGAGAGATGGTAGGCAATTCCAGCTTACCAGCTAAAGGTCAGATAAGTTCCAGCGACAAGTTTCACAGCTGAGTGTAACGCTCCAGCACCGATGGCCACAAGCCGCCCCCCCATACCCCCCGATGCTGTGATTACCCCACTCTGTCCATGACCAAGCTTACGTGTTCAGCTGGGCCACAATGTCTAATTTGATTTCAGAGAAAAATACTGAAAAGTTTTCGAGAGCACAAAACTTTTCTTCTCTTTTTTTACGTTTAAACAAGGAAATCATTGCTCTAAAAAGCCAGATTTAGTTTGGTTTCTATGTGCCTGTCTGTGTTTTTCACCCCAAGGGCTGCTGAGGTCACATTTTCCACCTGAGACTCAGTTTCGGAGCTTGGAGATCTCCTGGCTTGTTCAAATATCTATACGGTGCATGTGCAAGAGAGGGAAATGTGGGGAATACGGCTGTTCGGTTTCCAATACTGAGAGGGAGGCCATGACAAAGGGTGGGTGGGTTTGGAGGCATTTTTCAGATGTTGGAAAAGAGCTCCTGTTCCTGATCAGTCAGTCTTCCGGGTGCAGCTCCTGAGCCCCAGAGCTGGCTGCCACTCAGCTGAGCCTTTGTCACCCCCAGAGTACAGGATCAGGCTGGGGCAAGCTGTAGACAGTTGGTGTGAAGCAACTGAAAATGCTGGAACCAGTTCTCAACTGGCCAACACTACGAGAGCAGGAAAGGTGATGTTTATGAACTACTGTGTCCCCAAAGCCTAGAGCAGGGCCTGGCTAATAGTTCATGTTTATATATTTTTTCACAGAAGAGTTGCCATATTTGGGAGAAGCACCAAACCAGGCATTTGTTTATTCAAGAAACATTCTCTGAGTATCTATTAGTAGCAATGTACTAAAAATCACAGAAGACACAAATACCAAAAAAAAATCTAAATTGCAAGTGATGTGGCATGGTGAAAAGACCATGAGCTTTGAAGATGGACCTGGTCAACTTCTCAGCTTTGACCTTTACAAGCTCTGTAACTGGACAAGTCATTTCATATCACGCAGCTTCAGCAGCTTTCTTTTCTCAACCTGTGAAATGTGGACAAGAAGTGGACCCACCTCACAGAGTTACTGCAGGGACTAATAGAAAGCAAAATGCATAACACAATTCCTGGCATGTAGCAGGTGCTCAGTGAAAGCATTTTTTTTTTTTTTGATGAAAAATTTTTGTTTACTAAAAAAGAAAAAGCAATAAGCAAAAACAGATTGACATTCTACATGGTTTTTTTTTTTGTTTTTTTTTTTCAGATTTATTGAGGTATAGTTGACATATAACATTGTGTAAGGTCAAAGCGAACAATGTACTGATTTTATAGATGTATGTATTGCAAAATGATCACCGCATAAGGTTAGTTTGTACATTCTTCACCTCACATAGTTACAATTTTTTTTCTTGTGATGAGAACTGTTAAGATCTTTCTCTTAGCATCTTCAGATATACATGCAATATTGTTAACTATAGTCACCATGCTTTACATGACATCCCCAGGACTTACTCATCTTATAAGTGGAATTTTGGACCGTTGACCACTTTCACCCATTTTCCCATCCTCCACCTCTGGGAAGCACCATTCTACTCTCTATTTCTGTGAGTTTGGGCGTTTTCAGATTTCACATATATTTGTCTTTCTTTGTCTGACTATTTCACTTAGCCTAATGCCCACAAGTTTCATCCATGTCGTTGCAAATGGCATAATTTTCTCCTTTTTAAAGGCTGAATAATATTCCATTCCAATAGATAGATCATATTTTCTTTTCTTTTATTAAATTAAATTTATTGGGGTGACATTGGTTAATAACATTATGTAAGTTTCAAGGGTACAATTCTATAATACAACATCGGTATATTCCATTGTGTGCTCACCACCCAAGGTCTAGTCTCCTTCCATCCCCGCATATTCAACCTCCTTTACCCTCTTCATCCTCCCCCACACCCCTTCCCCACCATTCTGTTGTCTGTGTCTATGAGCTTGTTTTTTGTTTTGTTTGTTGCTTTTCATTTTATAAGCCCCATAGGAGTGAAATCATATGGTTCCTGTCCTTTTCTGTCTGACTTACTTCACTTAGCATGATATTTTCAAGATCCATTTGTATTGTCACAAATGACAGTATTTCATCTTCTTTATGGCTGACTAATATTCCATTGCATATATGTACTACACCCTTTTTATCCAATCATCCACTGAAGACACTTAGGCTGTTTCCCTGTCTTGGCTACTGTGCATCACATTTTCTTTATCCACTCATCCATCAATGGACACTTAGGTTGTTTCCATGTCTAGTGAACAGCATTTTCGTCCTTCCTATAGATATATATGATCCTTGCCCCCCAAAAGATCAGCATCTAACTTGGGAAACAGAGCATAAAAATGAAATAAGCTTATATTCCCTTCCTACAATTTCTATGTAAAATAGCTTTTGGGGTCCTTTAGAGCAGTGGTATGCAAACCTTTTCTGTACAAGGCCAGCTAGTAAATAGTTTAGGCTTTGGTAGCCAGGAGCATTTGTTCCAAATACTCAGCTGAGCCAGAGTGCTGGAAAAGCCGCCATTGTATGATCAGGTGGGGCTAGGTTCCAGTGTGTAGTTTGCTAGGGACACCATAGCAACATACCACAGACCAGGGGGCTTAAACAACAGAAGTTGATTATCTCATAGTCCTGGGGGCTGAAAGTCCAAGATCAAGGTGTCAGCAGGTTTGGTTTCTTCATGGTTTGCAGATGGCTGGCTGCCTTCTCTCTGTGTCTGTACCTGGTTTTCTTGGTCTCTTCTACGCCCAAATTTTCTTTTCTTCTAAGAACACTTGTCAGATTAGATAGGGCCCACCCTATTATCTCAGCTAATCCTCCCAACCTTCTTGGTAGGTGGGCCAAGTATTCTTGTCCTCTACGAATGAGGAAACAGCAGTTTTAGGGAGATTGGTCACTAGTCCTCATCACTAGTGGTGGAGACAAGAATGCAGCCCTTGCACTGGCCCCAAGCCCTGTGCTGTAATGACCTTCTGATTACTTGGTGGCTCCTGGTCCTTTAGAGGAAAAGAGCAAAATAAAAGTTTTCCCCTGCCCCTTCTCTCACCCCCTTTACAGGACACAAGTTGATAATTGCTAAGGAAGTGAGGTCACCACTAACGTGATTTTGGGCTCATACCAAAAGTTTGTCTCGGAACTATTGTTGAAAAGTGTTCTCAGGAGAATGGACTTGGTTTAGTAATCAAGCAGAAGTTGTTGTGACTAAGGGAAGCTCCTGGGAGAGCAGGGTGGTAAACAGCTGCCGGAGTCGTCTCCCTGAGCTCCGTGTCCCAGGTGGAGCACACCTACTGAGATAACTATCGATCTCGTCTTAGAGATTTCCAAGCATAAGATCCCATGGCCTGCTTTGCAAACCAAATGTGGTGTTACGTGTCATCCACTATGAGGATCGTTTTAATATGCCCATAATAATGAACATGCGGTATGTTGCCTGGTAGCTGTGGTTTCTGTTGAGGCAAGAAGACCAATTATAACGGATAATATGGAAGGTATTCTGGGCTCCTCAAACTCAGAAATACTATCACTGCAATAGGGAATTCCTGTGCAACAGAAATAAATAGTGAATGCCCTCGTAGAGTGGTTTTTATTTTCAATTTCCTACTACGTACCTTATGACAGATCTTGGGGTACAGACTTCAGGGAACTTTGTGTTTTTGTCAGGCTCTGACACAGTGCTGGCTCATCAGTTTAAACACACTTGTTGGTAAAACTGGTTGGAGTGGAAAGGTGGGGGAACTGGGGAGATGTTGGTCAAAGGGTATAAGCTACAGTTATGTAGGATAAATCAGTCTAGAGATCTCCTGGGCAGCGTGACAGCTACAGTTAATAATATTGTATTGAGTCCTGGAAATTGGCTAAGAGAGTAGATTTCAGGGGCTGTCATCACACAAAAACTGGGAGTTGATATGTTAATTAACTTCACTGTAGTAATAATTTCGCTACGTATATCAAATCGTGTTTACACCTAAAATATATATGGTTTTTATTAAAAAATAAAATAAAAAATAAACAAACATGTTAATCAGCAATTTCTATATTCTGTAACTTCCTTAATAAATGGGTAATCATATTAGGCAGCTTTCAAATAACAAAAACTTTATTCAGTGGTCAGAGATGGTGGCCAATTTTCTAATCCTGTTGAAAATTACGTCAGAAGAGATTGAAAAATTAGGTTTTAAACGTAAAGAATTTTCTGGCAGTGATGTTGAATAACACACAAGAATGACATTTGAGCATCTCCTTCCAGACATCAACCAATTGCTAACCAAAATCATTAAGATGTTAACTCTATTAAATTCACCTGACCACCTCCTCTCCTCATGTCTTATGCTTTAGTCACACTTTCATTTTTTCAGAAAACCTGAAAAGTCAGGCCTCTGATTCTCTGGTAGGACAGCTCTATGCATTCTTCAAGGACCATCTCAAATGTCACCTCCTCCATGAAGCCTTCTCCTATGCCCCACCTTCAGGAGCCCTAACCAAACACACCACCTCTCACTCCAAAAGCAACCTGCTTCTATCACTTTTTCAGCATAATTAGTGGCCTCTGGCTAATGGCTAGGAGCAGTTTTGTTTTCTATGCTTCACTGTGACCCGTTTGTATAGTTTTTCACACCTTGGTACCCACAGCTCCAACCACATCCCTGACACATAACAGATTCTCTATATTTGTCAAGCGAATGAATAAATCCTTTCCAGTCTCATTCCTAGACCCTAGCTCTGCAGAGCAGACCACTCAATGAATGTAGCCAGATTGAATAAATGCTATGCAGTAGCTTTCCCAACTGAGTAGAGATAAGGCTTGGTTTTCCCTCCAAGGGTTAAGGGGGAAAGGTCTGACCAGTTTAAACCGGAGAGAAATGCGTTCAAGGGTCGCGTGGGAAGGCGGTGAGCTATCCAGGAGGCATCCTGTTCTCTGCTGTATCCAAACCACACGAGAACAGGCTTCTGAACCCCATGGCTAAATGGGTGGGCCGGGCGGAGCCAGGCTGCAGAGCTGTGAGAGGACTGGAGCATGCACGGACAGCCCCGGGCGCTCAGCCCGCTTTCGGAAAGTACCTGATGGCGCATGAATCATGCCTTCGCTGCAGCTGGAAGGGACTGCCTCCTCTCACCCAGTTTTTTAAAGACTTCTCATGAAACCCATGTCTCTAATAAAGTGCATCGATGCTGGTGCAGCTCTGTGGTCACACACAAGAACCTGCAAGGAAAAAAAAAAGAAAAAGAAAAATGGAACAGAGCTGGGAAATTGGGCCTTGTAAGAGTTGTGGCTAGAATTTAACCACATGTTAATCTACCTGTTTCTAGGGCAACGTCGACTGGATTTTGTAAAACTATAGGCAACAGTATTCTAAGTCATGTTGACCACCTTTTTAAGTTTGCCCTGAAGTCCATCCTAGACTAATTTCATTTCAACATGCAAAACTGATCTATTTTCAGATTGAAATGGGTCAACTGGTAATTTCTGCTTCTAAAGTTATAGGGACCAAAAGGTCTTTACTAAGATGAGCCTGACTAAATTTAAAATAACTCCTCAAGCTTTAATTTACGGAGATACGGTGAAGTATCCACTCTTAAAATTAAAGTAGTAAAGGATATATAATATTAAATCAAATACACCAATGTTTTAAATTTTTTAATAGTATGTTTAACAGATTAGCTATTTTCATTATGCTTTTAAAAATTTAGAACTGAAATCAAAACATTTTCTGGGCCTAAACTTATTTATTTTTCTTCCCAAATTAAAAAAAAAAAAAAAGTTGAGGGGAGGAGGGAAAAAATATTGTTTTATTTTAATAAACAGTTTGTTTAAATAAATCAGATCCAATAAACACAATTTTATGGTGATTTTTCTTCTGCACTCCTAATGATCCTCATAGGAAACATATTTGAGGATTTGATTTTATGTTACCTAAAAATGTTTCCACTTCACAAGTTTATCACAAACTTGCTGGAGATTATGAAAGAATATTTTTGGTTGACAGGGTGCATCAAAGCAGTTTACATGATTTGAGGAAGCAAGGCAGAGAAAATGGAATAAAACTATCACGCATTTCCAAAAACAATCTTTTTTCTCTCTTTTTTTTTCTTTTTCAGTCACAGTTTGTTAAGACTGAACAGTTAACTGTTGATGTGTGTTGTGGCTACAGAAGGCAGAAGTAGAAACAATAGATGGAGACAAATTTGGGGTTGCCAGAACGAAGGACTTGATAAAAACTGGTGCCTGAAAGGCAAGGAGCAACCAGCCTCTGCTCAGGCATGGGATACAAAAGGGTGTGTTCCCAGGCTGGCTGAGGATAGAAAGCAGGAGCCAGGTGACGTCTGCAAGACAGCTCCTTCAAATGCAAATATCCCCTATCATTTATGGGGCACTAGCCATTTGCTGACCACAGTGTCTCTTCTTTCCTTCATAGCCCAGCTTCACAAAGGAATAGTGGACACTCACTGCCACCATTTTCACCTGCCGCTCACTCCTAACCTCACAATAGTCTGGCTTCCACCCCCCCACACACACACACTGCCCTCCCTATAGTCACAAGTGGCCTACTAATTGCCACAGCTTGTGGACACTTTTCAGTCCTTATCTTAACCTTTTGGTGGCCTGTGATGACCCCCTCTTCCATGAAGGTCTTTTCCTCCTTTTTCCTCCCCCAGCCACAGTTTCCTCCATAAACGCATTATTGGGCGTCTACCATGTGCAGGAAACACTGCTAGATGTTGGGTACAAAGACGAGTAAGACATAGTCTCCACTTTAAAGGGAAGGATAGACTTGACGACTATTATTTATTGAGAACTTGGTAAATGTCAGACATGGTACTGGCTATTCTGACTCCAACGTCTGTACTCTTTCCACTCCTCAGTGTTACACGTCTTGCTCAGGGTTTCCTTCATCCCTCCTTCCTTCTCTCTATACTCTCCTTTGACCATCTCATCAATACCCCGGATTTATACAGGGATGACTCCCAAATCTATTTCCCCAACACAAACCTTACTTGGGAACTCCAGACCTCATAGCCTTTTGAGCCATTCTCTCCATCAGAAGATCATACAGGTCCTTCAAATTCAACCGACTCAAAACTGAACTCATCCTCTTTCCCCAGAATCTGTTGCTTCTGGGTTTCCCTTCTCACCAATGGCTTCACCGTTTTCTCAAACTACCTTCAAACGCAAACCCATTGATCATCTTAACTCCTGTCTGTTTTTCAATACTCACATTCAATTATCCATTAATCAACCCGTATCCTAAATCAATCAACATCCATTCCAATTTTTCCTTTCCTCTTTATGACAGCCTTGGTCAGGCCCTCATTTGTTCTTAGCTAGATGATTTCAAAAACCAAACAGTTTGTGTGCCTCCAGTGCTAAGCCCGCCTACCACCACCACCCAGCCGTCTTGCCACACGCAGCCATCGCACTGATGGGACCATAGCACATCCCTGCTGAATCCGTCAGTGACTCTTCATTGACTAGGAAAAGTTTTAACATCATGGCCTGAAAACTGTTTGTTTGTAATTGTTTGCTTATGTAGCTCCCAAACTTGACTAGAAAAACGTAGGAAGATAAATCTTGTTCTGTTCATTTTTATGTTACAGTGCCTGGCATGCTATGTTACCCATGGTAGTTGTTTGATAAATGTGATTAAATAGATTATATTTCTTTTCCACCAGTCTTCTACCATGTTTCCCAAAAAATAAGACCTAGACAGACCATCAGCTCTAATGCGTCTTTTGGAGCAAAAATTAATATAAGCCCCAGTATTATATATATTATATTTATATTATATTATATTATATTACATTACATTATATTATATTAGACTGGGTCTTATATTATAGTAAAGTAGACCAGGTCTTTTATTAATTTTTGCTCCAAAAGACGCATTAGAGCTGATTGTCTGGCTAGTTCTTATTTTCGGGGAAACATGGTAACATTACTAAAATTGCCTACCATTTAATTATTCCTTAGAAGTATTGTGGATATATATATATAGAGAGAGAAATAAATGAAGATAGATAGATAGATAGATAGATAGATAGATAGATAGATAGATAGAAAGAAAGATAGAAATAAATTGGGCATTGGGTAATCTACTACTAAGGATTTTATTTGTATTAATTAATATAATATCCGTTTACTGAAAAAATCCTGTTAGCATCCCCTGCTCCCTGTCAGAGAGCAGGATCTCTGGAAACTAGGCAGGTGAGTTTCAATACGAGCAAATAGGCAGGGAATGGTTTGGACTAGAAAATGAACTCTAAAAGGAAGACCTGGTCAACCAGGGACAAATGGGTACTGAGTACTAAACACTTGATGCTTCAATAGATGACAGGAAAATAGGCTACAGGGGGTGTGACACACAGAAGCTGTCTAGGATGACTGTATCTGGCTAGAGGCTAGCAGTGTCCCATAAGGCATCTGTTTTATGCAGTGAATCAATCGCTCGCTAACACTGCCGTTAGAAAGGCATTCCTTTTATACCATCCTTAGGAAGATTTAGGGAGAAAAACTGGGTTAAGGTAGATAGAGTCAAAGATAAGACTTGAATCCATAGAACTACTTAACACTTATTTTATGGGAGAAAAAAATATATGTGTGTGTGTGTGTGTGTGTGTGTGTGTGTATGTACTCAAAAAGGAACAGGATACCCGCAGTTCAGCTGGTGTGTTAAGCACAACATTTATTCTCTTTTTCTGGCCAAGAATAACTGGAAAAATGCTATTTAGCTTCTGCCTTTTTTCTGAGAATAGTATTTCATACAACTGAATATCAGGGTGGAAAACCAAAGAGTAGGAGTGATGCAGAACATTTCATCACCAACTTTCACCAACTTTTTGAGTAAGACCAATGAGCAGCCAAACCAGGGAAACAATTAAATAGTCCTGTACAGTACAAAGGACAAGATACACATCTGCTTGCATGCTCATAAAATGCAAAGGGACACAGGCATCCTCAGGGTAGCACCAGACTGTCCCATGCAAGACTTCCTGCTTCAGGCAAGATCTTAGAGCACTTCCAGGCTCCTTTATGAACTCAGCTTCTTGCCTAATATTGTTCTGCTAGAGGGAGAAATTCCTTTCTGACTCCTGCAAGTGATCAACTTATGCCCTGGAGCATGAAATGTGATTACCCTTTATCATTATCTCAGTTTACCAAGCCACACTCGTTATCAGTCACTATTCAGCAATATTTTTCATGCTCTCAAAATGCCCCGGTTAACCATATGGTAAAAGCCTGATGCCAATAATTCAGGTTCAATTTAGTTATAAAATATTTTTCTTGAGACCTTATTTATAGTAAGATACTCTGTACGCTATAGCAAGGCAAGCTCATTTCTCTCAGGAGAAACCTATCTGCCTGCTGTAAGAGAATGGCTGAAAAAGAAAATCATCATTCAAGACATTAAAAATAAAAATTGTATCCTGAGCTTTGCACATGGTTTCTTAAAGAAAAAACAAAATCTCAACTGCAATAAAGTGTGAAGATCGGTCTGTCCCTGAGAGTTTATATGCCAACACATTGGGGTGTGTGTGTGTGTGTGTGTGTGTGTGTGTGTGTGTGTGTGTGTGTTTGAGTTTGTGTGTTATGTTGGGGAGGTGGGAAGAGGGAATTAATCATGCAAATTAGTGCTTGTCCACATTTGAAAAAAGGTCTAGGTCAACTTCAGTGCAGGCCTCTAGTAATGGCCTAACTTAAAATAAACAAATTCATCTTGTTTTTCCAATACTACCTCAGGTCTTTAAAGAAATCATAGATAGGCCTGCTGCCCATAAGTATGTCGTATACTTCCCCGGGTATACGACATCTCCTTCCCCGGGTTCTCTGGGGAATGAGGTAGTCCAGACAAGGGCTTTCTAAATAACTTAAACAGTGCAGGGAAATAATTTAAAAACAATTTAGGATACAGATGCTTTCACAATGCCTCTTAAACAGCATACACTCCAGATTACTAAGAAACATTGCCAGGGTATTACTAGAAAACATATTATTCTATTCAGTGGCTTTCCTATGTTCTGCCCAGTTGATAAGCAACCTCACTTTAGATTGGAGGTTGACAAACTATGGCCCTTGGGCCAAATCTGTCCTGCCATCTAACTTTGTAAATAAAGCTTTATTAGAACACAGCCATACCAATTCGTTTATGTATGTATTATCTATGGCGTTTTCATGCTACCAGGCAGAGACGACTATGTGCAAGAGACCATTAGGACTGAAAAGCTAAATATATTTACTATTTGTTGCTTTACAGAAAAAATTTGCAGACCCCTGCTTTATTTGTTTTTTTTTTTTTTGTTATGGGCGCTCTCTCCCCATATGTTCACTTTTTTCAACTTAATCAGAGGAGATGTGGAGTAAGAACTACAGGGTTTTCATTTAAAGTGTTCTGAGATAGTCCTTGAAACCTCCCAGCACCTGCGTGGGTGTCTGGGCAAAGCTTTATTCCAGTGGTTTGAGGAGAGTAAACATCTGATGTTGGATACGTGAGGAAATGCTGTCTTTGTATGTTCAGATGCTCACATGGTAGTATGGAAAAGTGGTGCCAGGCCTGGCTGATCAGAAATGACAGAAGGTAGTGAGGGTTTAAATGTAAGGGGACAAAATGCTTCTATACCCTTTAGCATATATTTCACGTATGCACAATAAAATGTACTACAAAACAAACAAACAAACAAACAAATAAATAAATGTAAGCGGAGTCCACTAGAGAACAATTGAGAAAGGAAGAGGCACAGGTTAATAAACTTAAATCACTCTACAAAACTGGTTTTGTGCCACAGAGATAATTGCCAACAACAGGAAAACTCCCTGTCTAGACTACCTACAAAAATTAGAGTGAATTTATTTGTGAAGAATTTGGCAAATATATTCATGTATACATCGTTCTACCCATAGAAAGAGCCCTCGTCTCCTCACATACAAAGTAAGAATAATGCTTCTCTGTTCTCTTAAAAGTTCTTATACAAACACAAGCTCATTTGTGGTTCACTGAGTGTGAAACAATTACTCCCACAAACAGAGCAACAGAAAGCAAAAATAGACTCAGAGTGTATTTTTCAGTTTGTGGTCTCCTCTGTGTTTAAATACAAAGAGAGAGTTAACAAAATGAATGACTACATTACACCTGAAGAAGATGGTGAAGCCAGATAACCTGCTCAAGTGTTTCTCTTTGACAGCCATTACGACACATGTACCTAGAAATATAATTCCGTCGGTTTTCAGGACACTTGTGTGTCGTGTCGTTTGAATTAGAACCGTTAGCTCCAGGGCCCTGAAGGAAACCAACTTGTGCCCCAGAGAAATGGGGATGGCAGCCATGTGTGTATGGGTTTGTGCTCTGCAGCCCACCAGTGGGGGCCCCTGAGATGAGCTTGACTTTCAACATTCTCAGATCACCCAAGAGCTGCCATGACAACACGTTGGAGAAGATTGCTATTACGCTTATTGCTACTTAAAACTTTGTAATTTGGGATGCCAAATAGGAAGAAAGAAGCTTATCTACTCAGCTATTCTGGACTCTAGAATAATTTGCCATTCTTATTACTGTGTATCAAGAAAGTGGCAAATTCAAAGGCTGTCATTTATTTCACTAATGGAATTAAAAATGAATGTGGTCCAGAGCGGTAACCAATGCCTAGCTCGTTATGATGGATTACGGTTTGGCTAAATAGTATGACCTTTAATTACCTGAAAAAATGCAATTTTCCAATGTCTTTGCTGTTTTCTCTGTGATTCCCCACACAAATACAACCTGTCATGTGCTATTTTTATTTAGCTTAAATAAATTTAATGCTTATGAAAGGTGCTGGATTAGCAGCCTTAGAGTAAAATTCTTTATCCCTTTAGTCCGTTATTATTAAACACTTTTAGAGCACTTTGTTCTTTGCTGAGCCCCATGCAGTCAATCCATTTGATTATTTTTAATCATGTCCTTTTATAGTGGGTAAGTATTGCTATTCTTATTTTTTAAGATAAGAACCCTGAAACAGAAAACGTCAGGAATGGGGCCTGGGTCGCAAAAAGAGTTCATGATCAGCTTGTTCTAGCTCTCAACTTAGCATGTAGCCCCCCTGACACACGCTGCTGCCACTAGGGTAAAGCAGTTGGTGAGTGCTTGTACAGAATCTAAGACGTAACATTCAATTCCAGGTTCACAAATGAAATCAATCAGCTTCTACCCAATGAGCAGTAAGAGAAGCCAACGTTCAACATGTGATGAAAACCAAAAGTGCACATACAAATTACCCACAAAATGTCTACTGGAGACTGATGTTGGAAAGAAAGAAGTGAATAATGATTTTTAAAAATGAAAAGTCTTGGGCCGGCAGGTGGCTCAGGCAGTTAGATCTCCGTGCTCCTAACTCCGAAGGCTGCCGATTTGATTCCCACATGGGCCAGTGGGCTCTCAACCACAAGGTTGCCGGTTCCACTCCGGCAAGTGATGGTGGGCTGCACCCCCTGCAACTAGCAACGGCAACTGGACCTGGAGCTGAGCTGCGCCTCCACAACTAAGATTGAAAGGACAACTTGACTTGGAAAAAAAAGTTCTGGAAGTACACACTGTTCCCCAATAAAGACCTGTTCCCCTTCCCCAATAAAATCTTTAAAAAAAAAAAAAAAAGAAAAAGAAAAAGAAAAATCTTATGATTTTGATGCTTTTTGGAGAAAGATAACTGCTGATTTTAAAACACGTACATATAAAGGGGGAAAAAATTAGACCCCTGTGTCCATAAACTTATGCTAACAACTAAGGAGAAACAAATTGTTTTCCTCTGGAGATATGGCTGCATACACATATCTGGCTCAACACTACCTCTTATCACACAATGTGTTTTCTTCTCATCTAGATAATTTGCAGATTCAGCATCAATAGGTAAATAATTCGAGTTGACTTTTCCATCACATGGTGAAGTTTCAATCTACAAAAATTCTCCCAGTCACTGAAATTGGACATGTCTTGTTAATCACTGATAATTGTGTAGAAAAAAAAAAGAAGAAGAGGGAGGGGGGCAAAAAGAGTTTCAGTCTTATTTTAATTTATATTTCTTATTAAGATCTTCATGCTTGTTAGCTATTTTTGTAATTTTTAAATGTATACCATTTACCCGTTTATCTAATAACATATTTTACTGTTCCCCAAATTAATTTATGCATGGAACATTATATATTAGGATTCAAAATATTTGACTATGGTGCTGGTTATAAATATTTTTCTAGCTTGTTGTTTATCCTTTAATTTTATTTCTCTAGAGAGATTGCGATCATTAGAATCTTATGGATTTAAATGTTATGTGGTCAAACCTATCTTTTCCAGAACCAATTTTTGCATAACTCGTAAGTGTGGAACACTCTTCTCTATGTAGGAATTCCCTAATTAGTCACTTACATTTTCTTTTTGTATTTTTTGATAGAGTACTCACGGAAAGTGCCAGAGGAAAAGCTTAGCTCTATCATCAGATTACAGCCTCTGCACTTTCAATGTGTAAATGAAACACAAAGATAGGCCCCTTTATTTATCATTTATCTTTAATGATTAAGAACCTCTCAGACACAACACACATGCACACACACACACATTCTCATTTAGAGACTAGTTTCCCATCACTACATTACACAATTGTCCTTTTCCACTCACCTTTGGAAACCTTCCTGGACAGCTACCTCTGGTAAAGATGCTATCCTTGATAGAGAAGACTCCTCCCAAATGGCATTCCACTTTTAAATGGGGGGGGAGGGAGGCAAATAAAAATAAACCCTAAGAAATTGATCTCCTGACCTATCATTTTCAAATGAAGTTCTCTCCAGGGGAGGAATCCCAAACACCCTTTCGCCTTCACAGTCTGACTTGGAACTTCTTGGGTGGCCTTTTACCTACATTCCCTCTGTCCTGAGAAAACCTGAGGGCTTCAGTGGCATGGCTTCTTTGGCCTCCCAAGTCCCTTGTCCAGGCTAACTCATGCTCCATGTCCAACGTATGATGATTTGTACTTGATGAGTTAGTTAGCTCCAGCACATCTCTTCAGAACTGATTACTCCTTGGTCTATGACCTCACCAGCCCCCAAAAGAAAAGCAGAATCCCTGGGAATCCTCCGAGGAGAGAGAAGAAAGAAGAAAATGATGTGAGGCTCACAAAGAAAGGGTTGTTTCCCCCCCTTTGAGAAACTCAGTACAAAACAGCACATGAATAGGATTTAACATGGAGGTTTCCCTAACTGTCCAGTACCATTCCATACTGATTTTCAAAATACTGAAAAATATCTTGCCCTTTGTGCCTAGACAAATACCAGCCACTTGAGATCATCATTTTCCTCTGAAACTCACATGAGCTACTTTGCCAGGGCAAAGGATTCAATCTGCGGTGACGGCATAGAGAAACACACTTGGACAGAAGAGAAAGACGGTCTTTCTGGCCATGACAGACCCTAAAAATGGAGTCGAGTGAGCTGTTCACATACAGGTGGGATGACGGTTTGATGGACATATTTTGGAAGGGGGTCATGAGAAGATTAGAATAGTGTCTGATCCCTGATAGGCACACAAAAATACTTGACATTGGAATACAGAGTGTTGAATGGGAAAAGGGAAAGAGTTAGGGAGAAAGGAAAAGAGGGAGAGGGAATGGTGGAAGGACAGCAAAGGAGAAGGGAGGGAGGAAAGAAAGAGGAGAGGGAGAGAAGGAAGGCAGGCAGGCAGGAAGGAAGGAAGGAAGGAAGGAAGGAAGGAAGGAAGGAAGGAGTAGAAAGAAAAAAGGAAGGAAGGAAAGAAGGAAAGAAAGGAAGAAGGAGAAAAGGGAAGGAGAGTGGGAAGGAAGTTTCTGTGTGTAATTTGTTTTTAGTTGAGTAGAAATTGACCCTGGATTTATAAATCCGATTTTCCTCCTTTAAAGGAATGACAGATGGAAAATCCACATATTTTATTTCTGAGGTCCTTTATTTCATCAACAAATCCCCCACAAATTACAAAATCCGGAACCAATGTATGGCTTACATTTGTAAGCTATATAATAAAAAAGTAAAGAAAATCAATTGGGTTCTATTAACCTCTCAAAACACTCTCCTTTTAACCATCATAATAGAAACGAATGTGTTTTCCCCCCTAAGCCAATGGCCTGTGCTTCTTTTTTGATCATCTACTTAAATTAAATATTAGGTAGCTTCAGAGTAGAACGCTGGTGTGGAGAGTTTCATCTTGAGGCTGGCTCTGCTGATGCCATTTCTCAGTAACTACATCAGGAAGGGCCTTCAAGAAGACAATACATCAAATACCTTGCCAAGAAAAGTTTTCTTTTTCATTCATTTATTTTTAGTAGTGCAGCTGGGAAATCAAATGACTGACTAAGTAGACTGTTGGAATGAAGGCAGGAAAAAATAATAATAAAAGCACTTGAGTGGCTATTTTATTAAGATCCCACAGTCCACGGATGAAAATTCTAACAGAAATGTGTCTCGTGTCCTGAAAATGTCTTGCTTGTCTCACAGGCCAATGATTGTACCTCTGCACCTTCCATCTCTGACAAGTTGTGTAGACAGAGTATGTCACACACATGTTCTGTGTCCCACATACAAAAAATAGAGATAATCGTCCCTCTCTTCTCTACTCTCGTGACGTAGTTCTTAAGATCCAGATAAAATATAAGATATATAAATACGTAAGACATTTCAAGTGTTCCAGACTTCAATTTCTGTGAGGAGTGTCAGAGGGAATGGTTATTGAGAAGATTTTGGGTGCTGGAAAGTTTACCAATGTGTCTTCTAGATGTCTCTTTTTTTTCCACTACTTCCTCTCCCTCAACTCCGTGTCCCTCACCATCACCATTTCACTGGTCATAAAACAAGTAAACTAGTAGTTTCCACCAAATGCATCACACATCATTTGAGTCAGGTTTTGGTGTGTTATACAAGTAATAGCAATACCAAAAAAGCACTGGTTATTAAAATGTTTTCAAACACAGCTGTGTTTCTGTTCTACACATATTCTATTTCATGCATTGACATTCAATCCAGAAATGGTTGATGGATGTCTGGGAAAACCAGGATGATCGTTAGCAGCCAACGTAAGTTCACCAAGAACAAACTGTATTTCCTTTTTCATTAGTACAACTGGCCTGAAACTGACTTTTGATTCTCTCAAGAGAATATCCTTAGAGAAATGTAGACAAGTTAGGCTACATTTGTATAAACAGATGGCATTTAGTGGACTGTACTTACCCCAAAAGTGCCAGTTAGTCAATTGGTGGTATGTCTTACAACTCTCTATCTGTATATAATTTTTACTGATTATTTAAGTGAGGCTATCTAAAGAAATGTATTAAATTTGAAAAATCCCTCTTAATAAGGCCATAGTCTCAGTTAACTTTCAGGGTTATAGTCTTATTCTGTAAAACCTGCTAATATCTTTACGTTGTGTTTATATATTTAGAATTGTGCATTGGCCATTTCCCTATACTTCTAGTATCTTTCTGTTATATGAGATTATGCATGTAATATACTCTTTAAAGGATTAAGAATTCTTTTTAAAATAAAGTATTATTTATTTAATCGTTCATTGAACATTTTTTAGTTCCTACTATGCACTAGGCGAGAAACTATCCATTGGAAGTACCAAGGTGAATAAGAAATGTCAGCAAGTTACTTACAGTATAACATGTTCCACTATGGGGGGGTACCTGGTATGTGGTATATTCTTTATTAGGCATGTTACATTCATCATATGTTATTTAATTCTCACAACCATAAAGAAGTAGGTACTTTATTATTCCTACTTTGCGGATGAGGAAATTAAAGCTTAGAGAGGTTAAATAATTTACCTAAGTCATTTGGGTAATAAACAGCAGGGCTAGAATTAAAACTCAAGACTTTCTGACTCCAAAATTTATCTTTCTATTTACTCTACTATACTCTCAATCAGCCAGCCCCATTTGGAATCATAAATTTGGTATCTTTATTCTAGTAAGCATATTTATTAAGTTATTTGTCCTAGTGTTAAAAATGAAAGACTGAAAAATGGAAGGTGAATGTGAAGCAAACTGATAAATTAGAGTAACATTAAAACAATGCATTTACATGAGTGAACTATTAGAATATGGGCCATGTCTGGTCTTTTCAGGTTAGATATAGTTTTGTCCTATACATAGCATTTATCACTATTTTCAAGATGTAGAAGGAAGTCCCAACAATGATTGTAGAAAGCAACTTTTGGAACTGTTTGATCTTCACACGCAAGCTGTTTTGAATCTCAGCAGATACAATTCCAGTTCTTGGGTTGAACAAAACTCCATTTTATTTTCCCACTCAGTATAGACCTGGTTTTCTGGGAGGGCCCGGGCTCATTGTCTTGGCATTATACCCAATCACTGTCTTACAGTGGAAGCCCAGCACAGGGCGTGCGTGGTTCAAGGAGACGTGGAATATCTCAAGAGCCACTGGAACAAAGCACTTTTCCAGTTCCTGAGTGTTTGGTGTCAAATGAATGCCCCTAGGAAATCCACGTGATGGAGCCAAAAAGTACTGCTGTAGTTTTGGCCCCAAAAGAGGTTTATTTTGATGCATGAATAATATAAAATTATTCAGAAGTTTCTAGAAGGAAGGAAGGGAGGATGGTGAACACCACGTTCTGAGAATCACCTCCTGAGTGTCTCTTCATATTACTCAATATTGATTTTGACTTTTAAACCTTTCTTCATAAGAGAGAAGAGGTCTTATTTGCATTAAAGATCCCCTTTCCCTTACTCTCCGGGCAATTTAGCTGGAGGGCAGAGTTATTAGAAGTAGCTCTTTGATTTGAAAGTCTGTAAACATATAGACAGTGTTTTTCTATGAATGAGTGGTAGGCTGGCCTTTAGAAATGGCATGACCTTAAACATTTTGCATAAGCGTTTAACGTCTTGTGTTAGGAAAATGTCTCCTGCTATTTACTGTTCAACCAATTTTTTTTCTTTGTAGTATAAAGGTACTTAAGGAATGTATCATTAAATTATTATTTCTTGAATAACTCAAGAAATGTGGAGTACCATTGTATATTCCAATAGGTGAGCATCTAGAAAAATGCCGCATCTATCTAGAATGTTCCCAAATTGTCCAAGTATTTAGTGCTGATCAGGAATCAAATCTAAATCATCTCTCTATGCATTTGAGTTTCTGATTTTATGGATAGGGAAAAGATGGGGGTCAAATGCCTGGTTGAGGATCAAAGGTGAAACTGTGGCCGAATTTGGATTAAATTGCTTATCCAAAGATCTGGACTCGAGCATTGTGTCAGTTCCAATTGAGGCTTAATATCTCACAAAGTTTTAAAAGATTCTTTTCTTATATAATAACAGTCATTCTGAAGTAAGAAGACTGAATTAGAAACCCTACCTCATATGATTATAGTGAACTAATTAAGTTGTTAATTGGTCTAAGTTATATTGTGGGGAATAGTGTAATTTTCTTAAACTCGACCTGGCTAATTATAAATGGATGGTTCCAAAACACTTTAAGTACCTTCTCACTCACACAAACTCATTACAGTAAAAATGGTCTTGATGGTTTTTAATGCAGCTGGCATGGCTTCACCGTTCTCCACACCGTCTTCTTGGATTAGTCACCATTTTCTCAAGTGAAGAAGAGACTTGCGGCTGCTGCTGCCACTGGTCCCGCTGGAGTGGCAGAAACTATAGCCAACCACCTGTGGGGGCCTCCTTGGACGCCCTGCCTCACACATCATTAAGCAAATTGTCAGCGAAGTTTTAATTACAGCACTTTTATGACTGCTGGTGATGTAAGAAGCACAGTGGGCACACCTTGTTTTTTTCCAAGCTCGGCTGTGTTTGTAGTGCTGGCAGTTAGGGCCAGAGCATTTTTCATCTTGCACAAACTGAGCTAATTTATGTGGGAACCCAGACCCTCTCCATGTTGTTTGTACTGCATCAATTTGCAGAGTCTAATGAGCCCTTTTTAAATGATGGAAAAACCCTCCTTGGTTGCATTACTGAATAGCCTTTTAAAGCCTGCCACAGAAAACAAAGATGCTCAACGAGAAAAGAAACCAGGCTCACCTTACCCTAATTTATTGCCTAACCCACGAGAATGATGCTCAGGTATCATAATAAGTCGAATGGGCCCCTAATAACCGATGAGCTCTGGTTTGTCCTGTTTTCGGTGGAGAGAACTTCCATGAACTGGTTGGGTAGAGTGAGCTAAAGGTTTGAAAGAGTCCGTTGTATATGTTCTGATTAATAAAGATTTTATATACCCAGGAGATTATGCAAACCAACCCTCTGGAAATATTGTGTGTGGCTCTTGTTGAAATGCATAACCAAATAAGATATCTTCAAAGACTTTATGAACTCTGAGTGCAGAGAAGCAAAGGGCAAACTCTCTAGTCACTTTTGTCCTAGTGGCTTACAAGGAAGGAATCAGCTATCTCTAAGGATAGAGAGAGGCCAACATATCTCAGGCCAATAAAAGCTATGGAAACCAAATGTGATTCAAGCTACTAGAAACCAAGCAATGGAGAGGTAGGAATAGAAGTTAAAGCTTTAGCAATAATAATTTTGTGTGCTAGACCCTATGTTGGGGGCTTATACCTGTGTTCATGTAACTTTCCTATTGAGGTCAAAATTATACATGCGCTCTAAGTTCATACCAAATGTTGGTTTCAGTGGTACTCTATCATTTTAAAAATTAATTTGTTATCTCTACACCTCTCTGAAAAGACTTCAAAAATCTTGCTCAAAATAAAAGCAATGCACATTTTCCTTGAGCTAAAGCTAGATAAAGAAATACAAAAAACTGGCTTACATGATTGGCTCTTGTGATAAATAATGTTAAGAAAATTTGGTGTTATTTCATTTACGTCATCAATAGGTCAATTACTGGAAAGGTCCTTTTGAACCTCTGCTCTTTCCCTGTTACTCAGACAGTACAAGACATGCAGCTTATGCAAAGTGGACTTGTGGAGTTCAACTTACCCAGGTTCATCCTTTTACATGAGAAGAGAAATTAACTCACTTGGAAGCTCAAACACTTGCCTCATAAGGTTTCTAACCAAGAGAGATTTCTCGGATCCACCAATACTGGTATTCAATACAGATGAGAACGGCCCTGAGATGAGGGCAGCTTTTCTAAGTCAATTTAAGAAAGGTTTTTGTTTCTCTTATAGGAATTATACTAACATTTCAAAATGCCACATTTTCATTACAAGGCCGTGAATTGCATACAAAGGACCAAGTGATACATGGCTCCTAATAGTTTTATGCCACATACTGACTCCAGGGTCTCGTTTTCATACAGGAAGTAAATATCGCCCAACAGCAACAGCTGACAAAAGACACTTCTCCAAGTCAATGCTAGAAGTGCCGATGAAACTAAAGTTCTTCCTCATTTCAAAAACGTCTTATGAAACAGAAGAAAAGAGAAGGACAAAAAGGTCATTTGGAGAAACGTAAAACTGGAAAAACCACCATTGATGCAATGTACCTCCTAAACTAAACACCAAACACACGGTGTTGAAAGTATTTTAATTTTTTTTTTTTTTTTTTAAGTACACAACCTGCTGGCTTGCCCCAGCATACTGAAAGAAGTTTAAACATTAATGCTTTTTCTAGGAAAAAAAAAAAAAACTTGTTTTCAAAGAGGCTTGATCTGAGTCATCTTCAGCAGTTCCCTCCGCCCCCAATCTGATGTCAGGGGAAACTGCTAGAAAATTCTGTAGCAGTAAACCTTTTAAACAAGAATCAGGAAAAGAGAGCTCAGCAAAATGGTTCCTAACGTGACCAAAAGGTAGCATTTTTCCTTCAATGTGAAACTTTTATCTAATTGTTCTCATAATCTTGTGAAAACTTTATTCAGCTTGCCTTGATGGAGATGATTTTAATTTTTTTAAAAAATCTCTTTATGTTGAGTTTTATGTCCTCCATAGGCCAAGAGTAAAGCCCAAAGGTGCTGGTGTTGAGACACACAACAAGAGAATTGCTGATGAAAACCTCATGCATAAGATGGGTCTTGAGCGTTTTCCAGCCTGGACTTGCCAAAGTCAAGGGGTAAACTTCAGATAAACATCTGAGCTCTCGGGTGTTTAAATGAACTGAACCTCCCAACGTTTTTGAGGTTTGCCGATGACTAGTAATTATATTGTCATTTAACAAAAGTATCTGCATTAAACCAGAGATGTTACATTAATGGTTAAGTTCACATCCATTAAAAAACATCGTGCATCTGCAGAGCACACAGAGGTCTCCATGATGTGTGGACGGGAATGGAAAGTAATGTAGGTTTGAGGCCATAAATCAATGTCTGAATACTACCTGTCAGGTTTGGAAGCTATGCTAATGCAGGAAGTTTTACTTCTCTCCAGCGTATAGAGGTTAGAGAAGAAGGGACGGAGATGTAACTTAAATGGAAACATCGAATGGAAAACCCCCAAAGAATAAGAGCATCAACATACTAGTCTTGAAGAAAGTGATTATATCTAAGTCAGGTTTTTAATCATTTTAATGCAGAATTGTTGGGTTTCCAAAGGAGACAACAGAAGGACTGAGGATTCATTCCTAGAATCTAGAACCCTTTCTTCGAAGTGCTTTTCATTTTGACTAAAACATATATGGGGGTAGAAAGTAATGTGTCAACTTTCTCACTCATAAACTTAGGAAGTGAACATATAACTCTTAACTGCTTCCGAGGTGATCATGCTAATAAGCAAATTTAATACACAAGGTCTCTTTAAATTTCTTACATGTATATAATAGTTTTCCCCCAGGATTATATGATGGCAATTGGCTATATACTAAAAGTCAAAGTAAGCATTTTTAATGGATGTACAATAAATTTAAAGTTAACATAAATAATGTATCAGTGAAAAAGTCACATGGGAAAACTTCCAATTCTTTTTTAAAGGGATAGACACTCTTTGTAAATAGTTGATGTTTCCTTGTCAGAGATCAGAGATCGCACCAAAAAGAAAGATACTAAATGCACAAAATGGAACCTGGAATAGAGACCCTGTAATCCCAAAGTAAGCCGTGGCTTTCAGGATGCAAGACTGCAGAGTCTGAGCCAGAAGAGGGTCTCCAAAATGTCATGAAAAGAAAACACAGTCAAACTAGTGTCATAATTCAAAACCCAAGTCAAAACTTTGGAAAGAGCCACACTAAGAAAAGTCATATAGAATGCAGGGGCCCCTGGGGATGCAAGTTCTCTGACCTTTGTAAGAAGAGCTGACAATTGTGTCAATATAAGACCTGCTTCAGGAGGCAAGAATGCGGTCCTTCTTTAACAAACTCTTACACAGTCTCGCATCCACCACCGACCTCCAGGTCTCAACAGCTCACCCTTGACCTTGTCTCTGAAGTTCAAGACTAGAAGGAGGAATGCCAATTCCGTAATGGTCTCTGAAAGTTTGAGATTGTTCTTTACAACTGTTAATAAGTTTATGTGCCTAAACCTCTGTGATCTAGTCTTCCTGAAGCCAAGTTCTGGTCATATCATGCCTTTTTCAAAACCTGTGGTGTGACCCTACTGACTACCAAGTCCAATCCAAGTCATCTGGGAGATAACTCCAGCCTCTTATCCTTCCCTGCCAGACACATATTCTACGCTCTAGCCAAACCAAAATGCTCTCTCTACTCACCCTGCCTATGCCCTGATGTCTATGTTCCACGCCACTGTATGTGTGATTCCCTTTATCCAGAATGTCCACGTCCTCCACAGCCTTGCATCTTTATATCCCAAATCCTCCCTACCTGCGCCCCAAGGCTTGCTCAGATAACACGTCTCAAATAAAGCCTTCCCATATTCTATATCCCCATCTAAACTCCATTCCACAGACCATATTTTTTAACAACACAATCTGCTGATTTGCCCCAGCATACTGTGTTTCCCCGAAAATAAGACTGGGTCTTATACTAATTTTTGCTCCAAAAGATGCGTTAGGGTTTATGTTCAGGGAATGTAATCCTGAAAAATCATGCTAGGGCTTATTTTCTGGTTAGGTCTTATTTTCGGGGAAACCTGTTACTAATGAAAGTTTAAACATCAGTGTTGTATCTAGGAAAACATTTGTCTTCAAAAAAGATTAATCTGAGTCATCCTCCTCATTTCTCCAGACAGGTTTCTCCAAGAGACTAACCACTTTTTGTATATGTTCATTTCTAATGCATCTTTATATGGTTCTCTGTGTTATTTGTAGCAATATGGTTGCCACCACACTTTAAAAATGTGCTGAATTTTAGTGCCTTTTTAGGGGGGGAGGGGTGGTATCAAAACCATGAAAAGAGGTGTGCCATATAACTAAACGCGATGACCTTCAGCTTGGTGCCACCAAGAGTGACATTTGACAAATGATCTGCTTGATTAGTTTTTTATAGTGCTCGTTTTACAGATACCCACAATTCTGGGGGCGGGCAGTGAAGGAGGCAGAATAGATTTAAGGAGAACACCCATGTCTTCAGAAACAGATCCCCAGTGGCTCCATGGCTAGCGTGAGTAGCCTGACACCCCAGCACTCCTGACAATAAAATCTATTGTGATGCCATTCAGCAGGGGGTGGAGGAAATTTGAAAATCTGTCTAGAAATGCAGGAAGCAATGTAAGCTATGTAATCAAAGCTCAAAATGCTCTAAACAGTGTTGTTTTTTGTTGTGTTTTTTTTTTTTTTTTTTTTAAGTAGGAACGGTTGGACTAATTCCAGTAATACTACTACATAAAACTGATATTTAAAGCATAAAAATAAGATCTGATTCTGCTCAGGCAGATCATCCATGTACCTAGCTAGAAAAAAAGCAAAACAATTTTGTAAATGAATTTTCAAAGTACATCAAAAACAGGCATTGTTATGAGGAGGAGGAGTGGAATGTTAGATTGGAAATTGCTTCAGACTATTTTTGTTTCCTGAATCTAAGCATACTTGTTTGAGAAGTTAGTCTTGGTTGTCAGTTTGAGTAGGGTTTTATTGTTGTTGCTGTTGTTATTGTCGTAGCTTTCCAATCCAAGTATAATATTTACAAAACAAAATGTTAGCACATAAGCCAGAATTTGCTAGAGTAGCAATATACTGTTTCTTTAAAGGGATACATATTTGTAGATATTGAAATCACTGACTTTTTTTAAATTTTTTTAATCAGTCCAAATTAAAAAATAAAAGAAGGAGGGGAGAGTTGTTCAAGAGTACACTCAAAAAGAACTATACTAATCATTGGCCTAATCAACCAGACACTTAGTATTGAAAAAGGATGTCTAGCTCAGGAATAGGGTAATCTCCAGGTCCTTTCTAGGCTTGGAAAAAGAAAAGCTATGGCCAAGAAAGACTTTATCTCTTAGCAACATAAAAGGCCTTTTTTTTTTTTCACTTATGAAAAATGAGTCAATAATAGAGAATATCAAGAAAAGAAAGAATGGCAAAAATGACTCAGAAGGTTAGAGAATAATATCTTTAATAACAGGTAAACAGAATATCTTTAGTCTGAAGAAGAGGTAATTAAGACACATAGTAGGGCCTCAATATTTTTTTCATGGAATCAGTGTATATGAAGTGACACTAAATAAGCTAAGAGGTAATAGTTGTGAAAAAGGAAATGTAACATAGAGAAAGATGAACACTACTCCTCATTTGGGAGAGAAGGAAATAAGAGGAAATTAGCATAGATTTCAGCAGGAAGAAACCAAGTTAAGTAAAGGAAGTAATTATGGAAGAATTATTAGGTCCTAAAATAGCTTACTAAAGGAACTTTTGAAATATTCTTTTCTCGGAGTCTTTTTAAAACAATATTTTTTAGTCCTGTAGTATTTGTAGACTAGATGAACTTTTGCTCTTCAGCCCCCAAAATCATGTTTTTGTTTATGAGGAGACTGATGTGAAAAGACTGGAAACATCAGCATAGGTTATTATTTTTTTTTAAATCAACAAAGTAAGAGTCAGAAATCTGGGCTTATATCCTGGTTCTGACTCTAACAATTTATGTGATTTAGGAAGACACTTAATGTCTTGGGTAGTAACATCTATATCTATAAAATATCTGATTTTATCAGAGATATTGTGAAACTAATTAGTGCTATACAAATAGTATAAGATTGCTATTGCTGTTGCTAGTGGAATAATTATTATCAACATCATCAAAATCTAGCTGTCTAACTTCAGCTTCTAACAGTATGGGAGATCAGACATTCCAAAAATTCCTCCTACTACATTACAACTGAATTCTGGATAAATTATAAGAAACATACTTTGCAATGTATTTGATTGCTGGGCTTGAATGGAGGTAAAAGAACTCCCAAAACAAACACAATAATAACAATGAGTTAAATGCAAAAGTGGAAATAGAAAGCTAGATTGCCTTGGGAATGAATTCTCACGCCAGTTCTAGAAATTGGATAATAAACCTTAAGCTTTTTACAGGATAGGGGAGCATGAGCTGAGATTCCATGTTTCTTTGAGGATGTAAATATGGTAAAGTAGTTCAATTTCCCACTGCCTCCTGGCAAAATTAACATAAGTTCTCCATGAAGGAAAGTATCCCCAATTTAGGCCATTGGAATTTCTATTGATTAAGAGCAAGGCAATATGAGCTCACAATCAATATTTGCCAAACACACATAAAAACAATTCACCACATGTGATAGTCGAACAAAATCAGATTTAGATTTTACTTTAAATTTAGAATCAGATTTAGGTCTTCAGATATTGGAACTATAAGACAAAATATGGAATAACTGTGTATGAAATATTTAAAGAATTAGAAAATTAGCAAAAGCAAAACAACAACAAAAACCCAAGAGATTATTAAAACAAAATGACCAGGCAAATGTGCAAATGAAACAAATAGAATTTTAGAAATGAAAACTATAGTGACTGAAATTATGATATTGATGGTTGAGTTAAACAGCAAATCAGACACAATTGAGGAGGTGATTAGTAAACTGGGTGATAGAATGAAGAAGTTATCCAAAATGCAGAGAATAGAAATCTTAAAAAAGAAGTTAAAAGATATTAGAAGATAAACTGAAAACATTTAATATAAATCTAAGTACAGTACCAAAAGGAAAGGCAAAATGGAAGAGATAGTATCAAAGGTATAATGGTTGAAAATGTATCAGATGATAAAAGACATGAATCCAAAACCTAATTGTAGAAGAACAAGATAAATAAAAGGAAAAGGTTAACTGAACCTGAAAAACAGAAAAGATAAAGACCAGAGAAACAGTGACAGTAGACTTCATAACAACAGGAAAAAGCTAGAACACAGTGGAATAATAACTTCAAATTGCTAAGAGAAACTAACAACCTGGAATTTTGTACCCTGTAGAACTATCTTTCAAGGACAGAGCAAAATAAAGGTATTTTAAATAAATGAGAACTGAAGGGTTTACCACCAAAGACTTTCACAAAACAGAGTCTTTCAAACATCTTAGATTGCAAAACAAAATTCTCATAAGCCTATAACCAAAACAAACATTCATGTATTAATACTTAATTTTATTATGTACTTATTGTGCCTTCTGATTTTTTATATTCTATTTCAATTTTTTAAAAGTGAATAAGGAAAATAAACAATCTGAAAAAATAAATAAATAAAAACAGAGAAAAAAATAGAAAAGAGACATAAATAGAAAGCACAAAGTAAGATAGTAGAAATATAATTTTTCCAAAAGTGACTAAAGAAGAAACAAAAAGCCAGAATTGTCAATTAAATAAGCTGAATCAGTCATTTGAAAGAGTCCCATAAGACAAAACAAAGCAAAACAAAAACCACCAGTTCAGACAGGGTTGTAGGCGAGTTCTAACAGATTTTCTTTGCACACTTACTCAAACTCTTCACAGAAGAGAAAATGAATGAACAGCCACTTCTCATAACTCTCTGAAGCTAGTATATCTTTGAAAAATAAAAGCAAGATGAGGAGAGTATGACAAAGGCAATCTTAGAATAATCAATACTGAAAATTCATACCAGTATATTATCCCAAGAAAAAAAGAATTCAAAGGTAACAATTGTAAAGCAGAAAACTAAACTGTCCTTATGTGATCATAATATGACTATGTACATGGAAAATAAAACAATACAAAAATAGACTAGAATTAATTTAAAAAATTAATAAAGTGGCTGTAAAAATCAATTATATTTCTATCCACAAATAACTTTATATATAAAGCCTCACACCTAAAGGTAAATCCAACAAACAACTACAAGACCTTCATAGAAAAAGAAATTAAATTTTCTTCAAATATGTTAAAGAAGACCTAAAAATACATAGGTCCGTGAATAGGAATATCATCAAGAAATCAATTTTCTCTAAATTGATCATTACATTCATTGTAATTTTACACAAAATTCAAACTATTTGTATGGAATTTGGTAAGTTGTTTCTGAAATTTATAAGAAAAAGCAAAGAACTGAGAATACTCAAGATACAACTGAAGAACAAAAAATAAGGGGGAGGCACTTTCATATCAGATACCAAGATGTATTACAAAATAAGTAATTAAGACTGAACGATATTACTGTGGATATAGACAAATTAAAACAGAATAGAGAGCTCAGTAACAGATCAATGCATACTAAGAACTTGTTCTATGGGTTAAGTGATACTGCAGTTCACTGGAGAAAAGCTTATAAATAAAATGATAATTCAATAAATGATTCTGAGATAACTGTGTTCCTATATAAGATGTGAAAAATATTTCCTACCTCCCACTAAGCATTAAAAATAAATTCCTAATAGATAACAAACTCAATTAAGAAAGGCAAAATTTTAATCACGTTAGAAAAAAATATAGGAAAAATATCCTAATGATTCAGAATTGGGAAGAGTTTTTTTTAAACATGATACCAAAAAAATAAAATGAAAATCACCACTAACCTCAAAAAGAAACATCATATACTCCATTTTGAAAAGTGAAAAGGGAAGCTACAAACTTAGAAAAACTATTTTGCAAATAATAGAATCGAAAAAGGTTTTTTAAATCCAGAATATACAAAGAGTTCCAAAACACAGAAGAAAAAAGATGAACAACCCATAATGAAATGACCAAAAGATAAATGCGCATAATAGAAGGAAGGTCAATAAATAATCTGAGTCTTAAGCACAGCAATGCAAAGTTAGGCCACAATGAGGTGTTATTTTACATCTATCAGACTGACGAAAATTAAGTAATAGCAAATAAACAGAATTGCTATGAACCCACGTATTCTTCTACGTGCTGTACATGTTTTCACTCATTTAATTCTCATAGAACCCTTAGAAGTCCATCATCACCTCCATTTTACAGAAAGAAGTGGAGATACAAAGAAGTTAAACCTCATCCAAGACAAACAGCTAGGAACTGACAGGGCAGAGATGTGAATCTGGACCTCAACCACTCTGGCAGCACAAAGTGTTGGCTCATCTGGGAGGGAAGGGAAGTCTTACCCCCCGCGGTGGGAATTATTCAATGGCACCACTGTAGAAAACAATGTCCATTATCTGTGAAGTTGAACGTCTGCGTACTCTTCAACTCAGCAGTTCTGCTCCTGGGTATGGATCCAAAGGAAACTTTACCCATAAGTTTCTGGGGGCATATGAAAGCGGTGCATACCACCATGGCTTGTTACAGAAAAAAATAAAAACTGGAAAAAATGTCAATCAACAAGAAAATGGGTAAACTGGGGTATACTCATACTGTAGAATACTTTACAGTGGTAAGAATGAGCCAATTATGGCTCCATGCAAAAGTAGTAATGAAATCTTAGGTATATGGAGCTGAATGAAAAAAGCAAAGTTCCGTAAAAGACTAAATTTAATGCAATATTTTTCTTATATTGAAAACAAGCAAAATTTTTCTTTAGGTTAAATATATGTGTAGTTTTTTTAGCTATTAACAAATAAAGGATAGACAAATGTTCAGAGTCACAGTTATTGCTGGGATGAGGGAGAAGCATAAAGGTAGGCTTACATTTCTGGTATCCTGGTCCTAAGGTGAGTGAATGGTGAGAGGATATTTATTTTCATTTTTGTGCTTCATACTTACATTTATGTTACTATACATATAAATAGTGCATAACATTTGTTTACATGTTTCAATACCCATATGTTTGTTACATGGTATTAAATATTCTGTTCATAAGACACATTCACACACACATGATTTCTAAATTTCAATCTTGCTCTAAATTGAATATAGTGAACTAATAATACAATAACTATATAAAAGGACAGAGAATGATGGCTGGAAATTTAGAAATAGATTCATAATTTATCAACTCAAGGATTCTGGTAAGTGACATATTTAGGAGTACAGAAGTTTAAGTGTGAGATTAAAAACATGAAAATCTTTTTGGGGACACTTACGACAAACACATTTTGTGAAACATTTCTGCTGTAGAGGCTCTCCGCTCTGTTCTAAGTTACTGAACACCACTTAGTTGTTTTGAACTGTAAGCCCAATCACTTTACCACTTATCCTGTCTAATTGTTCAAATTTGTGTTTATAAATCTTATAATGGCTGTTTTACCCTGGGGTGAAGGGTTTGATTCTTTCACTCATATCCACACCAATTAATCAGGATTGCTTGGTAAGTAGCAGATAGGTTTTTGAGCAGAATGGAAAATTTGAGGAGATAGAGAAATCATGATTTGGATGAGAACCACTGACTCAAGATAATTAACTCAAACTATGTGAGAATAAAAATATCACATTCCTAATACAGATCTCATAAGTCTGCTCCAAGACTGCAGGCCTAGTTAAATTGTACTATATAGAGGATACTTGGTTCAAAAAATGTAAGATAAATTTAATTATAACCTGGAGCTTCTTGGCATGTAGAAATTCTGCAATTGCCAATCAATTGGAGTGATGCCCATTTACAGCTTCCCTGTCTCCCTCCATCAGACAGAGGCTGAAAGTATACTCATGGAAAACCTTTTGGTCCGTCAGGGTGGAATTAACGTTTCTAATCTTCCCATGTTCTCTCTCATTTTCAGTGATTTGAACATTCTGTTTCCTCTGCCTAGGGCACTCTCCACAAGCCAGTCCTGTCCACTCCTTTTGCAAGGTGAAAATCCTAGATTTAAGCTTAGACCGAACTTCCCCACCCCAAGGATTGTCGCAGAACCCTCCTCGGGTGGCCTCTGTGTGCACCATCAGACGGCCCCCTCCGGACCGAAGAACTATCCCCCAGCTACTGAGAGTGCCATTGTTGGCCATCTCTTCAGGGCAGTCTGCAGCCAATGACTGGCTGATGCAAGAAGTCCTCTCCATCACCAACGCCCCCAGTCCCAGCTCGGAAGGGCCACCCAAGGTTCAGAGCTTGCTGTGGGTTTGGCTGAGGCCTTTGTTGTGAAAACATTGCCACCCAACTCCCCCCTCTGCCTGATCCTGCCTCCTTCCCTTCCCCACAGATGTTGATCCTAAAAGCAGTCCACAATAAACTTCCTGCACAGCAATATCCATCTCAGAGTCTGCCCTTTAGGAGACATGACTTCAACACATGCCTGTCCCAAGTCTGGGATAAGTAGCCTTCCTACATATGTCATTAGCTCCCTATATTTACCACCACTGTGCCCATATTTTCATTGCCAATTAATTCCTTTATCTCCCTATCAAACCCATAAATTTCTTGAGAACAGGAATCATCTTTCATTAACCATTTCATCTCCAATACCAAGAACATATTAGATGCTTAAGAAATACTCATTGAAGGAATGCATCCATAATAAAAGAGTGCAGAGAGGTATAATACTTATGCTTGGGGAGGTACACTAGTTAGGGCAATATTCTTGCTATAACAATTAAGCCCAAATTACAATCTCTTAACACAATAGACGAGATGTTGGCAAACTTTTTTGATAAAGGATCAGATAGTAAATATTTTAGTTATTGAGTATGATACAGTCTTCATTTGTAACTATCCAACATAAGTGTAAAATCAGCCATAGAACAAATCAGCATGTGAACAAATGGGAATAAGAGTGTTCCAATAAAACTTTATTTATAAAAACAGGTGGAGGGCCAGATTTGCCCACCCACCCCCCACCAATAGTTTATCAATTCTTAGTCACGTAATAGTTAACATGGGTACCACCAGTGGGCATCATTCCTCCTTGTTGTAACTTGGAGGTTCATGTTATTTCCATTCCATGGCTCCACCATTCCCTAGGGTCTCAAAGTCCTCTCTTTCCGTTTTTTGGCAAAGAAAAAAGACAAAGCTGCTTCTTAAAATCTTTGACCAGAAAATTAAGCACATAACTTCCATTTGTATCTCATTTGCAAGAACTAATCACATGGCTACAGCTATATGGAAAGGGGCCAGGACATGTTATCTCTGGCAAAGCAACAGCCCCTCTCAGCAATCACTCCAAATTATTGAGAGAAATATGAATTTGTGTTGGACAGCTAGTTGTCTTACTACAGGAGGGGAATTTCTCCAATTTACTGAAACAATCCTAGTAGATGTCTCTATTCTCTATCTTCTGTCTTTGTGCTAAAAATGTGTAATTTTCATGGACTTTAGTATCTATCTATGTATGTATTCTTTCATGGGGATTCAGTGATGCACCAATGATACATAAACCCACACTGCTCTCAGGGAGTAATGTCTGTCTAAATAAGTCCAATAATCATGCAAATGTGAGACCATCACAGTCATAAGAGTGGAGGTTTGAACTGTTGAAAATGTCTTGGAGACCGCATAGAGACCAGTTAGGGGCACCTTGTAAGTGTCTCTAATACAAATGATGAGATAATAAAGAGGCTGTGGAGATGGGGCGAAAGTGGATGGATCCAGGAGATATATGGAAGGAGGACGGGATGATGATTCTGTGTGAAAGTAAGGAAGAGAGAAGAACTAAAGGAAACGGGCGCCATACACTAAAAAGTAAGTTAAGGAGAGAAGTAGGCTTGGGGGAGAAGATCTGGTGTTCAGTTTGGGACATGTTGAGTTTGGGACATTTTGAGATAGTCAGGTGAAAGTTACAGAAAAGTGACCATTGACTTTAGCAATATGGCTATCACTGGCAACTTTAAGGAAAACTGAGTCAGTGAAGTAATGAGATTTGTTTGACAAGAGAGTTGAATGTAAGATAAGGTGGACACTGAGTATAAAGAATGCTTTAAAGAAAACTGGGGGAAAAGAAGAATAGAAATGATGGAAGGAGTTTCACGGGAAAGATTTTGCACCTTGGGAGAAGTGAGTACAATTAAAAGTCAACAGAAAGAGAGAGAGATAAGATGTTAAATACACCGGAGAAAGAATGGGGTCATCCATAATGTAAGTTTTCCAAGAAGGCAGAAGGGGATGGGATGCAAAGCAAAGACAGGAGATTAGTTTTACCTGGAAGATGGGCTACCTCTTCTATTGAAGTAGAAGGAAAGAAAAAAGAATAGGTGTAGGCAAAAGAAGTTCTCATGTTTGGGTACCAGGAAGATGGAGAAGTTACCATCCCATAGCTTCTGTTTTACCTATGATATAGGAGTCAAGGTCATTAACTGAGACAAAAGGAGCAGCAAGAGATGGGCCAGGGTGATCAGAGGCTTTGAGAGTGGAAAACATTTAAAATAGTCATTATGAAAAGTGGGAGAAGAAGCTGACCCAGGAAACATATGTGATGGCAGAGCTAGGACAGCCCATTTGAGGTGAATGACATTAATTTATAGTGGTGTCAGTCTGACCCATTTTTTACTTTCCAGGGCAACATCAGAGAGCAAGGTCTGGAACAAATTCATTAGCAAAGACAAAATTAGGATATCTAATTGCTACATTTCTAGTCCATAGATTTTTTACCCAAGTTACTTTCCTTATTGAACAGGGAGTGAAGCAGAATAACATATTTTGAACAGTTTACATACATTAATGGTTTACTTGTGCAATAAATATTATATCTATTTTTATAAAGAGAAGCCAGAAGGTGAGGTTTGGAAATTATTACCTGAATTCAGAGCCCACATTTTTTCCACTTTATGCCATGTTGCTTCTCTTCTCAAAACAAAGTGAGACTGTGTGTGGATTTAATCATACCTCCAATCCCAAAGAAATGTCAAACCAGAAGTTATCTAAGCTTCCACCTTAATGACGTGCTAGCAGGCATGCTCTGCTTACGTCTAAGGAATTAAACTTCATTGTCTCCCTGACACTATCTACTTTTCAACAGAAGAGTCTATGAACTGAATTCTGTCCAATCATTTCCCAAATGCTAACCTGACTCTCTCCAATAGGCAAAACTTTCCATTCACTTTCACAGAGTAATACAGAATTAATGGGTACGAGAAACTTAATAGGGACAATGAATTGTCATCCTCCTCCCACTGCCACCTCTAGCCCCCTCCCTCCTCTCCAAATACAAATGAACTATAGCCCTTTCAGGGGTTTTAAGGAAAACAGCTGAGACTATATTGATACAGTTCAAAAATCATTAACAATCACCTGAACTCCCCAGTCTTACCATCTAAGAGTGACAATGGCCTCCATGGGACTCAGAAATGAGAGAAGAGACTCTCCAGAGCAGCACTGATGATGTACCATCTTCATGAGCACCTTCTTAATTAAGAGGTGTAATCTCAAATGCCCTCTAACACTGTCTGAGGGATTTCCTCAACAAATTTTGATTGAGACATATCTAGGGTTGAACATAATTGCCACTTTTACAAAATGATAAGAAACATAAGATGAGATACTTGCTGGAAGCGATGGTGTTCAAATACTGCCGAAAGCATGAGGAGTTAAGATTGAATTCTTCTCGCCAGAAAGCCATCAATCGCATCCTCTGCTTAAGTTTTTCTCTAGTCAACTTACCCGTGAGCCCCAGTTGTTGAAATAAAGATCTCATGATGCTGTGTCCTTGGTACTAGGTGCAAATCACCAAGCAGCTCTAGTGAACGCCCAGCTCCACAACATCATAACAATTTTTAGATTTCAAAAAACTTAGACATCGCCTTTCTAGCCTAACACCCAAAGTTCAGAGATGAAACAACAGCGACCCAGAAAGATGAAGCCACTCGTCCAAAGCCACACAGCTAGTTAGCAGCAAAAGTGGACAAGAACCCAGACCAGAAATTGCTATGTGCTCTGGAGAAGACATATGTTCTCAACAGAGGGTGGAAGATGAACAGGAAAGGGTCGAATAGTAATTTATGACTCTGAAAATGACTCTAAGGAAATTAAAGAGAAAACTTACAAATGGAAAGCACCAGGCAAAGAAAAGTCTCTCTTCCTGACACAACACCCATAGTAGGCAAATGTAAAAGTGATGAATATTAATATGATTGAGGCGCCCGGGTACTTAGATTGAGGTACATATTCCACTTTTATCTGTGGAAAGTGGTCTGAGAGGGAAAAACAAAATGCCTTTCTCTTCTAATTTCACAAATGAAACTTATACATTGTTCTCTTCAAAGGAAGAAGAGAAGGGGGTGTTCTTATTTTTAAGTAGATTTTTTTAAAACCAGGACAGGAAAACACTGCCCGTTCTGTGGGACGATCAAACTGAGGAACACTCACTCCTAAAAATAGACCTTTTGTGCATGATTTTTAACATATAGGGATATAATCTCAGGTGACAATCCTTATAAACCCACAGAAGACCTATGAAAATCATTGTTGAATGGTCCTGAAAATATTATAAAGTTTGATTTCTAGTTTATTTTTTCTTAGTGAGAACCCATGTAACAATCATTGCTTCTTCATACCCCACTCTCTAACTTGCTGGGTTTTAATGTGTTCATGATGAAACAGTACTTTCCCTTTCTATTAAGAGAAAGCCCTCATAAAATGATTTAAAGAGAGTCTTACTTCTTTAGAGGGCAAACCATGGAACTGTTTACCTCCCTGCAAATGGACCCATCAGCTCTGCCCTGAGGTTGTTCAAATCCACTGAAATTTAACGCGCTTTGTTCCAAGAGCTAACACTAAAGATGTTAAACCACTTGTACCCAGAAGTGGGACTGCTGGACCATAGGGTAGTTCTAATTTTAATTTCTTGAGGAATCTCCATACTTTTCTCCATGAGACATCTAAAGTCATCAAACCCATAAAAGCAGAGAGTAGAATGGTGGTTGCCAGGGGTGCAGTGGGGTGATGGGGAGTTGCCGTTCAATGGGTATAAGGTTTCAGTTATGCAGGAGGAAAAATTCTAGAGATCCACTGCACACCGTCATGCTTACAGTGAATAGTAATATACTGTACACTTCAAATTTTGTTAAAAGGGTAGATCTCATGTTATGTGTTGTTTTTTTTAACCACACACACACACACACACACACACAAGTAAATTCCTTGTACTGGTGATAAGTGCAATAAACAAAACAATGAAACCTATTTGAAGGTACTTGTGGGGGACTCCTGTTTTGAGAACTTGGCTCAGGTTAGAAATCCGAAGTCACACCCACTCAAGGAGAGGTTTGTTTAGTCCTGTTTATTTAATGTCAGAGGCTATAGCTCTTGTTGCTCTCAAGTGTTCTAGATGGCTGTCTAAGAGGTATGCTTTTCTTCCGTGAGGTCACAGGTGGAAGTATTTGTACACGTGTGTTATCACTAAAAGTCAACACTGAGGGACACCCTGCAGAAATCAGAGAATGCAGGCCCAATCTAACAAAGTTAGATTGTCCCCACCATGCCCCCTACCCAACGCTGGGATGCAGTCACTGGAATTCATCTGTAGGCTGCACATCATATCCAGAGCATTTACCGCTGGGATAAAAAATCAATCGTGCCCTCCCACCTACCCTTTTACAATGAAAGATTAGTGACTTTATTTTGCCATTTCTCACACATGCCTAGGTACAAATGTAGTTCAGTGACCGAAAAGCTATTCACGTCTCACTGATGTTGTCTTATCCAATATAATAGTCATCAGAATGTATTTTTCCCAAGAGACCTTATAAAACTCTTTATTTTGAAAGGGGGGGAAAGGAAACAGCATCAAACATTTTCACTTTTTTTTTTTTTTTTTTTTTTTTGACATAGCCCTTAGGGTGGGAAATAAGTGGAAGGAAGGAAGGAAGGGAAAAAGAAAGGGAGTTTGGAGGAAGGGCGGGAGGGGGAGGGAGGGTTAAGTAGGTTGTTCACAACTGGTCTGCAAAGGATGTTTCCAGGAAGTTGATGGTTGCCTATACTTTGGCATTAGAGTGTTTTAACATGAGAGCCAATCTCATTATTCTCCTACCACATTTTTTTCTAAATTTACTTAATGCAGGAAAGCACAATCACATTAACTCTTTTCTCTAAAACGCTCCAGTTTTGCGTGGGGGAAAAAAGAAAAAGGTAGTAGAATCAGATAGTCCAGGTCACTGTGGCACATCACAGAATCTTCTTGCATCTTCAATTGGGTACGTACTTTTTTTGTATAATTTTGATGGGAATAAGGAAAAGTGCTGGGAAATATGCTATTGACTGGTATATGGAATACCAATCTACTGTCCTCGCCCAGTTAAATATCTGATCAGTAATACTCTGCCCTCATCCACAAAGGGCCAGTGTATTTCCCTTTGAGTTACCTGGCCCTCTGTTACCACCAGGACATGAGGCTCCAGCCCTGGGGGCAGGAGGCCTGGGCATGGCTCCCAGCTTTGTTGAATGACATAAGCAGAGGTAACGCTGTCAACTTGAAAGGATAGTGCTGAGGCGCAAGAAAAGTATATGAAAATGCTCGGTAAATGCTAGTGATACAACGGAGAGCTGGAATACATCCCTTGAGTAAAAGATGTGGACTGCAGAATAGATTTCTAATAAGAAGCGACTATCAGAAGATGTCCACCCATTTCCACAACGATTTTTTTTTCAAGACACATGAGGTGGTATTATACAACATGAAGTGTTTGGGAGACAGTTTCAAGAAGCCTGTATTGGACTATATTTATAAAAATGAATAAATATATATCTACACACATGCAGAGAGAGAGAGAGAGAGAGAGAGAGAGAGAGAGAGAGAGAGAGAGAGAGAGAGAGAGAGAGAATATTGCTTAATTGATAAGACCGTGAGCTCCAGAGTCAGCCGGTCAAATCCAGGCTTTGGCCACTTCCTTCCTATGCCTCAACCTCCTCATCTGTAAAACGTGGACAATGTCACCTACTTGATAGGGGTGGTAGGTTAAGTGTGTTAACCTGTTTAAAGCACTAGAACAGCGTCTGCACCTGGCTAGCCAGATGAGGGCAGGGACTGTCACTTGTTTTTGCACTGCTGGGTACAACTGGCATAGAACAATTCTGACCCCCATAGTGGGTGCTCAGTAAACACTTGCTGAAGCCTCGCTGGCAGCTGTAGTGAGCTCAGCTCTGTTCCTCTCTGGCTTGAATCTCAGCAACCATTCCTTATAAATCCAAGGAACTTGGACTAGAGGATCTCTAAGGCCCTCTCAAATTTTAAAGACCCAAGTGATTTTAACTATATGTAGATATCTCTGCAAAAATTCAAATTCATACACCTTCTAACTTTGCTGACTGTCGTCGTCTCCTTTTAAAGAAAAAAAGATTAAAAAAAAAAAAAAATCCTCCCTAGTTTAACCTTCTTTCTTCATGCCGCCACCCCCAGAGTGATAGGTGGAAACAGACACTCCCTTATGGAATCCCTGGGCTGAGAGCAGGGGCAGTTCCTTCTGCTGGGGAATCTTCTGCCTAGATGCAGGTGAGAGCAGAGATGGGTGGCTGGGGGGAAGTCAACGCAGCCCAGCCCGGGAAGGGGCGACGGGCCTCGGGAGCAGGCTTGCGCATCCGCAGCAGGCCCCGCGGTGCGGGTTTTGCACCCCACTCCTCCCCGGCCGCGCACCCCGGGATAGGAATGGAACTAGCACCGCGGGGCCGCGGGGCTGCAGCGGGGCCTGGAGCCTGCGGCTTCCAGCAAACTCCAAGCGGGCAGCGGCCGGCAGCAGCTCAGGAGTGCAGAGCTCAGCAAGTTTCTGCAGCTGTTTTGACGATGCCTCTGCGTGTTCCCATCACTGCCGAGAGGCTGCCGCGCTCCTCACGACCACAATCTATTAGCTCCCGTAGCTTTTGAGCGACTCAGCCTGGCCGCAGCTTCCTGCTTACCCCGCGCTGGGGCGCTGCCAGGCCCCCCGCGGGGACCACGCGGTTAGGGGCGATGCCACCCCACCCCACCCCTACCACCAAGTGTCCTTACTCTCAAGAGGTTTTCCTTTGAAAAAGATCATCTTAAGCTCTGGTCGACAGTTTCTAACAGTGCACGATCCGCTTTCCTGGCAGACCACCTTAAGAAAAGGCTAGCTTTAGAACTTTGAATGCTAACAAAGCCTCGAAGTCCAGGTCCCAGGTCCAGGAAGGTTAGCACAGCACGGGAACTTCAGAAAGGGGCTGGCTTCATCTTCCACTAGCAATTAGATCTTGTTTATAAGGCACTATTCTGCCCTCTTTCTCGTTTTTGTTTTGTTTACAGTTCTTTGGTGAAGAATTGCAAGTGTGTGTGTGTGTGTGTGTGTGTGTGTGTGTGTGTGTGTGTGTCACACAAGCCTGAGGGGGGGAAATATCTGAAAGATAAATGTTTTACGTAGTACTTGGGTATTAATTGGGATGAATTTGAAAGAGAAAGCTCTTGAATGAAAATCACAAACTCCCTGAAGAAGGGAATACAATAAATTTTCTTTAAAAAAAAAAAAAAAATGCCACGAGTTTCACGTTGAACAGATGCCCTTCTGGACCAGGCAGGACCAGACAACGTTTGAGGGGCTGCCTATTTGACTTCCTCACCTGTTGGAGGGGCTGGAAGGGGGACGACCTCAGTCAGCACTTTTGTGTGTGTCAGTTGAAACTACAAAGGCAACCAAAAGGAGGTCTTACTCGTTTTTTGTTAGCTTCAGTTGGGAACAGCAGGTAGAAGCTGCACTTTGGTTTTCCTTTTTCACCATGGGAGCTATAAATAGACGAGTGCGTGTGGCTTTCTGCCTAAGTTACCTACAGTTGCCTGTACCTCACCATCCAGGCGGCTCTGACTCCCACATGAGCAGTCGCAGGTCACAGCCCCCACACCTACATTTTCCACAACATGTGTGTGACAAGAAGAAACGGTGAAATGGGGCGGGTGAGCGTGTTTTGTTGTTATTTTTGTTTTAGCTTTGAGTTCTAGACATATCCCACCCACACTGTCGACTCTGGAAGCAAGGCCTGCACCTAAATGCCTTGAAGAGATGGCATTCAGTGTTTGATGGAGGAAGGAAGGAAGAAAGCATCACTCTTTGGTGTGTTTACTCTACATGTGTCCAAAAATACACACCAACTTGTTATGTTATAAAACTATTTGTGAATAATCTACAAGCTGATTTTATAGGATGTGTGGTGTTTGTCTACCAGACTGCATTTTCTACATTATTTCCCCTTGCCCCCCACCACCACAACCACCAATTTGGTAAAGAAATTTTTTCTCATCTTTAGTAGATGGCAGTCTGGGTATCCATTTCTAGCTGGGCATGAATAGGCCACCAGAAAGCTAGGTCTCTCCAGCAGAGAAATGCAGAGATCACCCCAGTCTGGTCCTCTGGACACTGGGCATTTAGCAGCTATGAACCATTCAAGGTCCCCGGTGTTTTTGCATATTAAAAGGAAGACGAATTCCTCGTCCATACTTTCCTCCAATTTGTCCAAATGTGAGCAAAATAAATAAGCAAAGAAGACATGCCCCCACCAATACACACACACACACACACACACACACTCCCTTTTTTCTTATCTTTTTCCTGGTTTCACCAAAACTGTCTAAAAATGAAAAAACAAATTTCTCTAGCTGTCCTATAATTCTATACTCTCCTCCTTCACCCTAATACGTCTCCAGTTTGATGAGTGCTGACTTGCTCAAAACTGAAGTATACAGGCTAATTCACGCTGTGTTCTAATCATGAGATTCTGAAACCATTAGGTCAGCTGACATTTTGGTCATTTATGTTGAACTTGATGCTTGATTGTTTTCTATATCCATTATCAGTCAGTGCAGTTGCTCCAAGCCTGACACTAATATGGTCAAATGGTTCACAGGTGTGAGTCCCTAGAATCCAGGTCATATCTCTTAAGACCAGGTCATGCCTCTTAAGACCATGTCATTACTCATGGTTCCTCTCTTGGAGAGATATAGTGGTTGCCAAGGAAATACAGTGAGGGAGGTATCAGGGACCAGAAGCCATCGTTCCCCCTCATTGAGTTGCTTTTTGGATAAACAAGACAATGTAAGGGAAGTTCCTAAAGTATATTAAGTGATCAAGAAGTGGTAGCTTTTATTATGTCAACTTCTTCAATTCTGTCAGCCTCGCCAGAGGCAATCGGACTCCCAAAGAAACCGATTTCATCTTTTCCTTTGCATGAATACTGATTGAATATACCCTTAAAGATATGATCAAATGAAGCTCACATCTATAGACGAAAACCCTTCCAAAGCTTGTTCTATGTCACCCAGGTTCAAAGACAACTATTGAACCAACAGACTCCTACACAGAATCCTATAGAAGGAAGTGAAGCTAGAAATAACTCTCCTGACGTCTAAATGTTTTTCAGAGCAATCAAATTTGGGAACTTTACCTGACAACTGCCCTAGAAATTTGAAGATGTTGAACAATTAGCAATTATTCCATATTCACTGCCTTTTCCTCTCTCTCTTGGCTGGTTTGACCCATTATTTGACATTCCCTTTACACATCCCGTATGCAGACGTCTTGACAATTAATTAACTAACCTTCACAAAACTCCTCTGAGGTAGATGGATGAAAAGCACTGCGGCTTTATCTCCACTCTTCAGGAAACTAAAAACAGAAAGGTTATGACTTATCCAAAAGTCACACAGCAAGCTAACGGAAGGGCTGGGATTGGTACCAATGAATTCTGTCTTGAGCCAAACCACTGTAACTCTCATCCTAAGGGAATATTCCTGACTCACTACAAAATTCAGTGTAGTTGCTTTGACCAAGTTCAGCTCTCTGATACTTCCTAGTGGGAGTAGCCTTGGACTGGGTTGGCAAGAAAAAAATAGAATTGAATTCAACTTAATAGGCAGAGAAAAAGGATTAGGAAGATTGTCAATAAAGAATCTTTCGTTCACACAGCCAAGTTGTCAAGCTGTCAACCTGGTATTGCCGGGACAATGAATACAGAAATATACTTGACTAGGAAAATGTTAGGTTCCTGGTACTGTCAGATGGAAACAAAGACTTCTATAAACAAAGGCCAAGGTGTCTGGGGCCATTCAAGACAAGTTTACAGTCCATTTCTAAGTTCAAGCTCTTGCAGTATTTTTGGCTACAGCTCACAGCATTGTAGAAGGCCTTGCTGAGGCCACCAAGTCATAACGTTACTTTGTGTGATGATGTACGGTTTCCTGTCCTTTTGTATTTTGAATTCCATCCTCAGTCTCTTTCCATGTTATTCCCAAATTGTGCTAACTCTTGCACTTCTTACATGAGGCAAATATACAGAACCGCTCAAAATGCCTTTCAGAACAATATCGTCCCCATAGAAGTAATTGCTCTGAGGAAATGTTAATGGAACAGATTATTGCTTCATACAATCTAGAAAGATACCTGTTCGGTAAAAGAATGTATTGTTCAATTATGTGTGGTTTGTAAAAACGCTTAGGCACAAGAAGACAATGTCACTGGTCGACATTATACTAATCTCCTGACATACAAATGTCCTCCCAAATGGAGAGCCAACTATGAGAATACAATCTACCATCGCAACACAAATACAATGCAGAATCGTCCTAAAATGATAGCACAGCATTACCCTGCCTGTTATTGGGAACTGTACTTCATGTAGCCTTTACAAATCTGTATGTGAGTTCTTTTTTTTTTTTTTCTCTGAAGTCATTTACTGCCTGCACGTGCTGTGAAGTCATATTGCAATATGCATCTCTCTTTGGGTACTGGGAGATAAGGCATATATATATATTTTTTTTTTTTTTTTTTTTTTTTTTTTTTCTGTAAGGACTGCTAGGATGTCATAGCCTTAAACAGAGAAGCCCAGGACACACATAGGAAGAGAAAGGCTTTGCGTCAGCTCACACGTTAAAAGGCAAAATCAGTCCCGGTACCAAGTGCCGCCACAAATCTAACACAGCTAAGGGTAGCTCTATTGAGGTAAGGGGAAAGCGCCTTCAAAATTAAAATCTTAAATGCAATGAAATAGATTTATCATGAAGGGTCCAATCAAAAACAAATTTTTAAGCTAACCTTTTTCCCCCTAAGTTACCATGAATGTTAAACTTTTGACTTTTTCAAAAGGCTTATTAGGATATCAAAACAGCTGCAAATTCTCAGACCAACACAGTAAGTTTAGTATTCTTGCTTCCAGTTTCCTCAATCTGAGACCCTCCGGGAAAATGATGCAGACTCATGGTGGGAAAATCATAGCCAGCAGGCTGAGTAGCCAACAGCCCCTCCAATGGTATCTTATTGAGCTTTGAAAACTTCAGTCTCTCGGTTTCAATGGCCATGGTTGCCTTCATGGTCAACTGGAATGGAACCAAGAAGATTGAAGAGGGGCTAAGGTACTGCTTTGGAAAGACCTGAACTTAGTGGGACAATGGGGGACTCTTGGCTTATAAACAAGTTTGTGGTGGACAGTCTTCTCCTTTATCATAAATCATTATAATGATAAACTTTATAACTTTATGGCATGACTGTGTTTTTTATAAGGCACAGCATTCAAGGGACATCCTTTGATGATATTGCCCTGAATCATTTCCTGTTTAGTTTATTTATTATGTAATCTCCTGATGAAGTAGGCGATTACATTTCTTGTTATTTTCTGACCTCCATCATATTTTTATTTAACACTTTTACAACCTCAAATAGTAGTTTGATGCTACTCGCTCCAACCTGCTGGCCAATTTACATCTTCTGTGTCCATCCAAACAACTTTAGAGGTGGGAAAATTCCATTGTAAATTCATTTGTTTGATTGCTTTTTAAATTATACCTAAGAACAAAGCTGCTTTCATAGAGGAGGTATTGTCTGTTCGATTGTTTGTTTTTTGTTGTTTTTTTGTTGTTCTTTTTTGTTTTTGTTTTTGTTTTGTTTTGTTTTGTTGTTAATCACAATACTACCCCTTTCCAGCCCTGCTCTACAAGGCCCCTCCTGAATATGGAAAAATGGGGGACATCTGAGCAGTGTCTGTTTCATCTGGCTTCTCTCCCCTCCCCTCTCCCTCATCTCTCCTCACTAAGGCATTGGGTTCTCATCTAGCAGTTTCTGATTCTCGTTTTTCAAGATTGGCACCAATAGGAAAAGAGCTTATGAACACCAGGCTAGATTCTTATCCTGGTGGGTCTCCTCCAAGGGGGGTGGGGAGGGTAAAGTGAAACACAAAGGAGACAGGAGGATACGGGAAGGTATGCACAGGTGAATCACGGAGCCATTGTTCAACCTTAAGGCATGTTTAAGACCAGACAGCAATAGCAATGAAATCAGACTTATAAGAATGTAGGCTTTGTACTCTTTGTCATGACAGGGAGGGCACACTTGGTCCTAAAGTCACCAGTGCTTCCCTTTGTCAGCCCCTTTTATAACTGTCTACACTTGGGAATGACTCGGGCACCCTTGAAGCCACATTCTTGCTTTTCAGCAGTTAGGACCAATTCCAGACACAAACTGTTCTATGTAGCTGAAATGACCACAGAAAACGGCCCCTCTGGCACCCTTGATAGCTGTGTGTGTGCTCCATCCCTTCCCTGACTGGCCTTAATGACTTACACTGCTTGCTGCAACTTCCCCCTCATCCACCAAGAAACCCCTAAGATTTTTCTTCCTCATAAAGTAGACTCACATGGGTTAAGCAAGCCTCCTTCTCCTAATCTAAGAAGAGGGGGGTCAGATGCAAAGTGAATGAAGTTCAAGAAATGGCTCAGGAAGAGAGAATCTGGTTCACCTGTTAAACTTAAAAAAAAAAAAAAAAAATAGAAGGGTGTTTTTAAGGCACATGAAAACTATATTATTCTCATTTTTGTTTCCAGCTAGAAATAGACCACTATTTTTGTGAGGTTATAAAAAGGTCAGTGGTTTTTAGTACATACTTCTATGTTTCTTTCCTGATTACATCAAAAAAGTATCATAATTTCCTAGAAAAGTTATAGCTAGCAAAATTTATATGGTCATGGCTACCACCTTTGCAAGACATATACAATTAGAGGTTTTTCCCATCTAAGTTTGAAAGCGTTTGAAATGTCATCAAGCACACTTCAGGGGTTTTCTCAGGTAACGTATGAATTTCTTTGACCTGTTGTATTTATTTTTAATCAATTTGATGGTTCCTCCAAATGCCATCACATACGGTGAAAGCAATGCATCCACCCCAACTCTGCAAAAGTTTTGGGCTGTTTGGCTAGAGCACCCAAGATCTTCAAGGAGAGGTGAACTGCTTACATTTTAGGACTCCCATCTTATGGGAGATAAAGAAACTTTGCAGTTTCTCTCATGCTAGGATCTTTTAAATTTTTCATAAATGTTCATAAAGAAGTAATCAAATTCAAGCTGGAAACATGTGGGATGTGTGTGAAAAAGTAAGGTATTTTTGAGGACATCTATAAAAGAAAGCTAATTTAAATGAAAGAGTTGAGACTCTTACTCATTTTGAAAATAATACAATGTCTTTCCTCAGAAGAGCTTAATTTGACTTTTGCCTAAGAGTGAACAGGTCACTGACTCACTCATTTTTCCTGTTCAAAGTATCAACCTCAAGGCAGTGAAAAAAAGTAGGATTCTTTTATGAAGAAAGTAAGCAAATCAAATAGAGCTCTTTAGTTGGTGAAACAGTAGAGCCAATTGATTTTTCTGGGGTCTACCATCAAATCAATGGTGTTTCTTTTAGTGCTCTCATACCAATAGCCTATGTGTAACCACACACATCCACATAACACACGTTCACTTTGCTTATCTGTTATTTGTTCTCCTCACATCAGTACTTCTATGGACACACGTAGTTCAAAACACTGATATAAATGTTCCCCATGGAGCCCTTCAACGCTCAAAAAATTCAGCTGCTTAAGATTTGATTAGAATACAGAGTCTGCAAATGACATTAATGGTTTTTAAAACAACTTGTGACAATATAGAATGCAAGATGTTGTGCCTATTTCTGATTTTGTGGTGGCTGAAACACCTTCCACTTCACCTCTGTTGGTTGTAGGAAAAGAATTTTTAACTCATTTCCAGAAAGAGCTGCTACCAAGTCGACGTCTAAGGACTGTTTCATCTACTTTTCCTACCTCAGAAGAGGTTAACATTTTAAAAATGAACAGGATTCAAGGAAAGATCTATACACATGTTATGTATGCATATATGACACACCTTAGTGTGTCTATGATCACCTAGGACATTATTGAGCAGATATTATTCACCCAAAAACTATGTGCTTAAAGGAATATAAAGATCGTATTAGCATACAGTGCTTGTTTGCAGATGATTAATTTAATTATGGGTCAAAGAGACCTCAGCACTCCTGTTTCTATTCCCCATATTAGCTCACCCTCTAAAGCAATAAAACTCTCCTAGAAACACTGAGGCCAAATTAGTGCCTCTGTGTGTCCCACAAAACGATTGTGAGAGAGGAGAGTGGGAAAATTAAAGTTCAAAATAATAAAAATCCGGATTGGGGTTATTCTCTGAACATCAATGAGCTTTGCTATATAGATAAAAACATAACTGGCTGTAATATAACATTGGAAAATAATGTGTAACAACTACTGAATGACCTTCACACATGGTCTTGTTTTGGTCTGTCATCAAGTCCAGGGAGTAGACGCCTTCGAAGGCAGTATTTTACTTCCTTCGTATCAGTTAGCCTTTATCTTCATGTCTGCGCGCTTTTAGGTTACACGACTTCTGCTCCCCTTTATCTTAAAGCTCTGGTTTTATTGCTCTTATTGACCAAATGCCAAAATGTAAATTTATCCCTGCTAGAATTTGTGCCAAGAGCACAAACATAACGTTTACAAGCTCAAAAAAGTATTTTTTTTTTTCAATTTAACTAATCAAGCAGAGAAATAATAGGTTGTCACCATTCTTCCATCCTAGGGTCTCTTCCATATGCAGCGTATTAGCAAATGTTCCCATCTAGACGTCTCCTTGGCAGAGATTGTAAATCATACCCTGTATCCCTCACAGCTAGACAGACTCATTGACTTCATGGATAGTTTATGGCTTTAGAATTTGAGCAGGATCTGCAAAATAGCCCTTAACAAACTTATCGCCAGGAACTGCTGGCCACACGAGCTAGTGCACCGACCAAAATGGAAATCTGTCTGTTTTTCTTTCTCTGGGGCATTTCGAGTTATTAGGCAATACAGCCTATTTCCTTCCTTCCACCGGAGAGGTATTGTGAGCAAACAATGAAAATCCAGTTCTCTATTCATGTTTGAATTTTGCCATTGTGTGTCCTTCTGTGTATTTTTCTGCCTGGCACCCCCGAAGTGCAAGATCTAATGTGTTTCTGGACACATTTCAGCTCTGGTTACCTGATGACATAAAAACACTGTGGGTAGAGACGGCCTCCATTTGTAAATCTATTGAAGGACGTTTTGCTGTGCGTATTTTAGAAATTTTTCTTTATGTGGTGAAGCAGATCTCCCTCTCGTCTCATACTTAATTGTTCACTCAGGAAATATTTGGGCTGTCTCCTCACCCGCAGGTTCAGTGTTCAGCTCTGTGTCCTCAGCTTTTTTCCAGCGCAGCCTGCACAACTAATGTATGGACGGTCCTCACTGCAGAAAAGTCCATCAAGGAAAAAAATACATGTATTTATTGTAACTTTTAGACATACAGAAAGGAGTTCAATAAATGGATTTAATGCTTACTCAAAATTTAAGAATCCATTAGGAAGTTCAGTTTTACTATGTCAGTGCGATACATTTCAGACCGTAATCATACCCTCTCCAAATCCCATTTAAAGTAAACCATTTATTTTTTCTACTTTTCCCACAAGTGCCTTAATGTAGAATTTGGATACCTTTCAGAAGAGACCTGTGAGGTAATGCATTTGAGAGACATAACAATATTTATAAAGTTTGGAAAATCTTTTCCTTAAATGAATGGGGGAAATAATCTTCAGCATTGGCAGAATGGATAATAATATTGATACTGAATTTGGTTGTTTCCTATGACTTTAATAACAGATGTGGGGAGTTAGTTCCCCTTATTATTATTCTTCAGTGGTTTATAAGGCAAGAATGGAATTTTAAAGTTTCAGGACACATTAATATAGTGCTTAAAAAAAAGTCATATTCTCATTTTTCCAATATTGTATTTTTCCTTTAGTAATATAGCATAAATTTTAATTAAACAGACAAATGTAAAATGCCTAACATTTGTCCTTATTTTTCAAGTAACTTTTACACTCATGGAAAAAAAAAAAAAAAAAGAGCTTGATTAGACATTCACATTCGCATTCTCTCTGCTTATCTATTGAAAAGTTTAAGGCAGGAGCCAGAAGTTTTCTTGTATCACAAATGGGCATCCAATCTCAAATGAGAGAGAAGGGAGTTCTGGTCTCTGACTCATTCAGTCCCTGGGCTGCTGTCACTGAAGGTGGAAACTGCAATATGAACACCTGTCCATGAGGAACTAGACTTGAGATAACCAGCTCATTTCACACAGACCATTGTCCAGCCATCAGATGGTAATTACTTTTAGTCCCCATCAGCCTCGCCTGGATTCCAGCCAATGGGTTGTGGGTGGAAGGGTCTGTATCACATTTCCATTCATCTGAGCCATCCAGTCTCTTTCTTGCTTGTTTTCAATTACATTGACATGGTGGCTTTGGCACATAGTAAGCAAATAGCAACGTATTCAAAAAGAAAGGTCTGAAAGCCAATATCTGAAAGATACTCTTGAGGTTTCAATGAGTACAATGAAACTGGCACAGAAATTCTGGCATTCTGACCCAAAGTCATAAAATACAATTAATTAAGTTAATTGTGGTGAATTTGTAGGATATTTCATGAAAGCCAAATGCAGCAGATGAAAGTCTAGAAAGCAGTGGAAATGTTACTGGATTTCCTACGAAATAAATAATTAGTAAATTAACTAAAACATTGATTAGATCAGAAAAAGGGGATTGGAAGTGTTGTTAGAAGATTTACTTTCGTTCTTACTTTTTTAACACCTACCTAAAAGGAAGAAAGTCCCGGACAATATTGATATTCTAAAACCTTCCAGAACTGTAAGATGATTTTACTTAGTGTGTCCTTCTCTTGCTCTTTCTCTCTTCAACACACGGCCACTGACTCTTCCCAGTCTGCAACCTGAAATTTCCAGGCCAAGACAAACACTGATAGCTTTGCGTCCTCTTGTTATATAATAGAAATGATCAAAATTAAAACAAAGTAGCTACTTTTTTATTACACGACCCTTGAGTTGAATTCATCATTGCCCAATCAGATCCTCTTCTCCTTGTTGTTACTCATCTCTGCCCATCCTTGAACCCAGAGCCCTCTGGAGGTTTTCATCCCCTGCTAATTAACCTTCATCCAACTCCCATCTTTTTTCACCTTCTTTTTCAACCCACAGCAAATTTAAAATACCAGATTTTTTTTTTTTTTAATTTTTATTGGGGAATATCGGGGAACAGTATGTTTTTCCAGGACCCATCAGCCCCAAGTCCAGTTGTTGTTTTCAATCTAGTTGTGGAGGGCGCTGCTCAATGGCCCATTTGGGGATTAAACTGGTGACCTTAGTATTATGAGCACTGTGCTCTAACCACTGAGCCAACCGGCTGCCCTAAAATACCTAATTTCAAAATACCAAATATGTGATAATGTTATTTTTTTTTCTTTACTTTTGCTTTGTTTTATCTCACCAAAACAGCATTTTCTCTGGGATGGGAAGACTTGTGTTCTGTCTTTGTAAGATCTTTTGAGAAAGTTACTTAAACATTGCAGCAAACATTCATTAGAAGGTCATGTGCAGGGACTTTGCTGGGCACCAACCACACAATGACATCTACAGCATCATTTGTGCTTTCGAGGAGATTAAAGCAAAAGAAACAAAGAGAGATACTTCCAGTAAATAAATACAGTATCCTTAAATATCCTGGGCACTTTAAATTCTATACAGGATGGAGTAGAGACACAGAGGACTGAGCAGTTCATCCTCAGAGGGTTATTAGGAAACTTTGTCAAAATGGTGACACTTGAAATGGATCTTGGGCTTGAGTAGGAATCAGCAAGCAGAGTGGAAGGGTGAGTGGAGACGGAGAGATATAAAATTGCATAGTGGGTCCTGGTGGTATTTTGGGTATGAAAGAGGCCACGGCAAAGGTAAGATGAGAGATCGCAAGGGGCCTGCCCGGCGTGCTCCATTAAGAAATGTAGACTTCTTCCAGCAGTCAATGTAGAGTGGTAAAGGGTTTTAAGTTGGGGAACAAAAGTGATAATATAGTTTATTAGTCAGTGACCCCACTAGCGCTGGGTGAAGGATGTGTTTGAGACCATTGCAATATTTCAGGTAATAAATTGTGAGACTCTGAAATAAAGCTACAGCAAATGGACCTGGAAAGCACAGGAGAGGAAAGGCAACTGAGAAGTAGAATTTTGGACTTGGTCACTGATTGAGAAGCTATCAGATGAAAGTTGTATGTATAAAAATAAATTATGTGCTGTGTTTTACTGTTTTACTCATATAAAACTGAAGTAGAAATGCCGCTAGCAGCGGGGGTCAGGCTCGCCCCGTGGGAGCAATGCAGAGCAGGGAGTCAGAGCCTGAGTATGAATCCTGGCTCCATTTTCTAGTTTAACTACTTTACATCAATCACTTAGGCTCTTTGAGCCTTGGTTTTCTTTTCTTTCTTTTGTTCTTTTTTAACTTTTTATTTATTTTAAGTGTGTTTTTCCAGAACCCATCAGCTCCAAGTCAAGTATGTAGTTGTTTTAATCTAGATGTGGAGGGCGCAGCTCACAGTGGCCCATGTGGGGAATCGAACCAGCAACCCAAGAGCACAGCGTCCTAACCAACTGAGCTAACCAGCCACCCCGAGCCTTGGTTTTCTTATCTGCAGAATAGGGAAGTATGAACTACAGCTTACCAAATTACCCAGAATGTCATAGGCATTGGTTGAGTAAGTATCTTTTAGATGAGGGCCAAAGGACTCTGGCTCATAACTGCAAGCCATGTAGCTGGTAGGAAAGAACAGAAGCAACCGGTTGGCCAAGTTAAGAAGCAGCAAGTGAAGATGATGTGGCTGTTTAGAGCTCACGCATCGTACAGGCCATAAAAGAAAGCACCACAGTCTCTATGTTCTTGGGTTACAACCACAAACCAAAGGCAGGCCCCACATGGGCACAGGGTTGAAACAGCCGCTGGGAACAACACAGGGCTTTTCAGTCCCACGTTCATAAAAGCCCCACACCCAACGGTATCTTCAAACATGAGCACTGTGCTCAGTGAAGAAAGTTTGTATGGACTATTACAAATTCTCACTTAATCAACTTCGGGTGGTTTTGAGTCACATTTTTACTTTAAAAATCAAGGTCTCATTTTAACCCAGGGTGATCATTGTGCCATCATTGGCTAGAAACACAAGAGAATGGTGTAGAGAAGACACTGCTTACAAACTTCCGCTTGTGTTTTTATACATAAACAGCTTTCATGATATAGATCAATTACGTGGATGTTAAATCAATCAACCCATCAAGGTGAAAATATAAAAGCATTAGTACTTATGTATATAATTATTAGAAATCAATTAATGGTTGATCTTCATGTGACTATAGCTTATTCTCCAGCCCAGACAATTAATCAATCAACAAATATTTATTGAATTGACTGTGAGTAAAACGTTATGTCATTGAGGAAACAATGGAGTAGGAGATATACATACAGTCCACATAGAGTCAAACAGCGACCCAAAGACTGATGAATGACTATCTGAGACAAAGGAAGTGTATGCCGAGTACCAAAGAACAATGTGAGCCAAAACTGCCATAGAAATTTAAGAGAGAAAGAGACCACCAGGGTCCAGGTGATCAGAAAGCTTTGAAGAATGTTTAACATGGCCCGGGAACAAGGCTGAGCAGCTCTTACACATTTGGTAAGAAAGAAAAAATAATTCTTTTGTGGCATCTACTATAATCCCACTCTATTCTAGACAACTATTTATACCACAAAAATGTTTTTCTGGTAAGAAAATAGAAATATTAAGATGACGCTACGGAAAGAGAGAACTTCTTTCTTCATCAAAAATAATAGTTAATATTTTTGAGTGCTTACTCTGTGCTAGGCAATGTGCGAAACACTTTACCTGAATTGTTTTTCTTTTCTTTTTTTTTCTTTTTTTTTTTAAGGAGAGCGCAGCTCACCGTGGCCCAGGCGGGGATCGAACCGGCATCCTTGGTGTTACTAGCACCACACTAAAACCAACTGAGCTCACTGGCCACCCCCTGAATTGTTTTTCTTAATCTTCATAACAACATATGAGGTAGGTAGCAATAATCTCTTTCAGAGATGAAGGAAACTGAGGTTATATTTACAGAGCTAGAAAGTGGTGAAGCCAGGCAGAACTTTCAAACACTTGGCTCTATCCTGAGTTAATAATATGAATCTATGGAGTTTGTTTAAGACACACAGGGAAACACAAAGTGTTCATTCATTCAACAATGTATTAACCACCTCTAATATACCAGACACATGCCAGGTAAAGGACATATAAAGACATATAAACAAGTCTTTGAACTTATAGTCTAATGGTGAAGACAGAAAAACAAATGATTTTTTATAATATAGAGTGAGAAGTCACTAATACAGGATGTTGTGGAAGGGTTATTCCTTTTGAGTGGAGAGAAGTGTTAAAGGAGCCTTTCCAGAAAGCAGTGACCCAAGAGATAAACTTTAAGAGAGCAAAAGGGCTCGCCAGGCATAAGTATGCAAAAGACATTCTATGAACAGGGAACAGCATGTACAAAGAAATAGAGTTGAGAAAGAGCTGATGTGATTCAGGGAAATACCACATCATTCAGATGGCTGAGGTTGTTTAAGAAACTCCAATTCAACACCAGAAGACTAATCATTCAAGCCACTGCTTATCTGGCTCTGACTTCATAGCAAAGTTTTGTAACCAATATAAAAATTATTAATGAGATACTCCACATTCCTTTTTTTGTATTAAATCTTCCATATCTTGTGTGTATTTTACATTTATAGTAGATCTCTATTCAGGCTAGCCAGGTTTTAAGGACTCAATCACTGCAGGTGGCTGATGGTTTCCATATTGGACAGCACAGGTCAAGATCGGTCATTTGTTACATATGTAGGTGAGATTTCATGTCTTAGCTCTGCAGGCACAGTGAAAGCTGCTTAAGAATTGGGCCTTCAGCCTCCATATCTCCCAGTACCCAGATGACTGCTGAGCACATAGCAAATGATCAGTAAATATTTATGCATTGATTGTTACTTGGAACTCATATGTAGAACATAAGTGTGTTCTCAGCTCGGCCCTGGAGGATATATGCGTAACACATTCGAGAGTATTCTTTCTATACCAATTAAGAACATATTCATATCTGCCAAGCTGATGGTATGATATGTTATAATAGGGTGGTGGGGAAAAAAATCCATCCAGTTTTAGTCCCAATAGTTTTATTTAATTAAAGAAACCTTTACGATGGCCAAGTACACACAGCTTATTTGAGTTTGGTGTATTGTTACTGGTGGAAGTGGTGGTGGTGGTGTTACTGCACCTAAAAAGTGAATTTCCAAGTATCATTTTAGAACAAATCAAAAATTGACAGAATTGCAAGGATAAATAGACTCCCAATTATTTTAGGAGATTTTAACAAAACTTTCTCGGTAACTGACAGAATAAGCAGACCAAAAAAAATCAATAAGCATAGAGAAGATTTGACTAACATAATTTATAAACTCGATCCAATGGACCTATAGAAGACACTGTACCTAATAACTGCAAAATATATCATCTTTTCCAGCACATATAGAACTGTTTCCAAAACTGACCATATGCTGAACTATAAAGCAAGCCTCAATGAATGAATTTCAATAGGTTGAAATTATGCAGAGTATATTCTCTGAGCATAATATAATTAGGCTAGAAATCAATAACCAAAAAACAAAATCCTTGCATGTTAACTGGAAATGCACATTAATTAACAATTCAGAAATATACTATCAAGTAACTTACATTTTAAAAATAAATCACAACAGAAGTTAGAATATATTGGGTTTGAAGACAAAGCCTGTATTTATAGGAAATTTCTCTAAATTTAAATTAATATATTAGAAAAGAAAAAAGGCTAAAAATCAACAACTAAGCACCTGTCTCAAGACATTAGAAGAATAGGGGCAAATAAAATTCAAAGAACATAAAGTAAAGTAATAAGGATAGTGGAAGAGCATAATGAATGGAACGAGCATATAATAGAAAAATTCAACAAAGCCAAACCTTAGTTCTTTGAAAAGACTAATACATTTGATAAAACCTGGCAAAGGTGATCAAGAAAAACGCGAGAGAAGGCCTGAAAATATATCATGAACTTAAAAGGGGGGTTATTACAGATTCTGCAGGCATTGAAAGGGTAATAAGAAGATATCACAAACAACTTCGTGCCAATAAATTTGAAAATCTAGGTAAAATAAATTCCTAGAGAAATACAAGTTTCCAAAACTGACAAAAAAGAAACAGAAAATGTGAATGGTCTTATTGCAGAAACAGAATCTGTAATTTGAGGAAACGCCAGGCCCAGAAAGCACCTCAAAAGGAAGAAATAATGCCAGTTTCCTTAACCTGTGTGAAAATAGAAGAGGAAATATTCCCAGACTCATCCTGTGAGCATAATATCACACTGGAACCAAAGCCCAGCAAGGATATTACAAAAAAGAGAATTAAGGGCCAATCTACTCATGGCCAAGACATAAACATCCCAAACAGAAGAGTAGCAAAGAAAATCTAGGGCTATTTTGAGAAAAAGAATACATCACAATCAAGCAGTGTTGTTCAAGGAACTGAAAATTGGTTTACCACTCAAAAAACCAAGCCCTGTAATTTTCTATATTTACAGAAAAAAGGGAGAACATGTTTTATAAAAGCCAATATCCATTCACAATTAAAACTTCTTAGTAAAATAGGAAGAAGAAGAAACTTTCTCAAGCTCATAAAGCATTGAGAGAGAGAGAGAGAGAGAGAGAGAGAGAGAGAGAGAGAGAGAGAGAAAAGAGAGAGAAGAGAGAGAAGAGAAAACTGAAATCTTTCGCTTTGAGCTCAACACACAAGATGGAAGTGCTCACTCTCACGATTTTTCATACATCCTGTCCTGGATATTTTAACCACTGCAAATAAGGCAAGGAAAATAAATAAAGAATGATGATTAGAAAGAAAAAAATGTAATTGTCATTCTTTCCAGATAATAAGATTTGGTGTGTAGAAAATTAAAAACAATTTGTAGGTAAATTATTAGAATTGCTAACTTGGCAAGATTGCTGGAGGTCAGTATACGATGTCAATACACAAAACCAATTGTACTTCAAAAACAAACAATTAGGAAATTAAATTTTTAAGACACTACTTACAACAACACAAAAAATATAAAATACCTAGGAATAAATCTAATATATATTTACATGTACATATATATATATGAATAGATGCCATATATATACACAAGACCATCATTGAAAAAATTTATTAAAAATGGACAACTATAACACATTGAAAAATTGGAAGACTCAGTGTTGTAACAATGTCATTTCTCCTCAAATTAATGAATACGTGAATTCTAAATAACAACAACAAAATGACCCGACAGGATGTTTTGTAACCTTGATAACATGATTTTTAAATCTATATGAAAATGCTGAAAAGATGAACACATAAAGCATCCTTAGGTTTTGCATTTCTCCTTTCCAACCCATTCATTGCTTTCCCATTCACTTTGGAAACTTTCCTAGAATGCCACATCGATGAAAAGAGGGTCTGCTTGATATGAAAGAATCATCCCAACCGATATTCTAAATTTAAATTGGGGGTACCCAAAAGAAAAATAAACTCCAAGAAATTGACCTTCTGACCTGTAATTTCCAAATGAGTGGCTCTCCAGTGGAAGTCTCCCAGACACCCTCCCTGTTGTACCTATGATGTGAGGCATAATCTGTGAATAATCCAAAAAGCAGTTTCACCTTATCTACCTGTTCCTGCATCTTCATATTCTGGAGATGCCAGGGCAGGGCTGGCCTGATTCAAATGCGATGTTCGGCATTATGGGGACAGTATTCCCACCCCTAAGACAAAAGGACACAAAAAAAGGAAAGCAGAGGAAGTCTGTACAACTGAATGAGACACAACCCACTCTAGACCTTAGCCACAGTCTGCTCCTGCCACCCACACCAGAAGAGAAAGAACTGGACTGACTACTTCATGCTTTACCAGTGGTTTCTGATAGCTGTGAGATGAGCTATATCTGAACAAATCCAGACCTCACAGGACAGATGACTTCTCCCTGGGCTATTCATCTCACAAGTATTTGTTACACCTACACACGATGCTGCTAGTTATTCTGTTTCTGCTTTGTTAATTTGAGGCTTTCAGTCAATTAATAATATTGGCACCCTCCCTCTATAGGACAACAGGATCAAAAGAGTTGACCCCAAGCTCTATCTATTCTCACCACCCTCCACACTAACCCAAATCAGCCAGAAAGAACTGCATGTGGAGAGGAATTTGGACCACACGTTCTCATGGCAATTTGTGGCTGGATGTGGCGACTCCTCCTTTGCTCCCTCAGATGCCTTCTGCCTCTGCCTGGCAACGTAAGAAGCAATAGGAAGGGCCATGGATTCCTGGTAAAGGGAAAAGGTGGCACTCGTAATTACCAGCAGAGGTGATAGATATTTGGGGAAATTCTAATTCAATTCAGCATTATTTTGAATTGATCAGTCTTTGTAGATTACCAAACTGGGTAACGCCTGAAGCATTGCAAACGAACAATGCTTTCTTCCAACTCTATGAAACCAGCGTCTTAAGGGTGTATGATTGAAAGCATACACTATTCATCTACCTCTTTCAAGAAGTCACATGGCACAATTTGAAAGGCTCCATAACAGTCATTCAAACATTTCCCTAGTGACAATAAAATGATTTCAAAGTTAAGTAAACTGCCTACTCCATAGTTATGTCTAAGAAAGAGAGCTTTTTTTCCCTTCATTTACAACTATACAGATGAATTCAGCATTTCTGATGACTGATTGTACACATATTATTAGTTGTTCCAAAAATAAAGACATTTTCCTTAAAAGATATACTATGGCCATGCCTACAGTAGCCCAACGAGAAAAATATTTAGCAATATTCCCCTTAACTTTGTACATACAGGTACCAAAAAGTTGCTCTTTGCCTCCTAATTATTAATACTTTTATTATCACCTTCACTGATCAATTTATGTGGCTAATAACCAAACTACAATTTGGGCAATGTAGACACATTTTAATGTTAATAAGGGAAGAATGATATATATACTACTTGAAACAACAACAACAAAAGTGTTTGAGGCTTGAGTGGTTAGCAACCACAGTTCACGACTTTTCTCAATCTACACTGGTTTACAATTGATATTTTCTGGCAAAAGAAAGCAATAGGAAATTTTTTTTTCATATAATGATGTGGTATTTATGAAGCAGGTTTATTGTCAAAGTCCTTGAACTGACCATGTCTTTCCCTACCAAAATGTCAGACGCTTCTTGGGTAGGTAGTTGGCAAATGTGTATTCAAGATGTAGGGAAATTGCCCACCTTGCTTGTTAACGGAGTAGGGCTAAATTCCCACACTGTGTAACTGAGGAGTTGGGTGGATAATCATGTGACACTAGGAAATTTCATAGTATACATAGGAAGTGAAGCTCAGATCCTGGCTTGGGGAGACCAAAACAGAGCCCCAAACAACCTTGGTTTGACATCTAAAGCCAAAGCAGAGAGGGCCTTAGTTTTAAAGATGTGTCCTGGAAGTCTCCTAAATTGCACAAAACTCCATTTTTTCTCTCTCAGAAGATTAAGTGTTGTGTCAGTTCCTATCAGAAAGTAGAATCTCTGCTTCCAAGAAGTCAGATTATTTCAGGCCTGCTGCCATTGCCTTGTCATTTGTCTAACCCTGAAAGCAAACTTTTCTCCAAGAATTATCTCAGAAGGTCTCTTGTACTCCTGTTATTCTTTGCAAACTATTTCATTATTTTGTTTAAGTCCTTTCTCCACTGACTACCCCCGTGTAGCCCCAGCAACATCGTGAGGAAACTGCTAAACTTTTTATACATGACTTGAGATAAAAGCAGTATAATTTCTCCTTCGGATTGAGTTATTGGTTAACTCCTTTGCTCACTTTACATAAAATATCCTAAGTCTTGTATACAAAAGAGAATAAAATTAACTAGTTATCCAAGGGCTATTTGTCCATTTCAAGATTAATCTGACCCCTTGGGTTTTTTTTCTTTCTGTTTGTTTGTTGTTGTTGTTGTTTTGTTGTTGTTTTTTAAGTCTCTTACTTTGATTATTTTATGAAGCCTTTAGAAATGAACAAAAACTCTAACTTGGAATTATTTGATTTTCATCCAAAATAGCAAATTCAGGAGTCTCCTAAAAAAAAAAAAAAACCCTACCCCTATAATTCAGACATTAATATTATTACACTAAAATGGCCAAATTCTACTGTGCTTCTCAGACAAACTGTACCATACTGAGTGGTTAACATCACTGAACTCTGTCAAGACAAGAACCGTGACCATCGTATCCACTACCATGGCCTCGACACCTAACTCAGCTTAACACATAGTAGGGCCTTATCCCAAGGGCCTTACCCCAAGGAAAATTTTATAATGGGTTCCCAAATGAGCAGGGACAGGGGCTGCCAGGTGAAAGGACCACATCAATTAATCCAAAACCCAAGTTCTCCTCACTTGTCATTAAAGATATCTGTTCAAACTCTCTATTGGAAAGGAAGTATTCATTTATTTCTGAGTTGTTTGGAAATCATGAACTCAAGTAATGAAGAACGTGATTGTCTTTCAATCATAGTGATTAGTGTCATATTGGCTTTAACCCCCTGATAAGATGCAGTGGGCATTGATAGTCTATTCATGACACCTGAATTCCACTGTGGATTTAGAGGGTTCTCAGTTCTGGTGGAGTGGCCTCTGAAATTCTTCGGTGGTACAGGGAGAATAATTCCAGCTTAGGACAAGCATGTGGCTATGGGAACACATATCTCACCAAAAGGAAGTGATTGGAATAACTAACCAAGCATCGTCTCACCAGGACCAATAGCATATTTTCCTGTATGTTTTGAGTGTGTGTGTGTGCACGCGCACACTTTCTCCCTGCAAGGATTTAGAACTCTCTTCCTGCCATGTTACCAGGTGATCAGGCTGTTTCTCACTTGAGATGATAACAAATGATGATGTTCCACTATTTAATAAACAAACCGTAATACAACCACGTAAATCCCAAGAACACGGCCAAACACAGTGGTGTTCCTCTGGCACTTAACTGGGATTTGCTCCACAGCTAAATACAAGGCACCTAAGCCAGCCAGCTCAGTGGCTTGCCGGGGCTGCTCTGCCCAGATGACATCATCACTTGGCTTTCCCAATGTACCTCTTCAGCTCAGGCTCTTTTGGCCTCTTTCCATGTAAACACAGCTTGATTAATGCTACAGGACTGTGAATCACGTATTCCACTCTCGTATGGGAAGTCAGAATGTCACTTTTTCCCCATTTCAAGCACAGAGCATCGGGATATTTAAAGTGGCATCCCTAGCAACAACGTAGAAACCTAGCTGCCAGCTTCACGACACACTTTCTGTAGGAGCAGCTGATCCATCGCCCCCCGGAAGACCGGCTCGTCAGAGCCAAGCGGCATTCACGGCTCTGACCGTGACGGCCAGATCACAGGCATGTTACAAGCCTGCCCTTTGATGCAGAGACAAGGGGAATAAAGAGAAGTCCTTGCTGTGTCTCCAAAAGAGTTAAATGGGATTTCGTCCGTGCAGTCACAGATGTTCCACACTGCTCAGAGCCTGGGTGGGGCCTCTGTACCCTTGGGGTACCTCTTACCACCACTGCCTCCAGCTGGCAACCCCATTGAATGTATGTGATTGTTAAATCAAGTAAATCCAGGAGAGCTGAAAGCGAACTCTCTCCCAGCAAAAAGAAGAAATGCCACAGATGTCAATCTTTATAACCTCTTAACAAAAATAGTAGTTTCACGGTCGTAAATAGTTAAGACGTGACTTAGAGGAATAAGAGCTGGTGGCTATCAAGGACATCCTAGGCCCGTGTGGGGTCTAATTGCAACTGGTGAGATGCTTCATTCCACCAGCCCCAAATGGTTAACTGAGGGTGTGGGTCGGTTATGCAGACTCGGTTGTTGGGAAACGAGTACTCGTGACACATGAATTGCTTCTCAGTGATGACTAACAATGCCGCCTCCGAAAGTAGAACGTGAAAAGTGTTAAAATAATATACTGGAGCAAATTGTTGTGTTTTACCACAGTTTCCTCCCTCCTTCAAAAAATTAGGAAACACTAAAGTATTAAGAGTCTTTCTTCTTCATTCCTCCTGCATTACTTCCAAAAATTATTTGAACATTGCAGGTATGCACCACGTTACATGAAATTTTTCCTGAAACCCCTGTTGTTTTCTATTTTGATAAGCCAGGAAAGGAAGTGGGGTTTTTACCTTGACTCAAGGTCAATTAAGCTACTCAAATCGGTCCAAGGGAGGAAGTGAATTTCCATGTCAGCTCCAGAGTTAATGTCTTTCTAATGAGATTTGCAAAAAGTCAGAGGTTGTATGTGCAATGCTGAAAGGTAACAAGCAAATCTTCAGAAGTTAGCCAATCATTTCAATTCTTCAAAGGGCCTCATGATTTTATGATTTTCATCCAACAATACACACACACTCACACACTCCACAGAGTCTACAAATAGGTGATTCAGAGGAAGGATTTCGTTGATCTGGTCAGACACCAACTTCAAGTTCACAGACTTCTAAATAATTCATAAAACAGACTTGGGAAACTAAGTCACCAAATCTGGCACGATATGATTTGCTTAGTTCATGTATAACACGAGCAGAGACGACTGTGATCGCCACCATACCCACTTCCAAAGCGAAGTGGCAGCCTGGGATTCCTTTCTGGAATCCACAATCACGCCCTCCCTTGATATTTTCAGAAGTGCTCATTGCCTGAGGCTCTGCCTTACAGATACAGAGGCTGCAAGATGCCCTCATCTTGCACAAGACCACAGAAATACTAACATCCCCATTGCAAAACAGCTACTCTCATGGCCTCCATACAGCATAGTGAAGGTGATTTCGCAGGTGCAACAGAAATATTTTCCCGCACCACACTCCAAAATTAGAGACATCTCAAAATGTAATATTTTTAAGATGTGATGTTGGTGAGTAGAATTTCTAAGGCTCAGAGCTAAGTATCAGAGGGGATCTTTGCCTTTCGTCTCCACTGGCAATTTATAAGGAAATGCTAATGTAAAGAAGCAAACCATGAAGCTAGAAACAATTGAGATATGTATTTGATTAGAACATACAGATTTTAATGTCACTCCAACCAGTTGTTATTAGGTATAGCTATCAGCCTTGTGTTATTATGTTACTTCAACCCTGTTATTCCTAGATTTCATTATAAGGAAATGAGATGCCCCCATTCACTCTCAATATCTAGAGTCTCAGTCATCCACTTTATAAGTTTGCGTCACTGTCTGAAGTAGGACAACAACTCAATATTTGTTGGCCGTGTTTATTATCATTGATTATATTATTATTAATGTTATTAATCCAGAAAGATCCAGAAGGAAAAAACTTAAAATTACAGTGTACCCAAAGGAAAGGCATGTTGTTGCTAAAGAGAGGAGCATCTCTTTAACTGTGACTGTTTGACAATGGAGAATGGACTCAAAAAACAGCATAAAGTTCCTGGGATTTGCACACTTGGAGCCTTCTGCGTCAGTAGAGGCATGGCATTCAGGGATAAGGATAAATGGTTTGAAAATCCTGCTTAGATAAAGGTCTCACAATTCCTTTTGCATTAGGAAAAAGAGGAAGCGGAGGTTACTGGGACATGCTCTTGTTCTCCATCCAAACCTCTAAACCACTTGAATCGCTGGATTTCTAAATATAACTTTGAGAAAACGAATCACACATTTTCGATACGGATGAATTACTTAGTTTCCGTATTAATCACATTGAGCTAGTTAACATTTAATCATACATCTTGACCACAGACAATACTAAAAGCGACGCCAGAGAAAAGTTTTACTCTGAGTGGTGGAGAATTTCTGCCTAAAGACAGGAGTAGGACAGGTCTATATTTATAGACAAGCTTATTCAATAACTTGATTTTTCGTAGACTGGTATTCCTTCTTATAAGGAAGTCAGTTGCTGCTCTCACAGCTGCTCAGAGGGAATGGCTTTTTGTAATGTCAAAAGCATGAGTCAGTATTTTACCCACAATAGCCACATTTGAAAACTAGCACGCAGCTTTTGAGCAGCTAGGAATTCAATAGTCCAGTACCAAACTTTCAGGATAGACCATCTTTGTATGTGTACAGCTAATTATCTCAAGAACTTGAAATATGCATTTAAATACTTGAACATTTAAGAGGTTTTGGGAGTGTTTGCTACTGGGTCTCTCAGCCACCTCTCCTCTTCCTCCCTTCTCACCCTCACACCCCCACCAACCTGGCAAATTTCTACTCATCAGTATTCACAGGGATGCTTGAAATGCTGGGCTGTTGAATCATCACCAATGTCTCGGATGGAACTACTAGAGCCAGGAGCTTTAGAATGTGTAAGAGTGCGTACGTGTGCACACATGTGCGTGTGTTTGGCTGTGTGGTGTGTGTGTGTGTGTGTGTGTGTGTGTGTGTGTGTGTGTGAAGATGCTCATACTGAGCAGTGACTCAGAGAAGCACAAAGGGAAAACAGCGGCTTATCATCCTGTTCTAAAAACATCTAAGTCTTCTGTACACATAATTAGCCCACAAGCCACCATCGCCTCCATTATCGGCAATTGAAGCCCTCCCCCACTTTGAGTCCATCTCTAAGGATGAACACTGTCCTTTTTTTTACTCATCTATTCATTATGGAGCAACTGCCTGAAGTCAGGCACTGGGCTGGGGGGGTGGAGATGCTTGTTCAGACGTGGCTCCTGCCCTCCAAGTGCTTATATCCCATTGGGGAGACAGATATTAACCAATATTATCACACAAGTAAGTATTACACTGCAATTACAGCAGAACAAAGCAGAGGAAGATGTTGCTATGGAAACGTAAAAAGAAGGTTTGACTGAGGAAGGCTGATGATGGTTCTTCTAAGGATTTGATGCTTACCTAAGGAATGAGTAGGAGTTAAATGAGGGATAGGGGACGGTGATTTCAAGCAGAAGACCACAGTGAGGGCTCCGTGGGTGGAGCAAGATGTGTGAAAAGAGGACAGAGAAGAGGGGAAAAGTGATATCAGATGAAACTGGAGAGGCAGGTGCCGGCCCTACTAGGCCTCATGGTCACATCAGTTTGTCCTTCATATAAGAGCCATAAAAAAACCACTGTAAGTCTTCAGCATGAGGCTGGCCTGATCACAGTTAGGCTTGGAAAAAGTTGTTCTGGCTTCAATATAGAAAAGGATAAGAAGGAGACACAGGAAGAAAGAATCGATGTAATAAATCTGCCTTAGGAGGCCTTTATGACTTCCTTGATTCATTTCCTCATTTTGTATATTTTTACCGAGCACTTACTAAGTGCCAGACATTATACTAGGCCTGTCTGTGAGCAAAAGCACACGCTTAACTTGACGAAGTTTAATTTTAAACAATATTCCTTTTACCCCAATTTTACATATATAAAATTATTGGGTCTGAAAAAGGAAGAGTTGGGTGGGGATTCCAGGTCAAAAATCCCTTTATGAAGACTCAGCTCATAGGCATGGAGGGATGTCACATGACTTAAAGAGGGGAAAATAAAAGTACGATTCCAGGCAAGTGTCCTGAGTATGCCTCTGATGTGCTGTGGTACCTGCCAAGAGACGAACCCTGACAACTGAAGTTGAAAAATGGTCCTCAAATTTCCGGATTCTCCGATGTATTCCACCACCGCCTTGGACCTCTCTGCCTAGGGATTCACAGTTGCCAAAACCAAATTATCACTTCCACCCAATAGATTTCAAAAGTTTATAATGCTTTATCAAAGTAATATAGACGCACGGTTTCAAAAGTTATATATTACTACAAACCCTACAAAAATAAACAGCATCCTTTGCCCCAACCCTCCAATAGCTGAGTTCCATTTCCTGGAGCCAATCCCTTAAAACCTTGCAATTCTTTTGTCATTATTTCTAGTATTTACCTTCATGTTCATAAATACTACATCCTTATTTCTTGATATTTCCTTTTGAGTCATGATCTGTTTTGACTTCTTATTCTGAAAGAAGTTTCCCTGCCAAGTCTACCCTCTGCTCCATCCCTTGTCCTTCCCGGGAAGTCACATTATAATTTTGGTTAAATTTGAATTTATTGTTTGCCTTCTCTTTAGGCAAAATTTTTCATGGCTGAGCCATAGGAAGGAATGAAATTTGCATGCTCTTTCAAGTTTTCCTTTTTCCCGAAGTTAATGATTGCGTGGTTTTTCAGTTGCTTAGTTTCCTATGAGTCCATCACTGCTTTAAACCTGACCTGTCCTGGACTTGTCTCATAATCTTCAAATACTTATGGATGTCATTTTCTTAGAGACATACGTCCTGGGGCCCTCGGTCCTCCCGAAACGATCTGGAGCCTGGCCTCTGGTTGCAGTACCTGGCGACTCCCCTGGAAATTCCTTCCCCTCTCTCTTGGTAGGGCCTTCTTTCCTGGCTCCCAGGTCTTCCTCTCTCTTAGTGGCCTCACTTGGCTTGGTGAGCACCTCTTTCAGTAGCCTGTCTGACAAATATATCTATAACATTTGTAAATTACCATTGGCAATCTAGGAATTCCTCTCCCATTCATCACCTCTTTCCATCCTCACTGTAGTTTCATAAAATATTACCTCCAGTTTAACCTACTGAGAGAACTGAAGTGATTAGCCCAAGGTCCATAGCTCCTCAGAGGACATGTAGAGAGTTGTCCCTGCCACCACCACCTCGGTGAGCTGTGCCCAGTAACTTAAATAGTGGGAGCACAACAGACGGAGTGGATGAATTTAATAAATTAATTAAATAGACACCTGCTAACGAGCACATTATGTACTTCTCTGTAGGACCATCAGCAATGTGAGGGTGTGTGATTGAGGACTGGATCTCATAAGCTTAAAAATGTCCATGAGCAAATTATGGAATTGTCAGTGACGTAGATGCAATCTACGCCAACCTTCTTTTCCCACTTCCCCCACCCCATCAGAATGCCCCATTTCTGTCCCACCCATGTCTGAATCCGTGCTCTGGTTTACAATGACTTGAAAGCAGATGTCCTGAGCAAAGGTACCAAGGGGAAGAAATGTCACAGAGCGGCCGTACAAAAGCACGTCTCTGAAAGAGTGAACAGATGGTGTCGAGTGTCCCTTAACTCCATGGTGAGGACGCTTGGCAACGACAAGTACGCCGACAAAATTGGAGTCAGTTTTTTGCTCCCTCTTTAGACAACAACAACAAAAGCAAGCTCTCCTTTGTGTATCTGTCTGTGCCTTGGTTACAGGAATTTCAGCAACTGCCTCCTTTGAAACATAGAAAGTCTTCTCTCACTTAGACTAACTGCCCCTCTAGCTCTCTTGGGGGATGCAGACATTCAAAACCTAGCTGTAGCTGACAGTATGAGCCTTCTTTCCCCCAGTTGGAACAACAGTCACAGATCATCACGCGTCAGAGCCTGAGAGCATCTTTGCCATTACCCCATCCATCCCCACCTTTTACACACAGGATGCCAGGGGCCAGAGATGCAGGTCTTGCCCAGGGCCATACACCTGGAGAGGGGCAGAGTCAGGACCAGAACTCAGCTCTGCATTCTTTCTGCGAGTTTAGTTGTTTCAACAGCCTCATCGTATACAAACAATTTAAAAATAACAGTAAGATTTGGATGAAATGAATGAATGCAATGCCGATGTGTCATCCAAGAGTCAAGGCTATAAATGACCAATTTGGGGAGCTGCTAACACAGGCAACACGTTCCCTTCTGGTTTCCTCTGTCCCTGTGAGCCCTGCATAAGGACGTCACCTGGGGGAGCGGAATACGTTGTGGTAGATATTTGACATAGTCAGTCTGTCCCACTGAGTGTCGTCCTACCTCACCAGCGTCTCCCATCCTCCCTCCACAGTACTCCGTGGACTGTTTTCTATTCCTCTGTAAAGAGCTTGTTGAATATCCCAAATCCCCTATCTGTGCGCTTCCTTTCACCTCACCTAGGTGACCTGCCCCTCTCTGCTGGCTGCTAGAGTGAAACCCTCGCTTTTTGGATGCAACACCAACGTCGCCACAGCAAAAGCAATTTGGGTTGACACAAAGGAAGGGCCAGATACCTTGTGGGTGGGATGGCAGGGGCACGCTGCAAGCACCTGCTAAAGCAAGCTTCAGAAATGATTTAATTCCAGGTTAAGAAGAGTCATGCTACAGAGCCAGTTGTGGGGCAAGAAGAGGCATGTGGAACATAGCTGTTTCACAACTTCCCCAGGTCTGATCGATACCACATCTCACAACATCGTGCTCCTCTCCACACACCAGGCCCCAGACCCTTTAAGGGATGTTGCCATGACTATAATTGTTGCAAATACCAAATGAATGATGACTGAAGTATATGTCAAGCTCTAGCACTAAAACAAGAGTGTTTGTGTGTGTTTTGCCCTGTGCGGCCTTGTTACTATACGTTTTTGTCTGTGCAAATGTTGACTGCGTGTTTTGCAATGGGTTTACTTGAATATGATTTATTTAACTTTTGCCATGAAAAGAAACCATAACTCAAGAGAAGACAAAAATGATGCCTGCCAGGATTACTCTTCTTAAACTGGTTTATTTCTTTTTAAATCACAAAAGCACAAAGAACCCAGAGTCTCTGATAATGAATGTAATATATGATTGCCATAAAAAGTTCACTCTGCTTTCCATTTCAATTTACCCCACTATAAATCAGCGATCCACTTAATCAAATATTCTTCCACTTTAATTGTTTTATCTTGCTTTTATGTTAAATCTCACTGAGTTCCTGCTGGCACCAGTCTTCACATTACAGAAAAAATGTCAGTGGTTGGCCACATAATTAGTCTAAAACTCAAACATTGGTTCTGAACATGAACCAGGCTGGGGAAGCCCTCACAATTTCACTGGACCGGTGAGACAAATCCAAGTCAGACAGTAAACCAGGATGAGCTGAGCTAGCCATCCATCTGCTGTCAAAATGTGGAGTGTGGGCTCCAGCTTTCAAACTAACTGGAGTTCTTGTTGGGGCTTTTTTTTTTCCTTCCATAAATGTCTTTCATTATTATCTTCCAGGGCATTCAAACTCTATCGGGGTGTCTCTTCAATTTTCCAGCCTGAACTGCCCGTGTAAGAACTGCAGATGCTTGCCCGAACTAGCCCAACAGTTCCCATGAGAGAAGCTATCAGCACAACGTGCTATGAAGCTCACGGTCACATTTCAGTGTCTGTGAAGCAGGGCACTTCCTGGGTATTGTACGAGACAAGAACTGTCCCTCGTGGGTAATCCGGTTCTGTAAACAAGGAAGAAAATAAATGAATTCCATGTTATTGATTGACAAACCCCTTTTTGACAAGGTGTATAGGGACAGCCTGATGGAAGAACTGTCAATTTCCACGTGACAGCAAGGGCCCCGGTCCAATGCTACTTGGACACGTGTTACTGGAATGTCATCCTTGACCTTCAAACAAATACCCACTATAATTTTTTAAGTCAAAATTCTAAAACTCTTTTCCAATAAACTCAGAATAAGGATATGTCTAAACCAGTCCATCAGCTTTACCCAATACATGTGAATACTTCCAAAGCAAAGGAACTTCCTCTGGAGTTTTATGTACTTGTTTGGAATTTCATAAATGAACAGAAGAAAGTAGAAGCTATTTGGAGGCTAGTGAAGCCACATGCTGTTTCTGAAGCTTTCTTGAAAATATCTCTATTTTACTATTTATTTATGTCTCTTGACTTTTACAAAGGACTTGGGCAAATTTAAAACTTTTTTCGCTTTGACAACCTAGCTCAAAAACAAAATATTCTTCCTATTAACAAAAAGCTAAACAATTGTTCTCGAAATCTGAGGAAGAAAAAGAGCTTCAACTCACCCAGAAAATGTTAACTTTATTTCAGGTCTAGCTATAAACATTAACCAGAGTCAAGATATTTTTTTTTCCAAAGGTTGAAAAACAAAAATCTATTATTGTTTAAATGGTATCGAAGTTCTAAGATACCAAAAATGTTCAGAAAGAACTTGAATTATGAAAAATTTATTTAGCAATGGGCCTCACTTATGCAACTGTTTGTAAAGTATTGTGACATTTTATTATGGTAATTACTTTTATTTTCAAACTTATCACATCAGACAGGTGTGCTGAAATAATATATATTAAATATATAGATATAATTATCACAACAGAGTGAATCTAGGGGAAAAAAAAGACATGAAAAATATCCCATTAAAGAAAAAGCCTTTATATGGGACATTATTCACATTTCTGCAAATGGAATTTTCTGATTAACTGCCATATATTATATTATTTGAATAACTTTAGGAAAGATTAATTCCCAAGCTCTGTCCTCGGCAATATTTTTCCCTGGCTGAAATTAGGCTTTAAAACAAAACGTCAGCCATGCCAGCCGGCTATTCAAGTTACAGGTTCAGAAACTTGGAGTGCAGGCAGTTAAAAGTGATTTAAGAAACGCAAAATCATTCTTTCACAAATGTGTTTGTTAAACTTGTAAATTGATATATCAAAACCACAGCCGGAATATAGCAATTTGTCTCTCTTTGCCTGCTGTGGTGTATTCCACAGCTGCCTGCCAGATAATATACTGATTGTAACTTTCCTAATTTACACAGCCTTTAAGTCTAATCTCCTGGGCCAGCCTAAAGGGTTTCTTCATCCATTGAAATGCCAGAATAATTGAAATTGTCTTCGGCAGACAGTCAGGCAATAATGAATATTTTCTCTGCTGATTGCATGCCAAGGTTACACATAGTACTGCAAACAGAAGCGATCCCAAGCCAAGTCTCCCCAGGGAGGGGCAGCCACTAACCTGCAGCGGGAGAGACAATACCTAGGGCTTCCCCTCTCTCAGGCTCCTGCCGTCCGGGACGCCCACCACGCTTCTGTACACTGAAGCGCAGCACAGTCGCTGAGTGAGCACCGCTCCCATTGGCTTTCCTGACTCTCCAGGGGCAGATTAAAGGCTGGGAAAGGTTGTGGGTATGGATTTTCCGCTGGGGACAGCAGGAGAGATGAGTAGGAAAAGCTGTTGTTGGGATTAAGAGGAAATACACGAGTAGTTAATCAAAAGAAACCCAGCACTGATGGTGCATGAGAAAACGCTTGCTTGTCAGCCCCCAGCAGTCTTTCCCAGACCTCTGAATGGCTTCTGTGAATGCTGGGAGCTCTTTTCTGATTGAGAGTCAGTCCTGCCTCAGCCGAGTCTTAATGATGCTCTGATTTAAATTAAAGCATTCAGTGGCCGGAGTGAATTAGTAATATCTTTGAAACATCTAAAGATTAGTTTAACCTTCGGCTGTGAAATGGTTAACATTTTGAATTGAAGAAATTTGAAATCGATCTCTCATTGAAGCACCTAATCTCGCATTACTGGTACTCCCATGACTTGCTTCCTAGGAGGAAATTTGGGGGACAAGAAGAGCACTACCCTAAGACACTAGGTATTTAAACCACACAGCAAGAGGTAGATCTTTCCTATAAGGCCTCACTAGTTACTCTGGTGAGGAAGAGTATAAAACCTGCTGTTTATGCGGCACCTGAATTGCTAAGTAATTGCTCACCACGTATGTGGAATACATATGAAAGCTCTAGTGCTGCTCACCCAAAACTTAGTGGCTTAAAGCAACTAAGAACGTTAATTGTCTCCTACGGCATCTGTGGCCAGAAATTCAGGAGCAGCTGACCTTGGCACTTCTGGCTCAGGGTTCTCCCAAGGTGACAGTCAGGGTGTTGGTCAGGTTGCGTCATCTAAAGGCTGGACTGGGGTGTGAAGCTCCACCTCTAAAGGGGCTCCCTCACATACCTGGAAAATTAGTGCTGGATGTGAGCAGGAAATTCTGATCTCTTTATGGGGCTGCTTGAATGACAGTGACACCATGACATGGCATCTGACTTTCTCCCAGAGCAAGTGGGCCAAGAGAGAGCAAGGCAGAAGCAACACTATCTTTTATGCTTAGCGTTAGAAGTCACACACTGACATTTCCACAATGTCTTCCAGGCTACACAGTCAGCCCTATTTAATGCGGGAGGGGAGACCACATAAGGACATGAATACTAGGAATCGCCATCTTGGAGGCTGGCCACAACACATATATGTTATGCAATCACACAGCTCTACCAGCCCCTTGGGCTCTAAGATCCCACTATCTCCCTCATTGGCCACCACATTCTTGCACATATTCTTTGTCCCAGACGAGGAGCAGTGGATACATATCATTAAATATGTCTCACACTTCCCCAGTTCCAAAGCCCAGAATGCTCTCCTCACTCCTAAACCCTCCTCTCCCAAAAGATGGTCCTTCGCTGTGCAACTCTGATATCTAGAAGCCCTTCCCAGATAGCCCTACCAGACTCCTAACCACATGTATGCTTTTTAGATCCAAACAAAAGAAGGAAGGAAGGAATTAAGGAAGGAAGAAAAGAAGGAAGGAAGGAAGGAAGGAAGGAAGGAAGGAAGGAAGGAAGGAAGGAAGGAAGGAAGGAGACCACTCACACGTATTTAAAATACAGTGAAAATAATACAAAGTAGTGGTTACCAAAATGATAGCAGAGCTAAAAGGTCAAACAGAAGACATTGAGGCAACTGCCCCCATCCTTGGGGTGGAAAAACAAGGCAGGAGGCAATGTTACCAGATGGGGTGGCCATGGTCACCCAGCAGAGGGTGGAACCACAGGGGGTGTGTCCGTGGGTGGGAGCAGGCACCATGGAGATGCTGCTAACAGTGCTAGACAGAAGGGGAAGGAAAATCCCCTGGCTTCTCTCTTGCTCCCACTCTCCAGTCTCCTGCAATGCCTGCATTGATGGAGTCTGGCTGGAAATCAGCTGATAGGGAGACCCCATGTCAGAGAAAAAAACAGAGCAATTAGACCAAGGGCCAACACATATATCCTGCTGTAAGCTAAAGCATGACGCTGATTTGTAGTTTTTCACTTAACATTTACATAAACATGTGTGCGTTCTAACAGTTACTATAGTCATTGTTTTCAATTGCTATGCGTCATCCTATTGTGTATATGGACTCCGCTTGACTCAATCATTTCCATAGAGTTGTTTCTTCACGTTGTTTCCATTTCTTTATCATTATTACTATTTGTAAGTGACAGTTCAATTAATATCTTCATCGTTTAGGATGTTTGTGGTTTTTTTCTTTTCACATATGTTCTTAGGGTAAATTCCCAGAGATGATAATTATTGGATTAAAGAATCTCAACATTTTTGAGTCAACAGAGACATATTTTGGGGCACCTGCTTTTGACCCTATTGCTCTCTGCACTTCTTCCTACTCACAAAGCAAAACGAATGCAAAAAGGTGCAGGTCCATAAGGACTCACGTCCATATTTCTAAAACCAAAGAAGAGAAATTCCAGCCCGTTAATAAAAATCTATATTTTGATATTGCAGCTACAGCAGTAGCAAAATCTTTCCTGGGAGCTATGAGATGCCAGAGGAAAGCTGTGATTAACTTTGCAAAGGATGGCTGACTTCTCTTGGATATGACTAGAATAATATTAGTCTAGTGTTTTTCTTAAAGGAAAATGAATCCTCATCCTTGCTTCTTGGAAACAATCGACAGCCTGAAGCAAATTTGAGATGAAGAGCGCCTTCCAGCAGTCAATGTCCCATTTTTGACTGTCCTGTAACCTAGATGTCTGGGAATACCCAAATCTGGGGAATTAAAAAAAAGTGTATAATAATAAAGTCTCTGTCAGTCTTTTATAAGACAATTGCAAAACAATAGGCAAGGACACGGGTGTATAACCTAAGAGACGTTGGGAGATCTATGATTAGTGCTTCTCAAACGATGGCCAGTTTGTGAAATGTAATTTAGTCGGCAGCAAGTAAGTACTGTACAAAAATTGAGAGCAAGCATTTAGAAACGTTATGGCAATTTGACATGGCAGCAACACTTTTATTGTATTTTCAAAAGTATCTTTCCCCGAAGAATTCTTATGCCTTATTCCTAAGGATCTGCCAGAATCTAAACTATGACACATAGTTAGCACTTACTGTTTATTTATTGGATGGATGGATGGATGGATGGATGGATGGATGGATGGATGGATGGATACATTTTGTACCTTCTACTCTTTTCAGTGGCTTCACTTGACATAAAATCCCAGAGGAGAAAGGATTGTGAACACCGAGGCAGATGACAATGTAGATTACTAGTTACCAAACTTTGTTTTTCTACCAATCAGAGAATGTATTACATTTTTCATTCAGTCTTCAGTGCAATGATTTCACATTAATGCCACTAACATTTTTGCACTGAAGATCCAATTTTAAATTATTTTTTACAAAGAATTCCAAATCTCTGACAAATAAATGTCAAAAGAAAACATTTATCATGCAGATCTTCCTGATAAGACAACAGGGCAAGCTCTCAAGGATTGCCTAATGCTTCAGAAAGGCCACCGCTTTGCATTTTTTCCAATTGTTTGGTGCAGGCGTCCTTATTCAAAAAGGTTCCAGATTAAAAGCTAATTTGTTTTAGACCAGCCTGATATAGAGCCTGTCTCCTGCTTGGGCTTTGTTGTTCACCAGAGTAAAGTGTAATTTTCTGACTCTTCCCAACTCCTTAGTTTGAGACAATAATCCACTCTGTCTCCTCTTAATTAAAGCAAATAACCTCAGCTCACAATAGTAGTTCAGAGGGCCAGGGTCTTCTGGTTCCCTCTGAGCTAGGAGCTAATTGATTTCCAAATGATAATGCTGTTTACATTAGAAAGCCAAACCCCTTGTATTGAGTTCTTAGCTCATCTTAAACATTCCCAGTCTCATGAATATCAAATGCCCAAAATACCTGCATTGTGGTGGGTGCTTCTTAAGGGGTCAAGCCTCAGTCCCAAAATATTTAAGGAGCTAATGGGGTGGTTTCTGATTTACATGCTGGGCTCCTGCATTCCCGTTCAGTCCAAAGGAGATTTCCTTGGAATTTTCAAAGAATTGTCTTTCACATTTTATAACCTCATTGCCTTACAATAACGTCCCCGCCCCTACCCCAGAGGACACTGGAGCCTTGAGTGGATCTGAATTTTTAGGAAGGTCTTTCATATGTATAATAGCTTATGGGAGGAAGCTGTGGAGAAGGGAGAAATACATAAACCACATGACCTAGGAACAGCAACTCGGGGCATGGAAGTTAAGTTGGAGTACATTACCACAGTTTGAAACTGTACATATATACCATGTTTCCCCGAAAATAAGACCGGGTCTTATATTAATTTCTGCTCCAAAAGACACATTGGGGCTTATGTTCAGGGGATGTCATCCTGAAAAATCATTCCAGGGCTCATTTTCCGGTTAGGTCTTATTTTGGGGGAAACACGGTACATATATATCCAACTGGGCTGTGTTTCTGTCCTTGTTTGAAAGTCACAGGAACAATGCTTTCTAATACACATTTCTCGATTTCCATGATGTCTAGTAAGTTTTTCTAGCATCTTGGGTTATAAGTGAAGTCAGTAGAGACCTCAAATGTCCCTGCTTAGAAATTCCAATAGCCAAGCAAATGATAGCTCGTATTGATCATGTTCCTGGCCTTCCACGGAGTTGACGCAAATATTGCAATTCACTTCTCATCACAACAGGGAAGATGAGGTCCGGGCAAGCCGCTCACTCACTGAAATGGGTATGTGTCATGCAAGAGAGGAGCAGGAATTTCATTCTTCTGAAACAGAGTTTTGTTTTTAAAGAAACTGTGCTCTGTGAATATGTTCTTGATCACAGGAAATTGCTCAAGCAACCCGGGAAGGGGGGCGGGGGGAGGGTCGGGCAACGCTTCAATATAATCACTTTCTAAGTAATTAAAACAGTAACTAATTTCTCTCATAATTAAAAAAAGTTTGTTCATTGGCACACACATCCATCCTAATGCCATATTTAGCAATACTTCCATTTTTTAAAACTATCACTTCTAATACACCAGACTCTCTCCTATCAAGAAAGGCTGCAATTTACACTTTCTTCTCCGTGGCTTCTTAGCTCAACCTTCCATTCTTTCTGAGTCACAGCTTTTCAGTCAATCCTGAAACACTTCCCTTTTCATTCATTCTTCTTTTGTAGCTACAGTGTTATTACACAAGTCCCCCAAACATGTCACCTAAATTACACACGCATGCACACACACACACACACACACACACACACACAGAGTTTGGGAGACTAGTGCAATATATTTATTCACTAACTCTCCAGGGCTGATATTTACAGATTAAGGAGAGTTAAATCTTATCAAGATTAAATGCTTTACCCAAGGACTTCCAACTTCTTAAGAGCAGAGCCAGACCTCCAATACCACCTCTTCTACTGCATATCCTGTTCTTTTAAAGACTTCCGTATAAATCAACTAGCATCCACCCTTTGGAACCCATTTAGCATCCTGGTGAACCTGAATATCCACACAAATGTTTTAAATGTTAGCATTCTTGATAATGACTTCCTATCTTCAGGAACAAGAACACATAATAAATGACTCTACAGAGACGATCCCACACTAAGAACTAGGAAGATTTCTAAATTCCTCGGCGAGAGAATTCTGCATTGTCAAATACTGTGTTAATAAATGAGTCATTGGCTGGAGCTTGAGATTGTTTGGGTTCTGTGTGTTTTTTTTTTTTTTTGGTTTTTTTTTTAATTAGAAAGATTGTTCACTTTAATTATATTCTTTAACAGGATTTGTCATGTGGGTGTTAAAATAATAGCACGCATCCCAGTGTGCCCAGGGCTGAAAACAGTACGTGAGAGACGTGGTCCTCAGCCTCAAAGAGTGTATAGGAAAAGAATGGAAGTGTTGAGGGCTTTGCATGGCGTCCTGGAAATCAGAGAGTATCTAATCCCCTGCCTCTGGCAGGTGACACTCACAGTCACCTTACGGAAATGTCCGTGACCTTCAGGGATGGGTACTGTGCTGCTGTTTAGATGGAGAGGGAAAGGTGGAGGAGGCCTGAGTGACACGCCTAATGATCCTCTAACGTAGCAGGAATGAGAAGGAAGAGGTGAAAAAGCCAGGGGGGGAGAAAAACGCAGTGCTAACATCCACAGCAAGCCGTACCGGCAAGAAGAGACATTCGCAGGAAGAAAACGGCGGTATCGATGCTTTCAGAGTCTGGGAAACTGAAAAGCAATTTTCATGAACTCACAAATATTGCTTTAAATAATAAAAAGCTTAAACCGTCTCTCCCAAAGAATATTCTCCTTTGAAAGGATTCCAGAAAACCATGAAATGCTGTTGATAAGGCTGTGCCAATTTGTAAAGCTTGCCACAATCTCCAGCTCGTGTTTTTTTTCCCCTTTTTTTCTCCTTTCTTTCAAAAAAAAAAAAAAATGTTTTTTCTCACTGAGCTTTGTTAGTCCAGGAGACTGTGATGACAACAACAGCAACACGAGTGTTTTCTAAAGCTGAAACCTCTTTTTCCCCCCAACCAGGGGCCCGGGCGGTTGACGTATTTGATTTATTCCATGGAAATAATGTTAAAATAGCATTTGCAACGCGAGAGAAAAGATCTTTGATGGAAAGCCCAGGTAGGGATGTGTAAAGTAACTCTCAAAGTTTCTCACCCTTATCAACCATTGTATTCAGGATTAATTATAGGTTTGCTTGAATCTCACCCTCATTAGAATGTTTACCCACCCAGACAGAATTGGCTGATTGGCTTTTTTCTCCTAAAGTAAACTTTTAACTAGTGGAGTCTTAACTCTCTTAATGTTTTGTTTACCAATTGTTTTCGGTATATTTCCTCCTCCCTGCTGACCAATTATTTTCAATTAGACTTATAATTGCATTGTATAGTTAAAAGGTCCAATTAATATCTTTAAAGCAACAATGTTAAGTAGTATTTAGTGGAAATTTTATATTTAGCTGTCAAGAAATAATCACGGCTTACATTTATGGAGTACCTTTCATCCTCAAGGATACCTGAGTGCTATTACAAATTTCATACGCTCCATTACTAATTATAGGACAGAATCATGTCACCCCAGCACTACAGCATCCTGTTAGAGGTGAAGAGTGATAGACTAATGTGGTAGCATTTAAGAAAAAGTGTTCAAGTCTCTCATTTAATTGGAGTGGTGAAGGCCGTTGAGCGGACAGCAGTTGTTCTGGGGATTACTGGGAGGCCGGTCCCCCACGGCCATCCCTTCCAGAAGAGAGGTACAGCAAGTTGCATAAAGGATTTACATGTGAACACTGAACCCCCTTTTCAGGGACGGAGAAGGGCAGTCCCATGATACCATGGCGAAACTGTGATTACTTGCTTTCCAACAACGAAAGCAAATTCATCACAGCAAATCAGCGTCGCCAGCCTCTGACAGGCCATCCATCACGGACAAGGCTCTCCGTCCATCCTCACTCAGGAATGTGTGGCCAACTGGCTGCAGCATCACCTGAGATGCCAATGTGGACTCTACGAGGTGTAATCTGGAGTGTTCCCTTGACAGACTTTAAGACATGTTTCCACTGGGGAGGAGGGGTGAAAATGGGAGACTACACCCCACCTCCCCAGATTGACCTATCTCATCAAAAGACTGAAATGTAAATGTGTGTCTTACATATGCTAATATTCCTACTGAGAAAAATGAAAGTGAACCCCAGGGGCCCATCCCTGAAGTCTGGCAACCTTGTTTCAGAGATGTTACTCACGTATTCATTCAGCAAACACACGAGTGCCTAGTACGTGCTGGGTCCTAATTCAGGCCCTGGGAATAGACCAAGAAACCAAACAGAGCCCTGCCCTCAGATTTAGAGTTGAGAAAGGATAGAATGGAAAAACAAAGTTCTTCCACTCAAAAATTATAAATCGTGCCCTTGCTTTGGGCTGCTCTTTGCCAGGATGTGACCCTTGGGGCTCACAGTGGTCACACATTTTCCCACAAGCCCATGTTTCATTCCAACTGTCTAAGTGCAATGAAGGAAATGTACCAGTATGAGGAGACCTTGAAACAGCAAGAGGAGACAACAGCTGATTTGATAGAGATTGTGGAATTGCAGGCACAGCCAAAAGGAATGCAAAACTGACCAAAAGCAAGTCAGAGAAGAGCAAACGGCACCTTAGGGAGAATTTTTTCGAACAACAAGAAGGGCCCGCAGAGGAAAGATTTGATAAAGATGTGTTGGGCAAGAATCCTGGGGAAATGCAACCACTAATTCTTGGCTCAGGTGACTTTTTCCATCCTGCAACCTGACTGGGAGGGTAGCATGGGGGTTGATAAGCAAGGAATGACTGAATACCATGACTAGGTCAAAGGGAGCAGGAGAACTGACCTGGGAAGGAGACATGGCATCTCTGCTTGCTGTATTTCCCATTCGTGAACCCGTCTGTAATGTTGGCACACAGACATTTCTCCTACTAAGTTCAAGTACCTTAAACAGCTGGCTGAGCCTGTTGTGACAAAGAGACACCAGAGAGAAGCAAGAGGGTGGTCATAAAGGAAGACTGTTTTTTAAAGATTTCAGGTTTGGAGGGAGAAGAGGAAAGACAATGGTATTTTTTCCAAAAAGCACCCAAAGTGCCTCCTGTTGGGGATGGGACCGGAAGGAATGAGTCCATTTCACCTATGCAGTAAAAACAGAAGTGCAGGGCAGCGAACAGGAAGGAATCAAGGCAGAAAGCCACCCTACAGTACTTTTCCCAACCGTGTCATAGCACACCGCTGCCATACGGCATCCCTTCACACCGACTCGCTCTCTAACAGTGGTGCTGGCTGCGTGTCCATTAGATGATGGCACACTGCTTGACGCTATAAGTAGGAATCTCCCAAGCACAGAGATTTGATCTACTCTCCATCTTTGGGGTTACTTGAATTATTTCAGTGAATGACAGCATTGCTCTTCCTTAGTAAACTTTTATTTTTCTTATTGTCCATGAACATAAACTTTTAGCAATGGTTACTCTTATGAGATGAAAACACTCTTTCTTGCTCCCATTAACTTTATCCCTAAAGGTCATAGTCATCTCCCAATGTACATGGGCAGGCGGACAAAGCCAGGCATGGAGTGACTCGCGGACAAGGAAGCTTTGGCCCAAGGCTCATTCTTCTCTGGACTTCCCTGTGGTCATATTACTTCAAAGGCTCCGTTTCTGCCCCTATGATGCTAGTGGAAAGGACTCTCTTCTTCACATAAAAGTGTTTCAAACCCTAAAATATCAAGGACATTTGACTCCAAAATATGTTGCGTTATATTTCCCAGAGATTCAGAGTCTAAATATATATAATATCAGGTACTCTCACAACATCTTTGCAAAGTGGTGAAAACACAGGTATTGTCATTTCTATTTGAAAAATAGACAAATTAGATTTTAAAATATTAAGATATTTAGCCATAGGGAGATCTGGTAATGGAGAACCCTCTCATACTTTGAGCCCAAGGCTCTGACATAACGTAATAATAATAATAGTGCATCAGGCACTGTGCTACCTGCTTTAAACAGAAGGTTTCGTTTAATCATCGCAACAACCACAGAAAGGCGGCACCATCATCCGACTCCTTGGCTGATACTGACAGGCCTGAGGTCAGGAGGCTGTGGGAGGCAGGGTTTGAACCCAAGATGCCTTTCCCCCAGCATCCAATCTTTTCACTCGTGTTTGCACAAGTATTTATTTTAAATATATAATGTATTGACATTGACCCAATTTAGTTTGGGTGATGGGTTAAAAAAACAAACAAACAAACAAACAAAACACCTGTTCATTCACATTCTCATCTTTTGGAGAAAAATGACTCCAACAAGTATGGCAACTTCTAGAGAAATGATAAGCAGGAAAGCTGCAGTAGGAAGAGGAAGACTGAGTCTGATTTGAATCCAGGGGTAGAAGAGCAAAACGTGAAAGAAGAAAGTGGAGGGGGAAGGCAATAGCTCTGAAACCAGCTCCAAAGCAGAGGTGCAGACAGGAACTGGGGGGGGGGGGTAGGGGGGAGGTGATGCCAGTCAGCCCGCCATCATAGTCTATCAAGGATAGGTCAAGGGACGAGGACGAGCTGATGTGAGCACAGAGGCTGGAAAAGAACAGTACCCTTCGTCCTCCTGAGGTCTCCTTTGCTTCCTCTCATCTTCTTAATGCTTCTGCCATTGGGTCCTCCATCTGAACCAACCATCTGGGCATCACCCCCCAGGTCAGATGTCACCGTATCTGCCCAAATCCATAATTTCAGACTCCATCTCTGAATTTATAGTTGACGTATTGTTCGTGAAAAATACCTAGACACCCCTCATTTTGAATTTTGAATGTTCTTCTCTCCTGACAATATACCCCACCCTCCCTTCAGAGACTCACAGCCCAGAGCCCACCTGCCCTCTTCCATTCTTCCTCTTCCCCCACCCTGAAACTTCGCTCCTCATTGCAAAATTCATATTTCCTTGGGAGAAACAACTTACAAGCAGTTTCCTAATTCCAGTTTCTACAGAGATATGTCTCCCAGAGAATGCCTATTGCCCAATCCTGAGCCTTGTGCTCTGGGGACTATGAGAGAGGTATAAAGTACCCTGGAGGAATTTAGGCGGAAGATAAAACACAAAAAGTAACTCTGGAATTTTTAGTTGAAAAATACCTCTGAGCTTCCTGGCCCCTCAATAGCCACATTCATGTTCCAACTGCCCCTACATACTTTTTCCAATTAAACCCTACTAACTGTCACAGTAAACACCCAAGGAATATTCTAGCATCTCTACCTGCTCTAACTGCCGCCCCCAGCCCCTCCCCATGTTGGGCCCATTGATCAGCAAGGATTCGGCCCGATTCTCTCTGATTCTCCCTTTCCTTCTGCACTGACATATCTGAATTCTAGAGTCAGCCTCAAGTCAGTGCCTATCCAGCTTGGAAATCTTCCTCACAGAGAAATTTACAGACGTAGCCAGTAATGTTGTGAGAGCAATCCAAAAGCCTGAAGTTATAGAATCCCTGCTTATTTTTTAAAAACATGTCTTTAAAAATTCCTCTAGTTTTCTGTTTCTCCTTCATGCATTGTATTACCAGAACTTATAATGGTTTAATGCCCCTAAGTCACCTTCACAGTGATGGCGTTTTCCATTTAAAACTCACAGTAGGCTCCCACTGGCGTGAGTGCTGGAGGACTCTTTTTTTTCCTCCCTAAAAACAAATTCCTAGAGAATGTTCCTTCTTACCTTCATGGGGCCTCAGTGACAGCCAACATTGGTGACAAGCTACCATATTTACTTTCTGAAAGTCTGTTTCTGTTGTTGTTCAGTATTAAACTGCAGTCTTAACAAAGAACTATCGCCAAACTCTGCACACAGATTGTAGGAAACATTATTTCACTCCAGATATGGTATCAGGAAGAAGTTTCTACTCCTTTTTTTGTCTGTGGCTTATGGTACCTCAGGGGAGCAAAGGAGCCCAGAGGCGCAGGGGAAGATCAGCTATTGGAGAAGACCACCGCCTGGGAGATTCCTAAGCAAGCTTCACATGAGAATCAGAGGAGGTATTATGGAACCCTAAGCGTGGGCTTACCAAAACCAAAATCAGTGTTCGCAGATTGTTCCAGGAAGCCCAGCCCATGCCAGGCTAGGGAGTGGGGACTGAGTCTGGCTCCAGCCGTGATCAGGAGCTGAGCAACGGTGGACAATCACTCCATTCCCCGGGGCTTCACTTTCCTTACTGATAAGAGTGTGAAGCAGATAATCCGTGAGATCATTTCTAGCTGGAAAAGAATAAGGTTATAAAGAACAAGAGATCTCTAAATGGGACATGGGTAATTCATTCCAGAGAGATTTTTAGTCCCCTCTAGGCAATTTTTAAAAGTTGGAGCTGCCAATATCAAACAATTTTTTAAATAAGTTTTTAAAGTCAACGTTACCCAATCATACACTGGGACAAGGTTCTTTTTTAATAAAATCCAAACTCGGCTGAGGAATCGGGTTTGGAGAGTTTGATGTGGGCCAGAACATTTATAATATAATATCAATAAATACAACTTTGGAGTGAAATTTGAAGAGCTCCAAATACAGAACGCAGGCAGGCCTTCAGATCAGCTTCCCCAACCAACCAAAGTTCTAATGCTTAATGTAAGGATGCTCTTCTTCCTTCCTTCCTCCCTCCCTCCACCTGTGCCTGCTTTCCTTCCTTTCTTCCTTCCTTACTCTTTCTCTCTTTCTCTAGCTCTTTCTTTCTTTTTTTCCTTTGATGTCTTTGCTTTAACTTTATGTCATTGAGCTCATAAGCCCAAACAATCACAGAGAAAAACCATCTAGAACCAACATGAGACACTCACTGTCTGTAGCACTGTTCAAGATGGTAGCCACAGGTGGATATTTATATTTAAATTTAGATTCATTAAAATCAAGTAAAAATAATTCAATGTAGTTCCTCCGGTTGTACTAGCCATGGAGGAACTACTAGCCACTATTTTTAAGTGTCTGTATTCAGAAGCCACACTGGCTACCGAAGAAGATATTGGACAGTGCAGCTAGAGAATATTTTCATCATTGCAGAGTTCTATTGAACAGTGCTAGTTGGCTGCCATTAGAAGGTTTAAGAAACTTTTCTCCAAAAAAAAAATATTTTTTTAATAAGACAGGTTCTAAAGTCAGGCTGCCCAAGTTCAAACCCAAGTACCATGCCACGTGCTAGCGATAATACCCTTGACCCATTTAAGTGTTCTAAACCTGTTTCCTCCTTGGTACACTCAAAATTTTAATTCTACATGGCTTATGTTGTCACTCTCAGGATTAAATGAGATAATAGTACATGTAAGTAGAGGTGCCTAGTCAGTGCCCAATAAATGTTAGACATTATTGTCAATATTGATCTTTATAAGGAAAAGTAGCAGTTTAAAAAAAATGGCTCTTGCTCCTTTCAAAGTTTATGTAAAGTCCTGTTCTCTGTCAAAACACTGCTCGGTCTTTATGCAGAGACTGCCTAAGAATATTTTTCCGAGAGAGAAAAGTCTTCCTTATTACTTATCCTTCACCAAACCCTCCTACTTTCAAACTGACTCCTCATGCAGAACCTTAAAATTCCTGGTCTTATGATAATTTTTCACATAAAGGAATAAGACTGATGACTGAGTCCACACGTAGTCGTATCTTAATTATCTACACGTGGCTTGAAAACGTACGACTAGCTTTTCACTCAGGCAAATTACAGAATTTGCCATAAAAGTGCTATATGATACATGACAGAAATAAATTTTAAAATTGAGGGACAATCTATTTTCAGAATCTCCTTAGAACTACCCCTTCACCTGGAACAAATTCAAGGTGAGGGCTAGTATTTCCAGAGCGTTTTGAGGTATGCATTTTCTTGCTGCAAACTCCTCTGCCTCTACTCCCATGCTGAAACCATAAAATTAAGTGGCATCTATTCTAAACGTCCACTGACTTCTCGGCCACATTCTCTGCCCGCCAACCAGTAGAACTACCTTCTCAGAGGACAGGGGAAACCAGTGACACTACTGGCCAAGCAGCAGCCTTACTTCTGGCTTCCCGTGTTTCCTGGAAGAGCCCCTGCCTCAATGGTCCCATCACAGCACCCTGCATCCCCGAGCTGCCCTGCTAACAGAAGCCTCAGGACAACCCACGGTGCCTAGATGAGGTGCCGGCGCAAATAGCGGAAGGCAAGTCTGAGAGGCAGAAGGCCTGCATCACTAATTCACGCTCAGCCACAGAGATCTTCATCTTGAGCACGTTGTTTTCTTCTCTGCAGAGTGAAGGAGTTAAACGAGATGATTTCTCAACTCCCTTTGAGAATCCATTGTCTGCATGGCAAGTTCAGGTCAAACAGACCTCAAATTGGTGTCGGGTTTTTTTTTTTGTTTTTTTTTTTGTGGAGAGTTTTGGGTGAATAGAGACACAAATCAAATAAGCCACCAGCATTCACACTCCAAATGGCATCAGAACATAGGAGGGAAATTGCCAGTTCTTGTCTGTTTGGTTCTGCAACTTCTCACAGCTCCATCTCTGGCAGGAAGGACGTCTCCCTTCCCTTGGTGGGATAATGGCCTCCATACACCTCTCAGAATCCTCAATTAGATCCTTTATTATGCATAGCAGTAAAACATTAAGAGGTAAAGGGATTTTTTTTTGCGTTTAAGTATGAAGCAAGCCAAATTCTTAAGCTGAAGGAATTGTAAATACCATTCTAAGTAGTTAAGAAAGGGAGTTAAAAGAGTTGAGTGCCTTTCCCCAAAATCTTTTCTACAAAGTAGAAATTCTACCCTTTCCAATATGATTTTCCCTTTACCTTCACAAGTAAATCACAGACAGATGAAATCACTGATTTATTTAAACAATGAATGTGTTGTTTTTCATAAAAATATTCTTCTTTTCATTGTTTTTCACTTTCAGAGTCAGCCTTCTCATGTTCCTGTGAAAGCAGGATCTAAGGCAGAGTATAAATGTTTTTGAGAAGCCACACATAGGCAGAGGGGTAAAATGGAAGGCTAAGTTTATGGACTAATTGTCACCTACACCTATGTAAATCATTTCTTTGACAACAGTCTTAATTTTCAGGTTCCTTCGCCATCCACCCACTCAACATAGTACAAAAACAAGATAAGTTATGATTGAAAGAAACTTTAGAAAAATCTGCCAAATGTCTCCTTGGTTGACCATTATATACTGGAGCATATTGTCACTTGTCTCAGTATTTACCAGAAGTTACAGGGCCCGCACTGGTTGTGAAAGAGAGAGAAGCAACTGCCAGAAACTACAAGTCCCAGCGTGCAATGCTCTACAGAGATCAAAGCAACATAATGGGAGATGATGATATCTTCATTTTAATTAAAAGAATTCTCTTATCTTCAAAGAGCTTTTCAAATACTCCCAGCACATCATAAGGTCCATACCATTATACATCCAATTTAAAGATGGATAAGAAGAGGAGAGGAAGTCAATGTGATTGGACTTGACAATGAAAGTTGCCATCGTAGGTAGCCTCTGGACCCCACAATTATTCACGAAGTTAATGTTCTAAGATTTCAGTTGCCAAATGAAACCTACGAGCTCTTTCCAAATTGCTGCACCATGTAATCAATTACTTTCTGAGGAAAGCAGTCTACATTGAACAATCTTCAAATCTGATTCTTCACATCTCAAGGTCTTCATGTCTTCCTGTAAATGTTGACAATTTTGCTACTAGAAACAAGCAAAAAAAAAGGTTTTCAAGCTAAAGCTGCGGTGAAGGAGCCCAACACTAGGTAAACAGGAAAGATCAAAAAGTTGCGCAAGTGGAAAGATAAATTGCTAATCACCAGAAAGCACAACAGGGGGCTACCTGAAGTTAGCCCTCACCAGTGATTATTAGACCAAAAGAACATTTCCTTTGGAAAGAGTGATGAGATAACACCATGTTTGTTTTTCCGTAGGTGATTGGTTCTTCATAACGATGTGGGGTTAGTGAAGGGGATGCCAATCCCTTGTGTCTTGCGGGTCTCACTCAGAGGAGACCCACAAGACACAGGGGATTGGCATGGACACTCCACTTATTACTTTACAAATCCATTCACAGTGGACACACAGTCCTTATTTCCCCCACACCCTTTCTCAAGTTTGCTTTGTATTTTTTTCTGATTCAGTTATCACTAAAATACACATTTTAATTGAATTATGCAAGATTCAAACTTTCACAGCTTTGAACATTTCAGTAAACACTTCTACACACTTACTTACCTACAGCAATGCCACAGATCCTGGCAGAAAATTGAGGGCAGTTCTGACAGCTTCTCAGTAAGAATTTTCTAAAACTTACAAACGAATTTTTGCTACAAGCTACTCAGACGGAGTTCAGTATTTCTCCTATTTTTGCTCTTCCATGTCAACTTTCTACACCAACACTTTCTGTCCCTCCATTTTTTCCTCTGTACTTGTGGACCACACACAGGTCCAGGAGCAAGCTGTACTAGTGTGACCTTGCGATGGGTATCTTCCTTTAAAAGGACAAGTGTCAAGCTTAGCAGTCAACTTGGCTCCTGCTATCAAACATACCAACCTTTTGCCTATTTTGGCTTCCTCTCTAGTTCCCTTAAGTTGTTCACATGTCTCTTCTTTTAACCACAAAGCTTTGGTATCTCCCTGAAATTTCGGCCCAGGCCTTCACTGTTTCTCTTCTAAGAGTTATGGCTATTATTGCCTCAAGGCTCCCCTTGGCTTTGATCCTCTCTTCCATGCTTCCTTGCATTCCATTGCTAGAAGCTCTTATGATTATCAATTCCATTGCATCAATTTTGTATCTGAGGGTCCCTTTCAAACTCATTCACCTTCTAAGGTTTTTCTTAACAGCAATGGTGAGATGAGAACAATGTCTCATAATTTTAAGTTGAATACAGGATCAAATTCATATGGGGCAAAAGTTAACCTATGTCCAAAAGAGTTTCTGGCTGAGCCAGTTGGCCCCACCAGTAATAGCACGGAGCCAAGGAGACTGAAATCACAGAGCAGTTACCTTCCTATAGGGAAGTATTATTGTTCTTTACCCACCAACTGAATCAGTTTACTTCCAGCACACATTGCAAAACTGTGTGTCCTTTGGTTACAAGGAAAGTATGAAGGAACGATCATGAGAGGCTTTGCGCCCATCATCGCTATGGTGGGAAAAGTCATTTCAGAACACGTGTCTGCTGTATGTTGTATCTTTTGTAAGTGAAAGTTCACACATGAAAATTATTTCAGAGAGTAAACAATGTCAGAGTGTGGTATCTCTCCTTACCATGAGTCAACCCTAAAGCTTCATTGATTCAAAAGCTGGAAAGAGAGTGACTGAGAAGACTTTACAATCACTCACTGACTTGAAAGCTGGTGTCTGCTCTCTGCTCTCGTGGGATATAATATAATCATGATTAACATTTATGGACCACACACTTGGTGCTAGACACTGAGCTATGCACATATATGATCTCATTTCTCATTTAATTCTCAGAATGGAATGAGTATTCTAGAAGGCTGATTAATTACCAGGACCAAAATTATTCATTCGCATCCAGCAATACATCAAGTGCTCATTCCCCACCCCCCATGCTAAATTTCTCTGCGATCGTATACCAGTGTGTTGAGAGTTACTTAGAGGTAAAGAGACTTTAAACTCTGACAAAGCATGGTTAAAAAAAAAAAATGAGGATGTTTGGCCTGATTCCAGGGAGATCTGACAGTGCCTTAAAATGTCTTTCAGACTGTCATGTGAAGAAGAGGTTACATTTGTTTTGTGTGGCCCCAAGTAGAGATGAAGATTTCAGCTCAGCGTAAGGTACGGTTTTGTAGCTCTGAAGGGAATGAGGATCCTTGAGAAGAAGAGAGCTCAGGTCACTAAGGTATTGACACCAACAGTGAATTGTGTTAAATAGCAGTTACACAACAAGGATAAAGTAAGTGCAAGCACTTTGTCCAACTCTGGTCATAAGACAAACTAGATACATATGCGCATACAGTTGGAATTCAAGAATGTGGTTGTGATAAACTGAGATGATAGGGGTCTAGACAAGGCACTAGGGAAACACAGAGGAGGGTCACCACTCCTGGCTTGCAGTGAGAGGGCAAGAAGGAGGTCGTGCCTGCACTGAATTTTAGAGGGTGAGGAGGAATGAGTCAGATGATGAAAGGGCATTCCGGGTTGGTAACAAGACCATCAAACCTTCAGAGAGAGAGAGATTACAGAAGTGATTTAAATATCAGTTGAAAGGTTTGACCGATTGACATTTGACGGTCCAATTTTGATTCCACAACTTCTAAAACTGACCAAGAAAATCATCACCAAGGGCAGAAATGATTCACACAGAGCCTGTCTTATCTCTGAATGAGGAAAAGAATCACTTAAGGAAGCTGGGATATGGCCCAGAACAAAAGTCAAATTCCTGGTCCTTCCAGGAAGCGGAACAGAGAGAATAGGTGGTGAGGCATAGTGAGGATAGTCAGAAGGAAACATCGTGAGGTCATTAGCGGCCCACATGCAAAACTGGGCCAGGCAAAGGGGTTGAGAAGAAACCATTCACACAAGAGAAAAAGTGACACCTGAGAAACAGGTACCAAAAAAGAAAAAGAAAAGCCATACAGATGCAAGGGAATAAAGAAATTATCTGGTCTACCCTTTAATATAGGGCCCAATGTCTCATGGCTGAGGAAGGAGGGTGCCTAATTCTAAACCCAGGGGGATTTCCATTGTGCTGTGTGGTTTAGTTTAGTTTTTTACCCTAACTCAAAAATTGCTGCTTGTGCTTCTTTAAGCCTTCTTCCCCAGGGGCAGGGTGGGTGATTATTTGTTTTGATTGAAAACACTTTCCTTTTACAGTTCCTGCTGATGTTAGAGGCTACACACAGGGGCAAGAATACATGGAGAGGGGTGATAAATAGGTGATAACATCGACCTGGCTTTTAAAATAGATTTTCACATGGCAAATCTTTGATGAGACTAACACAAAATTGACCACATTACCAAAATTAGTTGACCCCTTTTGCCTGAAGACAGTTAGATCAAAAAGCATACAATAAGCTTTATGGATTTCTCAAAGTTCAACTTTATTTAAATGTAATAAATATTTTTGCTTTTGGAAGCCACTCAGCAAAAAGATGGTGGATACCTATAATGACCATTTTTTCACGTATTTTCTATTCATATTTAGTTCCAAAAAACAGATGCTTTGTTTTGCATAAACTCACCCGTTAAGTACGTAGTAACTGGTAGGTAACATTGAAGAATACACAGTCAGTAAAATGTTCAGTTTTCAAAGCCCATAGGTATGCCTCAGCCAGTAAGGAAGTCAATGGTTTTCTGACATAAAAGCACCGTAGGCAATTCAAAAGAGAAAACAGCCCACCAGGTAGACAGACAAAATTAATGATATTTAAGTTTTCAAATCTCCACCTACTCTCCCAAGAACACGTGACAATGAAGGACCAGAGTGAAGGTGCCTCTAATATCTCAAGTTGCTATAAGAATTACTATATAAATTCATTAGTTCCATTCATTGAGTAGACTACTATGTGACAAAGTGCCTGAAAGAAAAGACTCAGTAGAAGTGTGGTGCCTAAAATCTCTTTTGGAAAAGCATTTTATACAAACATATACACAGACATACACAATATATAAATGTTATAGTAAATTAATAAATACCAAATAACACTATTATACTGACCTTTAAGTGTAGATTTAGTATTTGGCAAATCCACGTCAAAATTTCCCTTTTTTTTCAAATAAAGGGTGCATTTTCAAAATGCCTGGTTCCTTTTAAAATGACTTTAAAGCCATTTCTTAAAGGCTGATAAATTCTCCCAAGCATTAAAAATCAAAATACAGAGACTCATATTTTCCCAAATGCAGTATTTTCCTTTTTTCCAGCTTTATCGAGATATAATTAACATATTGCATAAGTTTACAATGTACAGTATGATGATTCAAAACACATATATATTGCAAAATGATTACCACAATAGGGGTAGTTAACACCTCCCTCACCTCACATAATTACCATTTTCTGTGTGGTGACAACATTTAAAATGTTTCTCTTAGCAACTTTCAAGTGCATGATACAGTATTGTTAGCCATGCTGTACATGAGATGCCCCCAAATTACTCATCACTAGAATTTTGTACATGTTGACCAACATCTCTTCATTTCTCCCACTGCCCAGTCCCTGGCAGCCACCATTCTACTCTCTGTTTCTTTTTTTTTTAAAGATTTTATTGGGGGAAGGGGAACAGGACTTTATTGGGGGAACAGTGTGTACTTCCAGGACTTTTTTTCCAAGGCAAGTTGTTGTCCTTTCAATCTTAGTTGGAGGGTGCCATTCAGCTTCAAGTTGTTGTCCTTTCAGTCTTAGTTGTGGAGGGCGCAGCTCAACTCCAGGTCCAGTTGCTGTTGCTAGTTGCAGGGAGCACAGCCCGCTATCCCTTGCGGGAGTCGAACCAGCAACCTTGTGGTTGAGAGCCCGCGCTCCAACCAACTGAGCCATCCGGGAGGCAGGTCAGCTCAAGGTGCTGTGTTCAATCTTAGTTGCGGGGGCGCTGCCCACCATCCCTTGTGGGAGTCGAGGAATTGAACTGGCAACCTTATGGTTGAGAGCCCACTGGCCCATGTGGGAGTCGAACAGGCAGCCTTCGGAGTTAGGAGCACGGAGCTCTAACTGCCTGAGCCACCTGGCCGGCCCTACTCTCTGTTTCTATGAGTTCAGCTTTTTTAAGTTGATTGCAATATTTTCAAAATGGGTTGAAAACAGAAAATAAAAGAGCCTATGGAATATTATGAAGTGAGCTGTGCAAATTCTCAGTTCAAGGCTGAAGGCATGGTTAACATGTCCAAAATATCCACTTCATTATTGATCTAAACCCATTCCCTCCACATGAGTAAGTTGCAGGGTTTTGTTTCTTATTTTTATCTACACAGGAAAGATTCTGTCACGTTGAGACAGTCACATCAGCTTGACCTTTTGTTTTTAATTCTTCCAAGGCAAATTGACTGAAGTCTTAACTGACCAGTGGCTGCAGCTGGCTGGGTAAATATAATATTAGTGCTTAAGTGTCCATTATATTTCGTCACTTACCTATAGCTCAAGAAAAAAAATTAACTATTTTCAGCATTTACACAGCTTCATAAACAAATTTCTTTATCTGCCCCCAAGAAGTTGGTTATCAAAATGCATGTACTACGACGTAATTTACTCCACAATTTCCCCACTATGTAGAAAACTTAGCAAGGACCACAAAACACTGACTTTGTGCTGGTTACCTGCCTCCTACCTTCAGGCACCACAAGCACTCACTGAACTACTAGTGATTTACTACAAAGATACAACAACCGGCGACAGAGAATAGGAGTTTAGATCTAATGGTACTGACACCTAATTATACTTTTGAGTTGGCACATATTTGAGTCAAAAATATATTTAGGAAAGGGAACTGTTTTGATATTTGGGGAACCCCCGTCCAGCCCCCCAAAAAGCTAGGTACCAAGACAATGAGCTTCTTTCCCTTTAAGATGAACATTTTTTTTTCTCTTTGATGAATTGTAACCCAGTATTCTGGGTTCTAGAGACAAAACAGGACTGCTAAAACAGAGCACATTTTATAATTTCTGATGTAGTAGAACTTGGCGGGGTGGCAGGGGGTAGACATTGAGAGGGAAGAAGGGAAAAAAATTAGAAACTAACTAAAAGAGAAATTTTTATTTTAATTAATTTATCATAAAATGCTCCGTATTTGGTGTGATTTGAAGTGGATTTTACAATCAATTACATTGAGTGAATGCTTAATAAGCACATTCTGTACTCTGAACCTCACCACCTGAGCTGCACACATATGTTTTATTACCTGGATGGTAAACCTAAACAAATAGATTTATAATGGTTGGTAGACAATTCCCATGCAGTAACTATATTATTAAACCTAGAGCATTATTAGAGGTTAATTACATTTAAAATTATTGAGATTTAACAATGATGTAATCTATAGAGAAGATACTTATCTTCTCCTGTTTGTGCTATAATTACTAAACCTCAGTAAACTTCTCTCTTTAATTCTGCCATTCTCCTGGCTAAATAGCCTCTCTGATGGAATCCGACGCCTACAACCCAACATGACTCTTTCTGCTCTAGACCTTTAATATCTCTCTTATCCACCTCCCTTCTTCTCCATCTTTACCCAAGATCTTGTCAATACCTTCAAAGAGAAAATTGTCACTTTGTGGCAAGAGTTCCCACCCCTCCCTAACTTTTCTTTTTACCAATATCCTTCTCTTCACTGCTCCATTATCTCCCTCAAAGTTCTAAACATCTAAAGCACTAACTGTGTGATTTCATCCCCATAAAGGTCATTCAGCAAGGACTTCGGTTATTTTTCTTTGTTCATCTGTATTTTGCTGCTGTTCTTATGCTTCCATTCCCAGCTCTCAGAAATGTTCTTGACCCAATCCTAAATTAAACTTCTCTTACTCCAATTCATAATTTCATTGTTTTGTGTCTTTCCTTTTAGCCTCACAGACAAGCTCCGACAAATATATTGTGCCTTCATTACTTTTATTTTTCTCCCTTAAAATGGGATCTAGTATCTACCTTCTGAGGCTGATGTTAGTATTTCATAACTAGGTCCTTGATTTACATTTTATATTATTTTCCTGCAGTGTAGTTTTTACCTTCTAACTGAAAATGTTCAGATACCTCTGGGGATCTCTATTGATATCTCCCCCAGTTATTCATCTTTTTGAACCTTCTCTTCATTCAAGTACAATTGCTTTTATTGAGAACCTGCTGTGTGTCAGACACTCTTCTAGACTCAGAGGCCAGAGAAAAGAACATTACAGTCTAGGTCCCCACCTTTATGGAGCCTGCAAGCGGGGAGAGACAGACAATAAAAAGGATCTAAGTAAAATATTAACAATGTTAATATTAACATTTAAATTATTAACAATTAAAATTAATATTAACAATTAAAAAGTAAAGAATGTTACACATTCCAAGAAGGAAATCAAAATAATGCCATAGATAGTAACCAGAGAAGAGGACAGCCACTTAGATAGCATGTGCAAGGGGAACTTATCTGAAGAGTGTCATTTAAGTCGAGACCTGAACAATGGGAAGGGGTCAGCCATGCAGACAGAAAGCCAGGAGAGGACTCAAAGAAAGAGTGTTCCGGAAAATAGGAACGGCAAGTTCCAAGTCCCGGTGACAAGAGCAAGCTTAGTTTATTCAAGGGACCAAAGGAAGGCCAAAATTGCCAGAGCAGAGTCAGGTCCCGGGGGGCGGGGGGCACAGTGAATATTGGCTTGGACTGAACTATAACCCCTTGGGTTGACTGAGGTCAACCCTCCCCACCCCAAACATGGTAGAGTCCAGGTTTCAAAGCTGAGTTTCCCGACTTCCATAAACACATCCCATGTTGGATCCAACTCTAGAAACCGGAAAACAAAGCGTGTCTTTTTCCCTGTCACTGACCAAAACCACTGCAGCAAAACTCTGGTGTCCTTCTCCTCCTGCCATTGTCTGCTTTCATGTCGGCACCAAAGGAAATACGCCAACATGTTACAATACTTAACTCGCACTGCTGAGTTTACAGGCAACTTGAATAATTTTCTTTATACTTTCCAACATCTTCTGACTTTTCTATCATGCACACTACTTATGTAATAATAAAGTAAATGCACAATTTAAAAATATACAGAAGATACAAAGCTATGTGTGTGCCTTTGCATCTCATCAGCTCATTTCTCTGTTTTTGCTATTAAACAAATCAAGTGCTCTTTCACTGAAGCCTCCGGTTTTCCTTGTGATGATTCTGAGGTGACCTGTTTCCCCAAGAACGGGACACCGAGGTGGTTGCATGAGCGCACAGGTAGGAGTGCACCTGTGGGATAGACACAGGGCTTGTCGGTACAGGCAGAGGATGCTGTCGATTGTGCTGGAGCCTCTCCTGCTTGGTGTTCAGGACACTGTTCTCATTTAAATGGTATCAGAGTAAACAGGATGCTACATGTAGAATGAAACTCCTCGAGCCCTTCCCTGAAGAGATAAGGCTGAAATCATAACCATCGCACATAGTTTCAAAATGAAATCTGTGATCAGCTCCAGGGGCCTGCGTCTGGACCCACTGCCGCCACCTAACTTTTCCAATAGGCGAGAGCAAAGCAAAGGGACCACCATAGATTGGAGAAGATTTCCCACCCATTTCTCCAGGGACCCCACAAATTCAAAAATTCCGTATTTATTTAGTAAGTCAGAATGAGTTGGGAAAAGAGAAAAAGAGACAGGTGAACTCCTGCCAAAAGTCTAGGGTCTCTATTAAAAAAAAAAAAAATCTCCAAAGTATGCCAGTTCAGCCACAGCACATGTGGGAATTGTTTGAAGGATAATGACAGTAATAATTATGATTACTTACACTTAATTCTCCCTCACAGGGGCGCTGCGAAGATTAATGAGTTAATGCTCGTAATGTGTTTCTGGTTTCTCGATGAAAGCTTCCATGAAAGCCCCGATTATTGTTATGGCTATTGTTGTTTATATTAGACCATTCCCGTGGAAGGCTTCCCTTTGCTGTTCGTCCACTTACGTTCCCATCATAAAATACAACCACTTCTCTAATTAACAGCCCACTGGCTCCAGGAGGAGTCAGTCACAAAAGGCAGGAACCCCCACTTTAAGAAAGAAAATCACTGTCAGCACGTCTCTTGTGCCTACTAGACTTTGTTCCAAAGTCTTAGCATAAGGACGGGAAAGAAGGTAAGCAGTGTCCTGCCTCAAATGGAAACTACATTGACAGTGTAAAATATCTTCCAAAATAGAGAGCCTGCAGACAAATTCATAGATATGATCACAAAAAATACGTAGGTAGAGAAAGCCTTAAGATAATGTTTAAATAAGGCTCACTGAATAGCTTGTTCAAAGCCACAAAAAGATAAAAGATCAATGGATTGCTACTTAACATTCATTTATTCGTTTTTCTTTTTTTTTTTTTTTTTTTTTTTTAAGAAAAGTATTGCAAACATGCTTATCTCTTGTTCATAGGCTCATACCAAAAATGTTTGTTGAGCAAGACAGGGTCCCTATCATCGAGAAGATGGTTACAGAAGACTAGCACTTAATCACCTACATGTGGTCTGGTCAGGAGTGTAGGGTGCTGTTACAAACGCAGCTATTCCCCTGGAAAGGCAGGTCTGACACGTTCACCATGATAATGTCTAGCTTTAGGTACTAATAGAAATGGCATCGATTTGTTCAATAATGAAAACATGCTTTTTGTAGGACTAAATGAGGAATAAGGTACCACAAAGTTTCTTTTTGCATATTGCATGGTGCATCTGTAAAGACAAATGTGTGTGACGTGTCTGATTCCTTCAAGATGTTCAATGATAGATAAATAACACAATTACCCAGAAGAAAAGAAGAAGAAAACGGGAAACGAAGACTTCTTTCTTCCTTCCACTCTAGTTTCTCATTTCTCCACTTAACTGTCGTTCCTTAGCTCTGGAGGGTCTCAGAATCATTAGAAGAGGAAAGAAGTTAGAAGAAAATCCAGACCCCCTCCATCGGCTCTACATGGCAGAGGCTGCTAACTGCCTACTCAATAGCCATTCTCCCTTCTCCCACAGAAACAGAATCTTAATTTTAGTGGAGCATTTTACCACTATGAAAAAAAAGACCACATTTCCCAGTCTCCCTCAAAGGTAGGTATAGCCATATATGACTTAGGTTCTGGCCAAGAGAAGGTTGGCAGAGACGTTGTGTGGGAGCAAGCTCAGCTGGCGAGTGTGCTGTTTCATCCCTTTTCCACTTCCTCTTTCCTGCTGCCTGGAAATCTGACACAACCGTAGAAATTGTAATAGTCATTAAGGACCATGAGTTTGGCCTTGAGAATGAAAGGCAGAATAATGCCCCCTGCCAAAGATGTCCTCGTCCAAATGCCTGGAAACTGGGGAAAGGTTACATTATGTGGCAAAGAGAAATTAAAGTTGTGACGGGTGAGCAGTACTAGTCAGTTGATCTCAAAACAGGGAGATTATCCTGGACTGCCCAGTGGGCCCAAAATCATCACAAGAATTGTTACAAGGGGAAGAAGGACACCGAACGAAACCAGAGAGATGACTGAGTAACAAGGCCTCACCCTGACGTGGCTGGCTTTGAAGATGGAGGAAGAGGCTGTGAGCCAAGGATGTGGGGCAGCCTCTAGAAGCTGCCAACGACAAGGAAACAGAGTCTCCTTTGCTGCTTCCAGAAGGAACACGGCCCCACTGATCCCTTGATTGTAGCCCAGTGAGACCTATTTCATAACCCAGGCCTTCAAACTATAAGATCAATACATTTGTGTTGTTTTTAAGCTACTAAGTTGGTGGCCATTTGTGACAGCAGCCATAGGAAACTAACACACTAGCGCTTGCAGATGGCCGAGGAAAAAGAAAGAAGGAGCCTGGATCCCTGACGACTTTGTTTTTGTTTTTTTTAATAATTTATTTTTTAAATTTATTGGGGTGACAATTGTTAGTAAAATTGGATAGATTTCAGGTGTACAATTCTGTATTACATCATCTATAACTCCCATTGTGTGTTCATCACCCAGAGTCAGTTCTCCTTCCATCACCATATATTTGATCCCCCTTACCCTCATCTCCCACCCCCCACCCCCCTTACCCTCTGGTAACCACTAAACTATTGTCTGTGTCTATGAGTTTCTGTTTCTCATTTGTTTGTCTTGTTCTTTTGTTGTTTTTGGTTTATATACCACATATCAGTGAATCACATGGTTCTCTGCTTTTTCTGTCTGACTTATTTCACTCAGCATTACACTCTCAAGATCCATCCATGTTGTCACAAATGTTCCTATATCATCTTTTCTTACCACCGAATAGTATTCCATTGTGTATATATACCACAACTTCTTTAGCCATTCATCTATCGAAGGACATTTTGGTTGTTTCCATGTCTTGGCCACCGTAAACAAAGCTGCAATGAACATTGGAGCACACGTGTCTTTATATATAAATTTTTCAGATTTTTTGGGTAGATACCCAGGACAGGGATTGCTGGGTCATATGGCAATTCTATTCGTAATTTTTTGAGGAACCTCCACACTGCCTTCCATAACGGCTGCACCAGTCTGCATTCCCACCAACAGTATATAAGGGTTCCTTTTTCTCCACAGCCTCTCCAACACTTGTTACTATTTGTCTTGTTGATGATAGCCATTCTGACTGGGGTGAGGTGATATCTCATTGTGGTTTTGATTTGCATTTCTCTGATGATTAGTGATGTTGAGCATTTTTTCATATGTCTATTTGCCATTTGTATGTCCTCTTTGGAGAAATGTCTATTCAGGTCCTCTGCCCATTTTTCAATTGGGTTTTTTGTTTTTTTGTTGTTGAGTTGCATGAGTTCCTTGTATATTCTGGATATTAGCCCCTTATCGGAGGCACTGTTTGCAAAAATCTCCTCCCATTCAGTTGGTGGCCTCTTTATTTTGTCGATGGTTTCTTTTGCTGTGCAGAAGCTTTTAAGTTTCATATAGTCCCATTCATTTATTTCAGCTTTTACTTCCATTGCCTTTGGAGCCCTGACAACTTTGTGGAACTACCATACTTGGCCTGCATGACCTAACTCTAGACACCTTTTACGTGAACGAATACCATCTTTGGTGTTTAGCCCACTGGTATTTGTTTTCTTTTATATGGAGCAAAACATAATTCATAGCTGATACACTTGCTACATTTGAGAGATAAAAGACTGAGATCCCTAAAAGTTAAGTAACATATTATTTAATGCCATTCAACTATTCCTTCAGAATCAGAAATAGGACCAAAGTCCCCGACATCCCCATGTTTATGACCTGCCCAGTAGTGTAGACAGCAGTGGTTCTCAAACTTCAGCTCGCATTGAAATCTTCAGGAGGGTTTGTGAAACACAGATGGCTGGGCCTCACACTAGAGTTTCTGAGTCAGCAGGTCTGGAGTGCGGCCAAGGGCCACACTCTGAGAATACCAGTCTACACTAGTGCTGGACGAACCTTCACTTCCACTGTCAGACCCATAACCAAAGTCCAGCCCTCATGACCACAAACCTGGAATATCAGAGCAGCTTCCTAGCTGGCTGGCATGTCTCCAGTCCTAACTTACGAACTCCCCCTACCCATCCTCTCCCCTCACTCATTTGGCTTTCACCATGTCCCATGTCTGCTTCAAAACCATGGTAGCTTCCTGTTGTTTATGAAATCAACTCCAAACCCCACTCCACTTTTGCCAGCACTGTCTCCTACCCACCTCAAGCCACCACCCCTCCATCCATCCCTGTGAAGACAGAGGAACCAAGATATTTCTTAGTTTATAATCAAGAGGACTGAGAGCACCCAGAGAGAGTTGGCCAGATCCAAACTGGAAACAAAGAACCATTCCCATCCTCCACGAGCTCCCCCCGGATGGCCCAGCGCCGGCCCTGGGGAACGATGAACCAGGTCCAATGCAAGCAGCCCACAGCAGGTTCCCCTTAAGGGAAGCTGCAGTGACTCCATAGAAACTTGGATGAGGTGAGAACACAATGTGCATTTCAACTAATTACTCCAGAAAGGGAACGCAGCCAGGAGGACCTGGGATTGTTTGTGTGCTGTTATTCTGAATTCTGAAAGAGAGGGCAAACTTAGAGGAAATTGGCAGCCACTCTGTGTAGCGCCAGCCAAAACGGCATGTGTCCCTCCCCCAGCAGCTGCGCGGTTGTGCGGCTGTGGGCTGCGGCACCTGCCTGCCTTTGTGTGCAGGCGGGGCTGGAGGTGTGGAGCACCGGACAGGCTGCCTCAACTGAGAAGGCAGCATTCAGGTCCCGGAGGAAGGATGCTTCCACTCGGGGCAAACGGAGCACCAACTGATCCACCCGTCCTCAGCCGGGCGTATTTTAGGGTCTTTGTTGGTTCCTCTCATGAAAGTCAGTCTTCACGTAAATATTAGTTGTGCCCTTGCCAGGGAATCTGGTCCCTATATCACTGCAGGCTTTTCTTTAAGAAGGAAAGTTTTTCATCTGTTTATGGTACATTTTTCTCCTGCTCCATTAAAAAAGAATTAATTATTTTGCGTCTTTGTTCTCAGTCGGGTCGCCTTTCTTCCATTTTTCCTTTCTGTTATTTGTTCATGGAAACCCTTCCTCCCGCTAAAAATTATTTGCTGCAGCTTGGTTTTTAATCGCCTCCCCGGCGTCTCCACTGGTTCTCCCCACAGCTACATGTCTCAGGCCCTTGGGCTCCCACATACAAAACCACCCTCCTTCCTTCTAAATGTTCGGGAGACCAGGCTTGGAGTAGTGACTTTTCCAACCAATACCTATGGAGGTTGCTGTCTTTGGTGGACAGCCTTGCCCTGCTCCCTTACAGATCAGAGTCTATGTTCTGTCACAAGCATCCCACAAGAGGCTCACTCGCACAGCTTCCTTCCAGAAGGACCTGCATGAGATGGCCAAGCTGATGCCAAGAGAGTTCCTTCCTAAGTCCTTCTTATCAGAGTGGTTTGGACAAAAAAGACATTACTGAAAAGTTTAATAGACATTCAAGAATACAAAAGGCATTATTTTTATCGAGAGCCTCATTGAAATCTGGTGCTCATTGAAATCTTCCATTTTTCCCTTTCTTCACCCAGAAACCTACTGTTTTTACCTTCTCAGAGTGACTAATCTCTACCCAGTTTAGGGGGAAGGTGAAACACTTGACTCGAGTAGTTTTCGTGAACTTTATATTCTCCTACCTGGATTTAATTATGGGAAGATAACTGGGGATCACCATTCAGAGAGAGGGAGAGAGACAGAGAGAGAGAAAGAGAGAGAGAGAGAGAGAGAGAGAGAGAGAAGGAAACAGCGTTTCTAAACAAGAACATATACCCACACAGAGAACTGAAACTCAGGTGTACCCATTAGAGCCATTCCCAGAGAGCATTTCAGTTCTGTAGGCTGCAGGGGAACACACCCTGAAATTGATGGTAATTACTTTGTAGTTCTTTAGGTTTTCTTTGTGTAGGGTGTTGAAGGGAAGAGGGAAGAAGGTAGCTGACTTTTAAATGGAATGCGGGATGGAAATTCCAGGTGAATTTAAAGCACCTGGCAAACAAGAATCTCTTCTCAGTGTTTCCTTGTTTTTGCCCCAGCCTGGGAAGCCATCACTTTCCTGGCTCTTTCATGGAATTTCTGTGTGGTCTTGGTCTTACTCAATTAACCTCTCCCCTTCTGCATTTCATCACGCATATATGGCTATAGGAGCGACTTCAAAGCGGTCCAGGGCCTAATTAATGTCTCTAGGGCACCTGAAGATTCTAGGATGGAAAAAAAATTAAACCACCACCTGTATGCAGAATCTGAGGCTACACCACAGCAGGTGGAAATTATTACTATTAAATGTGACTCTCAATATTTGGCGAACTCCTCCTCTGGGGCATGAGAAATGTCAAGGTGGTGAGTGTAAGCTTCCTCTACGATCAGTGCTTCCTCTCTTATTCTCAATCTCTCTCTCTCTCTCTCTCTATCTCTCTCTCTCTCTCTCTCTCTCTCTCTCTCTCTCTCTCTCTCTCTCTCTCTGTCTCTCTCTGAGCAAATGATCATGCTACATTGGAAGGCAACAATCAACAAACAATAAAAACTGAGAATAAAATAATGAAGAGTGTAACATACTCAACGGCTTTAGGAGAAGAGAAGCCAGCTCTGCAACCATCCAGCTACTCATCCCCATCAGCTTCCTCCTCCATCCCGCTCCTCTATCCCGTCAGTGGGTCACTCCAGATAAGACCAGAACACTCCTGAAATTCAGGGGGAATACTAATGGAGACATCCTTCTGAGATCAGGAATATAATGCTTACATAATAAGTTCTTAAAATAATCACTCAAAATATTTACTAATATCCATCATCTTTCCCTTAGTTCACAAAGAATCAGTTGCAATCAGGAATTTGGTTTAAGCTCTCCAAATGTCACTCATCTCGGGTAAATGGATAACACTACCATACTTGCAAAGGTCTTTTGATGTGACCCTAAGAAAGATTCTGCAGGATTTCCTTCATAACATCCTGTGGGGACAGAGCCCCAGAGAGCAGTTTCCAGGCTCTTGGCCTCAGGTGGAAAGGTGCTGGCTCGGGTAGTAAATGGCCATCAACTGTGATTGGATGGCCATCAGCTGTGGCTAGTTGGCCGTCAGCTGTAACCATTGAGCCATTGGCCACTAATATAACTGCCGCAGCTACGTTGGGGAGTCGAGGAGAGTTGAGGCAAGTCGGTCAGTTGGCAGCAAAGCGGACAGCAGGTCACACGTCGTGTGAACCCAGCCTCCAGTGAGACCATAGTGGTATGACTCCCCCACCTATGACTCCATGGGTGGTCCTTTTTGGCCTCACCATATCCTGCGTTCTTATGTGGGGAGCGGGAGCAGAGACCCCACAGGCCGCCCCGCACAACACATCCTCAAGCTGGAAGGTGACTTGGTAAAGTCAAAGGCTACATTTGTTTATTCTAAATTCCTTTAATATATTTATTGAGTGCTTTCTAAGTGACAAGCACCATGCTTCAGGGAACTTGGGGGACATGAAGACAAAGCAGACAGGTAATCATTTCATTGTAAGTGCTGAGGATGGACAGCTAAACTATTTGTTTGCACAGCAGAAGGGATAGGAATGTCTGTAAGTCTCATTTTATGGAGATACTCTTGGTCAGAAATTTTTAAGCTCAACAAAGTAACAAGAGGGAGAAAAATGGTTGAATGAAGTTTGGTTGATTCTATGGAAGATATACTCCTTTCCTGGATGTTTTAGGATCCCTTTTACACTACCACTGACCTCCAATCCACCTGATACACAGAATCTCCTTAGTCTCTCTGTTATTCTGTGTATTCCTGCTGGTTTTCTATTTTCAACATAGGAGGTATTGGAACTCATGGAAACAATCTCTTGAGTATTGAAAAAATACAAGGTAAGGTAACATATTAGTCAGAGTTTCCCAATAAAACAGAATCAATAACATATATTTTATAGATACACTTTACACATAATATATATATAATATTTTAAATATATAAATATTGTATATATATCATATATTTAATAAGAAATTGGTTCGTGCTATTATGGAGGCTAGCAACTCCAAGTCTTCAGGGTGGGCTAGCAGGCTAGAGATCCAGGAAAGCCAATGTTCCAGTTCAAGTCCGAAGGCCATTTGTTGTAGAACCAAGAACAGCTGATGTTTGCAGATGAAGTCGGAAGGGAAGACTGTCTGCTGGAGAATTCTCTTATTCTGGGAAGGTCAGTCTGCTTGTCTTCAACTGATTGGATGAGGCCCACCCACATGAGCGAGGACAATCTGCTTTATTTAAAGTCCACCAACTTCAATGTTAATCTCATCCAAAACACCCTCACAGAAACACCCAGAATAATATTTGATCAAATATCTGGGTACCTTGTGGCCCAGCTAAACTGACACATAAAATTAACCATCACAGGTTAAAAAAAAGTTCTATACTAACAAAATTTTCTTTTTATTCCTTGTAGTATTTTTCCCTATAAGTGTGCTTTTAATATCCCTCTCCATTTTATAAAATTGTGGAGAAAATGCAGACACATGCCTAGTTAACAGATTAAATATTCTAGGATTAGCCTTATTCTACCTGCTACCTTTCTTGATGTACGGTTATATCATTTAAATCATTTAAATATTTTATTTTTAATGCCAAAGATGTTAACTCCAAAACTGTTTCCAAAAATCTGTAACATTAGTGTGGCGATTTAAAAAAGAAAAAAAGCTAAATCTCTTTAATACCTGAAAAGCAACAGATTCCCCCTAAGTCCCACCCAATCTCCTATTTTGACATTCAGAAAACGCTAGTGTGGCAATTTAAAAAAGAAAAAAAGCTAAATCTCTTAAATACCTGAAAAGTAACAGATTCCCCCTAAGTCCCACCCAATCTCCTATTTTGAAATCCAGAAAAATGCCAGTGGCTCAAACAGCCACTGACCTACTTCATTACTTCATGCCCCACACAGACCAGGAAAGGGAGCAGAATATAAATCATGGACACTCCCTGCTTTCAGAAAAGCAAGCTGGCTTTGGAAAAAAGCAGCACACCTCTGCAAGAAAGTTGCGTCACAGTTAATCTGCAAGTGCATTTGAACTTTTTTCAATGAGGGAGCCAATAATCACGATTTTTGTTGACCTTATAGCTCTGTGATCCTATGATGTTGATTGCAGATGAAGTTACACACCAGGAAGATTAACTGCAAGTTATATCTTTTTAGCAATGTCCTAAAGATAGTGGGTATCCAGTAAATATTTGTTAAAGTTACACTTCGTTTTTTGACAGATCGTTAAAAATGAATAATTATAATACAGATGTTTGTTTGTTCATTGATTTAACCAATATATACGGCTGAGTACTTATTATGTGATAAGCTCCCCTGAGAACATAAAAATGACTAAGCAATCATTCCTAGCCAAAGAACTCCAGAGCCTAGTACACCAGAGAGATAAGCCAACAATGAATTAAAATAATAATGTGAGAGGTGCCAGACTAAGGTACCTACTAAGAGTTATCAAAGCAAAGAGGAATGGCTTTCCCTCAGGTGCCTTATTTGGACCATTGTCCTACAAATCATACCTAAAACACTGTCACAAAGATGTCTAGTGGTTATATTCCAAAGTCAATACAATGGCAGATCGACATATAGACATGAGGGAACCGGAAAAGATACCAAGTACTGATACTGAAGTAATCAGTGATTCGAAAGTTGAACACCACTAAATTATTTTTTCATCTCAACAACTTTGAACTAAGAATAAGTTAATATCAGAGTTGGCAATCACACACTCTTTCTCTGGTACACTGTAACCTACTTAAGAGCTACATTGCATCTCTCCTTAATTAATAACTTCATATTCTGTGGTCAACAATAAATTCCTCCCCTGCCACGTATGGTGCCAACTTTCACACGATTCAGATTTCCAGTTAAAGTGGTGTAAGATCCAGCAGAAAATTGTTCTTATCTGGGACAAAAGGTGACATACCAAACGAGTAAATATGATTCTTGGTATCAGGCTGGTGTTTGTAATAAGAGGCATTACATATACCTTATTCATCTACTATTCCACTTCTATGCAATCCAGTATTGTGGGTTTTTTGTTGTTTCAGATAGCAGACCTAGCAATATAAAGTCTTGAGCTAGAAATGTTTCTTAAAACAACCTCTTTATACAGATGAGGAATCAGAGGCCAAAGTAACTTGCTAATATCCCGAAGGCAAGCATGAATAAATGCCGCTTGAATTGTTTAAAATCCAGAATCAATTTACAACTGGATTGCTCTCATATCGATAGGTACACTGCACATGAAAACCACCGTCTCCTGGAAGAAATTGGGAATGTTGGAACTGCACCGTGGAGCTCATGGTCAGACTGTGGGAAATGTGCAAGTCTTATTATGTGTGATTCATTTTCATCCTCAGTGTGCAGCAATACCTGGCAATAGACATAGACGCTCAGGGAGGCCTTGGGTGCCCAGCGGGTAACTCTACGTCGATGTTCAAAACAACACTGGATAAGAGTAATAGCCACGTGAATGTGTCATAGATACAGGGCACCTCCCTGAAGGTTGCAGTATCTACAAAAAAAAGGGGAGTTGCTGGCATTCACTCTGTTGAGTGATGACAACAGACCACACCTCATTGATTTGAAAGTTGATGGCCTTATTAAGAAAGAATGTCCCAAACCAGGTAAAGTAATTTCTCTCCTTCTTTCAGATCTGCTTTAAAATTCATTTTTGTCCACCACTGACATAACCTTTATACCTTGTCATGAGTTTCATGAGTGTGTAGGACTTTGCATCTTCTGGCTGAAAATGAATTTTTCCTTAAATGACCATTGGAGGGGCAGAGAGAAAGGGAATGGGATGGGGGGAAGGAGAGAGAGAGAGAGAGAGAGAGAGAGAGAGAGAGAGAGAGAGAGAGAGAGAGAGAGAGAGAGAGAAATTAACCATCTCTAAATAAAACATTGGGGTTAATTTACATTTCCAGTAATAAAGCACCACTGCTCAAAGAACCATGGGAATTTGGCCAAATTTGAAGTGAAATAAGTAGAAATCAGCCAGCTCATGGAGCAGAGCAGCCCACCATACAGTGCACACAACTGCCCAAGTCTCCTTCGGGATCCTTGAAGCAAATAAGGAGGAAATACACTGCCATTATCAGCTGTACTGAGACTCGGATTGTGCCTGACACTACTTCAGAAGCCCTTATTAGATATTTGGCACCACAAGCTGATGTAAATGGGAAAACAAAGGGACATTATGATTAAAAATCAAGATTTGAAAGACATTTGACTTCATAGGAAAATCTTTATAATATATTATGACATGAAAAAAGCTATCCTAGTTATATATAAACCTAAGAGTGTGTGTGTGTGTGTGTGTGTGTGTGTGTGTGTGTGTTGTGTTCCAGTTACATACTGCTGCATAACAAAGTTCTCTAAAACTTCATAGCTTGCCACAATAAACATCTTTATATTGCTCATGACTCATAACTTGGTCAGGGCTCAGTGGAAACAGCTCCTCTCTCTTCCACACGGTATTGACAGGGGCAGCTTGAAGGCTAGGCCTAGAATCATCTGAAGAAATAGGGAATATTGGAACTGATCCATGAAGATCATGCAATGGTCAGACTGTGGGAAATGTGCAAGAACCCTGAGAGATGTATGATCTCTTAAAAAAACTTGAACTCTATGAAGACAAAAATTCACTCAGTCACATGTCTGGAGGTTGATGCTGGCTGTTGGTTGGGAGTCTCAGCTCCTCTTCATGTGGGTCTCTTCATAAAGGTTCATTTGGGCTTTCTCACAGTGTGGTGGCTGGATAGAAGGGCAAACATCTCCATAGAGAAAAAGCCAGGGAGCAGCTAAATTGCGTTCTCTAGCCTAACCTTGTAAATCACACAGCGACACTCCCACCCTAGTCCAGCCCACTCAGAGTCAAGGATTTCTCAATGGAAGAGTGTCAATGTCACCTTGCAAAAAGAGCACGTAGGATAGGATATAGATTGATGTGACTATCTTTGGAAAATGCTCTGCCACAGATGGAAAACAACACTGACAGTCAATACACCAAAATGTTAATGATGATTATCCTTGAGTGCCTTGATAATGACTTACCTATTTTTCCATCCATTTTCCAAAACTTTCAACAATTGGTGTGCTTTACTCTCATACTGATTTCTCTACAGTACGTGTGGTGGGGGTGGGGGTATAGCAAGGGAATGTGATCACCTTACCTATAGTACTAGTGAATTTTGGTGCCCAAGATCCCCTTACCCAGGAGTGTATCTCATTCATGCTATTTGGTGTGGAAAAAAAAAAAAAGGCTCCTTGATCCAACCCATTTGAAACCCTTCGCCTCCTGGTTATCCGTGAAGGGGACAATACGCATGTGAACATTTCAAAGACTCTGAAACATTCTGCTGTAAAGGATTATGAGCCCAACTTCTTTGGCCTTTGAACCCAATTTTTGTAATATCCATCTATTGAAAACTCTTTGCGGGTATATTTCTCTCCACCAGGGTTTCTCAACCTACCTGTTGTTGCCATTTTGGGCTGGTGAGTTCTTTGTCATAGAGCTCTGCCCTGTGTGTCTCTGGCCTCTACCCACTCGATGGCAATCGACATTCCCCTTCCTCTCCCAATTGTGACAACCAAAAATGTCTCCAGACATTGCCAAATGTACCCTGAGGGACAAAAATCACCCCAGTTGAGAATTATTGTTTACATTAATAAGCAAAATTGGTTATTAGCTTTTCAATAATGTAAAACAAACTAACAAACAAAAAAGCAGCCTTTTCCAGATAATTTGAAAATCCTATTGAAAGTTTTACATATGGTGACAACAAATGTGGTCTCAAGGGTCATCTTCAAAACCAAGCACATTCACTGACTATAGGTCACTTCTCCCAGAAAAAAAGCAAGAGGAAAACCAAGAATATTTGCTTCTGGGGCTCTAATTTTTAAAAATCTGCAGTCAGATCATGTAAATCTAACCTAAGGGACAAAAAGTTCAACCTAAATTTGCAGGAAGATTGAGTTACAGATTTTTTTGAATGAAGTTGTGTGTTTTTTTTAAACCTTATAAAAACATACTGGGATTACTGCAAGATTAAGCAGGTTTTGCCGACTAGAGTTAAAGGCATCTGCTTTCATAGTACATATATGATTAGCAAATACACACTGTTTATATGTAAATAAATAAGGCCGTCTCGTTAAAATAGCTGATCTAGCGAACAACCTTACTTACAGAGAGATTCAAATGTTCAGGTTCATTCATATTCATATCCATCATTGCCAAAGTCTTCAGACCTACCCAAAATGTTTTCTACTTTCCATAGGTTCATCAGATATTGTGACTACAGTGAAGTTCTTTAAACTTAACCAAAATGGCCAAAAAGAGCAATACAGAGAATAGTAAGATAGCAAGCACAGGGTTGGGGAAAAACTGAAGAAGGGAATGACATTTTAGAATTTTAATACAGGGGGAGGCATTAGAAGTCAGGCATCCGGCTTTCTCTGGAAGGCCGCTAGGATGGCCCCAGTGACCTCTGATGGCATTCACACCCTGTGTAATTCCCTCCCGTTGAGTGAGGTCTAGATTTGTAGCTGCTTCCAATAAATGAAATATGGCAGCAAAGATGCAATGTCACTCCTGAGGTTAGGTTCTGTCTCCTCTCTTGCTCACCCTGCGGAGAGCAGCTGCCATGGTTTGAGCTGCTCTATGAAGAGACCTAGGTGGCCAGGAACTGAGGGAGGCCTCCGCTGCCAACCAATGGGGAACTGAGGCCCTCAGCCCAACATCCTACAAAGAACAGACTCTCCCCAAGAACCATGTGAGTAAATGTGGATCCTTCAATGACTGAGCCTTTGGGTGGGACCGCAGCCCTGACTGGCAATTTTGCTGTAAACACCTGAGAGAAAAGCATGTAACTATCCCTGTCTTGGGTTCGTGACCCACAGAAACTGTGGCATAACACATGTGTATTGCTTTATGCCACTAAGTCTTGGGGTAATTTCTTAGATAGCAATAGATAATGTTTAGATTCAATCATGTCCCTCAGAATTCATATGTTGAAACCCTAACCTCCGGAAACTCAGAATGTGACAGTATTTGGAGATAGGGTCTGCTAAGTAGTGATTAAGTTAAATGAGGTGGTAGGACAGGGCCTAATCCATTCTCACTGGTGTCCTTATAAGAGGCACCAGAGTCAGACGGACACAGAGGAAAGGCCATGTGAGGACACAGCAGGAAGGTAGCCGTCTACAAGGCAAGGAGAGAGGGCCCCAGGGGGAGCCAAACCTGCCAACACCTTGATCTCAGACTTCCAGCCTCCAGAACTGTGAGGAATAAATTTCTGTTGTTTAAGCCACCCAGTCTGTAGTATTTTGCTAGGGGAACCTCGGAAACTCATACAGATAATTTGCACACTTTCCGTTTCTATAGGTGGCATGATAAAGCATCTTCTCTCAAGTCAGCTAGCTGGTTAGTAGTAGAGCGTTGGACCATATGTGTGGTTTTGTCAGCTGGTCTCCCTGGACTTCCATGTCCCCATCTGTAAAATGAAACCCTAGACTAGATCCGGGGTGGCAAACTACACGGGCCAAACCTGTCTTGCTATCTAGAGTCTTAGGACTCTAGAATCTAGAACCTCTGCCACCCAGTATGACTCTCTTTACATTAGACTAGTGATTCTCGAAGGATGGTCCCTGGGCACTTGTTAGAAATGCACATTTTCAAGCCCCACTCCAGACCTTCTGAATCAGAAATGATTGGGATGGGGCCCAGCGATCTGTGTTTTAACAAACCATCCACAGACTGATGGGAACCATGGTATTAGATCATTCTCCCAATTCATTTTCACATTAAAAACTAGGTAAGAATTGCTTTACTAAAAAAAAAATAATAATAAAAAATAAAAAAATAAAGAATTGCTTTACTCTTAAATAAATAAATAAAAGACAGACCAAAATAGTGGCTCAACGTCATGAAAGCAAGAGCCAGCTCTAATAGTCACCTGATCTCCTCCTTCAAGGGGGTAGTTAATACTTTGGTTGACCATAGTCTTCATGGGTAAACCCAATGGGTTGAGAACAAAAAGCTAGGAAATGTGAATGGGGCTCTGCTAGAATCACATTTGTGTCCTCTTGCCCCACCCTCACTTATTCTTCCCCAGGGAAGCAATTTGGGGGGGAGTTTAGAAAAAGGAATTGTGCGTGTCTGGATCAGCTCACTCCTTTCCTTCTGTTTGAGATTTGTCTACCTACAAAGAACAAAAGATTTGCTCCACTCCTCAATGCCTATGCCATAAGTTTTACAGCAGCTAAATCACATGCAGGGGGGGGTGGGGGGGAGAACAGAGTCTACGGGCTGTTTAGCACTGCCAGAGACTGTGTCAACCCCCGAATGTTATTCAATATCAACCTTTCTCAGTAATAAAGCTGATATGGTATTCTCCAAAAAAAAGAGTGGCTCAAAAACAAGAGCATTTTTAAAGGACATAATCCAGTATTCCTCGATTAGAATGAAAAAGGGAGGTGATATTAAATAATAATAATAAGATGATGATAATGATGGTTTGATCTCTATCGTTCATCTCTCTTTGTGGAATTAGTGAAAAAACACAGCTGTCAGACCCTGTGTTTACTTTAGCAGCCAGTTAGAACTGTCCTCTAGCAGGCTGACAGTGTTTATCTCCTCAAAGAAAATGCATTTTGTATTATATTCTTGACATGAAAAACAAGAGCACATTCAAAATGTCTTTCCCAGACCCAGAAAATACAGTCTAATTTTGATTTATATATTAGAGTGTATCCCACACACACACCACCACCACCAAAATTGGGGCATTAAATATATTTTCTAAATGTAAAAGCTTAAAGGGAAAAAAAAAAGAAACAGGAAATGGTGACGCCCACACACTCAGAAGAGGAATCCCAGGACCAAACCCCATTTCCTGCCCCACAAGGTAACAGAAACGTCTCTTCTTTATCTAAAATCCGGTTCCTGTGCCACTCAGAGTCAAGAGCTGAGCCAAAATCTTGGTTCAGGGTTGGCAGAAGAATTCTATTTCTTTCTTCTTTTCCTTAAAAAGCACAGAACTGGAGCAAACTCCCCCACCTTCTCCTTATACATGAAAAAGAAGGAGGAAGACCCATCTTCCATTACTGCCAGCAAAGCCCCGCCCCGTCCCCCGCCAGCTTTGCTCGCCCACCCAGGTGACATTGCTAGGTCTGGCTGTCACTGGAATCCTACTACACATGCTGACTAGGGAGGGGTAACTCCATGTTCTGCACTCAGACTCAATCCTGGTGCCCTCCCTCAACCCTCTTAAACACTATTTTGTAGAATTTAGCCAAACACAGCTGGAAATCAATGAGGCCCAGCCTATAGCATGGTATCATTTTACTTTTGGGCCAGATATCTACAAAGGCAAATCAAGATTTTGTAATTATCTGCTCACTTGGAAATGTGAAGAAAGTCATCCTCTATCACTTGGGAAAATAAGCTCTTATTTTAGTTGTGATTTGCTTTCCTCCTGCCCCCGACCCCCATCAGAATTCTAAGGCTCTATATAGAATGGGGCCTGAATAATCCAATTAGGTCAACTTCCAAGTCCCAAATAAGGAAACAAGTGTCAAATTACATTTTTCTTTTTCAAATTTGCCTCTCTAGGAGGGACGGTTCACTCTGGAGAAGTTTTAAGGGTATCTGCTGGTTATGTGACACTTCTTCTTGCAAAAAATAGTTACCAAGAAATGTAGTCCTCACTACTGAAGAAACTAGCAGGAAGGTTGGCTAGTGATCTAGTTGCTGCAAATCGTCACTATCCGGGAACCCCCAGACAACTGTTTTTGATTACCTTGCATGGAGTCAAGTGTTACAAATCTGATGTTTCCCCCCTCAACCCCCCAAAAAAGACTAACATGCTGTCACTGAACTTCAAATGGTGCACTCACTGTCGAAAAGTTTGGCAGTTTCTTACAAAATTAAACTGATATCTACCTGTTGATCCATCTATTCCATGCCTAGGTGTTTATCCAAGTAAAAACATTCACCCAAATGAAAGCGTATGTCCACACAAAGACTTGTATGTGAATGTGCATAGCAACTTATTTATAATAGCCAAAAACTGGAAACAAGTCAAATGTCCGTCAGCAGGTAAACAGGTAAACAAATTGTGGTAAATCCATGTAACGGAACACCGCTCAACAATACAAAGGAATGGACCATTGATACACCCTGCACGGATGAATCTCAAAATCATTAGGCTGAGTGAAAGAAGCCAGAAAAAACAAGACAACACTGTATAATACCATTTACATAAAACTCCAGAAATTGCAAACTAAGCCATAGTGACAGAAAGCAGATCACTTGTTGCCTGAGGATGGGGGGAGGTTAGGAGGGGAGGTGGGGCCAGAGGAGGGAGAAATTAAGAAGGGACATGAGGGGCACGTGACGAGGTGGGTATGTCCACTATTTTTTGTGGTGATGTTTTCATGGGTATACACATGTGTCAAAACCTATCAAACTGCACACTTTAAACATTCACAGTTTAGTGCATGTCAGTTATATCTTCGTCACACCTTTTTCTGAGATGTGATTCCTTATTTTCACGGGAGAGACAAAATACGCTGCCAACTGGAAATGTGTGACACGTTGACTAAGTGCTTTGAGAAGGCAGATGAGGTGACACTATTAGAACTATGAGCCTTTTCAAGCTGAGACATCTGGCGCCTCTCACTCTGCACTCCCCATCCCCACCCCCAGCCCAGTTGTCCACCAAGAGAACTCATCATCGATGTTTCCAGTTTCAGACTCTGTGACCTCTTCCCTTTGGGAGAGGAAAAGAACTGACGAGGGTAAATCTCCCTTTCCTTTCTGTGAAGTCAGAGAGGACAAACCCAAGGTGAGAGGTCAAGATGCAGAAATGCCCAAGACCTCATGCACCCCACAGAAACCAGTGTTGGTCAGGAATTTACCCTGAACTGAGTAATGGGGCCTTCTGAGTGGCTTTAGTCTAGACCCATTCTCTAAGGACATGCCAGTGCGAGGAGGAAAAAACAAAACACCCGGGTGGAAACATGCCCCTGGGGCCTGTCCTGGGGGAGACTCTTGTCCTTCCTGACCTCATAGGAAAGCCCCCTGAGCCTCGAAACTGCCTCACCCACAGATAGGCACTCACCAGGAAAATGCCACTTTGTACTAAGCAGCAGGTTAGCTGCAGTTACTCAGTTTACACACTCAACTACAGGGCTTGCCAGGGACAAATAGCACCATGCCTTCCGACAGCCTCTGAGCGAACTCTCCTATCTCCAGCCCATTTATTGTCACAGCGATAACCTCCTGCCTTTCACCTCTTAATACTCTGTGGCTCCCATCCCAGGCGAGCCCCAGACAAGCCCAGGTAGCTCATTTCTGAATCTTGGATATCGCAAGATGGTGAGTTTTTGATACAGGTTCTGTACGAGCTGAAGGGAGCAAGATACTCATGTCCTGGCAGGGTACTCAGTCCCCAAGGGACATTTGCCAATGTCTGGGGACGTTTTTTTTTTAGTTGTCATAGCTGGGGGCGGAAGGTGCTACTGGCATCTAGTGGGTAAAGGTTAGGGATGCTGCTCAACATCCTATGATGCACAGGGCAGCCCCCCACCTACACACGCACACACCCCAAAAAGGATCTCTCCCAAAATTTCAGTGGTACAGAGGTTGAGAAAGCCTGCTATACAATGAAAAGTTGTGTCTTTCTGGGGACTTACCAAATTTATGGGGAAGTAAGCCACCCCCAATTTAAATTCAGTTTTCAGAATGTGGCGTTAGGCAAGGTATCTAAATTTTCTGCTTCAATTTCCCATGTCTGCAAAAGGGGAATGTTCCTATGTCATTCATTCCTTTTCTCTCCGTCTTCCTCCCAGAGAGCTGCTAATGAATGTTTGCCAAGTGCTTTGAAGATTCTAATTACTGTTATTCCCAGTCTATCAGTTCGAGATTGTGGAGCACCTGGGAACCTTGCAGACGGGGAGATATGGAGCAAATGGAGCCAGTCCTGTCACTGTGGTTACCATTTATCCTTCTCAGAAGGCAGTATCAAGCCCTTAGGCTTGAATTACTCAAATCAACTTTAGAATCTGCTGAAGGAAACCCAGGGTTCTCACAATTAAATCAAAGCCTTTCTCAAAGTTAAGGGCTTCAGCTGAGGGCTTCCAGTTGCCAGCAAACAAGGGTCAGAAAATCTTAGCATGTGTTGGGGATTCACTATATCTTTCTGTTGATTGCCTACATGGGGTATAACTCAGATATCATATATAACAAAACTGGGGATATTAACACCTAAATTTCAGAGTTGCCATGAGAAGGGCATGTATTAAAAAACCATTCCAGAGCCTCACATAGAGTAAGCACTGCCCTTTTAAAAAATAAATAAGTAAATAAGTTTATAATTCAAAGTCTGCTGGATGACTGTCAACTTATGTTAGTCCCTCAGAAATTCTTGCCAAGCAGATGGTACCCGGATGTTTGACACCCAAATATATTTGCCTAAACCGAAGATGATCCATTGCAGCTCTCTTTACTTCTCCTCACCACTCTGGATCCCAGGCGTCTCCCTATTTAGAAATGATGGTAGCCTGAAGTTCACAGGTCTGGAGGAATCAACCGACAAAACTCCACTGAGCACATGCTACCGAAGTCAGCACAGTGAGAACCGCCGTGAGACTCCGAGAATATGAAGGTGTGCTTGCTGTCGTCATGGAGCGTCCCCGAGACGTCAAGGCCAGCATCAAATGACAGCAAATTCACAATGCCAGGCATGTGGAATTGCTCTCATGAGTGGCCCAGCTTATGAGCTCAAGAAATTCAGAGGATGGGACCTGGAGTGGGTAGGGCCGGCTCTCTGGATGTGGCGGGGCTTAACAGGGTCTGGAAGTACAGGTAGGAATTTTGGAAGGCAATGCTAAAAAGGCAGCCTAAGCCTTCCTGCTCATTTCCCTACCAATCACATGGTAATCATTCTGATTTTCCAGGCAATATTGTACGTCAAGTGTTCTGGCATGGGTTTTATGTTCCCTCGCATGGCTCCATGGCTGCAGCCTACAGCCCAGATCCGCTGGAGCTTGTCACCCATCAAGAGAGGACTGAAGCAGACCGTGGTTCTCACACTTGAACTTGAATAGTGTCAGCTGGAGGGTCTGGTGGAACGCATTGCTGGGCCCACAATAGGAGTTTCTGACTCAGGGCTAGGGCCCAAGACTCTGCATTTTGAACAAGTTCCCAGGTGATACTGGTGTTGCCCGTGTGGGGATTTCATCTGAAGAAGTGTTGAATGAGTGTATGGACACCTTAGAGCAAACACAGCACCTCTTTGGGGGAAAAATGCAAGATGCACACCCACCCAAAGGCTGGTCAGAACCGTCAGTCTTTGGGGGAAGCTGCACATCATGGCTTAGGCACTTGTGACATCATTTCGTAGATGTCCAACATCGGGAACTCGGGGCATCTCTAAGACCTGGCTCCATTAAACAAATGTTTCATGAACCTCTGACATGGCCCAGGGGCTTTGCTGTGACATCATCTCGCTGATGCTTTCATCTCAATTTGAGGGGTCAGGGTTAAATGATGCAGAAATGCTTCTTTGAGTTGACATAAAGGAAAGGAGGAGATAGACAGGGATCTCACAAGAGATTTTAAACACACACACACACCGCACATGCCAACACACCCTGAACTGACCTAGCACAGGAAGGGGTGGAGGCCAGAAAAAGGGACCAAAGAGAAAAACAAAGCAAGGCAGACAACAGATAAACTACTTTGTGGTTAAGTCCAAAGCGTAGGAATTGAATCAGTTCTGGAAAGTGGTAACCTCCCAGGTCTGCTTGATTCTCATCTCACACATTTTTTTTTTACTAGCATTTTCTTCGTTTTTGAAGTGGCTTAGCAGTCATGGCACCTTCCATGGCATGTGCTACTTTCCACAATCTCCTACTGAGTTCCTACGGAACAGAAATGCTTTCACCCATGGCAGGTATGTGTTCATCTCTGCAATGAAGACTAGAGCTATTTCTGCCAGGAGCGCTGCTTTTCATTTCTTTTTAATGAGTGAAGCTGAAAAATAAGTTCACCAGCTGAAACTGCCAGGGAAATTTGAGACCACAAATGCCATTATTAACTCCGTTGAAATGTATTATTAATAATAATGGTTTGCTCTGTTGTAGCATTTTCTGGCTTCAAAGCCATTTACAAACATCAACTAATTAATCCTTACCTCAGCACGGTGAAATAATTAAGTATTATTATCTCATTTTACAGAAGGGGAAACTGAGGCACCCAGCGGTTAAGCACCTGGCCCAAGGCCACAGAAAGGATGGGCTATGCTCTCACAGGCATGGTCCTCCTGTGACTTTTGATTCTACACTGAAAAGGTCTCACTCCCGGGGAAAATGAAGTTTGTAGCAGGAACCGCACCTCTAAAAAAAGAGATCGATGGAGTCCATTGGGCCCCTGCTTTCCAGAACACCTTGCTACAAATAATCAGAATTTAATTTTTCTTTAGTGTTTTCCTTCCTCACTGACTTTTTTAAACAGCATGCTGACTTGGGGGAAATGCCAAGGCATTTTAATGATGTATGAAATTAAAAATAAATAAATAAAAGCTTCTGCCCACACAGAAAGAGTACCAGCCTGCTATCTGGACGTGTGCTTTTCTTTTCCCTCTCGTATTGGCAGCTGCTCTGTGCCATGTACCTCAGCTGCAGCCAGAAACACTTTTTTTTCAAGGAAAGAAAATGAACGTCGAAACTTAGCAGCCTCAGCCAAAAGAGTAGAGCTTGGTCTTAATTGCCCTTTTACAATTCCTAGTCTCACTTCCATTTCCCTGAACTTTTCTCAGAGCCACCAGGCGCAACCACAAAAGGTCATCTGGCTTTTTCTTGTACTTTTCCTAATTGTCTCTCTTTCTCCCTTCTGTCTTCAAAGCTTTTCTTCCACAGGAAAGATAACTGGTTGGCTATGAGTGCTGGCACTTTCTACATCTCCCTCACCCCCAGTCTACAGGCCTGTGGTTGGTCGTTAAAGCTCTGAGACAGAAGGAAAGCACGTGTCATAATGTGACAGAGGTCCACAGGTTCCTTTCGAGCCCATCACAAATGGCTTCCAGAGACCTCTTCCTGCACCCGTCCTTGCATCTTTTCTCTTCTTTCAACTGCCCGCTGATGGCACACAGGGGACGATGCGATGTCAGTGAAGCAGTCGGGTGGCTCCACACCTCCTCCCACCTGGCGGGAGCCCCCACCTCATATCCTGCCTGGAGTCTCCCTCCAGCTTCCCCTTGTCTTGCTGCAGGAACCACATCGGCACCACGTGTAAATCTGTTTGCTAGTGTTCTTCTGTTCTCTGTGGGCTCATGTGAAGTTTCCCTCAATGAGCTTTTAAATCCCCACACAATTTAAGATGCAAATAAAAATTTTGAAGAACAGGCAAAGTTAAACTTTAGTGATTAGGGATGCCCATTTGGGTGATAAAACTATAAAGAAAAGCGCAGAAGTAATAATCACACAAGACAGAATAATGGAATAATGGTTTCCTTTAGGGCATGGAAGCGGGTGTGAGAGGGGCATATGGAGGGCTTCTGGGTCCACCAGCAAAGCTGTCTTCCTGAACCCAGGTGTAATTACATGACTGTTCATATTACAATTCACTTATCACTAAGTTATATGTTTTACGCAGGTTTCTGTATCTCTGTTATAATTTACATTTTTTTTAAAGTAGGACTATATGGACTTCATTCAGTGCCCCATGAAAACTGATGGGTTTTACTTTCCTTTAGTTTTAATATAATTACTTCTATTTCCTCTCATTAAATCTGAGAGTTCCCAAAGAAAAGGTAACAAGTGTTGAAGACTTCTGGTGGGCAAATTGTTCTTAGGAAACTGCTGCTTAGTTGATGTGGAAAGTTCTAGTCTTTTTTCTTTTTTCTTAGTAGATGTGGAAAGTTCTAGTCTAGGGTATGTGTGCATACCCTAGTCTGGGTATGCTAGGTTTGCCTGAGTTTATAGCAGAGTAAAAGGAGGAGGGGGAAATGTTCCACAGAGACTCTAATCCTTTGTGAACTTCAGGCTATCTTCTCCTCCCTACGCTTCCAGACATGCCCTGGTTTTCTGGTCTACAAAATGAAGTCACCCGTGAGACTGCATCTAAGGTTTCTTGCAGCTCTAATATTCTGTGATTCTATGAAAAAAACACCCAAGGTTAAACATGGCTTCCCCCTTGTCCTTCTAAACCTTCACATTGACCTTGGTTCTGAAACCACTCCTTTGCCCTATAGTGAGTCTTCCTCTTCAATGAGTATTTCCTAATGATGACATTAATCATCATCAAGGGAAGACTTGATTTAATGTGACAATGATGGGGTAAAAATGCCCCTCATGACTGGCCCCCACCAGCCTCCCTGCCTGTGGTTCCTAGCTGCCCCTCACACACCACGCTTGCTCCTTCAGCCTCTTCCACCGATCACCTACCTCATGCTCCTTTTCCAGGTTCCTCTTAGGTGGATTCATCAGGAAGCCTCCTCTTGACTCTTAGGCTCAGCTGAGCTTCTCCGTTGCACATCATGTATAACTCTGCCTTAGCACAACCCCATTACGTGGATGTCTGTTTTCATGTCTGTCTCATTCACTGGACAATGAGCTCATCTAGGGTAGAACTGGGTCCTAGTCATTTCAGCATCCTCACACCTGGCATTGTGCCCACACATAGTAGGTATGTTTCTTTAAGGCAGTCAGTGTTTATTCAATCCAAGCATAACTGAACAATTGATTGATTAGGCCCTGCCTTGGACTGAGAGGGGTATTACCGAGGCCTCCTTGCCCTGTCCCCGTCTGTCTTCCTTCATTCACCCCAATCTCTACATCCAGCGTCTCCATACCAGCTGACCACCAGGATCATCTGATGAGATTTTAAAACACAGATTCTTAGGCTCTCGCCCAGAGATCTTAAACAATTTCCCCCACATAATTTGGATACGTCAGCCAGGTGTTAGAATCATTGCTGAAGTTTGGTCAGAGAAATCTGACTCGATGTAAAAACGATGCTTCAGGAGAAATGGAAACGAAATAGTAACATTCACATAAAATGCTGGACAAGCTGTGGTCAGAGGGGAGGGGGAAGGGGGAAAAATCTGGTCATGAGTGCTGGAATTTTAGCTTTTTAGCACAAACAACCTCAAGGAAAATAAATTTAGTCGAAGATTTAGTGCAAAAATCCAGAGCACCTGTCAAGTAAACCGTTTCTTTTCTTTCAAGAGAGCAGAAGGGGAAAAAAGAAAGTAGCAGGTCTCTTTAACTGAAGCCACAAACCTGAGTCTTTGGTAAATGCCAAAATATCTTCGATAACACATTTACACACCTATAAAAACAAAACGTTCAGTCAGAAATGCCAATAAATGATTCTGAGCCTGTATTAAAGCCATACAGCTGCAAAAACATAAAATATAATCTTGGATTTTTAGAGCAACCGTTTCAGAGAAAAGCCAGTTACGGAACCTACATAAAATGACTTTTTGAAATGTTAATGGTAAAAAATGAGATTGTCTTTGACCTTTTATTTTATGTATTTTATGTATGTGTGCAAACTGGAGTGAAGACACAGATGAATACTATAAATGTATCATAGGTGGGCAGAAAAAGAGTTTGTGATTAGGAGTGGGGATGAGAAAGGATTTGGGTTGAAAGTGAGTTGAATTTTTTTCTGGCTTAGCATTCAGCCTGGCACCAGGGAGAACTTTCGCCTCTAGCACAGATGCAGATGAGGGAGAAACTTAAAAAAAAAAAAAAAAGTGACTATTTCAGAGCCGGTGGTAAGGAATGTCCCATGCTGTCCTGACAAACCAAGACAATGATGAGTAGAGAGCAGATTTGTTAGGAAGTGAAAAAGAACGTGAACATTGGCCGTGGCACCCACCGGCCCCCCCTCAAGTCTGGGTGTCCAGGAAGCTGTTTTCAGCTGTCACAAGTGTCATCCCTACCCATTTCTGATCCGGCTGGAAGTGCTTGTTGGTTCAGGTTTGCCCCTTGGGCACCAGAAGTAGTTGCTCTGTTGTAATTCCAGTTCCAGCGAGCTTGGTACATCTTTAACAGTTCTTGTGTTATTAACTTTGTGACTAACTGAGAGGTGTTTGGCTTTTGAAACAGCGCCACAGAAGCTTCTCTCTCATCTTGGATGATGTCAGCCCCATAAACGGGAAAGCTGGAGGAAACAATAGAGATTTCCGTGGTAACATTTAATGAGGTGGACCCTTATTTTCCCCAGATTTAAAATTACCTCCATTTTCTGCACCGGGCAGTTAAAAAAAAATCACTGGGGAAAATTTAAGATGTGGATTTAGATTGAAGAGTCAGATGGGTTTTTGACTTTGAAATTCTCTAGGAAAAACACTCGTGAAGTCTTTTTTAATTCTCCACTAGCCGATGATTTCAAGTCACTCATATAAACTTTATGAAAAGAAATTGATGATTTCCCAACCACTTGACACAGATAATCAAAACAGCCGTCAAAGGTAGGAGACGGTGAGTTTAGCACCAGAAACTAAAAAACATGAGCCTCAGTAAGATGCCCAGCAAGTCGACAGCTGAAGGAGAGAGCAAAACCCAGGACTCTTCTGCATGGGAACTTAGATTTGTTCTAAGTTAGAAAAACAGCCTAGACATGAATATCACCTAAAGGACTATGTGTCCCCAAAGGAAAGACACACATAGTAATGACCTTCATTAGGAACATGATTTTTAAATCCATAGCGTAACTTTTCAGAGCAATTGAGTAATTGAGCACCCATGGTGACCTGCTGACAGCTAATGCATGATATTAATTAATGGTTCACAGGCCCTTTGCCAAAGCCTACACTGAAACACACAATGCTGTGCTGACACAGCCCAATGTGCTTGTACTCTTCAACAAGTACAATTAACTTTTCACTTTTTTTTAATGGGATCCTCCAACCAATGCAGTAAAGGGGTGTTTACATAGGCAACCTGCAACAGCTTCCCAGTAGTTCTTGAGCCTTTAGATGCAGGAAAAAAAAGAAAAGAAAAGAAAAAGCTGCACGGTGCTAAGTGTTGCAATGTTTGGCTCAAAGTAAAGTCCAGAAGCTCTGCCAAAAGCACAGGGCCTGTATTTCTAAATTCTGAGTCTGTGTTGTTGCTATTGTTTAATTCTTCTGATGCTTCAATCACTTTCTCCAATGGTGGTTAGGACCCTAAGCGAGTGTGTTTCGCTTGAAGCCCACCCAAACCCAAGTACTTGAGGTAAACGCTAGAAGTCTCAAGAAAGATTCCTTCACTCCTTACATCTCTGAGGCATCCTTTGCCAGGCCTGATTAAATGACCCCACGAGTGGACCCCCATAGAGTGGACCACTGTGCACAACGAAACAGTGCCCGTAGGCTGGGTGACGTGTTTACTCAAACTCACACCACAAATTGAGACTTTATGCCATAAAGGAGCAAAGAACACTGTTATCACTCTCTTGCTCTCTCTCTCTCTTTTTTTTTTCCTTAGCTCTCTTTCCTTTTTCATTTTTAATCTTAGGAGCTAGGACTCCACGTGATGGTCAGCCAGGTTCTGAATACTGACTTCGGACTTGGATTTTGGAACCGTGCCTTTTATACCTGCATCATTCTACATCTGCCCAGCAAAGAGCAGCACCCACATTACAGCAGAGTGAACGCCACCTTGCATTTATAAAACCTTTCACTAGATAAATGCATTCAATCACTGAAAAATAGCCACCCCCAAGTTAGAGATTATGCCTCCACCTTCAAGGAACAAAACGGCCCTAGAAACCCCTTTGATTTGGAACACTTACAGGGAGAAACCTTCTTGCAGCCACAGCTGAAAGAAGTCCCCACAGATAATTCACAATCCACAGAGACCATCTCCAGAGGCAGGACTGGTGTAAGTGAAGTGGCTGGAATATGAGTACGTGGTTTTTGAAATAATGGCAATCCACAAGAGCAACAGACCATTCAGTTATTGCCCTGCTTCCTGTTATAGGAAATTGGGGAGATGGCTATTGATAGACAAACTGTGGCCACAAAAATGCTACTCAGTGGATATACCTGGGTGTTCTTCTTTCTCTAAAATTTCCCACCCACTGGCTTAAGAGCCTATAAACTAGAAAGCCCCAGAGCCATCACTACCAGCTGACTGAGGACCTCAAACAAGACTAGTTCAAGGTTTAGCAGGACACATTTCACTCATTCCTAGGCCAGGGTTCTCTTAATCCCTCTGTGTTGTGCCTGCAACATACTCAAAAGTAAACCCTGTGAATTATATCCTAAGGCTTTACAGATATGGGAAATTAGGCAGAAAGATAGGAAATGATTTATTCAGTGCCGGCAAGACTAAAGAACTGCCAGCTCCATCTTTCCTCATCCATTGCTAAATAAGTCCCACTAATTTTTCTCAATCTGATAAACTACTGATAAAAATCAAAGGGAACGTGAAGCTCAATGTTCTTGTCTCACAAATGAGGCCTAAAAGCTGTGTTTGTTTGCATATGCATTTCCAAAATGAGTAATTTAGAATTACATGGCTTATGTCATTTGGTATAGTCTGCCTTCAGGCATGAAGAACATAGGCATGCCAGTAACAAACGTGGCTTGTGTCACCTGCCCTAACCAAAACCTCCAAAGAAAACCAGAGGGAATCTTGGTCAAGTTGGGGATGTTGGTATGAAAGGGGACCTGCAAACTCCTTCCTGTGCTGTTGATTCAGGAAAAACAGTGGGCATGGCGATGGTTAAACAGGCCTGTGGGTATATAGAAATTATAATTCCTATATATGGTAGAAATCTTTAGAGAAGGGTAAGTCAGCAGGGCGTGGATAGCTCAGGGTAGCTCATCCGACATGTAGAAAAGTTGGGATCACCTGAGCCTATAATATAATTAGCTTTCATCAATGCAGCAGACACAACAAAAACTAGTTATTATAACATAGTAGTCGACAATTACTATGAATAATAACTGTGATCGAGCATTTACTAACTGCCAGACACTATGGTAAGTGTTAATATAGGTTGTCTGATTTCATTCGCCCCTCAAAACTTGGCAGGTTAAGTAATAAAAGCATCAAAATCAAATGAACTGGGACTCCAGGTAAGGTTCTTTCACTAAGCAAGTGTGTGATGTTGGGCAAGTACACCTCTCTAAGTCTCAGTTCCCTCATCTGAAAATGAGACAATGGTGCACGCCTCAGAGATCTTGCAAGGATTAAATGAGTGGTGTATAGAAAGCACAAGGCGTATACGTGCCATTTACTTTTCATTATAATTAATACTTCATTTTTACTTGTTTTTTATGTATGCTTAGGGAGTAAATGAACACTGATAGCACAGTGTCTTTCGAAAATCCCTAGTATGATCTTTTTACATGAAAAAAAAGAAATTAAAGAATATAAGCGCCATCTTACTGATTGCCAGAGAGAGTTCAGCTTCTGTGCCCGGCTACAGAGGTAGGGGTCTGCTCCTTCATACTCCCCAAGTGCTCAGAGCTCTGCTGACAGTGGATTCCTCTATCCCTATGGCCTCATGGCAGAGAGAGGGGGCAAGGGTACCTCTCCCTGTCTTCAGGATGTGATTATTGGTACTACAGTCTCGTTTCCATCATGACCGACTAGTTATTCCAAAGCACCGAGCTCTGGCCTTGCATGGAACAGTCCTACGTGGTTTCCATGGGGCCTGCACAGCCTTGTTCCGTCCTCACTGCTATGTTCAATTTTACTTTAAAAGGTATCAGGTTCTCTCAGTCCAATCAAAGTCACCCTCCTCAATAAGGAAACGCATGGAAGGGGCTGCGTTTTGTATTTTCAAATATTATAGTCAAAGGGGCCCTTAGCCTCTGTTAGTGGAAAACTCAGCCTGTGCTATGATTCTTGATTCCACTAAGATTGCAGTGGTCCCGTCTTCCAGGCACCAGCGAAGACTCACCGCACCAAGCAAGGTTTGAATGTTTGTGCCGATAACCTGACTAGCTCTACAATTCCACCCCCAACTAAATCCATTCCTTAGAAGTGGGGAAGTTGACTATTGGCCTACAGAAGCATTAGTTCTCTGTCATTTGATTCTACTGCCTGGTACCCATACATGAGCAATAAGCACAGGAAAATGTGACTGCTACAAAAATTCATCTTTAGTTTTTGTCGAACACGCAAAGCAAAGGGAAGGATTAAATGCTTTCTGGATATGTTGTGTTTAAAAAGAGAATAAAACTAGGCTCCTCTGGGTGGAAGTTGGTGAGTAGAATTTATCACCAGGAGAAAGGACTATTCCTTATTTCCTCTTGGCAAAGGAAGGATAATGGGCCGGACTGTGATTCTCTTTGCGTTTTGGGAGCTTCGTGACGGTGATCTCAAGGGGTTGCAATGTGCGTGCCCGTGCTCTCAAAGGTCAAGGAAGTAAATGTCGGCTGGGCTCTTTTCGGTGCTGTCATTATACATAGTTTTAAGCCCTCCAGCGGCCCACAGAAGTCTGACAGGGGGAGAATGGGAGTCAGAAGACAGGGTTTCACTTTGTGGTTCTCTCGGCGCCCATCTTTCTAGGGTGCCACTGAATCACTGACGTGTCAGTCTGCCTCTCGGTGTTTCAATTTACCCACCTATGAGAGATATGAAATAACACATACTTGACCTTTCTCCAAGAGTAAGGTAAATGTTGAGGTCCTTGTATTCAAACAAAGTATTGCTAGAAGTTCCCCCAAGATGGAAAATAGAAGCTACGATTTCATTACCACACTTGTCTACTACTCCTGAGTAAAGGTACAAAAGCCAGGACTGGTGCCACAGGCTCCCCAGGGCAACCCATCTTCTGCCTGGGTTTGCTGGGAGCCCTTCGGCAATTTGTTTCAGCACCCCATAGTGTGCTCATCTGTAAAATGGATATAATCATGCTCACTACCTCACTCGTGTGGCATGAAGTAGTTAATTAACAACGTGTAAAGCTTTTGAAAACTATAGAGTGCAATGTATATGCTAATTATTATAAATCCAAAAAAGCTCCACAGTTCCATTTTTAATTACCTATATATTTTATTGAAAAGACATAAAGCACACAATAAAATTAACGTCAGTGTCAAGGATCGCCGGTAGCCTGTGCTGTCTTGTTCTTTCCTCCGTCAGAACTAGAGCAGCACTTTCCTGCAGCACAGGAACAATTCTATGTCAGTGGTAGACGTTTAACCAATATAACCAGGCTTAACCGGCCATTTACTGTCATAAAAATAGCTTCTCCCATTCTTGCCTCAATTTCTTTTAGTTGTTATAACTCAACTAACGGAACACTAAGACCTACCATCAAAATGTTATAATAAGATAACAGGATTTTGTCAGTTTCATGTTAAAGGGTTTAAACACTGAAGAGTGCCTTTCTATGGAGGTCTTTGAAGAATAATGTAAAATAGTCCATAAAAATGAAAGATATTCAAAGAATGGTTTTTTTAATGCTTGAATTTTATTTTATTTTTCATTAAATTTTATTGGGGTGACAATGGTTAGTAAAGGTACATAGGTTTCAAGTGTATAATTCTATCATATATCATCTATATATCACGTTGTGCGTTCACCAAGCAGAGTCAGTTTTTTTGTGTGTGTTTTTTGCATCTATATAACTTTTTTTTTTATTAGTTTCAGGTGCACAAGACAAAGCAAAACTTAGACGTTTATCATTTATATCCCTCACACTGTGTGAACCCCCCTCCCCCCATCCACTATCCCTCTGTACGTTCCCCAAATTAATTTTCTTTTTTTTTTTTAAAGATGATTTTTATTAAATCAAGTCATTGCATTGGTCATTTCCAAATTAATTTTCAAACCCCCAGTCTGGTTTAGAATGAGGAAATCTAATGGAAGGAGAAAGAACTCGACAGGTAACAATCCTTGGGTTCTAATCCTCAACTACCAGAGACAGCATGAAAAAAATTGTCAGGGTCTAGGTCCCTTGCTTTCCCACAACCTCTGGGCTCATCCTTATTTAATAATAAATGGTTTGTGGATGTTCAGAAATTCAAGAGGAGGACCAGAGATACAAAATGAAATTGTGGTTGTCGTCTGCCTTTAGAAAATGAAGTAAAATTCCAATCAGTCACATTATTTGTCCCTGTGGAAACAGAATGCTGTGATCAAGACACGAAGACTAAGAACATGTGATTCCTGCCTCAAATTAGTTACCAGGCAGTAGGAAGACAAGACCAAAATTTTATGAACCAACCTGAGACTATTATGAAACCCACATGTAAGACTGTGGGGTTCAAAGAAAGAAACATTGGACAAATGAGTGAGTAAGTGCCTGTCACTGCTAAGGGAATGCAGAGCAAAGGAAAGGTCTCTGTGAAGATGTCTTGGAGGTGTGTGTCCTCAGCGGGACCATAAAGAAAGGATGGGGCTGAGAGGGGCAAAGAGGCAGTCATGTACAAAGCCACGTGAGTGTCTGAGTCATCCACAATGGGACCTGGGACCGCGGGAAGGAGAGGATGCTGCCCTTCCCTGCAAACCAAACAATGCCAAGCAGGGACATTGTTCCACACCCTGTCCAATTATACTTTAAGCTGCAGACAAGTCTCCAAATATTATGGACTCACCTCTTCCATGTGCCACTTCCAAATGGAACACTCTCGATGGCGTTGCCTCACTTGACGATGAGTATTCTCCCAGAGAACTTAGCATAGATGACAATGAGTGAAATTCGTTTCGTTGTTTTTAGCAGCAAATGTGTTCTGTCCTGCTTGGGAAAGAAAGTTGGCCCTCGCCATTGTGTCTGTTCCAGCCCAGACTGCTTTTCATGTCCATTCTCTTTTCTGCCACTCACCAGCTTCAGCAGACATAAGAAATACCACGTGCAGAGTCGGACTAGCCCCGGGAAACGCTTGCTGCAACTGCATTATTGCTGTGGCTTAAAATCACACCACCAGTCCACTTGGCACACACCCACAGTGCTTAGACAAGAGAATGAATGGTTAAATAGGACAGTGGTACATACACCGTTAGACGAAGGATTGAATTTTCCTAGAGAAAGTGTTTCCCCTGCTTCAAATATGGAGAGACTGAGAAAAGGAGAGATTTAATCAGCTTCCTCCAGAGTTGTTTTATTTTTTAAGAGCTTGATTACGATGCATTTGAAACATTTTAAAGTTTGAGTGCTCCCTATAAACCTGTTCCCTTTATGCTAATTGCTCTCAATAAAACTAGATCAAGAAGGAATCACTCAGCCTGGGATAAGTCCCAGCATGCCTGTTGGGCATAAGTTCAGAGAGCGTAGGTCCTATCTGATAGGCCCTTTGGAAACAGATAGATAGCATGATAAGTAAATGATAAATGGACAGATACATCATATTAATAGGTAAATGATCTTGCAAGCAACTCAAGGTGATGGAAAATAGGATATGGTAACCAGTTTGTCATCACAGACATTTCATAAGAGAAAAGCCTTTGAAGGCAGTAGCCACCCTGTTTGGGCACTGGCAGGGACCCACACCAGGTCCGTCGGAACTGCAATCGAACATCCAAGTGAACAGAAAAGCTGGAACCCAGGCGAACCAGCTTGCCGTGCCTTCTGAAAGGTCAACTCCCTCCCCTCGACCATCAGCTGCTCCCTGTACTCCAGCGAAGGAGAGGGAACAACCAAATGCGAGGGCTAGAAAGGACTGGGAAGGCAGCAGCTCAAAGCTGTCCACCTGTATTGAAATTGCAGGTGAGCTGGCCTCAAAGATGTGTGCTTAGTCAGGATGTCTTCCCAGAGTGAGGGGCTCCAGAACCTTCCTCCTTCACAGTGGCTAACAAACCTGAGAAAGTATTGTGCACCTTGTTTAAATTCTGCCTGCTCTGTGCTAAGCCCGTGCCCTCTTGTTACATCTTCACTCTCCTTACAGAAATCCCTTCATGAACCCACAGTTGGAATATCTGCTAAGTCGTTTACAATCCTGCTCCGTTTGCTTTGTGAATGCCAATTAGTGTGGATGATAAAAAACCAATTCTGTCGGCTTAAGCCACCAAACTCTTGTGCGAAGGCATGATTTCTGGACTAGATACCATTGATTCTATCCAGGCCACTCACACGCTATCACAACAAGCAGGGTCAAAGCTCTTACGAAGGCCTTTGAGGAATTTGGCCCTAAAACATTGATTTATTAAAGGTTCTCACTGTGCAGCGTTTGGAAGGCTTGAAGAATGACGAGGAGTGCACGTGTGTGTGTGTGTGTGTGTGTGTGTGTGTGTGTGTGTAGGTTTAGTGAAAAGTGTCAGCACCAACCACGTTTCCTGCAGGCAAATTCTCCACTAACAGCTTTGGAGCAGAGGTAACTTTCCCAATGGTTCTTATGCCAGCATCCCTAATTTCACACCCAGAAGAATGGGGCAATGTACCTACACAAATTAGAGAAATCAATCACGTGAATTTTAGGGTCATGAGAGAAAGGTAACTGATTGTATCTCTCAAGTGGTTCCCTCAGAATTTTGCAAACCTTTAAAAGATGGCCTTTGCACATCCTTGAGGATAAATCCTGCAAGAATTATAGTACCAGAAAAGAGTTCTCCAGTCCTGGCTCCCAGACCTCTGAGAGATAGCCTAACAGGGAAAGGTCAAGTGCGTCTCTCAAGTGTCTTGTTGCTAATGATTTAAAAAGCATCAGGAATCATTTCTCTCTCATTCATTTGGAGGAGCAAGGCGTATGCCAGCTTGTAGAAAATAAGGATTTTCTTAATTTCAGTACCCGGCTCATATTTCTAGCAAAACTAGCTGGGACTAGGTTTTATCTATTCATTTATAAAGCTACCTTCTGGTTTTCATAGGAGTCCTGCCTCTAACTTAAACACTATTGCATTCGTTGAGAAAAGATCTCAATTTCTCACTTTTACAAGCCAAATAGGTTAATTTATTTTTGCATTGAGGGGGTAAAACTTAGAAGGAAATATTTGGGAATGCCAGGATTTCACTGGGGCTGATGAAAAGCTGGAAATATTAGTTCTTCTTAAGCAGAAAAGAGTGAAATTCTGACCACAGCATCCATTGCATGGTCCTGCAGCCTTCTCCCTACATTTCACCCTCCCCTGAAAGTAAATCAGGGATTTGATTCCTAAAAGAAATTATAACCTGGGTGACAATAGCATTACAGAACACTGAATGTATTTTGACTTCAAATTGATTAGCTTTCTTTGACTGAGGAAACAAAGATACTTAGATAATCAAATAAAATGTGATAGCGCCCTGGAGTGTTAATATCCCCTAACTAGTTCTAACACAGGTTTGTTTCCCACTAGGTGTACTGTGGAAAGCGGGTATGTCTTCAGTACCAATCAGATGAGAGTTGAAAGAGTCGCACTGAACTACATTCAACATAACAATCCTAATCCAGAAATGTGTTGTAATCCAGCAACCCCTTCTTAACGCTCTTCTCAATGGATTCAATGCATTTTTTTACCCCTAAAATGAAATGTTTTACCTTCGTTTATCTCAGCAGATTCATGTGATATAAAGGGAGACATTTGCCCATTTTCATCAGCAGGATAGTGTCAGACATGTGCATCCTCTCCTTGTTCTATACGCCCAACACCAAATGAGCACGTAGGGACATAATGTGTTTTCAGAATGACAATTTAAGACCAACTGAACCTGAACTAACAGGACTAGGAAAAATATTTTCATAGCTATTCAAACTGATTCTGAATCCCATGGGAAGTTGTAGATAATTCCTATCACACAGCATAGCCATCTCAGCTTCTCAATGGGGGGAGGAAATGACTATTTATTCAGAATCTTCTATGTGGTATAGACATTGTATGGGCATTTTTGTTTGTATTTAACCCCCACAACCAGAGCAGACATTCAGCTGGTCTGCCCCAATACAACATACTGTCTGGCATCCAGCACCGTTGGCCAGACATCACTTCTCATTGGCCTGTGCCCTGAATGACCTTCCGAAAGTGTGTTGCTATTATTATCGCATTATGTACAAATGAAGAAACTGGAGTTCACATGAATAACTTACTGAGGGTCACACCGATTTTAAGGGGAAACAAGGATTCGAACACAATCAGTCTCTTCTTCTTTTGCCTCACTTATTTCTATTTAATCTATTTCATGCCTTCACTTTGCTGAGAAAGTTGAGGTAGGGTTTTGGTATCTTTTTTCCCCAGCATATTCTCAGGAATGCAAGTAGTGTGACTTGAGTCTGTTTATAAGTATTCATACTGAGGGCCCTGTTTACAGAACAGTTGAGTATGACTTCTTACGTATATATGAAAGGGATTCTTATTTTTTAAGCTACTTTCAACAGTATTGAGTATTTATTGAAGGGTTTTAGAACATGCCAGCTGGAGAATATTTGCCAAGTATTCGCTGTGTGAGGAACATTTATCCATCGTTCTTCAAATACAAAGTAGTGGAGAAGCATTTTGTGTCTGGAATGAAAAACCAAACTTCAGTGCATCACCCATCTGATGCTTCAATGTTTTGTGCACTGTTCTAAACAAATCATTTTCAGCCCAAGCCTGAATACTCGCAAAGCCAGAGAACTCATCGTTGGACAGCTGTCTCTGTTAGAAGGTCCTTTCTTATAGTTTTATATCATTGGCCTTAATTTGGAAAACTTAGTATTTCTTTGACATGGTAACTCTTCAATTGTGTGTAAACAAAAACAGTTTATCTTATACTCCCATCAACCTCTCTCATTTGGCAGGCAGTTTACATATATTCTTTCCCTTAATCCTCATACTTAACCTGTCTGGCGTCTATATGCATATTTTAGATGAGGAAAAAAAAGGACAAAGTTACTAATACATATTGTTAGGAGTGAAACATAAGTTCTGTTTTGGCTAGAAAGCCTTGGACCTTTTCTCTCCTGTCATGGAAAAAGGATCAGTTGGTGGGATTCTTCAAATGCCAACATGAATATAAAGAAGCTAGGATCTTGCTTCCGTTTCACGATGGCAGAGTGTTTTATTGCTGGCAGGGAAGGTGGTGAATATACGATATTTTGGTCTTATCGAATTCACACATATATAATGCCAACTTAAGTGAAATTACTAATCATTTAAAATTCTGGGTGTAAAACATATGCCAAAACTACATTTCCTTCAATCAACAAATGGTTCCTTCTTAGATCACAGTCTTATAAGTGAAAACATGCCAACAAAAGTAGTCCCAAACTCCTTTGATTTAGATGAATTGTAGTTTTACTACCTTCATTTTTCATTGGTGAATCATTTCATTTCATGAACCACATACATCCTATCAGGGTTCCAGTTTTTTCATGACCTATTAGCAATGTAGAGCCATTGCATGTTAGACGTTGGAACTGACCCTGGAGTTCATCCAATGCCATGTGTTTTACAAATGAGGACACTGGCATTCAAGAGGTTAAGTGACGTATCCAAGGTCACAAAGCCCATTAGTGATATGCACAACTGAAGGCCAAATCTAGGCTTTTGGACTCAATAACTCTCTGCTACCTCTTAGGACAAACATCAGCTAGACCAAACCCAAAGTGATATCTTCCTAATACCTGCACATCCAACTACAATGTGGAGAAAAATCCAACTCTGTTCATTTCTGTTGCTCTCTCTTTCACTGCATTGAGCTGTTGCTTAACTAAATTCATCAAATCAGGTAGCTTCTGAAATAGTCAGACAAGATGTGGATGAGGCATCCCCCTCCCAAATCCCTGTCTATTTCTCTATGAATACATCTTGATGTAGATGACACAAAAATAAGAAAGACTGGTGTGCAGACATACACATAGTCCAGGAAAGTTGAACTGTTTGGCTTCCCAAGGGTTATAAGGTCATTGTGTGTTAACCAAACTTTTCCTAATAAATCCAAAACTCATATTTTCATTCATCAGAGAAATAACCATGAAATAAGAAGCCCTGGAAACCTCAGTCTGGTCAGAGTGAAATTATAACTGTGCCTCTGTGGGGTGTCCCTTCCTCATTTTAAAATCAGCCTGGAGACAAGCAAGTGGACGGGTCAAAATGACAAAGTGAGCCTCAGAGCGTGGGTTCTTTGGATCTTCCTGTTCAATTTAGTCCTAGAGGTGGAAATCAGACCAAAGACATTTTCTAATAGCCCAAAACTCTCATAAACTCCGTTGTCCCAGGTTATTCAGGCACACATGACAAGAATTAAAGGAGCCAACTGGGCTTTGGTTGTCTTCTTTTTTCTTCTTAATTTTCTTTTTTTTTTTAATGTTTTGCATCTAAAGTATGTTTTTTTTTTTTCATGAGCGCTTAACAGGTTTTAATTTTATAAAACATTGTGCAACGAGATCCCTTAGGGAATAGTAATTAACTGGGATTATGTTTTCATTTCAGTGAATTCTAAATGAGAAGCCTAACTACTGATTTTTGTCTATCACCAAATGGGAAAACACAGCCATGCTCATTTCTTCAGTATATTCCTTTGCTTACTATAAACACTTCCCTAATGATATTTGCAATTTGCTCCTTGCTTAAGCAGGCCTTCCCCAGGAAATGCAATGGGTTGTTTAAAATAATGAAAAAAAGTTTACTTTTAATTTTGATACTTGTTCCTGGCAGTCTCCAATCCACAGTCTTCCCACCCAAGGCCCAAAATGGGGCAGAATATTCATTAACAAATACTTCTTGTGTATCTATTATAGGTCAGGCATTGTTTAAGCCACTGGGTATTATCATAACTGCAGCATCATTTTCTTTTTTTTTTTAACTAAAATTCATTGGGGTGACAATTGGTTAGTAAAATTATGTAGGTTTCAAGCATACAATTCTATAATACATCATGTATATATATCACACTGTGTGTTCACCACCCAAAGTCAGTTCTTCCATCACCATATATTTGACCCCCTTTACCTTCTTCTCCTATCCCACCTCCCCACTTACCCTCTGGTAACCACTAAGCTATTGTCTGTGTCTATGAGTTTTTGTTTCTTTATTTGTTTGTCTTGTTCCTTTGTTGCTTTCGGTTTTATATCCCACATATCAGTGAAATCATACAGTTCTCGACTTTTTCTGACTTATTTCGCTTAGCATAATAAGTTCAAGTTCCATCCATGTTGTCGCAAATGGCACTATTTCATCTTTCCTTATGGCAGAATAGCATTCCATTGTGTATATATACCACATCTTCTTTATCCAATTATCTATCAAAGGATGCTTTGGTTGTTTCCATGTCTTGGCCGCTGTAAATAAAGCTGCAACGAACATCGGAGCACATATATCTTTACGGATAAATGTTTTCAGATTTTTTGGGTAGATACCCAGGAGAGGGATTGCTGGGTCATATGGTAATTCTGTTCGTAATTTTTTGAGGAACCTCCACACTGCCTTCCATAATGGCTGCACCAGTCTGCATTCCCACCAACAGTGTATAAGGGTTCCTTTTTCTCCACAGCCTCTCCAACACTTGTTACTATTTGTCTTGATGGTGATAGCCATTCTGACTGGGGTGAGGTGATAACTCATTGTGGTTTTTATTTGCACTTCTCTGATGATTAGTGATGTTGAGCATCTTTTCATATGTCTATTGGCCATCTGTATGTCCTCTTTGGAGAAATGTCTCTTCAGGTCCTCTGCCCATTTCTTAATTGGATTGTCTTTTTTGTTGTTGAGTTGTATGAATTCCTTATATATTTTGGATATTAGCTCCTTATCAGAGGTATTCTTTGCAAATATGTTCTCCCATTCTGTTGGTTGCCTCTTTATTTTGTTGATGATTTTTTTTCACTATTTTGTTGATGATTTCTTTTGCTGTACAGAAGCTTTTTAGTTTGATATAGTCCCATTCATTTATTTTAGCTTTTACTTCCCTTGCCTTTGGAGTCAAATTCATAAAATCCTCTTTGACCCCAAGGTCCATAAGTTTAGTACCTATGTTTTCTTCTATGCAGTTTATTGTTTCACGTCTTATGTTTAGGTCTTTGATCCATTTTGAGTTAATTTTGGTCCACAGTGACAGATAGCAGTCTGGTTTCATTCTTTTGCACGTGGCTTTCCAATTCTCCCAGCACCATTTATTGAAGAGGCTGTCTTTTCTCCATTGTATGTTTTTGGCCCCTTTGTTGAAAATTATCTGTCCATATTTATGAGGGTTTATTTCTGGGTTCTCAATTCTATTCCATTGCTCTGCGTGTCTGTTTTTCTGTCATACCATACTGTTTTGATTATCGTTGCCCTGTAATACAAGCTGAAGTCAGGAAGTGTGATACCTCCACCATTGTTCTTTTTTCTTAGGATTGCTTTGGCTATTTGCAGTCTTTTGTGGTTCCATACAAATCTTATAAGTTTTTGTTCTATTTCCTTAAAAAATTGGGATTTTAACAGTGATTGCATTAAAGCTGTGTATTGCTTTGTGTAATATGGCCATTTTAACCATGTTGATTCTTCCAATCCGTGAACACGGAATGTCTTTCCATTTCTTTGTGTCTTCTTCAATTTCTTTTAAAAATGTCTTATAGTTTTCAGTGGCTAGGTCCTTCATGTCCTTGGTTTGCAGCAACATTTTCAAGTTGAACTCAAGGTCATTTCAAAATGAGAACGAGGAGATGAAGAATTGCAGCTACATCTAAATTATATACTAAGTACAACTTCAGGGAAACAATTATGCTTATTTTGTGAATTCTAGTAGGACCTCTTCAATATAGTAGCTAGCCTTGGAGTTAACCTTGATTCAAATTCTAGTTCTACCATTTAGTAGATTTTGATCTTGGGCAGTGAATTATTTTTCAAACCTCTCTCTTCATCTGTAAAAAGGAAATAATCGTTTCTATCTTAAATGGCTCTTGTAGTATTTAGTGAGATGCTGCTACTTGGAATATATTCAATAGATGGCAACTTATCATCGTCACCATCATTATCAAAGCACCAAGTAAACTGTCCAGCCCAAAATAGCCACTAACTAGCAGCTGTTGCTCTTCTGCCTACACATGAGAAGACTGTGCTGGCAAGCTTGTAGAATAAATCTACATGCAAAGATATAGGTTAAGATGGTCTCTGCCTCTGCCTGGCCCATACCTTTGGCACCTTGCAACTAAAAGATCGCAAAAAAAAAAAAAAAGGCTTTTTTAGATAAACTTTGTAGAGCATCAAGAAATATTCATTAACTATAAATGTCCCCTATGGATGATATTTTTTGAAGTATAGTTTTATTCATGTCAAGTTCACAAGGCAATCAAACTAAGCTGGGATGATTTCTGTTACAAGTCCTTAGGGAACCCATTTTAAGCAATACATGGAGAGATTTGTAGTTAATCACTCAGTTTGTCTCTCTGTATGAGTTCACTTTCACAATGCCTTAGATACTTGAAGTAAGCTGTGTTCTCCTTTACACTTGATTTGCATTATCAATGTGGACTTTGCTGTACAAAGACACAGTTCAACCTGATGCCTGTCTGAATTTTAACACATTTTTCTGAATGAAGCTCCAGCCTGACCTTTGTACTAATAAGAAGGCAAGCAAATTCCAACTTGATTTTAACCAATTAAAATAATTATCTCACAATGGCATGAAAATTTCTTGTTTATGGCCTCTAAAAAGGAAATACATGGGACTGTTAGTTTTGGTTTAGGGAAACTTGCACTGAGAGAAGGAATAAAATAAATACCCTTTTGCTGAGTGGTCATTGACTCTCCTAATGAATGGAGTTTGGTGGCTAGACTTTCAGGAAGTTCATAGGTTCAGACAATTCAAGTGGGTCTTTGAAAAATGGGCCAAATGACTGATGTCCAGTGTAGAATGGAAACAATGAATGTGCTAACAACAAATCACTCTTATCTACCCATTACTGTGGGTCCCCCAAGGACTTCTAATAGTCCATATTGCCAGCATAGGTTGGGTTACTAATTTGGCTGTCACGTGAACATTATAAAAATGCATTTATTCCAATAAGCCTCTTTTTCATGTAGTTTTAAATAAAAGCACACATGGCTCCAAAAAGCAAACCATTTCTTCCCATTTGATGAAATATGACCATAAACCATAATCCTTACCCAGATTTCTCTCCACACTGCTGCTATCAAAGGCTTAGGTAATAAAATAACGCCAACATCAAAATCATTTTATTTTTACACTACATTTCTCCCTTGAAGTTTTGTTCTTTCTTAGGAGCAAAGCAGTCTCCATATAGCTTTCAACTTGCAGTATAGGAGTAGCCTTAGTGCAAAACAGAATAAGAACAACGTTTTACAATAGTACACCATAATAAAGTTTACAAGCAATTTCACATAAATCATTTCACTTGATATATTCAGTCAAAAAGTACCTACTTGACTACTGAATTTCAAGGACTAGTGTGAGGCACTGGAGATGCCAAAAAGAGAGGTGGTATCTGATTTCAAAGGGTCTGCAGGTCACCCTTGTGAAGGTGGGATATTATTATGCTATCCATTTTATAAGTGAAGGAGGTTAAGGGATTTACAATCATAGAAAGTTCCAGAACTGTAATTAAAATGGAGGTCTTCATTAAGTACTGTGTCCATTCTATTCTATAACACTGCCCTTCCCGACTCTCCACGTGGAGGGCCTGTCTCTACCTCTCATTGATAGAGAACTTTCCCATCTGGTCAGCACTAGGAATTTGATGGGAACTGAAAAAGGAGTCACCATAATGGAAGTTTCTTCTGCAGAAGGCAGGGAATGTTTATGCTCTGAATTTATCCCAGCCCCATTGCAAGATAAGCTGTACGAGGTCTGACAATTAAGTTCACGAACTTGTTGCAGTGATGTTGCTAACCTTTTTTTGACATCAGAGAGATTATTCTTTATGAATTTGTACCAACTGGACAAACAGTTAACCAAGTTTACTATTTGGAACTGTTGAAAAGGCTGCGTGAAAAAGTTAGATGACCTGAACTTTTCGCCAACAATTCATGGCTCTTGCATCATGACAATGCACCAGCTCACACGGCACTGTCTGTGAGGGAGTTTTTAGCCAGTGAACAAATAACTGTATTGGAACACACTCCCTACTCACCTGATCTGGCCCCCAATGACTTCTTTTTTTACCCAAAGATAAAGGAAATATTGAAAGGAAGACATTTTGATGACATTCAGGACATCACGGGTAATATGACCACAGCTCTGAAGCCATTCTAGAAAGAGTTCCAAAATTGCTTTGAAGGGAGGACGAGGCACTGGCGTTGGTGCACAGCTTACCAAGGGGAGTACCTCGAATTGACTGTAGTGATATTCAGCAATGAGGTATGTAGCACTTTTCTAGGATGAGTTTGCGAAATTAATTGTCTGAACTCGTATGTTACCTGTAAAGGACTTCGAGTTTCTTTCAAGTTTTTGTGTGGCACAAACTGGAGGGAAATATTTTAAAATTGTGTTTCCACCTTAACTATGTGGATTTTAATAGGTAGTGGGTATTATCTGACTTTCAAACATCTACGCTTTCATCTGACTTTCAAATATTTACTCTTACAAGAGTAAGTATGATAGCATTGTCCTATGCTCGAAAATTACTTTTTACTTTTAAAGGTGGGGAAGCAACTTGCTGTTTCATCTGCACACAAAATGATTGTCCAAGGAAAGATCTAGTCAAGGGGGTAAAGGGAGCATCTTGTTAATTTGAGGAAGACTAATAGGCACAATCTTAATTGTACTGCAAAGAACAATTGTAAAGATAGTATTACCAGACCAGGATAGAAACCACCATGTGCTATAAGCCGTCTGTCACAGGAGCTCACTGAGCAACTGGAACTAGTAAGGTAAAAACAAGCATTAGCTTCACAAGTCAGGAACTCCCAAACAGACGTAGCCTCTCCTGTGGCTTTTGTTGGAATTCTTCTTTGGAAAAATGACATGCTTATCAATTGTGGAGTTGTCGCTATAAAGACATCCTTCTGGCCTTTATTTCCCCTTTTACTCGTAAGTGTGGAAAATACTCCGCATTCCTTTGCGCCCTTTCTGATTCTTGCCTCTGGGACTTCTTTAGCTTCTGGTTCATAGCGTCTCCCATTTTCACTGTAATTTCTCTGATACAGATAAAAACAAACAAATGGAAGCAGTGTAGGGAAAAGGCCATCTAAATAGACCTTCAGAACGTCTTGATAGTGTTGGAATATCTGCTGCCACAGGAGCCAGGTCTGGATTCATACAGGGGAGACAATTACTAAGAGCTCCAGGGTTAGAATTGGTGAGGAGAACAGAAATAGCCAGGCTGACAGTAAAATGGTGACTCCCCTCATGGAGAACAGGTAGACAGGGAAAGTTATGCACTGTCCAATGTGGCAGCCACTAGCCACCCCTGTTGGAGAATTTGAAATGTGGTTAGTCCAAAGTGAGATGTGCTATAACTACAAAATACACATAGGATGGAGTATGCCAACAGATGCAAATATCTATTAATATTAGGCTGGTGCAAAAGTAATTGAGGTTTAATAAGTTAAAAACCATTGCAAAAACGGCAATTACTTTTGCACCAACCTAATACTTTTATATTGATAGCATTACATGTTTAAATGATATAGTCATTATGTTGTGTTAAAGAACATATATTCTTAAAATTAATTTCACCTGATTCATTTTACTTTTTTAATGTGATTATTAGAAAATTCAAATGACATACGTGGCTCACATTAGAATTCTATTGGACGTCACTGAGACAGACTAACTTGGCTTATCCTTAGCCATCTCAAATAACTAATCTATCCAAGTGTAGAAAATAGACACATTTCTCTGAAAAATTATTTCTTGACTGAGAGGTCCCAAATGGAAAATGGCACAAATAAAGGTTTGATTAAGGATCCTTACACTCACACTGATTCCATCTTTTCCTTCCTCCCAAACAGAAACAATCTCTTAAACGTTCTCAGGAAAGCTGTTGTCAAGATGGTTTCCCTTACCCTGAATAAAATCGGAAAGAATCTCCAACTCTTGAGACAAGCTCAATTGTTATAGAATTTCTAACTTAACTTTTCAGATCCTGGAAATTCCAAACACTATCTGAACTTGTGAAGAGTCGATCTAAAATGAACCATCAAAATTGAAAATGCCATTTCTAGATCAGGGAATCACTTGGTTTGGCCCCATTCTCCATGTGATCATTGCTGTTTAATCCTTGAACCATGTGGGGAAATGATAGAAGAATAATTCTCAAAGCCTTTTAACCCTGTTGAGATAGCTTGGGACAGGAGCTTCTCTCATTGGATGTAATATGGACATCAATACACTTTCATTAGTAATGACTCTGTAAAGTAGTTTGGCTCTAATTAATGACATTTGAAATGGCCATCATAGTAATTTGTAGCTATCAAATTTCTGTCAAAGAAAAAGACAGATGCAAATATCTAAAAATTGAAAGGGGATCAATTATGTGTTTGCTTGATCACAGGTCACATAAAAATCTGACATAAAAAGTTAGGGGGTTTAGGGCAGTGAAACTACTCTGCATGATACTATAATGATGGATACATATCATTATACATTTGTTCAAACCTATAGAATATACAATACAAAGAGTGACCCCTAACGTCAACTATGGACTCTGGGTGATGATGACAGGTCAGTGTAGGTTCATCCATTGTAACAAATGTACCATCTGGTGGGGATGTTGAAAATGGGGGAGGCTGTGTATCTCGGGGGGCAGAGAGTATATGGAAAAGCACTGTGAACTAAAATCTGCTCTATAAAATAAAGTTTAAATATACAAAAAATAAAAAATATAAACATATTATATATATATATATATATATACACACACACACACTCACATATATTTTATACACACACACACACACACATACACACACACACAGGCAAGGGCTTAATGTTTTCCTCACATAATCGGAAGTCTACAAGTGGACTATCTCTAGCTCATACCACTGCTCTGTGTTGCCATTAGGGATCCAAGCTCTTTCTAAACATCTGCTCAATGACGTGTAGCACGTAGATGCTCATCCTCGTGTTTGTTACCTTGTGGTTGCATGATGGCTGCTAAACATCCAGGTATTTCCTGTCCAGGCAGGAGGCTCATGAAGCAGCAGTTCCTGTTTCAAGACAGCAAAAGCTTTCAGTTCACGTCCTATTGGCCAGAAGTGTGTCACATGACCAACCCAAATGCAAGGGAGGCTGAAGAAGCCCATGTTTTTAGCTGAACTCTGCTGCTCTGAATAAAGTCAGGATTCTTTTACTAAGAAAAAGGGAGCTGCACGTTGGGTGGGCATTAGCAACGCCTGCCACAGAAGGATCTGGATAGTTTCTCTAATCACCTTAGACATAATGAAACTCAAACAACTGATAACATTGACCTTTGTCAAGTATGAAAACGCTAAACAAGAAAAGCACACAAACTTTCAGGAAGCTATCACTTTTATAGATCTGACTAGAGGCGAATAGGTTTGAGAACTGTTGGTTAACTAACTCCTTGAAATCAATTTTTGTTTATCATAATGATGTTTTTGTAAACAATTTGCACAACTATATTTGACTAATAATGAGCTGTTCTAATGGTTATCAGATACTACTGAGCAGATAGCGTTTGACTATAAAAGGTTACCTATGAGTTCAATGGTAAGGAAAACAACTTGGAAAAGACTAAAGAGAAAGAATCTATTTGAGTCCTTGGTTTCTGTGAATATTGTCTTCCAAGTGGCTTCTCTAATTTAATCATCTTCCCCTGAGGAATATATAGATAATCCCTTCCAGTCCGTTGATTAGAAAGGAGTCACTGGGAGAGCACAGCCTACCAAGAGGAAATGACATCATCCAGCCAGTCATTCATCTTGGGAACTTCTGAGATGAGTCCTCGGGAATGGAATGGAATGAAACAGAACAGAATAGAATAGAAATGCATTATTTGCAATAAGGGTGGTATTGTTCTAAGAAACTTCTGTTTCAGTTATATATGTATGAGGGGACTGGATACATGTAAAATGACATTCTTTCTGTGCATTGTGGTCAAAAAAGTTTGAAAGCCACTGTCTTAGTGGTTTCAGAACACCTAAGAGCAGCCATTAGCATAAGTCACCAGAAAGAAATACTGCCTTAAAAACAACACCAGAACTCCAAACAAGAAAAAAAAAAAGTCAAATGTATAGTATAATGCAACCTTCAGACCTGTGGAGTACATAGAAAACCACAGGAATAGCAATTAATAGATGACTATAAAAAGGGTAGCAAATCTTTATCTTGTCATAGTTATCTTAATTCCTGGTGATTTGGAGAAGATAGGACACTTGAGAACAAGGGACAAGGACCAAGCGGTACCCAAGAAAGGAACAATACCAATCTGAAAGGACTTCAGAAAAGCATGAAGACTGATTCTGACCAGCCATCTATGAGAAGTGCCACCCTGGAGAGAAAGGATCAGCAAATAAACAAGATTATGCTTGCTGAAGTCACATGTAATTAGTTGTGTTTCTATGCCTAAATTAACAGTTACAAACCTGCATTGTTTTTATTATTTGTCGGTAATTACTTTTGTTGTTTTCTAAAGTCACAAGTTACAAAATGTTGTTAGTAACATTTACTGAAAATACCTGATCAAATGGTAGACTCAATTTGTTTTCCAGAACTTACTATGAGAATGAATGCCTGGTAAACAAGGGCTCCATAACCAGCCCTGGTACTAAGTTTCATAAATGGCACCCAAACAGGAAGTGGCCCTGAGCCAGAACAGGACATGGTTTGCGTAAGACATGTGAGCACTCCAGAAGTTACTGATCTGGTGCCCCAAACCAATCTTCTGTAAACATTTGTTCGGTATTTATTTATGTGAGAAGCTGAGCACTGTGAAATCTTCTGTCTCCAAACTTACATACCCATTCTGCACAGTTAAACAAACTCACCCCTTTGACTTAGGTAAGTTAGCCACCACCTAAGCCTTGTCTTTGTGTCAAGCAGCTTTTAACCAATACATTATTCTCCCTGAGAAGGATTCTATTAATATAAAATACAGTCCTCTCCAGCTCATCACCTTTCCAGCAACTGCTCACTTCCTCTTTAGTTGGACCCTGGGCCCAGCCTATTCCTTGACCTCTCTCTTTCTGAACATTCCCACCACTTGGGTAATGGCCTATACACTGGGTTTTATGTGAGACAAGACAGTTACTGATGAGGGAAGAAGGGGTTCCAACATCTGGTCCTCAAAGGTCCACAGTAACCCTTCTTGCCACCATCACCAAGGGAAAGACACAGCACCGCTATCTCTGTCCTTCACATATTCTGCCTACCTGGGATTTCATTTCCTCTGGATGTTTGCTAGACCAAATCTTAGCTACATAAAAATGTTTAAGAGTTATACCTGAAACTAATAAAAAAAATTTTTTAAATAAAAATAAATGTTTAAGAGTTAGAAAGGGCAAGTAATAATTTTGTACACGTCCTTAAAGAGAACCCTTAGCTATTGCATTCCATAAGAAGTCTATACTTCCTGAAATAAGACAAAAGCCTCTTAAAAATCTGGAAAAGTATAAAATTATTTAGGAAAATGCCTAAGTGAACTTTGGGGAAAATCAATCCTAACACTAAGGTCCTTGTCAGATTCATGGAAATCGAGTCAAATGTGTCTGCTGCCATTGACAACTACTTTTTCTGAATGTTTAGCCACTTAGCCCCCACCACGTGTACCCCTGCCATTTCTACTGGAAACTTCAGCTCCTTCTTTGCTGTAACTTAACTTTGGTCAAGCACTGATCAAATACTCAAAACCCCCACCACAGAAACAGACCAGTGACAGTGGGAATCCATCATAAGATTGTTTGAACTGAGCCTCTTGGGTCAACAGGTAGATAAATGTGAATTGAAGACTGCTGTTGGCTATCTTCTCTGTCACGAGCAGGAAAGCTATCTGAAGTAGAAGAGAATAGAGGCAATTTGGAGTTACAAGCAGAGCCCAAAGGAGAAAGAGAGAGCAAGCTGATGACCTTATATGAGCCTGAATAATCTTGTTCCTGAAACCAGACTTCCTGCTATGTGAGCCAACACAGTCTCTTTTTGCTTGAAGTAGATAGTGTTGAGTTTCTGTCACTCACAATCAATGAGTTCTGATTGATGCTCCAAATATATTTCTTGACTCTAAGCTGATAGTTTACTCTGGTAGACACATCCATACTTCCTGCCTAACTCCTCTCAGCCATGAGTCACTTACCATGTTTCCTTTTCTAGAAAGCCTTCCTTGACCTTCCAGGGAAGACAAGCCTATTGACCTCTGTTTTCTCAGAGTGCTTTATACCTGCCTCTTTTACAACCCTTCTCTCATTGTTGGTGTCTCCTATTAAACCGTGAGCCTCTAGAATCTAGAGAACAGAGAATGGACTTTCCCTCATCTTTACCTGCCTTTTTCAGAGCAGTGCTTGGCATGTGAAAGGCACTGCAAGAGGATCAGTAGAATCTGCCAAATAATGTTTGTTAAATGAGAGACAAAGAAACTGCCTTTATGAAATATTCAGAGAAAGAAATTGCTCTCTATAGAATCACCACTAAATATCTGCTGATTTAAAACGATTGGTGAAACACATACATCTCCCTGGTGAACTATACAAACTGTGGGCCAGTTTTGTTTCCACCTTTGTGGGCTCTGCAGAACAAGGAAATCCCACTTTATAGCTAATTAACTTATTAATGTATATATTCATTTGTTCAACAAATATACACTGAGTACCTAAGATTAAACTCCAAAAACTCAAAAGGCAGATTGTCACTGTTTATGTCAGCCTTTCAAAATTGGGCTTAGTTCTTAACGCCATTAGATAAAGAAAATTAGGTTTAGAAAATATGATATATGCAGACTAATATGTCTACTCTCTTTCTTTGATACTTTTTTTTTTTTTTAAGATTTTATTGGGGAAGGAGAACAGGACTTTATTGGGGAACAGTGTGTACTTTCAGGACTTTTCTCCAAGTCAAGTTGTCCTTTCTTAGTTGTGGAGGGTTCTGTTCAGCTTCAAGTTGTTGTTCTTTCAGTCTTAGTTGTGGAGGGCGCAGTTCAGCTCCAGGTCCAGTTGCCGTTGCTAGTTGCAGGGGGCACAGCCCACCATCCCTTGCGGGAGTCGAACCGGCAACCTTGTGGTTGAGAGGACATACTCCAACCAACTGAGCCATCTGGGAGCTCAGCGGCAGCTCAGCTCAAGGTGCCATGTTCAATTTTTAGTTGCAGGGGGCGCTGCCCACCATCCCTTGCGGGAGTCGAGGAATTGAACTGGCAACCTTGTGGTTGGGAGCCCGCACTCCAACCAACAACTGAGCCATCCGGGAGGCAGCTCAGCTCAAGGTGCCGTGTTCAATCTTAGTTGCAGGGGGCAGAGCCCACCATCCCTTGCGGGACTCGAGGAATTGAACTGGCAACCTTGTGGTTGGGAGCCCACTGGCCCACGTGGGAATCGAACCGGCAGCCTTCGGAGTTAGGAGCATGGAGCTCTAACCGCCTGAGCCACCGGGCCGGCCCTCTTTGATACTTTTAAGAGTCCCAAATCTTTTAGAATTTCCAATACTGTAAAAACTGTACATATATATTCTCTAGGGTCTTTTGCATTATCAGAAACTAAAAAGTAGGCAAATTAGGGAAAATATTTTGCATCAGTAAATGTTGACAAAATCATTATAAGATTTGCAACCTGTACAATCTATGGTAAACCCTAAAATTTTTAATCCACCAGCACAACGGGCATTTTTTTTTTTTTTTTTTTGATGCTTCTGTTTCAGGGCAATAACAGGACTCTGAAAAGTATATTCATAAAACTGTCTATAAAACCAGAGAGTTATCTCCAGGATTTCACTATGCTGAGCCCATGTAACCAGACTCATCATGATCTATCATTATATCGAGGTGAAGTGTGAAACAAATCTAGACTATTTCATCAGGGCAAACGTGTCAGTCTGAGTGGGGAGGAAAAGCCTAGAAGGCCAGCACAGTTGTGTCACTTTTTTAAATGACAGACCAACACACATTTCTGAAGATTGCAGAGTGATAACTGACACAAAGCTAAGTACTGATAGTAATGTCTCCTAAGGATCACCTAGCTGGAGGACAAGTGGTTAGCAAAATTAACCTAAGTTTTATGAATACAACTATAGGTAAAGAAAGCCTTCCATGAGCTATCCAAGAAAGTCCTAATCATGCAAGTGTACAAAATTCTGTTTTCCTAGGAAGGCTGTACCAACCATGTGGACTTATATCATGTTCTGAATGATTTCTCAATGGAGCATTCATCGTTCTAATTCTGCTGTTATGTATGCTAGCCATTCTCAGAGTGAGGTCTGCTGGGTCTGGAGTCCCGCAGTTCCTTTCAGAGACCTTAGAGGTATAGACTGAACTAAGAGACAGACATGAGAATCCAGGTGTTTTCTTTAAAGAGATGTATACAAATGTAAAAAATGACCACTTACTCTCACTAATTTTGTACTGCTTGGAAATATATAGCTGTTTTTCATGAAATACGTGGTTTGTTAACGTATGAATTTGTTTTGATTATTTTTTCATGAATTTAGAAATAAATATATTTTTTTAACTTTTATTTATTTTTAAGTGTGTTTTTCCAGGACCTATCAGCTCTAAGTCAAGTAGTTGTTTCAATCTAGTTGTGGAGGGCGCAGCTTACAGTGGCCCATGTGGGGATCGAACTGGCAATCTTGTTAAGAGCACCGCCCTCTAACCAACTGAGCTAACCAGCCGCCCCAAAAATGAATATTTTTAACATTCCATTTTAAATGCCTAATAGAGTGACTATCACAGATATAACACAAAAACAAAAGCACTTTGGGGTCCTTCGTAATTTTTAAAAGGATCAAGGTGTCCTGAGAGTAAAACGTTTGAGAACCACTGATATATACATTCTAGTTACGTTTTTCAATATTATTCCACATACTTGGATGTTTCTTCAGCCTATTTTCTTTCTTCTCAGTATTATGTTTCATCAGTTCACCGAGTAGTAAACCTATATAGGAATCATACTAATGCAGCAGATGAAGTCATAACAAATGAGCAATGATTGAGAACCTCATCTGTGCAAAGTGTTATGTAGATACACAAAGACCAAGATAGATGTCCCATGTACCAATATTCCCCTTAAGATATCTGGGTTATAGTATATCTATAGTATGTGATGCATAAAATACTCTTATGGGGTTGGATTATCAAAGTGGAAAGGTTTGTGTCTGAATACATCCAAGAGCAATGCCAAACTTTTGTAGGGAAATGGACTCTTACATTGAAGATAGGAACAAATGACTCTTACATTGAAGAAAAGTGATTATTTCTTTCCAGGATTTTATAAACTGCGTGGGTATTTGTTCTTGACTGTGGCAACCAATGCTCTTTTTGATCAAAACAGAACAAGTTAAAACACTGACTTCTAATTCCAAGTAATAAGCACACTTCACACAGACTTGGCCATGCAAACGGCTTGTGACATTACCTCCTATTGCGCATTATACTTAAAGATAGGAGTAACCAGTTCTCTTACTACAAGGGTATTTGGAAGATCAGAAAGTAACTATGCATAAAACAAACAGGAAATACGAGGAACATTTCATCATTGGGTCTTTAAACCATGTTGTCAAATGTCTATAGAATTATGTCCCATTCAGGTCTGGTTTACGGGATTTCAAATAATCCAACTAAAACACAGTCTGTATTTGCCCATTTGTCACTATAATTGGAAAAATATTACATTAAGATCACGACCTATGCAGAAAGCTTTTGTACCAGTATACCTTACACATCACTTTAAATGTATAAAGAGATGGTTCATCATTTTATAAACAAATTATGGACAATTAGTAAGTTCTAACCCATTGGTTGTAATTGCCACTTTGGTTTACATCATTAGAGAAATTAGTTCTGCCCGTGCTTCTTTATGGATTTGTCTATTTCATTTTATTAGGGGAATGGTCTATCAGTGTTTTCTGGTGAGTACACAATGCTCTAGGATAATTACACCATTTGAAAAAAATTCAGATAGTTTGTTTAGGACAAAATTAAGGAAAAAACAGTAGCTTGTACATCTTGAATGTCATGTAGAAATGAATTATTATTCACTAACTATAACTGTTTAATAAACATTATTCATGAGGTGACAAACGCTTTCAACATATTAGGTGCAATATTTGGGTTAGTGGCTTACTTTGTTCATTATCTGAAGATGAAGTTAATCAGACAATAAGCCCCGTTCACATCTTCCGGAAAAGGCGATCCTTGTTATTTACATTGGTTTTCCATAAAAATACTGTTTATAATCTTGGGAATATGGGAGAAAATTCAATTGAATCCCCTTCTTCTTCCTCTTTTTTCATCTTCCTCTTTCTTTCCTGCTTCTTATCATTCTGTCTTTTTTTCTCTTTCCTTGTGTTCACCATTAAATGATGTTGAATAGTACCCTACATCTCATTATAAAACCCACAAGCTAGTATTTCATGTGCTCACCTGGTTAGAAACTGGTTCATGTCACATTTACTGTGTGAGGATTAAACTCTTAGAGTTTGATTAGGCTTAATCTTGGCCAAAGATTGGCATGTAAGCAAAAATCATTTGTTATGTCTAACAAAAGATTCCTTGCCACCCTTGGAAGTTTGTGTGACATCATAGATTTCTCCTGTCATTGATGGCCGATGCCATGAAAGGTTTATGGTAAAATGACTTTCGGCTCTGGAATACTACCAAAGAAGGTGGGATTATGCCTGGCCGAGCCAATCAGATGGCACAAACTCTTCCATTGTTTGAGAGATTTGCCTCAAATCTCAAAATGCTAAGATTTCTCTCATATTTCTAAAAGTTCACTGATGCACTTTCATAGGCAAAAATCAGCAGAGCTCTTTAAGCTATCTGTATGGAGGCAAGTGAAAACATGGATTAAATCTGGGGGGAAAAGTCATGTCAAAAGTCAGTAAAATGACCTCCCTTCCACTTACTTATTACATATCATAATAGACATAATAAGTGTGACACTCCAATCACTTCTGGAAGGAAACTTATAGCTCAGACTTACTTTTCTGAAATTTATTCACAAAAATAATTGAAGCAACTTTATAAAGAGTTCAGAAAGAAAATCATTTTAAGGCCTGAACTATCTGGATATAAGGTAGCAAAATAGTTTACTTTCCAAATTATTTGAATGAGGGATTCAACTCTTTGTTCATATAGAAACATCTCTGAAATGCTCATTTTTAAAGTCATCAGAAACATCAACATCATAAGTAAGCCATGAAGAAAAATTAAGTTCTCTATCAATCAGCCAAATATTAAATATTTACTTAAGACCTACTATGTGCCCCCCATGGTAGTTCACAGAATGGTTGATATAATACAACACTCTGTCCACAGGAGTTCATCACTTCTTTGTTAAAATCATTGTTGGTTTTTTTAAAAAAATAAATAAATCATTAAATTCAAAATGATTTATTAGTCATAAAATGATAAAAATCTTAGAGTTGAAATGGACCTTAAATGTCAAGGAGTCTACACTCTTTTAACAAGGTAAAGTTACCTAATTATTTTCACACATGACTATACCAGACTTTTATAAATGCCATTTCACAATTATAAAATCAATTATAACTGATCTGTGGAAGTATCTCACAAGTGAGTTTCTTACAGCATTCAGAACAAAGTATACAGTCCTTGAATCCCATATTTTTAAATTTGTACATAAACTCATTAGCCAGGAAGTGTGTATTGAATTACTCATATTGGATTTTCTTGGCAGCCATACTCACCCTTTCCAAGCAGCGCCCTGCCAAAACCTCCGACTCCCACCTGGTACTGTTCCTCAGAAAGTCACCATATCTTTCCATCAGTTGACTAAACAAGAGCCCAACTAAAATCAGTTTTTTCAATCAGGTATGTAACTTGGAACATTTAAGAGATAGGTTACTGCATATTTAATTATTATTATTATAAATTAAACTAAAGTATGAGTATGATATTTATAGAAAGCAACAGATAGGTTACATAAAGAATATTTACTTCTGGGCATTACTTCAGAGTTCGTATCACAATAATTTATTTTACCTATAGGAAGTATTTATTCTAAGAAAACCTCAGTGTATTGAAAGTTGCAAAAAGAAATATTTTAGTGGCACATTTTGTCTCATTTTGACTAAATTCATTTTAAAAAGAAAATTTTGAAAATTATAGACTCTTTTTTCAATTACATGGTGCCAAATGACCGCATTCATTGAGCTTTTCTATTCATTATTTGGGTAACATTTAGACATATGCTAGTTTCACGAGGAATGTGTAATGCATATTAAAGATTATAATTAATCATCCCACGTTTGAGATCAAGGCCATTTATGTTCATAATTTTCCTTCTGCCTTCCAGGAAGAACAAGTACAGATTAAAATGGAGTGAAAAAAGAGATGATAATGTTGTGTGAAGAGAAGTAGATCAATAGTCTTGGGTAAATTTGGTTGCTGAAAATATTCAACAAGCACAAAGATAATATTAAACAATCCATAGATATATAATGCTGGACAGACTATGGATTTTCAAGTTTGGTGCTTTGCGTTTCTTGTTTCCTCTACACGGAAATCTCTTTCCCACCTGGTGAGGCCCCTCCTCTCCCTTCAAACGAAACTCAGATATTGCTTCTGTAGAACAATCCTTTGTTCATTGCCCTCCCTCGTTCCCCATTATGATTTCTGATTCATCTTTGTATCCTTAAGTGCCAAACACTGTCCTGTGTATGAGAAATGGCTCCCGAAACCTCTACAATATTGGTTGTAAATGTGGTCCTGGGACCAGCAGCACCACCTGACTCGTCTGGTATCACCTGGGAACTTACCAGAAATACACATTTTCAGACTCCACCTGGAACCCAGTATAATCAGCAATTCTGGTGTGGGGTGGGAGAGGTGCGTAGGGAAGGGACAGAGGAGTCAGCAAACCCTCCAGGATATTGCAATGCACACCAAAACCTAGGCGTTATCTCTGACAGGAAAATCCCAAGGTGGGGAAATGTAGTTGATAAAAGGACCCTCTGCCCTTTTCTCTGACTTTAAACTTGTCCTTAAGATTTTATCCCTCTAACCACACCTGCTATTACACTTAATTCCCTGTAAAACTCTCACCAATGGCAAAGGAGGAGGCTGGGTATTTCTTCATTTCCGTTAGTTTAGCGGACACAGGCTATGATTTTCAGATACTCCTCTGAATTCAAATAACAAAGGTTTAAAAATGAAGGAAGAATAGGGAACAGTTCAGTGAACTTGGCAGAGCAGTTGCTCATGCTGTAGTTAACTTTACCAGAAACAAGGACTGTCCTATTGTACATCCTATCTGAAAGAAGGATCGATTCTGATATCCTAGAATACCATATGGCATGATGCACGGCAGACTCAGATATCCTGTGAGCTAAATAATGGTCCCCAACACAATTTTATAGAGCAAAGCCAACTGGGCAACATAGAAATAGCCCTGAGGCTGCAGAAGACAGGGGCCTGACTGACCAACTCCAAGACTTTGAGCAGATTATAAAAATTTTCCAGCCTCTGTTTTTGCTCCCATAAAATGGAGATAATACCTCTTAACACATAGCCATCAAAGAGCAAAATAAGGTCATCTTTGGAAAGGTACTTTATAAGCTGTAAAACATTAAAGCATCATATATACAATATCCATATATAATATTAGTAACTATATTTGTAATTATGCTAATAGTAAGGCTTGCTTACTGTTATCACATAACACAAGTGTTCATTGTATTTTGAAAGATTAACATAATCAATGAAGTTTATAAAAATAGCAATAGATTTCAATTTTGGATAAATTTCACTTTCATAATTTTCAAAATTTTATTGGAGAAATTTTGGAAAATATTGGAAAGAAAAAAAAAAGGAAAGAAAAGAAAAATGACTTGGATACCCTGACCAGAAATAAATGGTTCATATTTTCCATTTTTCTGTAAAGTTTTGGTATAAAATTATAGTCATATATTAAATAGGTATACAGCAATCTGCCATATTCACTCAGCAGCATATCAGGAATCTCTTTTCTATTTGGTAATATACTTCCACAAAATTAAATCTACTAGCTGTATAGTCATCTATCATATGGATACAACAGTATTCTTTGTTAAACACTGAGATTGTTTCTAGAGCTTCACAATTATAAATGTGCACAAGGTCGGACAATTAACTTCGCAAACTTGTTGCAATGATGTTGCTAACCTTTTTTGATATCAGAGGGATTATTCATTATTAATTTGTACCAACTGGTCAGTTAACCAAGTTTACTATTTGGAAGTGCTGAAAAGGCTGCGTGAAAAAGTTAAGACGAAAACGACCTGAACTTTTTGCCAACAACTCATGGTTCTTGTACCACGACAATGCACCAGCTCACACGGCACTATCTGTGAGGGAGTTTTTCACCAGTAAACAAAGAACTGTATTGGAACATCACCCCCCACCCCACTCACCTGATGTGGCCCCTACTGACTTCTTTCTTTACCCGAAGATAAAGGAAATATTGAAAAGAAGACATTTTGATGACATTCAGGACATCAAAGGTAATAGAACAACAGCTCTCTCCATTCCAGAAAAAGAGTTCCAAAATTGCTTTGAAGGAATTTTCATGGCGTCCGTACATAGCTTCGCAAGGGGAGTACTTCGAAGGTGACCATAGTGATAATCAGCTATGAGGAATGAAGCACTTTTTCTAGGATGAGTTCACAAACTTAATTGTGATACTCGTACTTTGTGTATTTATTCTTGTACCATCTCAGTTTCCTAAAGATAAATTCTTAGAAGCGGAATGGCTAGGTTTGTGTTTGTAAACATTTTAAAGACTTGAATCTTAGTGCCAAACTGCTTTACCAAAAAGGTGCATAAATTTACATTCCCACCAGCAGCAAAATAAAAGTGCTTCATTTCCTGCATTGTTGTCAACATAGTATTACTATTTCTTTAAGCTTTGTCTGTTTTGCAGGGATACAATGCTGTCACATTTTTGCTTCCATTTACACTCATTTGATTACTACAGAAGTTAATAGAACAAATTATTGACCATGTTTTAGAGTTCATACATTTCCAAAGACTATTAAAAGCGTAACATGGGAAGATTGTGGGAAAATTGTAATTTCACTTATCAGAAAGATACATAGAGAGACTGTACATTACCAAGATCAGAAAGTAATTTAGATCTTATAACTACAGATTGCAAATGATTAAATGTGTATCACAGATATGTGTATGTAAACATGAATATAGATTACACAGATGCAGACAGCAAATACAAATTGCTGCAAAAAGTTCTGGGCAAAAGGTTGCCTTTTATTACCTTCATACAAGTCCAAATTCATCCTTAGGCTCATGGACTCTTTCAAAGTCCTCTTATAGGTCATTTACTACGCTTGTACTGACCTTTTCACAGGTATCTTTTATGCTAGTCTCATCAATACCCCTAAAGTATGCTAGTATCAGAGGAACACTGCCAATATAAGAACTTAAAAATGAACAGTAATGGCTTTTTTTATAGAATCCACCTGCAGAAACAAGGTGTTTCCAACTCATGTGCATTTCCCGCCCTCCACTCCATGGGACATCCGCCCACCACACTGATTCCCAGGGTGGCAAATAATGGTCAACACTAATTGCCCAGAGCTACCATCCCTATCTTCTAAGAATGGTCCCTTTCTCTTGACTTAGTTTGCTACTTTCAATGGCTGCTACTCCCTTCTCCCCACCCAACTATAGACCTTTTTTCTTCCTTTTCTTTAACTGCTTTTATGTTCTCCTTCTTTTCTTGTCTTCAACTCTTGCCTTCCTGGTACATTTTGAAAGTCAAGGGCCTTAACCATAGCCCTTGCTACATAACATTTCTCTTTCTTACTAAATCTGAGGAATAATGTCAGCACAATGGGAACCTACAAGAATTTGTTCACTTAGGCCACCCTTTCTCTTTAGTCAAAATGGGGTTCCCTCTTACCTCTGGTCCCACTCTTCCTGGCCAAAATAAAGAAACAGAAATCCAGATTTAAGGGCCAATTAAAGTCATTGCTTGGAGCCAAGAAACTTAAACTCTGAAGAGCACTGTGTGAATTAAAATAATTCATTCAGTAAAGGTTTCCAGAGGTCTCAGGAAAGTGTCTTATTTTTTCTCTAATTCACAGTGAACCTAAAGGTCAGCATTAGAGCAAGGACCCAGGAAAAGAAACTAGACTGGAGAAGTTCTGCTTTACAAATATTAGAAGTCATATTATTTTTAATACTGTATATGATAAATTAAAAATAACAGTAAAGCCCACTCCCCCAAATAGATTTGAAGTATAGAAATATCTCAAATCCTGACTCTACTAATACAAGCTCGGGGTACAAATTTCTCCAATGCTACATGATAGTATTTTAAGCACTTCTTTTTCAATGTATTAAAATTTTCATGGCTGTGTCTTTTCCGCCCTGGGCACTCCTGCATGGGTGGATGCATACGCTGACACGTACACAAATGAAGTACACTTAAGGACACAGCTTGTCAAATCACGTCAGCCAATAGGTGGGTCTCTTAGCTGATGAATTCACATGAGAACACGATTGCTCAACCACAAACCTGTGAATCTTCCTTCAATCTGGCTTGGCTTTAATTGGATTGTATCCTGTAGAAGAGGTGCCTCAACTTAGCATTCGCACAGAATTACTAAAAGGCTGTTCCCTTGAAGTCATCAATTGAGATTTAACCACTGGAGGAGCCCTCACAGAAGCAATCTACACTCCGCATTGGCTGTTCCACTGTTCTGAAGGGAGGGCCTTTCATTTCAGTTGTATGCTAGTTCAATCCTGCCTCTCGGGAAGTAGGAACCTTCTATAAGATAACCAGTTCTTTGTGTTTTAAACCTGCTGTCTTGGGTGAAAAGCCCTGGCAGCCTACGAAGACAGCTAGTATTCCAGAGAACCACCTAGGAATGTGCTTGGCTCCAAAGGAGTTTTAAATTTAGTTATCTTACTCCTGAATTCAGGGCGTGTCAGGATTCTCACACTGTTTTTGTCCATGAATCTGGGTGCTAGCAATAAATAGCAAAGTATCTCTAGTTTTTCACTAGTTAGTCAGAAACACAGAATTTTACAAATGGAACAAATTTCAGATACTGTCTTGATTGATTCTCTCGTTTCCAGATGAGAAACTTACATACAAAGGCTCAGGCTGGCTCAAGTTCATACAATAAATTAAGGAAATTGATCCTTAGGTCTGTATTAAGAAAGTGAACACTTAAAAGGTAATTGATAAGAAAATGCCCTCTCCCAAAGTGGCCCTATTAGAGAGATGCATTTTGTCATTAGTTTGGTGAAAATTAGGACACTATCATTAAAAAAAAAAAAAAAGAAAAAAACTAGAGTAGACTTCCCTGTAATGGATTTGTATTCCCTTCTTGTTATCTTTTTGCCCTCCTGAAATCTATTTATTTTTTTACTTATTGTTATGAAAAATTCTAAGTGTATACAAAAATGAGAGGAAATAATAAAATGAACCCCTCTGTTGTACACATTGTGTCATCACTTATCATCAATCCATGGCTGAGCTTGTTGGATCTAAACTCCCTCATTTCTGTCTCGTCGTTTTTTAAGTGGATATCAGCCAGTATGTCATTTCATCTGTAGATGTCTCAGGGTGCATCTCCAAAAGATAAGGACTCTTTTCTTAAAAGCATAACCACAATACAATGATCACTCATAAAAATTTAACAATAATTCCTTAATATTAATAGACTTGTAAAGTTCACATACATCATCCTTTGCCTTAGGACAATTCCATGCTACTACAGTTTGGCGAATACTGTCACATTGATCTATTTATTGAACAAATAGTTACTGAGGAAACATTCACAAATATTTTCTTTTATGGAGGGCTGGGGAAGAGGTCTCGATACTTACTTTTTGAGGGGCAGTAGAAAATGGAAGAGGAAAGAATTCTGGAACCAGACCGAGTTGGCTCTGTAGTTCAGTCTCATTCCTTATTGAACGTGTAAATGTCTTCATCTCTCCAAGCCTCTGTTTGATTGCCTATAAAGTGGGGATAATGATGCCAATTAAAAGGAGTTACGAGGAGGGCTAAATGAGATTAGATACATAATGTTATAGAGCCTGGGGCCAGACAGCACTCAAAAAAGAGCTATTTTTTTAATGAACAAACAAAACAGACGCAAACTCTTCGATACAGAGAACAAACTGATGGTTGCCAGATGGGAGGGGGCTTCAGAGGCTCCACGGAAAAGGTGAAGTATTAAGAAGTACAAATTGGCAGTTACAAAATAGTTACAGGGATATAAAGTACAGCTTAGGGAGTATAGTCAATAATATGGTAATAACTATGTACAGTGCCAGGTGGTACTAGACTAGTCAGGGGGATCATTTCTTAAATTATATAAATGTCTAACCACTGTGCTGTACACCTAAAATTAATATAATATTGAATGTCAACTATAATTGAAGAAATAAATATATACATACATACATACAACAGGCAAATAAAAATAGCTATTTTTCTCTCAGATTTGTTTAATAATATGTAAGTATTGTGTTACTAATATTTGTTCAACCCGATTTATTAGTTTTAATTAACTAATGGGATATGGAAGCAAACTTCAAGGGTCATTATTCTCTTTCTGAGTTGAACACACAATGCTTTGAAAAAATAAAGTCTATTTCTCACATAAAAACTGAAAGCCAAAATGACAATGGTCATCAATTCCTAAGAACTATCAGAGATTTGTTTAGCATTGTCAATTCAATAAATAATACTTGATGAATTAATGAGTGAATAAATAAATGAGGGAAAATGGAGACTCCCCTCCCTTTCCTCAATAGCTTTAGAAAACAAAAAAATATATTTTGCCCACATGGAACAATTAAGTGTAATAATACCACAGGATTAGATAACGTTTCCTTTTAGCTTTTTATCATGCCCCCTTTCAAATACATGTTCCTCTTCTTAATGTCCTCAAGCTTAGTCACCCTACATTGTACAAACCCAGACAGGAATCCCATTGGCCTGGCACTTTCCCTGTGAGGTGGAATTTTTCCAAAGAAATGGGACCTACACTGCATTCCATTTCAATGACATGCCAGGATGCCAGACCAGATTCCATGATGATAGTTTTTTCTATAAATAGAATTAAAATAACCAAATATCATCACCGGAAGAGACTTTCAAAGTCTTTCCATTCAACTTTATTCAGTCTGGTTTCTGCGGTGATTAAGGCCCGAAGGAAGAGGAGCGTCAGCAGGCCTGTGGGCTCCCTCCCCTCTACCTCACCTCTGTCTTCACCAGAAAACACGACTTTTATAAACGACGATTCCGTAGAAGATTCTGTAGGAGGAAATGATGCTGCTACAAGGGGTTTGAAATACATTAGGCTAGTTCAGCTAGTTCATCATCAAAACTAGGAAACTGAGGGGATTCAATGGCAAAGTTGGGGTTAGACCTCCTCTATGGTTACCTTCCAGAGAACCAGTGCAAAATGATCACTTTGCAACCCAACGACTAGCCAGACGCCAGCAGTGCTGTTTGCCAGAAGTGTAACACGAGTGCTTTGTTCCCTATAAAGGATAGCAAGTAGGCTGAGATACAGGGCATGCAACATATTGTGAAATAAAAGTCAGATATAAACAATTCTTGCGATGATATATGAATCTTATTTTGTTTGCTGTATGCCATTTTCAAGATGACAAAACTCCAAACTAATTTTCTCTTCAACTTCCGTGTATACAAAGATGTATATATATCAAGTATCCAGCCTGATCTCAGTAACTACAATAAATACTATGACAAACAGCTTAAAAACTGAACCAAATATCTTTAGTCCTCTTGATACAGCTATCAATGTCTCCTGGATCCAAGAAAGGCAGAGAAACTGAAAACCTAGAGTGATATGGTGTTATCACTGGTTAACTCAGATGGTCAGAGTGCAGTGTGAAGAAGACATACATCTGTCAGTGTCTGTCAACACCTCTCTTTTCCACAGCTAACTATTCCCAGTCCTCACCCAACAGACATACCACTGAGCCATTGCCTAGCAGGTGTGACCTACTCATCCTTCAAGGGCAGCTCAAGCATCATTACCGCCTTCTCTATGGTCTCTCCACTCTGACTTCTCATAGGTTTTAGTAGCCATAGTATTCACACGGATAATTTGCATTGCTATTTAATTTCTTAGCATATGTGGTCTTCCCAATTAAATCAGAACCTCTCTGCAAAGATGTCATATGCTTCCTCCTCTCACCAGGATCTGACACCCTACCCTCCTAGTGATAAGTACTCAATCAACATTTGTTGATAATAATGATGAGGCTGACAAGACTAGAGATGAACAAGAAAATCCCCCTTTATCCTCTGCTGTCAAAAATCCCTCAAAACGAGATACCCTGCTGCCCGAAGCATGTGCTTCTTCTTATGAGAGCAGAATGGAATAAGAACAAACATTTGTGGTCCTTTTACTGTTTATACACATTCTCGTATGTGACAGCTACTGTTATTTGGTCCATTTCTTCTCCATGGAGAAGAAAACTGAGGCACAGAGAAGTAGGTGTTTTTTTCCATGATTTCAAAGAGGCCCGAATGAAGGTGGAGAAATAAATGTGTTCATATTGGAACAGACCCGTAGGAAAAGAAAAACCATCACTGAGGGCATGTCTTTCTTAAAAAGTCAAATAAATACTCATTGGGAAATAAGTACCACGTTGGAGCAAGCATGCAGAACAAAGCATGTCATTAGATTGTGATTAAACAAATTTTAAATAGAATGTGCATGGAGCCACATCCAAGATTATGATACCTAAGGTCCACTTGAAACGAATATCTGAAAAGATTTTTAAGTGCTGGAATGAAACACCTTAGTGAGGGCCTTTAAAAAATAACAACAACAACAAAAAAAATTGCGTAAGGATTGTGTTTTCCTACCAGTGACAGAAAACTCAGTGTTTCAATTAACAGCACCTCACCACCCCCAGCTTCCATTTCCTTTCTTATTTAAACAGCTCATCTGAAGCCATTGTGAAAGATTCATGAAATAGGTGGTGGGAGTGGGCAGGGAGAGAGAGATCATTGGTAAGAAATCTGATGTCTTTGCGGAACTGTTCTATATGAGCACAATATTCTCGTTTGGGTGGTGAAAAATCGATTTATCCCAAAGGCTGCTGACCTTTCTACGCAAACTTTGGTACTGTCCCAGTTCTCTTTTCTCTGGTCACACAGCCTCACCTTGACTGGCGTTTCTATATTGGCAACAATTTTGTCTGTAGCTTCCTAGGTATGCCCGGGCGACCCATGGAACCACATCTGGCAGGTTCTCAATAGCTGACGGGTGCCAAAGTCTTCATTTTCCATCTTTCTCTATGTTCTGGATTCTCTTGCAGACAGCTGGGCTTCTTGATACAGCACATCCACAGATGGTTTGCCCATGAGCCATTCGACACCTTTGATTTAAAAGCACAGGAAACAAATTGAGATACCATGCTATCATTCATTTATGCATGCATTCAAAGAATATTTATTAAGTGCCAGTGCTGAATGGAAATCACACTTCCAAACAAAGGCCTGGATTTAAGTCTGGCTTTACTATTTAGTCGCTGTGGAGCCTCTCTTTGCCTTAGTTTCTTTGCCTGGAAAACAGCAATGATAATAAAACTGACCTCATTGGTTATTCTGGATATGAAGAGATGAGTAAAATGTCGCCCCCAAGGTGGAGGAGGTCACAGAAACCCCATGGTGACATCTGGCTCAAACCCATACTTAACAGATAAGCTTCTGAATATTTGCCCCACCAGAACAAATACTTGAAAAAAATAGAGGAGCTGAAACACAGGACTGAGACACAGACAGCAAAAACCATGGCATGCGGCATAGGCTTGAGGAATCAGAGCTACATGGAACCATAGAAGGGACCTGGTCCAACGGTCCCCATCATTTTTGTGAGGAGACAGTAGAGAGAGACTTTGGAGGCAAAGAGGCTTGGTTCAAATTCCAGTTCTGACACTTTCTAGTTGTGTGACTCTGTGTAAGTGACAACCCTCTTTTGGCTCATTATCTTACAGAATGGGAATAATGACTCTAATACAATTGTAGATTAAACAAAATAAGATATTAAAATTACTTGGAATGAAGTAATCTCTTAACATGATTATCGTTGTTATTTATCTTTATTATTTTATTATTACTCTTAGCTTTTGATTATGAAATTGTTTCTGTTGTATTGAGATATAAGTGACATGTAACATTGTATTTGTTTAAGGTGTATAATATAATGATTGGATATATGTATATATTGTGAAATGATCAACCGTAAGTTTAGTTAACATCCATCACCTCACGTAGTCACAAATATTTTTTACTTATGATGAGAACTTTTGAGATTTTGTCTCTTAGCAACTTTCAAATATACAATACAGTATTATTAACTATAGTCACCATTGCATCCCCAAGACTTACTTATCTCATAACTGGAAGTTGAGATCTTTTTACGGTTGAGTGAGGGAGGGGTAGGTATATGGTAAGTCAAAAACAGAGGGATTGGAGGTAGCGGTAAAGACTCTGGAATAGAAAGAAGATATCAAATTGAGTTTCATTCTCCTTTCTGCAAGAAATTCTGACAAATCTAGGAAAAAGAAAGGGGCAAGAATGGCATAAAACTAACTTGTAACTCTGCTGGAAGATTCTAGTGTGTTCTAGTGTGTTCTACTCGAAACAGCCTACTTGCTGGGGGCCAGGGGCCCTAATCTATGTCAGTGAGGAAACCTCAGCCAAGAAAGGCAGCTGGTCGGTGATGGAGCCAGAATTCACACACATTTTTTCGCTGTATCAAGCTTTGTATAATTCATTTATTCATTCATTCACTCATTCAAAAACAAGTATTGGGCACCACCTCTGTTCTAATCATTGTGATCATGGGGCAAGGCAAAACTGTACTTATCAGAAATGTGTTGTGGTAAATGATGGCCTTAATGAAAATTATCCTGATCTAGAAACCCAAGGAGAACAGCAGCAGGACCACCTTTCTTTACTCATTATTCACTCTGTTTTTCACACCAGTCAGAAGAGATGCAGATGGTAAGCCTATGATGAGAAGTTGGGAGCAGCAATCTCTGCTGGCCAACTTTGACTTCCTGCTCTGCCGTCTTCTCTGCTTCAGAGAGGGACTTTCCTGGGTAGTATGTAACCTACATTTGTCAAACAGTTAGGTCCTTTTCAAACTGAAATCTGAAATTTGCTGGAACAGAAGAAAACTTTTAACGCAATTCACTTAAAGCGGCATATACAGTTTTTTCAAATGGGCAAATGTGGAAATCTTTTTAGAAAGTTGGAATACTATACTACTGAATCTCATGCATCATTATGTTGCCTGAGAAATGTCGGTGGCTACACAACAAGAACACCACATCCTAGTGAGTAAGAAAGATTACATAACAGTCAAGATAAGTAAGCAACACCACCCACAGATTTCATGCCAGCGCTAATATAGAGTTCTTGGCCACAGTGTGAAATAAAAGGGAAGGAATGCCACACAACCGAACTTCAAAACATGACTCCCAATTGTTACATAAAAGCTCGATCGGTTTGACACAAGTGTTTACTTCACTTTTTCTAATTGTTCGCTCTTCATTTTCAAGGCCAATTCTGTTTTCACTCACAAAGCAGAGTGCTTAAGAAAGCCCTGACTGAAGGGGGACCTGAACAAGGGCCTGTGGACTGATACAGCAAAGTCTGGATAGGAAAAATCCCATAATCTTCTTCCGCACCTATTGCATAGTTTCATGTGGGAAGTTCTTCAGTACATGTAACTTGAATCTCCGTTGCTGACATATAAATGGGACACCTCTTCTGGAGAGTATGTGGGCATTAAAAGCATTGACCCCTTAAAGCAAAGTTCTCCAAGTATCCTCAGAACACTAGTTGCTTAAGATAATAATAATAATAATAATAATAATAATAATAAATTCGTGGGAGAGGGATGAATTCTGTAATTAAACAAGTTTAGTAAATACTATATTCTGTACTCCCACCTTCAAAGCTCAAAATGTACTATTAGCAAATTACCAAGTTTGAGATGTCTAGTAGTAATGATGCCTGTTTCATCTCATCTTTAAGCCAAGCCCTTTCCCCCCTGCCCAAACATTGATTATTGATTCTTGAAATTTTTTCTGTGAAATACCCAATGGGAGACTCTGCTGGAGATCACCACTTCAATCTCTTTATTTTATACTTGAGGAATCTAGAAAGACAGCAACTTGAAAATTTTGAATGGGAAAGGGATAAACCCCTCTGCAAGCAAAAATATCAACATTTTTTCTTATCCTTTGTAAATTGCTGATCAACTCCCTTTTGCAGAAAGGAAGACCCTGGTTCTGTGGACCCGTTCCTAAAATACAGGCACTACTTAAAAATAGCTCACCTGTGTTGGATGCACGTGTGAGGATGCACGGGCTACCTCCAGGCCCAGCTCATGCCAGCAATTTAGAGAGACCTAGTTGTTTGAACTTATATGTGATTCCACCACTTAAATGCCCTGGGGAGCTGGGGGAGGAGTTGTCATAAAGTCACATCAGGGCTAGAAGTTTAGAGATCATCTCATCTGATCTCTTCATTCAGTAGCCACAATGGAACTGAGGCCTAACGAGGGAAGGTGGCATTCTCCTCAGGGACAGCCAGATAGTAGCCGAGCCAGAAGTTCAGAGTCTCTCCAGCTGCCTCTCATCCCTCCATCCCTCCATTCATCTGCCCTAGGGTTACGCAAGCCTGTTCCCTGACCTTCAGACTAGAAAATTGGGCTTAGTGGCAGAAGCATTTGCTTACCAAAGAGTATGCAGAAGCCAACTTATTGTTAACACCGGGTTGCTTTATTCTAAGTATAAAGGTGAAAAGATTTCCACTCCTAACACTTCCAGAAGAATCATGGGACCATGGAGAAACGCTGGTTTCTTCACAATGTCCCAACTCTGTCTTCTCTTCTACACAAATCCATCAGGTTCCAGGTAAGCTCTTCTGGGTATGTGAAGGTTAAGAATTTGGCTGGAGATGAAAAGGAAATGATTGAAAGGGAAATATAATTGAGGAGGCCAGGCTATGAAGACTTTCAATATAAATATCGTAAGTGCTACAACGCTCTCTTTATATAGAATTTAGAGTTAAAATTTGATGTATTTTTTTCACTTTGGATTTTTATTTTATATCCATTGCTTGATAAAGAAGTTCCTTTCTTTTCATTCACCCTCTGGGGACATTTTAATTATACTTTATTCTGGAAAAATGAGCATTTTTACTTTTAGCTATTGATTTCAGAACGCTATGAACTTTCCCTAGAAGTCATTTCCTTCAATCTTCTACATACCGAGGGGCTCTTACCCCTGCTCCAACCAGGGTCACATTTCCACAGATCTTGTGCCCTCCTCGTGCCTGACCCCCAGGAAATAAAGGAGCATGCTGCATTGAGGTGGCCATTATGTATCTCCACTCAGCAGAATCACAGTCGCCAGGTGGCAAGGGTACAGGATGACAAGAAAACAATCCCATCTTTCATTTCCCAGCTTCTGTCACACACGCCCCTTCAACCTGAAAACAGACCAGAAAAAGCCAGGGAGAAAAGGTTTGAAAGGCTCTGCACCAAGGTGACAAGGGAAGTCCAACTGTTACTTACCTGGAGAGAAAGGGTTCACAGAAAACCACAAAGAACTCAAATGTTTCCTTTGCTCATCAAGTGAAATAAAATAAATTGTACTCACCAAGCCAATGATTCATCCGGATTGTTTGGGGCAGTTTCCCTTTAATATTTTACGTTGTCTCTAAGCTTGGCCTAGACTTAAAAAAAAAAAAAAAAAGGACTGTCATTTCTATTCAATTAACTGCTTCCCCCTCTGACTTTAAATCAAGGGCAGTGTCTGTTCAATTTAATTACTTTCCAAGTAGCCTGTATGGCAGAGCAGCCGCCACTAAAGCAAAAGAGCTATGCGGCACTTTATAAGGCAAGAATTCGATATAATTTAAGGATGTTCTCCCAACAGAAAATGCAAGAAGACTGATTTCCCCCTGCTGTGTTTCTAGCCACTTGATGCTAACAATGTTCACAGGTCAAGATTCTAGCTCAACAATCTGAAGCAAGTAAACTGGGGAGAGTGTCATTTATTTACCCTCTGGAAAGTCTACATAAGACATTTTTGAAGGATGCATGCTCCACCTCTTCTGATTACATGTGAAGAGTAACTTTCTTCTTCAAAGAAGGTGCTTATTTTCCAGAACTAACTGCATTAGTAATTACATCAACATTGGCATCAGAAAGCAAGATTAGGTCAAAATTGTGAGGATATAGGGCAAAAATTGCAGAAATACAGCACAGCAGAACATCAAGAGTCTGATTCTAAGCTTGACTCGGCCACCAATGAGCTATGGGATGTTGAGCAACTTGCTGGATTTCTTGGAGTCTGTCCCACTATTTGGAAGAGAGGGAGCTCCGTTAAACTGACAGTAGGACTCTCTGTCGCTAGCATCCACTGAGATTATCAAACGACAGTACAGAACCTACCAAAAACAGCAGTTACGATCTCAAGGGGAATAACTCCATTCTCCACCAAGTGGAAGAACCAACATAAGGACAATTTCAAGCAATAATATAAACCTAAATTATCCACAAAGGAAAACTTAGGGTGCACCTATCTGAGATGGAGTTGCTTTTTTTAATTAAGGCATCAGATGGTCCAGAAAAACTCTGGAAAATTCTGGAGAAATGAAATGTTAAAGCAGGAGGAACTGTACATTCGATACGGTGATTTACAGAATGTAGTCAGATGTTCTAGGATTCAATGTGTTCTGTGGTTGGATAAATATTTTCATTCATGTACAATGCACACTCTGCCCGAATGATCTACAGTCACATGTAGACGCCTCAGTTTGTTCTGTGTACACTGGATAACTACTTACTAGTATAGAAATCAAGTGAGAATCAACACAACACACATTCTTGTCTAATAGAAAGCTCCCTTTTGCACACTAAATGCCAAACATGATGGATTCCCCAGTAAATTACAAATAAATGGCCCGTCTTCAAATCCCACATTTATTCTTTCCCCATATGTTCATATCCATTCACTCACAAGCAGATTTTTAAAATGTCATTTTTTTATTCCAATGAGAGTGACATGTATTGTGAGTTCAACACAGAAATGATCCACAGCCCAGGTGTAAGATCCTATAAGATTATGCTCGTCAAACTTAACATTAAGTATGAATGATTGAAGAATTGAGACATGCTCTGTATAATGAGTGCATATATTTAAAGTAAATGACTCGAGGGAACCTTATTCTATGGATTCTTAGTTTTTCTAGGCTTCAGGTTCTGCACGTCATCTTTTCCTCATGCTGGTATATTCTTGGATTGAATTTTATTCAAAAACCAAATAAATCATATTAAAGCCCATTTTCTACTTTATGTGGCTTTGTTCTCAGCTCTCCTTAGCTTTTGCATAATTTGATTAAATGCGGAAATAAAGAGAAGCAGAGAAAAATCTTTATAGGCTGAATCAGTTTTCATCAGTGCCTTCCAGTAGAACCAGTAACTAATTCAAGACACATAAACACTTATCTTTATCCAGACACCCTCTGGGAAAGAGATTCTACTACCTGTTCATCCAATTTTAAACAATCTTGATAATATGAAACAAATTAGCAAACTTCCTGCATCTTTTATACAATCATTTCTCGTGAATGGTGGACAATTATAATTTTTGTGTATGTCTTCACTCTAAATTCACAACACATAGTCTGGGCTCTGCAAACCCAATATGGTTTTTATCTCTGTCCAAATGTTGGTGGAAAACATCAACCAATCAACTAATCAAAAAAGTATCAGCTCAGCATTGTTCTGAGTAATATCAGATTTGTCCATGTCCACAGGAAGCTTATTGTCTTTGAGGACTAACATATAAGAAAAAAAATTACAGACATTCTACTCATAAGTGTATATATCTGTGTCAGAATGCAGGCATTCAGAAGAGAAAAACACTTTTTATTTATGTTCTGTGTTCCCCATTTTGTTTCTATAAGATCCATGTACCAAAACTAACACTTACCATCAGAATGCTTGGTTGATGGTTTAACTAATTGTGGTTCCAGGTAAAATGCAGTAGGAAGCAACAGAACACTGCTCTAGCTGCAACAATTTTTAAAAGCCAGCTAAATTGCAAAAATTACATTATCCAAGACGTCGAAAACTATGGAAGCAAAGAGGACTAAATGAACTCAACCAAAGATAGGAGAGCTCTTCCAAAATGAGTAGGCGGCCACTGGCTGCTTTCTAACCTGAGAGTTTGCCAATTCTAAGTGCAAGATGAGGCTCGAGCTTGGCCTGAATACAAGGACATTACTGTGAGAAAGAAAAACTACCAAAGATTTGGAGGTTGTATGGGGCTGGAATGATCATTTGGAAACCTCATGATCCCTAAATGCACAAAGGCCATTTTCCCCTGTGGTTCATTTGCTGAGTCAAGGAGCACTTGGAAGGTGAGAGAGCTTCTATAAAAGAGCAGACTTAAATAGACTGTAGTCTCACAATAGTGGGGAGACAAAGTCCATCTCAGGGAAGAACATCTGCTTGGGACACACAGCCAGTCTCCTCCTTAAGACATTTGCCAAATGTGGAAGAAGCATGGGGCTGGAGACTAGAGAGCAAAGTTCAAAATTGCCAAAAGGCCGCTTGACTGCCCTATAGTCTAGACAAGCAGAAATGGGGGAGGCTAGCGGGCAAAAATCATAACAGGGTCTTCTCCACTCTGAAATGTTTGAAACCAGAGAGAGACTGAATTTGACTAAATTCCCATCCCTGATTAAATCAATCAGAGGGCAAATCCTCTCTTAGTCATAGTAATTTAAACTTTCGTCTCTACTGTTCTCTTATACACAGTGTCCAGAATAAAATAAAAATTTACAAGACATGAGAAGAAGCAGGAAACAAACAAACAAACAAACAAACAAACATCAAATCCAGCCATTTGGAGCAAACAGAGAGATGACTTACATGTAGGAATTAGCAGACAAGGTCTTTAAATAATTGTTATTAACATGTTAAAGAAAATAAAGGCGAAAGTGGACAAATGATTAAAATATGGAGCATTTCCACAGAGAATTGAAATCTATGAAAAGAATCAGAAGACACTCTAAAACCTAAAATTAAAATATCTGAAAGTAAGAATATATTGGATGGGTTTAACATCAGACTGACAAGTCAGAAGCTTGGATAAGTGAACTCAAAGACAGATAAACTTCAAAATATTAAAAATAAAGTACACAGAGGAAAAAGGAACAGAACAGAAAAGATATGTGAGACATACTGAAATGATCTAACAAATGTATAATTGCAATCCCAGGAGAGGGGAGAATGGGGAAGAAGCAATATTTAGGCAAATTATGGATGAAAATTTTCTAAAGCTGATGGAAGACGTTGACCCATAGATTCAAAAAGCTCAATAAATTCCAAGAAGGATAAATATAAAGAAAGCCACGCCAGATTTAATTGATCTGGGGTAAGACCTGAGTATCCATATTTGTAAAAACTTCCCAGGTAAATACTACCATAAGTCAGTGTTAAGAATACTTGGTTTAGAGAATACCATATTTAAAAAATAATATAGTTTGTTTAATCTTTTTATGTTTTCAAGGGATTATAAGAAGAAGCAAGTTCTAGTCTCTTTTTTCTCAGAAAATGAAGAATCAGGGAGCACATTTATATTTCAATTATTATCTCCATAATGCAATTCCACAGTTTTTAAATGATGGCATTAATTCCTGTTTTCTCCATAATCCAATGAGTATCATTGAAAGAAAAATGAAATGGTATAGATTCAATCTGGCCAAGAAACTTTCTGATTGGAGAAACATTAGTCAGGTGGTTACAGGAAGGAATATAAAACTGACTTTATATAACACTTTCTGCTTCGGTACTTAAGGTGCATCAAGAGAGAAGATACCAAGACATCAAAAGATGGTAGACTTTTATCTCTAGTGAAAATACTCAAATGTCACACTAATGATGGCTAATTAGCCAAAGCAAAGGAAAGTCTGAGGCTGAGGGAGATGAATGCTAGAAAGCAGATGACAAATCCCCATGGGGCTTTGGACACCAGGTTTGCCTACTGGCATCCATTCCCAGAAAAAGAATTCAGAGCTGAGAGAGAAAGAATTATTCTTGTCAAATCTGAAGATAAGATTAAACCATGACTGATAACACTTCACGGGTGATGAGAAGAGGATACATTTTGGTTTCTTTCCAAGCTTATTTTACACAATTGTTATACAGTATATATATATATATATATATATATATATATATATATATATTAAAGACAAAATAGAAAGTGTAACATTAAATGTAGAACATCCCAGATCTTAGAGCCACCAGGAAAATCTCCACAAAGCAGGAGCAGATGACCAAAAGCATCGCTGCGTTCTGATGGCCAGCTAACTTTGTCATATGCAAAAGCTCTCCCCAAATACCCAGTTTGTACAAAAGTGACCAAAATAAAGGTCAGCGTCATTGCCCTTATGATTAGCAAATTTTAAAGTGCAAATAACGAATCAGCACGAAAGAGAGAGAGCATTTTGTCAGTAGAACAAGGTACAAACTATTCACCAGCTAGACCAGAAAGCTCCTTGCCACCAGGCCTGTTCCTACCTAGTGCCCATGCCCTAGCTGACAATGCAGGCTCCCAGGGCATCCAGCCCAGAGTAATTTAGCTCATCCTCACAGGGAAACAGCTCTGCTTTCGAGCTGCCCCCATGTTCTGCACAATCTCAACAGGCGCTACCGAATTTCTCATTCATTTTTCATGGTACATCATATCTATACGACAAAAGAGTTTGCTATTGATTTGGGGTTTTGTTATATTTTCCCTCCCAAGACTCGTCATCCATTTTTCCTGGCTTCTAAATATTACTTCAGCTGATGTGAATGCTACATGAAATCCGTCAGGTCTGCCAAGGTTCTGTTTTTGCTGTTTACCCCTCCACAAATCTTAGGATTATTATGTTTAATCCTATCCTTGGGGCCACAACTTTACATTTCCATGCAAAATTCTCCAAGTGACTCAAAGTTTGCTGGTGCTCCGGATCTGTGTAACGCTTTAAAACGCCTTTGTCCTCAGCACCAATATCTGTATTCCACTGTCACCCGGTCCCTTTTTACATACTAGTTCAAATCATTCATTTGTAGATTAATTCAAAAGACTAAAAATAGTTTGAGTTCCAAGCTTTTTGCTGCTATTTATATATTTTTTTCTGTTACCACTCACTGCAAAATGAAATCGGCGTGAATTCCTTGTAATACATTTCCTTTATTTCTCATCTTACCGTATAACAGCTGGCCTCAACCTAGATACTGGCTGCCAGATGATTACAAACATACAAGAAGTTCATCCTTTGAAAAAAGAATTATTTTTTTTTGACCCATCGTGTTTCTCTACTGACCAAGACACAGTAGAAAACTTCTCTGCTATGCGGCACTTTATAGGACTTCATCTGAGAAATATCTATTTCCATGTCAGTCTTCCCCTCGGCATGGCATATGACTGGGCTGGGTCCGCACTGGATGGATGAACGCAGGAGTCGTAGACGATGCCCCCACTGCAGCCCCTGAATGTCATGTGACTCTGAACCAGACACTTGACCTTTGAGTGACTCAGCCAAGGGTCATCTTATGATGATCTTTGGCCCTTATATTTATGGGTTAGTTGGTTGGCCTTTAAACTGCAGAGGCATTAAAACCTCCTTCGTCTGAGTTTTATATAAAACTGAGGAATTTGTAGGACAGGTAAAAGCAGAAAGTTGGTTTTGTGATTAAAAAAACAAATGAAAGGAACCTTGAATTTCTTCAAGGAAAGGAGCAGCATTGCAGTGAATATTTTGCTACTATATAGATACGCTCAGGGTGGGGGGCCTCTCTGAAGATGTGCAGTGTCTCTCTTTCTATCCTCAGGGGAGGGGAAATCAAGGGACCTGGCGTTGCTGCTCCACATGGCAATTACCAGAGTGTGGCTGCTCTTCCTGGCCCAGAGTCCATAAAAAGTCCATGGAATTACCCCTCCCTGACTGAGTCTCCAAACTTCTAGCTCTCCTACCTTCCCTAAACCCAATTCATATAAATGCTTAAGCAGCTTTTTCCAGAAAGGCTCAGCTACCTGCAAGTACCAGGACAGTTGTGCAGCTTGTACACAGCACAAGGCAGCTGACCAACAAGAAGGTGAGGGCTGAGATCCAGCTCATGGCTTGCTTGCCAAGCCCTGAGCCCTGGTAATGGTTTGTGTCCAGGTGGAAGAAGGGGTGCCTCCCCTTCACACAAAGGCGTAGAATGCTTGCCAAGCCCTGTGCCTGTAGGCCTGAGAATGTCAGACGTGGCACCAAAATGTCCAGTCCAGGCTAGCGGGAGCCCTGGATGATTGTCCAGAAGAGTACGCATATGTATGCGTGTATGTGTCATAGTCACACACACACATAGTTATGGGGTAGGGGGCCTGCAGAAGGAAGAGAACAGTGCGTCTGATCTGGCTACTTCATTCCTTTGCATGATGCGAAGGGCACAGCCTCACTTCCTCGGCCTTTTCTCAGGCATCTCTTTCAAATGTTCTCTAGGTCATCAGAGAATTCAATCCCTAACACTCCCCTTTTCTTTCTCTCCTCTTAAACCCCACCCCAGATGTCCCAGTTCTCCCTAGAGAGTAATAAGAAACACCCTGCTCTCTCCTTACATTTTGCATATTCCTAAATCAGGCATTTGCTGAATGCCAAGGTGTGTATTTGTTACTCAACAGTTATGAATTACTCAAAACGTAGCAGTTTAAAACAACAAACATTTTTCTTTCAACAAACATTTTCTCTGTGGGTGCAGAATCTAGAAATGGCTTAGCTGGGTCACTCCTAAAACTGGAATCAAGCTGTCAGCTAGGGCTGCTGTCATCTGACAAGATTCGGCAGAGACTTCCCAACTCACCACGTGGCAGGTCTCAGTTCCTCTCTGGCTGTTGGTTGGAGGCCTCAGCTTCTCACCACAAAGGTCTCTCCATAGAGCTGCTGATAATGTGGCAGCTTGTTTCTCCCAAAGCCAGTGATCCAAGAAAGACAGAGAGCCAGGGAGTGCCAGAATGTCTGAGATAGAAGCTTTCGTCTTTCATGACCTCATCTTCTAAGTGGCATATCTCTTCTCCCAAGCACAGCTGGTCACACAGACAAACCCAGGGACAACTGTACACAGGGGTGTGACTGCCAAGCGCAGGGACCACTGGAGCTCATCGTGAAGGCTGGCTCCTACAGATGCAATCCTCTTGTCAATGCCACCAGCTCTCCAGAGATGGCGTGGTGCACACATTATCCAATGAGATGTCACAACACTATAAAGCAGATCCTATTTTTGTTCTTATTTTGAAGGTGAGAAAACTGAGCTTTAGAGAGATTAAGCAATTCACCTGCAGTCACAGAACGAATACAAATATACTCCTTTCCATCCTTTCCCTAGTGGATAAAATCTTACCCTTTCATGTTTACAGTATTCTTTGCTGCCCTCCAGTCCATCCTTTATGAGTTTACCAGAGCTGTCTTCTTTCTCAAATGTCTCAGAATGTCTTTCAGTTCCATAGAGAATAGAATCCCATCTCCCCATAATGGCATTTCTACAGTTTTGCTGCAATCTATTTATGATGGTTAATTTTATGTGTCAACTTCGCTGGGCCATGGTGCCCAGATATTTGGCCGAACATTATTCTGGATGTTTCCGTGAGGGTGTTTTTCAATGAGATTAACATATAAATCAGTGGAGTTTCAGCAAAACAGATTGCCCTGCCTCATGGGGGTGGGCCTCATCCAACCAGCTGAAGGCCTGAATAGACCAAAAGGTTGGCCTATCTGAACAAGAGGGAATCCTCCTGCAGATGACCTTCAGACTCCATCTGTGATATCGGCTTTCCCTGGTTCACCAGCGAACAGCCTTTGGACTCAAACTGCAGTTCTTTCCTGAGACTCCAGCCTGCCAGCCTCCCCATTAGATTTTGGACTCACCAAGTCTCCACAAGTTCTTGAGCCAACTCCTTAAAATAAATCTCTTCACATATATAATATAATATTAGATACAGAGATGGAGCTAGAGAGAGATATACAAAGTCTGACAATTAAGTTTGTGAACTTGTTGTAATGATGTTGCTACCTTTTTTGATATCAGAGGGATTATTCATTATGAATTTGTACCAACTGGACAAACAGTTAACCAAGTTGACTATTTGGAAGTGCTGAAAAGGCTGCATGAAAAAGTTAGACGACCTGAACTTTTTGCCAACAAGTGATGGTTCTTGCATCACGACAATACACCAGCTCACACAGCACTGTCTGTGAGGGAGTTTTTAGCCAGTAAACAAATAACTGTATTGGAACACCCTCCCTACTTACCTGATCTGGCCCCCAGTGACTTCTTTCTTTCCTCAAAGAGAAAAGAAATATTGAAAGGAAGACATTTTGATGACATTCAGGACATCAAGGGTAATACGACGACAGCTCTGATGGCCATTCCAGAAAGAGTTCCAAAACTGCTTTGAAGGGTAGACTAGGCGCTGGCATCAGTGCATAGCTTCCGAAGGGGAGTACTTTGAAGGTGACCACATTGATATTCAGCAATGAGGCATGTAGCACTTTTTCTAGGATGAGTTCATGAACTTAATTGTTTGAACTCATAGATATAGATACACACACACACACACACACACACGCTATTGGTTCCATTTCTCTGGAGAACCCTAATGAATTCACTGTCTTTGTAGCATATTTACCACTACGGCCTCCGTCACCATCGCCCTCACCATCGCTGTCACTGCCCACACACTATGTGCATGCATTCACATTCTGACCCATGCACGCTGGCTGACTCAGCATTTCCTAAACATGCTGCATTTCCCCATGTCCACATCTCTGTTCAAACGGCTACGACTTCTCTCATAAATACCCTGCCCCCTATCACTTCCCCCCCAATTTGTTCCTCCCCCATGGTCTTCCAGTTCTTATTGTATATCCTCCATTATAACATCTATTATCAGGGTCTCTGGTATAAAAATGAATGTCTATATCCAACACTAGACTAGCAGCTTCTGGAGGGCAGGGGTTATGCCATTCATTTCTCCTTAACTCGCCCCAGTCACCAGTACAGTGCTTTGCTCACTGGGATTCAATGAGCTCAACTGAATTTCTCATCTATTTGTAGAGGATGTTCATCTCTTATCACATCTCACTATGTCCAGGGCAAGAGAAGTAATATATTTGTATATATAAATAGAGACAGATATGCTAATCCATATTTTTAAAATAATAGAATAAAGGCTCTAGGAAAGGTATAATGTCCTATAATCGTCACTATTTAAAAATAAAACAGCGCATCCTTGGGAAACCTGCTGTGCTGGTCCCCCAAAATGACCCTCCTGTTGAAAAACAACTGAAATTCTGGGTGAAAAGAAATGTAATCTCCTTAAAAGCATCAATGAGCTGGCAAAAATGTGAACACTAATCAGGCAGGGGCTGAGTGAAGTAGGGACCCACAGGGAGGCATGGGGGGCCCAGAGCCCGGCTTTTGCCCTAAGGGTGTATGCCAACTGCGTGAACTCTACTTTAGTTTTGTCTCGTTTTTTTGAAAGTGAGGTGCTCGTTTTACTTAAAACTTAACATTTACAATATGCCAGAAATTATATTCTTTGCAACCATGTAAAATTGCAATGTGAAATTTTGAATATCAACTTTAAAACGACGTGAAAAGGAGTGCAGTTTTTCCAAATACTTTTGGGGGTTATGCAAACACAATTATGAAGAACCCTGGATGAGACATATCACGGGGGCAGGACTGATGAGGAAGACAGTGCGTTGTGTGTGTTTTTTTTCCTTTAAAAACTGGTATTTCCAGTTAAAATACCTGGAAAGTTGACCTCACTGGATATTTTTAAGCCTCTCAGTAATATTTCAACAACAACAAAAAAGGATATTGTCAAACTTTAATATGATGCCCCAAAATGCCAATGTTTTTTTTTTAAGATCACTTAACTTTTATATGCACGCTCCTCTTTTTGTAGCTTTTGTCAGTGCCAGCTTAGTTTTGATTTCCTACATTACGTGCTCTCGCTTGCAGTTCAGAATTTCCATCTGAGATCACTTTCCTTCTTCCTGCAGTATGTCCTCTAGAATTTTCTTTAGCAGGGTCTGCTGGTGGCCAGCTCTCTGGTTCTGCCTTCTTCCTGTTGAGCCAGTTTTCACTGGAGTGCAGAGGGCAGAAGATGAAAGCCAAGGCAGAAACAGAAAGTCTGAATGGCAAGAGAGAACACATTATAATGTAGGAAATCAAAACTAAGTTGGCATAAAGCAACTTTTGAGCCATTAAAAAAAAAGATATTTGTCTTTTTCAGTCTGACTTATTTTCACTTAGCATAATATCCTCTATGATCTCACTTGTATGTGGAATCTAAAGAACAGAATAAACAAACAAACAAAACAGAAATAGACTCAGAGATACAGAGAACTAATTGTTAGAGGGGAGGGTGTTAGGGGGGATGTGTGAGAAAGATGAAGGGATAAGGAAGTATAAATTGGTAGTCACAAAATAGTCATGGAAATGTGAAATACAACAATAATATTTTAAAAACTATGTAGGGTGTCACATGTGTACTAGACTTATCAGGGGGATCATTTCGTAAATTATATAAATGCCTAACCACTGCACTATATACCTGAAACTAATATTGAATGTCAACTATAATTAAATATATATTTATAAGTCAGGGGATATAAAGTACAGCATAGGGAATACAGTCAATGGTACTGTAATAGCTATATACAGTGTTAGGGGGACAGCAGACTTGTTGAGGTTATCACTTTGTGAGGGATATAAATGTCTAATCATTATGTTGTTTTGTACACCTGAAACTAATAAATTTAAAAAAAAAAGATAGGGGATTTCACTTATATGTGGAATCTAAAAACAAACAAAAAAATAACTTCATAGACACAGAGAACAGATTGGTGGTTGCCAGAGGGAAGGTGGGGGAGAACAAAATCAGTTAAAGGTATGTCAAAACATACATATGTCCAGTTATCAAATAAATAAGTCCTGGGGATGTAATGCACAGCATGGTGACTATAGTTAACAGTACTATACTGCATATTTGAAAGTTGCTAAGAGAGTAGCTCTTAAAAATTCTCATCACAGGAAAAAAAAAATTCTGTAACAATCTATGGTGATGGATGTTAACTAGACTTACTGTGGTGATCATTTTGCAATTATACAAATAGTGAATCATTATATTGTATACCTAAAACTAATATAATGTTATGTCAACTATACCTCAGTAAAAAAGAAAAAGGAAAGAATAAAATACAAGACAATGATATCATATAAATTTGAGGAAATAGTTGGAGTCACTGTGTTCTAATATTCTCATATTTTTGAGAGAAAAATAAAGATATCAACTAATTTAGGCATGTCTAATTAACGAGTATGCTTCAATTTCTAGGCTAGCGAATAAATAGACATAAAATACACAACTTCCAAACTGACACAGGAAAACAAAATAGAATGGGAAAAAATTATTAATCGATTCAAAGAAGGCAATAAAGGAGAGAAAAACATCAAAGATTTAAACCCAAATACATCAGTAATCACATTAAAAATAAACAGACTAAATGCTTCCAGTTAAAGGCAAAGATTGATGTACTGGATAAAGCAAAATGAAATCCAGCCATAAGCTGTTTTCAGGCAATACATTTAAAGCAAGCTATAGAAAGAATGAAAATAAAAGAATGGAAAAGAATATAAATTTAAATATTGACCAAAAGCAATGGTGGTATAAGCTATATTAACATCAAATATTTATTTTAAAGAGGGTCACTTCATAAAATGATATGACAAAGTCCCAAGGAAAATAAAACAATTGTGTATGTATCTGTACCTCATAAGAGGTTTGCATAATGCAAAAACTGACAAACAAAACTATAAGAAGAAATAAACTACTCTATAATCATATGGAAGATTTTTCACACAACTCATTCAAGAACTGATATATCAGACAAGTAAAAAATGAGAAAGAATATATAGAAACTTCACCTAATAAACATATCTATATGGGACACTTAACTCAGTATACAATACAAGTTCTTTTCAAGCTTTTGTAAAATCTGACCATATACTGAACTATAATATAAAGCAAGTTTCAACCAATTTCAAAAATTATCGTATTATCTTATCAGACTGTAATCAACTACAAATTAAAAACAAAAAGATAACTAGAAAACTCTTAGGAATTTAGAAATTAAGATATGTACCATTCACAAAAGTCAGTTTCGTGTTCATCAACTACCTAAATGTAAAAGGCAAAACTATATAATTTTTAGAAGAAAAATACCCTAATAACCTCAAGTATAAAAAAAAAATTTTTTATATAAGACATGTAAAGACTAACCATAAAGGAAATAATTGTTAAATTCAACCACAGTGAAAATCAAGACTTGTGGTTCATCAGAAGACACCATAAAGAGAGAAAAGACCAGGGAAGAGTTCTTTGAAATATCAATAATGGGCTACTATCCAGAATACTCATATATAAAGAACTTCTGTGAATCAAGAAGCAAAAGAGGGGCGGCTGGATGGCTCAGTTAGCTAGGGCATGAGCTCTGAACAACAGGATTGCTGGTTCCATTTCCACATGGGCCAGTGAGCTGCGCCCTCCACAACTAGATTGAAGGACAAGGACGTGGAGCTGATGGGCCCTGGAGAAACACACTGTTCCACAAAATTCCCCAATAAATCTTTTAAAAAAGAAAGAAGAAGAAGCAAAAGATACACGATCTATTGAAAAAATGGGCAGCAGATTGCACAAAAGGGGCACCTGAATGGCCAATAAACATTGAAAAGAAACTTAACCGCATAATAAAACCAGATTGGCATAATGGTTCAAGTCTGAAAATATCAAATATTGGCAATGACCAGAGCAACAGGAATTCTCATACACTAGCAGTGAAAGTGTAAATACGTACAACCATTTCAGAAAAAATTGTCTGGGAGTACCCAGTAAAAGTGGAATCTATACCAAGTAACCCAGGAATTCTACTTCTAAGTATAGACCCTAGAGAAACCTGTGTGTGTGTTCTAGAAGCATGTATGAGTATGTTTGCAGCAGCACTGTTTGTATAGCAAAAATCTGGAAGTAATCCAAATGAACAACAGAATAAATAAATAAGTTATGTTGTAGTCACACAATGGAATACCCTAAAGCACACGCTTTATCTGGCCATTGATTTCACATTGATAGTTATATCCCCCTCATCAGTCCCTCGGCTGTCAAGCATATTTGAATGTCAAAAACATGCAGAATGTATCTGGTCCTCAGGTGACCGTGGATAGTTCAAACCTATCCTGAAACAAGTTGTTGACAGTTTTCATGGTGGATACATTACGGCAACATGACTCTTCATACGAACAAGTCTCAAAGATAAAGTGGTAAGATCTCCCATTTTTTTCTTGGTTTAATAACCAGACACAATCAAAGAATGTTTACAAGACATATGAGGTATGATCAAAAAGCACGGTGAATGTCTAAATTTTAAAAAATGTGTTACAGTAAAAGACACATTGCTATTAATTTCCCTCAGAATACTCCCCCTCGCTTCAAACACACTTATCCCATCGTTCTTGCCACTTTCTGAAGCAGTTCTGGAAGTCCTCTTTCATGACTGTCTTTAGTTACACTGTCATGGCTGCCTCCATGTCCTGAATTATTTTGACTTTGGGGAAGAGCCAGAAGTCCCACGGTGCCAGATCCAGTGAATAAGTTAAAAGAGGACACACTGTAATGTTTTTATTTGACAGAAATTGCTGTACCAGAAGCCATGTGTGACACAGAGCCTTCCACGGTAATAAAAATATAGTGAATGCTGCTGCCGAGTGCCATCCAACAGAAAGGCAGGGATCTTCGATACGGAAAGGGGCTCATCGAACCTTAGTAACAATATGTCATGAGTTTCAACTTCTTCTGTGCAGTCAGTCAGGTATGAGCTACGGTTGAGAGAAGGTGTGTTTTAAAGTGTACCATAAATCATCCTCCATCATGACAACTCACCGTGTCACACATCACTTCTAGTATACCGCAATTTCTGTCAAATAAAAACATTACAGTGTGTCCTCATCCACCTTATTCACCAGATCTGCCTCCTGCAACCTATGGCTCTTCCCCAAAGTCAAAATGATTCAGGACATCGAGGCAGCCACAACAGCACAACTAAAGACACTCACAAAAGAGGACTTTCAGAATTGCTTCAGAAACTGGCAAGAACAATGGGATAAGTGTGTTCAAAGCGAGGGGGAGTATTCTAAGAGGGATTAATGGCAATGTGTCTTTTACTGTAATAATTATTTTTTATTTAAACATTTACTGTATTAATTGATCACACCTTGTACAGAGAGGTAGGAGACAGGACTGTCAGTGTCCTTGTTGGTATAATTTGAGATACATGAAGCAATAGTAGATACTATTAGAATCTGGATCATTGAGATATGTCTCTGAACTAAACCGAGGCTTAGCAAAATACTTCTGTGTGAAGGGCCAGATAGTAAAACTTGTAGCCTTGTGAATCACAAGGTCTCTGTGGTAACTACTCCATTGTGAAAATGTATCCCAATAAAACTTTGTTTATAGATACTAAACCTTTAATTTCATATAATTTTCTTAGGTGTCATGAAATAGTATTGTACCTTTTATTTTTTTTCCAACCATTTAAAAATATAAAACCATTCTTAGCTCACTAGTTGTACAAAAACTGGTGGCAGGATGGATTTACCACAGGCCTTAGTACGCTGACCAACCATTATGTAAGCTTTCCCATTGCCTTCAATATCAAAAGCAGGTTGGTGTTGGCTATTTGGTCCATAGCTGAATATGCTAGAAGAGAGTACATTCCACCCCCAAATCACCTTGCTTAGCTAACATGTGATGTCTTTAAGTAGTGGAAACAAGATATATAAATACTGAGAGATAATACAGAACAAGAACAGAGAAAAAAGGCCTGGATTGGAAACCCAGCTCTGTCTCTAATAGGTTGTGTAACCTTGGGCATAATAACTCAAACCTTTTTCATTTCCTCATCTATAAAAATGGAAATAATAATACACACACAGTCATTTGTTATTTGCAGTTATGGATTCTTCTACCCTTGAACTTCAAAACCCATTCTGTTAAAATTAACTACATCCTGCTTTACTTTCCTGTCCCCAATTTATGTTTATCCCATGCTGCACTGGGTTATTCTTTTATGTAAAAACTTGTGAGAGTTCGCCAGGGCACTAATGCTCACATTCCTTGGCTTTTTGGTTATGGGACTTGAAAGGTCACCTCCCATTTTTGGTATAACTGTGGAGCTCCATAGTCCCATCTGCTCTAAATCATCATAACTAAAGAGAATGCAAATAGAACACAGTTTAGCAGTATGTATCAAGTGCCTTAAATGCTCTTAAAGGTACTTTGACCCAATATTTTCACTTCAAGGAAGCGATCCTAAAGTAAAAATCTGAAATACAAACTAGATCGATGCACAAATTTATGCCTTTATGGTCATCAAGGCATCACAACGTAAAATAATAACAATAATAATAATAATAACAACAAAAGGGACTTTGAGGAAATTCTCCATTTCTTTTGGAAGAAATACACACACACACACACACACACACACACACACACACATATTTCTAACTCTGTGTATGCTTTCCTCAGGATTGTGTACATCATGCATATGATATATTGTGTGTATTACATTGTATATATAATCCCATGAATATGAGACCACCTAAAGCATGAATTCTATTTCAATACTAATAGTAAAGCTGTCTAGAACTTCAATATCGTAGGCTATCAGTATAATGGTGGGGACCATGGACCCCACCTCGTCATATGTATTGGGAAGCTAATCTGACTCGTGGTGAAACTGAATCTGCTAGAAGAAGGTACTTTATATCAAGGATGTCTTGTCGTAACATAATAGTTCTCTCAAAATTTCTTTGACCACCTTACCCATACAGGATAGAGTCTCAGATTTTATCCAACTGTTCTCATGCCATTAAAGCATGGGACCATGCCAAAGCTTTCTCTGGGAAGCTTGCAATCTCTCCACATTATGGCTGGGAAGTGGGACACTAGCCTCAATTTAATTGTCTAACATCAAACCCTCATTTAGAAGTTCAAAAACAGCCTTTCTCACGCCACACAACCTGGATTTTGCAAATTAAAAGCACTCATTTTTATACTAGTGTCCTGCTATGGATTAAAAGACCTGTTTTCAAACTCAAAGCTGACCAATGCCATCTTGATTTAGTTAGGTCATATCTATCCTCCTCTGAAGCAATACATCTCTATTTCAGTAGGTGAAGCTGTGGAGAACTGGGAAAACTTATGAGGTTACTAGGAATTAAAAATACATTGATTTAATATTTTCATACAACAGTGGTGAAGACTGAGGACTATATGAAATGATGTCACATTCCTAGTGGGGGTCCAATCTCCCAGGATGCATTCAATAAACATTAGCAAAGAAGTGAGGTAGGTGAGGGAGCCAACCACTGAGATATCAGAGTGGAGTGTTAAAGGGAGAAAGAACACAGGTACAAAATGTCCCAAGGCGGAAGCTCATGGGTGCACGTTTCAGAAACAGCAAAGAGGCTAAAGTGAGTCGTTGGTGAGTTCAAAGCAATAAGAGTGGGTCAGGGCTCTTTAGAGTAATGCAAGCTTTCTGGTAGGAGACCACTGGAAGGTTCTGAATAGAGGAGATTGTAAAATGGTCACACTTTGGTTACCATATTAAGAATAGAGTAGAGGACGGCAGGTGGAAGCAGGAAGACCAGCTAGGAGTCAGCTGGCAATAATCCAAGTGAGAGGTGATGATGGCTTGAAGCAGGGTGGAAGAGTGAGAGGTGATACAATTCTAGATATACTCTGAAAGCAGAATCAACAGTACTTACTGACAGATTGAATGTGGATGTGAGAGAAAGAGACGGGTCAAGTGTGACTCCAAGATTTTTGACCGAAGGGTGGAAGTGCCACCAACCAAGATGAGGAAGAGCAGACTTGGAGGCATTTCCTTGGATTTGTTAAGTCTGTCATACCCATTAGACATTCAGGTAGAGATGTCAGGTTGGTGACTAAATATAAGAGTCTAGAGCTCACAAGACAGATCTATGCTGGGTAATAAGCAATTTTTGACCTAAGAAACAAAAATCATAGTGCTACCATGAACTGAGATGGGAGAGGATGAGGTGGGAGTAGGTTTGGAGAGGCAACGATTTGGAATTCAGCTTTAGGCATGTTGCATTTGAGAGACCAAATGGAAATCTTGAGTAGGTGTGAGTTGGAGTTCAGAAGACAGGTCCAGGTGAAACACTTGTCCATTTGGGAGTTGTCAGTATATAGATGGTGTTTAAATCCATGAGACAAGATGATAGCATTAAAGGCACAGAGAGAGAACACAAGAGGTCCAAGGAAGGAGCCTTGGGGTACCCTAACATAAAGAAGTCGGGGAGATGAAGCAGCAGCAAAGGCAACTGGGCATGAGCAGCCCGTGATTGGAGGAAACCAAAGAGTACGCCATGCGAGAAGTGAAAAAAGTATTTCAAGGACTGATCTGCTGTGTTAAAAGCTATATATAGCTCAACAGTGATGAAAATATCTTCACAATAATTGCAGAGTAGTTGGTACACATGACTGAAGCCAATAATTAAATGTAAAATCCTAAATCCAGGCTATTTTCTTTTATTTTTTTAACTTTTATTTATTTTAAGTGTGTTTTCCCAGGACCCATCAGCTCCAAGTCAAGTAGTTGTTTCAATTTAATTGTGAAGGGCGCAGCTCACAGTGGCCCATGAGGGGATCGAACCGGCAACCTTGGTGTTACGAGCACCGCGCTCTAACCAACTGAGTTAACCGGCTGCCCCCAGGCTATTTTATTCTTTATGTTGATCTTCATTATTCCCATTCTCATTCTTGGTGATTCAATGAAGGCCACTCCCTGTAAAAGTATGGGTCAATTTTTAAATATGTTCAGTGTCTACCCAAACACCCAGAATGATTAGTAGAAAATAAAGATAACGTGGCTCAGTGCCTCAAAGATCCAGATGTGACTCCAAGACTGTGAAGTGAGAAGACGGAAAAGAAAGTTCCAAACCACTTGCTGAAAAAAATGCCCTCCCCTACCTGTATAGTAACCAATTGATGGTGAACTTATTGTTTTAGGGGAAGATTTTAACACTGCATTTTAGTAGGATTCTGTTTTAAAGTGACAATATACCGGGGGTGCCAAAACAATGTATACAAGTGGACACTTTGGTCAACGTTGCTCCAGCAGTAGTTCACCATAATCAGCAGTGTCTGGACGCTGATGGTAACCACTTTGAGCACCTCTTATAATTGCAGAAGTCAAACGTGACTTGTATTCATCTTTTGTTATCAGTATATATTGAGTATTACAATTTTTATACAGTTGTCCTGTCTTAAAATGTGTATACTTTTTTTTTTTGGCACCCTCTGTGTATCATTCAGGAGACATTTTTCAGAAATGCCCAGGGCATTGAACCATCTCCCTCTTTTCATGCTCAAGTTCCTACTACTGTCCTCAGAAAGGTCTTTTTCAGACCAGCTTAGGAAGCATGGCTATGCCATCTTGCCAAAAATATTCCATTACCTTTAGATGACCTTTCTCTGAGACTTGGAAATGGAGTGTTTCAACTCTAGGTCAGGCACGGGATGACTTTACTGGTACTCCCTGGAAGACAGGCTGATGAATAGCATTTGAACCCTATTCCCCTAATCCTTCAGGCAGAATTAGAGGCTCTCCATAAGGGTAATCCTGAGTGATTCATGGTGCCTGCTTCAGCACAGTCACACATCATATAAATACAAATTGACAGTTCGCACACACTGGCCTCATGATGGCATTTACTTAATATCCTCTCAAGTACACTCCCCACAGCGGCCGTGGGGGCAGCTCTTCAGTTAAGGCTAGCAAACAAAGAGGCACCAACTTGTCATATCCGGTCACCAGATTTACAAGAACACAGGAGCTTTTTGAACATGCAGCTCTTGTTTTGTGCCACTTGGCACTTAACGCCCATCGGGTCAGGCAATTGGTTTGTTAATTGATTACAAGGATGGTTCTTTAAAAAACAAACAAACAAAAAGGTAGTAAACTGAGACCTGTGGATAACCTCTTTGGCTATCCTGAGGTTTTGAAAGTGGAACAAAAAATTGAGGCTATGAAATAGTAGCAGAGATGGGGAAAACATGGGCTACTACTAACCTGCTGAGAGAGAGTTTGAGATAGTTAAGGACACTATAAAGCCCTAATTGGTCAAAGTGTAAAGAGAAAAACTTATATAGAGACCCCCAAGAAAATATTTAATTCTGTTATCTTCCTTTGGAAGATAACGATAAATATCTTGATAGATAATAATGAAAATCCAATAGGCAGATAGCAGCTCTTACTGACGTATATTGGTGTTTTCAACAGTGGCAACCCCACTGCTTCAAAGAAAATGTCAAAAACAGAAGCAATGTTCACTTAGTGCAATGTTAAGGTTATCCACACAGTAGCATCCTGACTGCTAAGCCAGGACTCAGGAGAAAACAAAAAGGAAGCAGGATTTGGAAAAGAGTACAATTGATGTAAATAAAAAGCAGAACAAACTCAGAACTGCCTCAATACCAGCTTTTACGCAGGCTCCTTTGGTGGTTAAACGCAGTGTGAAATAACCTTTTTGATGGTCATGAGGAGCCTTGATTTCTTTTGTGTATAAGCCCATTATGTGTTTACTTGAAAGGACTCCCTTCTCCTTTCTGGCTTTCTCTGACATTCACCCTAATGGTTCCCCTTTCTTGTCCAGAGCATAAAGCAGCACGCTTTGGAGATGAGGGCGGAAAAAAAAATGCCACCCAAGCAGATGAAGAGGTGGCAAGGCTCCAGACTAAGGCCTCAAGGAGGGGAACTGCATTCTTCAAGTTACCTGTTTGTACCTTTTGTGTATGATAACAGGCATCATAGTATTTTATTAGTATTATTAATCAGTAATCAATTCACTTTTACCATTTGGATCACCCCTTTGGCTCCTACACCTTAACTTGAAGTTTAGAAGGTAGAACAAAAAAGTCAAAGCTACGGGTTAGTAACAGAGGGGGGAAAGGATGAGCTACTCAAACATAGTAACAGAGACGCAGACTCTCGAGAGCACTAATAAAACCCTAATATTGACACAGTGCCACACCAAGGCTCTATAATTTGTTTACTGAGCTCTGGCGGGTGCATAAACAATCTTCTGAGTGACGCTGATAATCAAGACCCTTCTGTTTTCTGATTGGTTGGATTTGCTTTTGACCTGACTGGTCAGAAGGTATAAACGCCCAGGCATGCTGGTATGGGTTATCGTAACTGTGCTCACAGGAAAAGTGACCCAAGTCTTATGAGGTCAGACGATTAGGTTCGCGAACTTACCCTAGAAAAAGTGCTGCATAGCTGATTGCTGAATATCACTATGGTCACCTTTGAAGTACTCCCCTTGGGAAGCTATGCACCAGCATCAGCGCCTACCCCACCCTTCAAAGCAAGTTTGGAACTCTTTTTCTGGAATGGCCATCAGAGCTGTCGTCATATTACCCTTGATGTCCTGAATGTCATTAAAATGTCTTCCTTTCAATATTTCCGTTATCTTCGGGTAAAGAAAGAAGTTATTTGGGGCCAGATCGGGTGAGTAGGGAGGATGTTCCAATATTTGTTTACTGGCTAAAAACTCCCTCACAGACAATGCTGCATTGTCATGATGCAAGAGCCATGAATTGTTAGCAAAAAGTTCAGGTCGTCTAACTTTTTCATGCAGCCTTTTCAGCACTTCCAAATAGTAAACTTGGTTAGCTGTTTGTCCAATTGGTACAAATTCATACTGAATAATCCCTCTGATATCAAAATAGTTTAGCAACATTGTTGCAACACGTTCTCGAACTTAATTGTCAGACCTCATATAGTTTATATCAAACGTAATAATTTTATCTTTACAAAGTGAGTGCTTATAATATCTAGTCCAACAGAACCTAAAGATAAAATATACCAAAAACACAATAACCTTCTCTTTCCAAAATTAGTTTTTTAAGAGCATGAGAAGAGAAGCCAAAGACAGAGAGAAAATATTTGCAAAAGACACATTTGGTAAAGATCTGTCATTCAAAATATGCAATGGTTTCTTCAAACTCAACAATAAGATAACAAACAACCTGATTTAAAATGGTCAAAGACAGGAGACCTACACTCAGTCAAATTTCCAATTAAGTTTAAAGGTGGAATAAAGATATTTTCAGATGGGTGGGGGTCCCCCAGAAAATGTGCTTCCTATATATCCTTTCTTGGGAAGCTACTAGACAATTGCTCTCCCAAAATGGGAAGAACCTAACTCAAGAAAGAAGATGCAAGTTCTGAGAAACAGGGTATCCAACATGAAAAAGAGACAAAGGGACTCCCTAGGGTGATGGGGAAGGAGATCCCAGATGACAGCCATATAGAAAACCAAGGCAGCAAGCAACCAGTAGAAGGTTTCCAGAAAGAGTAGAAGTGAGAGATTTTCTAATATGATTGTGCTGAGAGGAACCTTAGATTGTTTTAGGAGAGTTTGGCATAAATTATCCATCAGTGAACAGAAAATTAAGCTAAAAGAAAAACAATTCATTTATTTACAGTCAAGAAAGGCAATACTTTAATGTGTGTGTCTCAGCAGGGAAGAGCTTATGCACTGTCTTCAGACTACAAACACTGAATATTGATTAACCAAAAATTGCGATATTGACGGGACAAGGGAAGGTGTGGTACAAAAGCGGTAAATCCTAGTCTTGTATAGTAGAAGACAATAAATAATGTCTATCATTGAAAAATCAAGGTGAGGCAGTGTAAACATGCTATTTGTGGGTGTGAAAGTAAAAACCAGAAGAAATGCTGAAAGACATAAGAGAGGAGTGGGGAGGAGTAGGAAAAAGAACCTTGGTATTTGCCATAAGCCATACAGTATTGTTGGACTTTTAAAACTATATTCATGTATACATTTGCCTTAAATTAAAAATACAAGAGTTGGAATCACTATTCGGAGATCACTCACTGTACAAAGGGATCCTTCCATTGATACTGTCTGTTTTCCTGAAAAAATAGAGAAAGGCAAACACTTCTGTGTATTATGTGCACAATTTATAGAAAATGACTGCTTTATTAACTATGTTAATAAGATAAATGATCTGAGTTTTTCATTTAAAAAAAAAATGGTCAAAGGCCAAAACAGACACTTCACCAAAGAAGATATACAGATGGCAACTCCACACCACACATCATCAGGAAATGCAAATTAAAACAATGTGATACCACTACCCACCTTTAAAATGGCCAAAATCTGAAACACTGACAACACCAAATACTGGAGAGGATGTGGAGCAGCAGAAACCTCACTTATTATTGGTGGGGATGCAAAATGGTGCAGACATTTTGGAAGACAGTTTGGTGGTTTCTTACAAAACTAAACATCTTCTTACCATATGATCCAGCAATCATGCTCCTTGGTATTTACCCAAAGGAGTTGAAAAGTTATGTTCACACAAAACCCTGCACAGATGTTATAGCAGCTTTATTCATAATCACCAACACTTGGAACCAACCAAGATGTCCTCCAGTAAGCGAGTGGGTAAATAAGCTGTGGTCCATCCAGCCAATGGAATGTTATTCTGTGATAAAAAGAAATGAGTTGTCAAGCCATGAAAAGACATAGAGGAAACTCACATGTATACGACTAAGTGAAAGAAGTCAATCTGAAAAGACTCTATACTGTCTGATTCCAACTCGATGACATTCTGGAAAAGGTAAAACTATGAGACAGTAGACACATCAATGGTTGCCACAGGTTGGGGGTGGGGAGGGATGAATTGGTAGAGCACAGAGGATTTTTAGGGCGGTCAAAATACTCTATATGACACTATAATGATGAACATATGTCATTTTACATTAATCCAAATCCACAGAATGTATAATGAAAGAGTGGACCCTAATACAAACTACGGACTCTGGGTGATGATGACGTGTCAGTGTAGGTTCATCCATTTTAACAAACGTACCATCTGGTGGGAATGGTGATGGCGGTGGGGGGCGGGGGGGAGGCTGTGCATGTGGAGGGACAGGGAACATTGGAAATCTCTGCACCTTCCTCAATTTTGTTGTGAACCTAAAACTGCTCTAAAAAAAATAAAATCTTAAAATTTTTTAAAAAAATTTTGATAGTCCATGGGCATTTAGATTGTATAGTTCCTGCAAAATAAATTAGGGACATGTTCACATCTGATGGCAGAGAGGTCAGCATCCTCAAGGACTTGAAGAAGTGGGGTTTCTTGGTCTGGGAAAGTGCATGGCTATTCCAGAGGTGACTTGGTTCACCATACTGTAAAGCCACCTCAGTCGTTCACCAAAGTTTGTTCAGCGATTATCTGTGGAGCCTTCTGTGTGTCCTCATGTCCTTCTCTGAATCGTTACTTAATGGGACCTGTTGTCCTGTAGTGCTCACTCACCCGCATGCTTAAGGATGCCCTTTTACAAGGTGAAGGATTCTAAATTGACTCATCCTGGGCTCACCCCTCAAAGAGGCGAGCAGGCAAGAAGCGTAATGAGCAAGTCAGGTACCTGAGGTACTGTTTCTTAAAGCTGATGTGGAGAAATTGTTATTTATTACACACAGAAAAAATAAATAAATAAATAAATAACCTTGTAGAGTGGACCCTCAGAACATTTACACCAGCCCACCTTCTGACCCTGGAGCCCTTTATGGCTAAGCTCACCCTGTCATCATTAACCTCTGCTATAATTAACAACTGGACAAGTTTGCCATAACTTGTCTCTGGCCATGGATTCTGAATGACACAGGAAGTACCATCGGTGGGGAGGACCTTTGGCTGGAAAGAAGGACTCCGAGGTAAGGAAGACAGGCGCATAAAAGACGGTGTCTCAAAAACTTTGAAATATTGACTGTGACATTCTCCCTTTTTCCCCTTTAAGTTGTAAAATGTAAGTTCGAGTTTCTAAGTATCCTGAGGAGCTCCAACTGAAACTGGGAGTGTGCCAGAGATGGGAAAAGGACTGTAAACGTGAGAATAACAAGAGGTAAGCTCTCACAACAGTGAGACCTGGAAATTGAATTGCCCACGATGGAGACCAGACAGTAAACACAGCTGAACTAAGAAGCTTCCTGTCTTCATCCATCATGAACAAGACAACCAATGGAAAAGGGGAATTTGACTGGCAGAGCGAATTTTGGCTTCCATGTGCCATTTCCAGACTTTATAGTAATTGTACCTTCTTTTTTTCCCCAGCAAGTGTCTCTAACAAGGCAACTAACAAGTGAACTGAGTTAGCCACCATCCCTTATCTCAGAGGCCTTGGGAAAAGAGAGGGGTTGGTTAGGCACGAGTGCTTTCAACATTGAAACCACAGAACCAACAAAAAGACCAAAGTGAATATTTTTCTGGAGATGATGTAGCCATGACCTTTTCAGATGATTTTGAGGCATGGTTGACAAATTTGGCCACTTCAAACTTTTTAATTGTTTGAACTTTGGAGCTTATTTTTAAAAGCACCAACTCTCATGATCCTCAAAGTATCCATTTCAACATTCCAGAATTTAACTATAGTCTTTCGCTTCTCGTCATTTGGGGTATTTCTTTTTCAAGCAGGTAAAGCATGATCTTAGAAGAGCCGAGTAATTTGCAGTTAAATAGAAGAGTACAAATAATTAAACAACATTTCAAACTCCACAGTGGCAGCTCGAATGGTGTTTTTTCTTCCTTCCTGTATACCCTGGAATATGAGTCAACCCAGCCTAGAGGATGACCTGAATTCTGGCATAATTACATACATAAAAATTTGGATTTCAGCCCAATGCAGAATTTTCCCTTCTTACTGCAGCTGCTGCCCTTCAGGGCTGGGAGATCTCTAATTCCCAATAGAAAGACAGCCCTGGCTCCACACTCATTCAAGTCATCTCTGTGCCGTCAGACCTGTTAAATGCAGAATGGGTAGGAAGAAATAGGCTCCTGGTTCGCCCAGGAGAGATGTCTGCACCTGCCAGGGCTCTTTGCTGCAAGCCACAAGCCCAGTAGAACTGGCCTGAGCAGGAAATGTATGAAAGTCTGTTTGGTAGCTCACAGAAGCTCCCAGAAGGCCTGAGAATCAGACTGGAAAGCTATCTAGCCAAGATCGGCCCCCAAGTTGCCACCACAAAGTACTGCAGGTACAGCCCCAGAGCACAGGAGCAACGTGCCCCAGCATACTCCACAGAGGTCACTTCTTACCAGCAGCTCATGAAAAGAAAGGGACAAAAAGAATATTATGACATATAATTTAAATGCATTCCTTTTCATTGTTCCTCATGGATTCATTTCTATTGTAACTTGCTCTCTGATTTCAAAAATAATTTCTGCATGTTTATTGCAGAAAATGTGCAAGATACCAAAAAGTATTTTAACCTTCTGAAATTTTATCACACATGAAAAATATATACGTCTTGGTGTATATCTTTATAATCTATAGACGATGCCAAAAAAAATGTATACATGTTTTAAGAAAGGAAAGAACTGTTAAAATTGTAATATTCAATATATACCGATAACAAACGATGAATACAAGTCATGTTCGACTTCTGCAATTACAAGAGGTACTCAAAGTGGTTACTATCAGCATCCTGACACTTCTGATTACGGCGAACTACTGCTTGAGCAACGTTGACCAAAATATCCACTTGTATACATTTTTTTGGCAACACCGGTATAGTTTATGTATGACATACACAAATATGCACATACATATTCAGATCATTTTCCACATAACTATTTTATAATCTGGATTTTTTCTTTAAAAATGAAATGACTTGGGCCGGCCAGGTGGTCCAGGCGGTTAGAGCTCCATGCTCCTAACTCCGAAGGCTGCTGGTTCGATTCCCACTTGGGCCAGTGGGCTCTCAACCACAAGGTTGCCAGTTCAATTCCTCAAGTCCCGTAAGGGATGGTGGGCTCCACCCCCTGCAACTAAGACTAAACACGGCACCTTCAGCTGAGCTACTGCTGAGCTCCTGGATGGCTCCATTGGTTGGACTGTGTCCTCTCAACCACAAGGTTGCCGGTTTGACTCCCACAAGGGATGGTGGGCTGTGCCCCCTGCAACTAGCAATGGCAACTGGACCTGGAGCTGAGCTGTGCCCTCCACAACTAAGACTGAAAGGACAACAACTTGACTTGGAAAAAAGGCCTGGAAGTACACACTGTTCCCCAATAAAGTCCTGTTCCCCTTCCCCAATAAAATCTTAAAAAAAAAAAAAAAGAAATGACTTAATTTTTATAATTATGAACATATTATGTGCTTATTATAAAAAACAAAAATAGTAAAAACTGTAAAGAAAAAAAGCAAAACCATCTATAATCCCACCACCAAATGAAAACTTCTATTGTCAACCTTTTCTCCTAGTGCGTGGGTTTTTCTCCCTGTTTATATAAATAGATTAGGTTAGATTAGATAGAGAGAAAAAGAGAGATTCTTTAATGTGATAATACTTCACTCATTCTTCTGTAATCTTTTTTATTTAACAATATAATAAAATGGAAATTCCTCATTTGTTAAATATTATTTTACAAAATGATTTTTTAATGACTGCACACAATTTGTTCCACCATACAATTGTTCCATCATTTACTTAACAATTCCTCTACTGTTCTATTTAGGTAGTTAGCAATTTTTTACTATTATAAACAACTCTGTTGTAAACATTATTTTCAATTACTCTTTGCTCCAATTCAGTTTTTTAGGATAAACTCATGAAGATAAAATTGTTCAGAGTATCACCAGTTTAATTTGAATTTCAAACAAACAATGAGTAATTCTTTAAAAAGTATAACTAGGTCCCAAATATCACATGGGACATACTTATACTAAAAAAGTATTCCTGGCTTGCCTGAAATTCACATTGCATGGGGAATCCTGTATTTTTGTACAGAGGCAAACACGATTGTTGGGTGAACACTGCATGCCTTCCTTAGTCAAATGGGTAGTATAACTGACTAATACTTGACTACATGGCAACATTTATTATTAGCATTTATTCCATGTGGCAAGAATAAAATACTGAATTGCATGACCCATGGTGATGCAGGGTTCCTAGATACCACAGACGTCAAATACTAACAAAACTGTCACACTAAAAGATGCCGTAATTTATTTAGCAATAAATGTTTGTATTGCTAAATGGAATTTCTTTCATGCATATACAACAATCAACTAAATATAATGTTGAAACATTTTTAAATCATAACTCACAAATATCATTTCAAATACTCAATAAGATGATATTAAAGTTCAACCGTCATTAGATGCCCCCATGCATCTAAGCCCAGCCAGCTCGCCAAGCCTCTTTGGGAAGATTTTGCCACTGGACACAGGGTCTTCTCCTCATGTCTAAAGCAAGGAGAGAGACAGGAATCTCCATCACCTTGAAAAAAGCAAGTCAGGACTAAAAGGTGTCTGCCTAGACAAAGGTTGGGGCAATGGAGGTAAGAAACCACTCAAGTTCAAAGTAACCACTATATTAAAATTGATGAGGGAAGACCACAAGTTTCTTCAAATCTGTATAAAAAATAGATGTCATATAAGGTGAAAAACTCATATCTTAATACTAAAGGAAGAATTCTAACATGGTTCTTGATGAGACCAGAAATTTACATTAAACACTCTCACCACCCCACCACCTTGGACGCAAGAGTTAAAGGTGTGCAAAAAACCTCAGTAATCCAGATAAAGAATATTTTACAGCAATAATTTTAAAGTAGAAATTAGTATCAAAATATTTATCATATTTATCATGAAAAGCATGAAAAATATGAAAAACTTTAAATAAAGACAGGATCTTTTTTTTTTTTCATTTTAATTTTTAAAATATTGCATTCAAGTACTCTTTAGCTCGATTACTGGGTTTGTGCCTGACACAAGTGCTTCACTCTTCTCCCCCTGGTCCCAGCCCCAGGAAACCAAGTCTCAGGTACAAGCTAAAATCGAGTCTGTCCCAGACAAAGAGGAAGAGGGTGGAAAAAGCAGCCTTTTCCTACAGCCCTGGGAATGTCTCAGGCCCAGAAGTTTTTCTTCCCCACACCAGAGGAGACTCTGGGGCTGCCCATATTTAGCAAATAAAAATATAGGCTTCCCCATGCAATGTGAATTTCGGGTAAGCCGGGAATACTTTTTTAGTATAAGTATGTCCCGTGCGATATTTGGGACATACTTATACTTTTTTTTTTTCTTTAAGAATTATTCATTGTTTGTCTAAAATTCAAATTAAACTGGGCATCCTGTATTTTATCTGGCACCCCTACTCCACTCCACTCCCACCCCTCCCCCAGGAAGCCTATCCTAAAGAGAGCGATGGTCATTCTGAAGGCCCATAGCAAGAACAAAAGAAATAAAAATAACAAAGGAACTGAAAGCCAGCCCAACTCGGAAAGAATGTTATTGCACATTTGCTGACAGAGACTGAGGGAGATTTCCAACATAAACAAGGAAATTTAATCTCTCATTTGCAAAAGCTTCCCCCTGCGCTAATTTGTTAGCTGTTCATGTCGACACAGAACCAAGTGCATTTCATTGAGCTTCTTTTTTCTTATATTCTGCAGATCAAAGCAATCCCCGCTGATAAGTGCAGAAAGAGACACCAGAAGTGGTGGCTGGGGCTGTACCCCACACGCTCCAGGCTGTTTTATGAACTGGTCAAGTTAGTCCAATTAGCTTCTTTTCCCCAACCAAATGGATTGTTGGACAGCCAAGTTCATGAGCGACTTCAGACCAAAGTCCTGCGTTTTGCCATAATTGTGAGGCTACAGATCACTTCAGACCCCCAAATCAATGTGGGTTTGCCTATTAATGCTGATTTTGGTCTGTCAGCCTGTTCTCTGGCTCCCCAGTAGGAGGCAAGTGTATCATCAGCCCCCAAAGGAAAGAAACCTTCGCCCAGTTTCCTCTGCTGCTTGAGAAGGAGGTCAAGGAGGGATTTTCTCCCCTCCTCAACACAAGAACACACTATGTCAGCGGCTAGCTAAATCTGAGTGAGGGCAGGAATGGTTTTCATTTAAAATAATAATTTTTCAATCAAGACTCTTCTTTCTGCTCCTGAGTCTGGGTGACTGCCACACATGGTGTTAAAGACAATTGCAGCCCTCTGAACTTGACTTATACTTTCCAAAGAGACACTCCTTGCTGATGTACTTTTAAGCTGAAGACGAACTGGAAAAAAGATCTCTCTCTCCTCTCTCTCGCTCTCTCTCATCAATGTTTATTGCTCTCATCTTTTTTTCCTATGTATTTTTTCTTTGTTACAAAATTGGGTTTCATTTTTATATACAATTTTATATCCTGTTCACATCTTTGCCCATTTACATTGAAAAAAACAAATGGTTCTCCTCCTCTGTAGCATAGAAAGAGAAAAATAAGGACCTGTGCACTTGTCTCATGAAGATTTTGAACAATCAGCTCTCAGCCAAACGTTCCTTTAAAAATAAGTAAACTATTTCACTTCTATTTGAGACTAAAATCAATATGTTGGGTTCTAGTATGTGAAGTTGGGTAAGTCCGTTCACAGTTTGAGGCTTTGTAATTTCATCTGTCAATATGAATTAAACCATCTTTACGAACACTTCCAATTCTAAGAGTCTAAGCTGAAAACAGTTTTGGTATTACCTTTTAAGGGTTTAAGAAGTTTGGCCAATAGGGGAATAATGAAGAGAATCTTTATATAAGATTCTAAAAATTCTTATATAAGATTCTTTAAACAAGTCATGGGGATATGATGTACAGTATGATGAATATAGATAACAATACTATAGTGTATATTTGAAAGTTGATAAGAGAGTAGATCTTAAAAGTTCTCATCATAAGGGAAATAAATTTGTAAGTGAGGCAATGCATAGTAACTAAACTTATCGTGGTAATCATTTCACAATATACACATATATCAAATCATTATGTTATACATCTTAAACTAATGCAATGTTATCTGTCAATTATATCTCAATACAAGTTGGGGGGAAGGGAAAAAAAGAAACCTATGCTTACGAACACAATTTGATGCTAATATTAGGAGGCTATGAATTATTTCAATAATGATATCCTTGTTCAAAATACTGCCAGTAAAACTTCAGTCTCAAGCAATTGAAAAATCTTCCCCACCCTCTACCACTGTCAAAAAATCAGCTTCTGACTTGATTGTGGCCATTATAGAATCAGCAAGACTTTTTTATGAAAACCAAGTTTTATGATTGGCCTTTTTCACAAGCTTATTTTTCAGGCGGCATTTGGTGCTTTTAAAAATCAAATTTATCAAAATATAAAATTTTTTTTTTAATTTTTATTGGGGAATATTGGGGAACAGTGTGTTTTTCCAGGACCCATCAGCTCCAAATCAAGTTGTTATTTCAACCTAGTTGTGGAGGGCACAGCTCTAGTTCTGGCCCATGTGGGAATCGAACTGGTGACCTGGGTGTTATGAGCACGGCACTCTAACCAACTGAGCCACCCAGCCGCCGCAGAATATAAAGTTTCTTACCTTTGCACAAGTTCAAAGGAATATGTAATGGACTGTGGAAGCAATTGCAAAAAGAGGCTTCAAAAAACTTGCTAGCCAATAATTTAAAATAAGCATGTAGCCGACCAATGCAACCACTTAAACCAATACCATACTCATTCATGTATCAACATTCCAGATTTTGTTTCCCCCTAAAAAAATCCTGAATCATGGTTTCCAGTTACACATGGGTTGAAAACATGCAATTGTCTCCATTATCTCCTGAAACCCCAATAAAAATAAGAGTGAAGAGATTTATTTTAAGGAATACATCCACAAGGACAAAATTGTGGAAGAAGAGACACAATTTTGGAAGCTGGCAAATAAAAGGAAGAAAGGTGTAGCAGTTACAAGTAAGCTGAAGCACAAGCAGTACCATCATGTTGCACAACGCAGCAGCCTCAATCCTAAACCACAGCGGGGACATCCAAGAAACAAATTTCACCCCTCAAATCCCCCAAAGCCTCGGATGTTATCTTTAGGTACCTCTGGCAGTGGGATTGAAGATGGGGATGTAAACAGGAAGACATGTTGAAGTCGCTTAAGAAGAAGAGACCCATATTCTCTACAGTCGGGTGACTGTCTTTCCCCACCCTCACAGAAATCTGAAGGTTTATTTTCTGCGGAAGGTATAAAGGACCTAGGTTGGGATACCTAAGGCACAGTTGAAAGTGAGGAGTGCCACAAGAAAACAGATGCATTAAAATTAAACTTTACATTCTACAAATTGAGATCCCTAGTTCTCACTCTCATCCAGAACACTGGCATCTAGAGTTCTCCACGTAGACTGAAGCAATATCCTCTAGATAAATGGACAAGCCTATGAAAAAATAGCCTTAAAACTTGTTGTGGTGGTTCCCCAAACAAATGACCCAGCCAGATTACCCTACAAAGATATTTACAGTCAACACCCTCTCCTCATGAACACTGAGAGTCCAATTAGCCTTTTTTTAGCTCTCCACCCTTAAAGTATCAGCAGACACTCAAGGAAAAAGCCTTTAAGAGAAAAAGCAGAGGCCAAAACAAACAGAGAAACCCAACAAGGAAGAAAGACACACTGCAGGAAAATGAATTGAACACTTCAAAAAACCATCATTGATATATAAAAGAGGAGAATTCTGTTTAAAAAAAGAAAAAGTAGGGAAAATCAAGGAAGAGCTCTTGAAAGTTAAAAATATGATGCCATTAAATATACCAATTATACCTCAATAAAAAAATATATATCAGAAATAAAAATCTCCATAAAAATGTTATAAGTTAAGGTCAGAAAATGGCCCAGAACATAGTACATAAAGATGAAAAATAGAAAATTACTAGGAAGTTACTAGTTCTGGAATTCCAGAAAGAAAGAAAAGAATAAAGGGAGGTAAGGATGAAATTATCAAATAAATTATTCAAAAAAATTTCCCAGGCTTTAGGAACATGGGTTTCCAGGTAAAAGAGCCTGAATGCTCAGCAGAGTAGATGAGGAGACCCATACTAACGTACATCTTTGTGAAGTTTCAATCACTGGAGACAAAGAAAAGATCCTAAAATATTGAAGAGAAAGAAAAGAAGCTCACATACAAAGGATGGAGAATCAAAATGGACTCAGGCATCTCAATGTCAACGTTGAAAGCGAGAGGGCAATGGGGTAATGCCTTGAAAATGCTTAGGAAAAATTATTTACAGCTGAGAATTTTACGTTAAGCCTACTAAGTGTGCAGATAGTCTCAGGACATTTTCAGACATGTATGGTGTCAAACATTCATCTCCCATGCACACATCCTAAGGAAGCTACTAGTAAAGGCTCTCTAACAAAAAAAAGTGAGGAAAGAAGGGAAGACATGAAGACACAGGAACAGGAAACAGGTTCCAAACCCACAAAGGGGCAAAGGGACCCCTAGGATGAGGTAAAGAGAGATTTCAAAGTTAGAAAACGATCACCAGACTGTGAATCAGAAGGAGAGAACTGTCCAAAAAATGAATTCAGAGCATACTTGATTAAAATTGAATATATTGAGAGGAGATTAAAACAAGTGAAAGGAAGTGTGGGAATGACTGGTGATTAAAAAACATGGGCCAGCCCGGTGGCTCAGATGGTTGGAGCGCCGTGTTCCTACCGCCGAGGTCACCCGTTGGATTCCCACATGGGCCAATGAGCTGCACCTTCTACAGATAAGATTGTGAACAATGGCTCTCCCTTGAACTGGGCTGCGTGAGCAGCCAGAGGTCAGAGTGAGCTGCTTGTGTGCTGCCGGTAGCTGCTGTGTGCTGCCAGAAGTGGCCGGTGACCAGCATGAGTGGCTGGCAGCCAGCGAGAGCTGCCGTGAGCTGCTATGAGCAGCCAACCGATGACCAGCGACCACCTGCCTCAGCTGGGGGAGCGCAAGGCTCATAATACCAGCATGGGCCAGGGAGCTGTGTCCTACACAACTAGACAGAAATAATGGCTTGAACCGCAATGGGGGGGGGTGGAAGAAGGCGGGGGAAATGAAGTGAAAATAAGACAATTATTAACCCCAGGAAATCAAAAAGTTTTGTAACGGAGCAATCATAGTAAAAGAAATGTCCCAGTTGCAATTAGCACTTACACAGTCAAAATAACAACTACATTTGTTCTGGAGAACGGGGAAGATGGGCAGTAAATGCTGAAATAGGTATTGGAAAGTAGGTGAGGTACGAGTTTGGTGAAAGACAGTTTCACCTTCCAAAGAGTGGAAAGAAAATAGAAAATACCTAATAGTAAAATCAAAGAAAAAGCACTAAAAAGTACATCATTTTGATATAATGGAGGTTAATACCAAAAGGGATAGTTAAAACAATTGGTGATTTCCTCTAAGGATGGGGGAAGTATGCGGGTAGTGTCTTAGTCTGTTCGGGTCGCTATTACAAAATACTAAAAACTGTGTGGCTTATAAACAATAGAAATTGATTTCTCACAGTTCTGGAGGCTGGAAGTCCCAAATCCGAGTGCTAGCAGGGCTAGTTAGTGTCCTCTTCAGTGTCTTCCATCTCTCCTTACAGGGCTGAAGGAGGCTAGGGAGCTTTTGGGTCTCTTTGTAAAAGGGCTCCACCCTCGTGACCTAAGCACCTCCCAGTGGTATCACCTGCTAATACCATCGCACTGGGGGTTAGGATTTCAACATATGAATTTGGGGGTTGGGGGATGGACATAAACATTTAGACCTTAGCAGAGGGTATTGGGCAAGAGACTGTCATTTGTCATAATACGTTTTGTAATCTGATTCTTTAAACTATGTGCATGCATAACTTTGATAAAAATAAAATCTAAAATATTAAAACTCACATATGTTATATCTACAGTATTTAGAAACCCAAATCAGTATGCGTAGGGTGGGGAAAGAGTAAAACAGAAAAAAAGAAGATTAAAAAAAAGCACTGGTTGTCACAGGGAGAATACCGCGAAATACTTGGTGGCAGCTCTTAAGAACACAAAACACAACCTAGAATTCCTGAAGTCCACATTGAATGAAAAAGCTATTTTCGGATCATCTGTCTTTAAAACC